>NW_028076312.1:1841154-2454873 GCF_014824575.4 Sturnira hondurensis
TAGCTCTTTTCAAAAGTATACATTTTTTCAATGAAAGAATATTTAGGTATACATTTGGGTGTGCTTTTCAGTTATATTTTTGTTATTCAGATCAAAATTACAAGATTCTGTACAACATTCTAGTGGATTATTTTGAATTATGAATTATGAAAATTTTGCATTTTGCATTATGAATTAGAATCATTCTGAATTATCATAATGATTGTGTTGATGGTGACTATCTCTGTTTTGATAAAATGAAATTTTCTACTTAGGAAATGTGCTCATTTATGAGTCATTTTTAACTTAAGAATAAGATATAGCATTCTTTGGGCAGTTAGCATCTGTGAGCCTATTTGGTATCAGTGTCAGGAGAAAATAATCACATTAAATAACTGAAGTGACAAGTTATTTTTTAAAAGATTTGGACTAAATTTTTAGCACATCAGAATGAACTGGTGGTTGGTAAAAATATGTGGGTATATGTTTAAAATATAAAAATATCCAACAGTACATAGAGGTGATCTAAATGTATATACTATAGTAAGCTTCATTAGTCTTTTTCTTTAAAATTAGCTGTTTCATTTTGTTATCTGTACTTCATTTTAAGCATTAATCCTTTATGTTAGCATATCGTTGGAAGTATTTAGTCAAAAGTTTGAAAGTCATGATTTTGCCAGATTCTACTCATAAAGAAAACCAAAATGGTGGTTTTTGAATTCAAAACTTTATAACAGAGTAGAAAACTATTTATAGCTTTAAATGGGATATTTATCATGTTATAATCTTTGAAATACTCAATTATATTGTGTCTCAAAAATTGGTATACCCTGGAAAAAGCTTCTCCCGTGAAACTACTTTAAAATGTTATGTGTATACAATTCACATGCTTGCCATGGCTACAATTTATCACACATACTGTATCTCCCAACGCGTTGGCTATTAAAATGTTATATGAATACATACACTTGAAATGTACATTTATACGGCAATATCAGAACTTTGTACCACATAATCAATTTGATGGCCCCAAATGAATAGACCTGAAGAAATGAGTTTCACTGATATTATTTTTCTCAATTTTAATTTTGTATAATCTTTTATTAGTATATCTAGGAAAAGAATGCACTGCATCTCAACTTTGTTGTGAGCAGGCCCCAAAGCCAGCATAATTTAAATTGATCTATTTTTCTTTCTGCTTCAAAGTCTGGGATTAAAAAGGCTGGTTATCTATTCTACTCCTTTTTTTTCAAATGTATAGAGAAACTTTCCCACTTCTGCTGTTTTTCATATTATCAAATGATAAAGACTTCCACATACCAGACCTTGCCATATAGATAATATTTATGTATAGCATTCCTTTATCATGGACGAACCAACTGCGGATCATAGAGGTTTAATAATTTGCTTAGGGCAATATTCAAAATGGATTTTGAATTAGTGGCTATCAAGCTACAGATCTCTTGCCCTAACCATTCTGCATTTATAAGGCAAAGCTTTCTTCTAACCATACACTCTAATGCACTGTGGATTTTGTTTTCCATGGAAGTCTGGCCCAAATTGCTGGTTATTGTTTATGAGTGCCAGCAAAAGAGTTAGTTTGTAATTTTAAAAAAATCTGCAGTGCAATGTATATTGGAAAGTCCAAGTCGCACAGTTATGATGTCATTTACTTCACACGGATATTCCATATTCGAAACACCCCTGTTGACTAGCCCAGCTCTAGAGAGAGCCACTGTCAGCGTCTGTCAGCTCTCAGAGGTTTACCCACGTTTGGTCAGTCTGAGACGTACCTAGCTTATATGACTCGTGGCGTCTAGATAATAGGATGCAGATGATTTGACTCAAATAATATAAAATCTTCCTGAAAACCTAAAGTCAAGATAGTTAAGAGCCATATGGACATTTTGCGACACAAAATTGGTTCATATTGAAACTTTTACATAGTAAATAAAATTCTTTATACTGTTCATTTTGAGGATGGAATTGGGATAATACAGAGACCACACATTTGTAAAATATAACCATGTATATAAAAAAATTAGCACCTTCAGTAACTTTACCCCTTAAGTATCTTTTATTTACTTACATATTGAACTCCCTCATTTAGAATCCACGTCAACTTGGCTGTGATTTAAAAGGTAAACAGAAAATTTTCTCTGAGAAACATCTATTAACAAAATGAGACTGTGGCAGATGTGACAATAGCAAAGTTTGAACTTATAAATGGCTGAGTGAGACATATATGTTTCACCATGATGAATACACAAGCTATTAGCTAAGTAAGACTCAGTGCATACCACCAAATCTTTCACCAAAAATGAAAAGTGGATGATGTATATGATATTTGACACCCACTGATAAGGCAGCATTACAGGTTAAAAATCTTATGCACATTTATAAAGATGTAAAACATTTAGTATAGTACCAACTACACGGTAATAGTGTGTGTGGTAAGTCCTCTACAAATTTTAGTTAATGTTCTTCGTTTAAGAATCCCACAAAGTGTTAAAACTGACCACACTTTTTGGTGGTCGAAAAGATTATCTTGCCCTCCTTAAAATTCCGCTGAACATCCACATAACAATCATGAATAAAATTTGACAGATTTTTACTAAGTCCTGTCATTTAGCAACACTTAACCATGGCCCACGATGTTTCAATGATTAAAACGAACATTACTATGATAAAAGGTTACTAAGAGAGTCCCTAGGGAAAAAGAGACTGCTTCCAGACTGCATGAGCGAAACAAGAACAGAGATGGTTTGTGGAGGCAGTGTTGCCAGATGAGGCTGGAAGTTGCCAGAGAAGGTGAACTTGCAGCCATGGGCCCTGGAGGGTGGGCGTCCACCGAGAAGTGGTGTATGTGAAAGCCAAGGTGTGGGAAAGGGCAAGGAGTGTGCATGACACCGAAAAGTTTGTTTTCCTAGAACACGGGGCAGAAGGGCTGAGGGAGAGTAGAAGTGAACTCTGGGAAGGTATTTGTAAGGCTTTGGAAGCCTTTAAGATTCTCTGATTATGGGACTAAGAGAAGTCGATTAACTTTAAAGAATAGGAGGTCATTCTGGATGCCTTCATTGTGAAGTGAAAGAAAGATTCTGTTTAGGGACCGTGAGGTGTCAGTTTTCCACAGATAGATCTCTAACAAATGCAGTACTGATATGCAAGAACATTGGTTTTACTTCTAGTGTTGTGATTAAGTAAGGTTACATGATATTCTCTGGTTCTGATAAATGCATTTAGATACAAAGGTGCAAATTCTTCTTCAGACAAAAGTTACATCTTTGACTTCAGTGGAAACTTTGTTTATCTCTGCAGGCACACATAGAAAAAAACAAAAATGTCATTCTCTTTTGAAAAAAAATGAATGAAAAGTAGAACATGCTTTGTTTCCGCAGCAAATGTCATTTAAAAATAAACCCCCCCCAACATTTCCTTCTGGTTAGCATTCATTTTCTTACCTTTAAGAAAACACTGAAAATCTTCACAATGGAATATTGGGTTCTGTTTCCTTTGAAGTAGTAATGCATATGCAATATTGTACTAATGATTAGGTATTGTGCCCCCAGCTTTCCCCAGACAAAACCTTCTTTCAGCAGATTTCTTATCTGCTATCAGGGGAGTGTTTACCGCAGCTAAAACTCTTAAGCGCCTTGTCTCTGAGACTGATGGCGATAATTAAGCCAGTGTTCGCCGCCCTCTGCTCTTCCTTTTTGTGAGGTTGGAAAGTAGGAAAAAACGGGATGCATTAGCCAAAAACAAAAACCTGCAAGGTCTTGTTCAGCAATTTGGTTTAGGTTTTACTAGTTGACTTTCCTCTAAACCTTTTACTTTGTTTTTGATACAAACATATCACAGCCATTAGGTAAGGATGGAAAACTGCTCTCTTGATGTAGATCATTTAATTTTCTAGGAAGGAGAAACACCTATGTGCACGCACATACATGTACATGTATACATATATACATATATGTGGATTATCTTCGAGATTTTTAAAAATTTAAAATTTCTTATTTGCTGCCACATACCAAATCCACCACAAATTAAATTTAGAGCTATTCTAATATATACAGTTGTATTCCTAAGGAAGAGAATAGTATTCTGAGTTAAAAATCAGTCTTGTTCAAGATCTTGTTGTTTTTAGAACTATAGTTATTATGAAATTGTGTGGCAAATTATGATGAACTGGTTGGTTTTCCCCCACCTTCTGGGTCTTCAGAGGAGAAATTTTCATAAGCAATATTAAATGCTTTGTGCTAGTATGAAGCCAAAAGAAAATTATTTACATCCATTACTCATGCCAGAAATTAGGATAATATACAATTCGAATTGACTGTATAATGAGTGCAAGTGATTTATCTTTTTTCATGTGTCGTAAACATACTGCAGGCCCCAGTTTCCATAACTGCGGTTCGATTCTGCATCCAGGGTTTAACGCAGGCGAGTTACTGCTAAGACATTATTAAAGTATACATACTTATTGATTTGTAATTTTTAACTCAGTCATAGTAAGTTACCAATAATGGCAACATTTAGCTTTTGTAACCTTTAATTCAGTTAAAGTTTATGCTATGCTACCATTTCTTCAAATTACTTAAAATTAATTATTCATAATTTAGACAACTAATATAAATTCATGTAAAGAATTCCAATAATTAAAAAAAACTAAACTAGCAAGATATTCTAGTTGAAAACCTAAATTATGGTGAGCTAAGATGCCACATGAATGATATATTCAAGAAATAAAAATGTGTTCCCATATGAGCATTCATAATTCTCCACTATTTATTTGAATGGCACAATTCTCACACAAATTTTTCTGTTTTACACATACACTTCACTTGTCCATATTTTAAGACATAAGCCAGAATATTGTTAAACACAATTGTGCTAAGGACTGACTGTGTTTTTTGACAATAAACACTCTTTCCTGACTGCCAGATGTAGAACATATATGAAAAAATAATCTTAACATAAACTAGTTAAGCATATGAAGTATTCTAGCTAAAAATAATAATAATACAACATGACTGGCACAGGTCACTTAAGGATTTTATGAATTTGCCTTTTAGAAATATTAATATAGTTATTGATGGGTTTTTTTAATGTATTCTTATTCGGGAAGATAGGACTCCACCATTTTAGAAATGGAAATATAAATGATAGAGTTTATGTTTGAATATTATTAATGTCAAGCAAATGGCTTGCACAACTTAAAAATATCTATAGGAAGCTATTTAGAAATGCTCTAAAAAGCATGATTTGACCTAGAAAATGCACTGTGACAAATAGAAAAGGAATGAGTGCACTACAGTCAGGAGTAATCTAATGCAGATTTTGCATGAGGGCAGTGGATATCAAATGACTCCATCACCATGAAGTCCATCATGGTCCATTATCTGCACCCTCACAACTCAGAATGGATGCATCGTGCTTACCTACTATATTCTTACAGCATAATGTAGTAACCAAGTGACTCTAAGTCTGAACAACTTCAGTCTCCCACACAGTGCAAGACAGCACACTGTACCTTTGATAGAAAGCTACATTTCTGCACTATTCAGTGTTGAACAATTGTAAGGAGGCAGATGGGCAGATGAAAGGAAAATGATGGGTTTATGAGACCATTTTCAGTTTCTGGGCTTCACTGTGGGCCAGCGTATAGTTCCAGGTAATGAAGAGGGCAAAAATAAAAGGTGACATATTTCAAAGTATTAAGCTTGATGAAACAAAGGTCTAAAATATTTAGTATAAATGTCTGATAATCATCTTTTGCCTACTCTCTACAGTTTATCTATACCAAGTTAATATATTTTAATAACTTTTTGCAACTGCATATGCATGGTCTGTGTTTTTGAAATCATATTCTCCTGGCATGTCTGCTTCACAGATCGGTGGATAAGTACACTGCTTTGTTTGATAAATGGATGTTAGCATTTTTTCTTAATCGTGGGGTATGCCATCTAAAGAACTTTTAGAATTTATCATAATAAAGAGGTAACTATACAATACTTAAAGAAATGGAATCTTTTTATTTTTAAATTTAGTGTTCAAATGAAATAGTAGCAAGGACCTGCATTGTAAACAAAGGGTAAATTGGAGGAAAAGCAAAAGCTGATACTAGTTATCTTCTGGAATCCCGAACATACACACATATATTGGTATCACTGTTGGAGAGAAGCGTTGATCACTTGCCTCTCGTCTCCTGTATACACCTCTGTCAGGGATGGAACCCACAGCTTTTTGGGGTAGTGGATGATACTCCAACCAACCAAACCAGCTGGCTAGGGCCCTTCATGCAATCTTTGAAAGATAAGACATTGATAAAACCCATTATTTATCATATGTATGAAACACTGTATTTACACATATTAAAATTCAAATTATGTTGAAAATTACATTTTTTAATTCATCAGATCTTTAATAGTACTAGAACAAAAGTTATTTATGGTTGATTCTTAAGATCTAATATCCTAATAACATACCTTAATCAATAAGAGGTTCCTATGAACAAGTTACAAAAATAGCAAAACCAAGAGATTTATTTTCATTTTATTTCCATGGAGAAAGTAGTATTCCAGTGAGCGTTCAAGTAATCTGCCTCAATGTGAGCTCTCATACAACAAGTTAAAAGTTGGTCTGATCAGTTTATCATACGAAGGGTGTGCCCTACGTGGGTCCGTCTGTCCACCTGAAGAGCAAGAGCATTGTGAGATCATGACTGAAAACCAGGGAATATGTACAGGTAATTGTAGAGTGAGATTGTGAAATATATCAACTTGTTATAGAAAAACATGTAAAATAACAAAAAGGTACTTAAATCTTATGTGATAAATTGGCATGGTTTTTTGAAATCTATTTTTATGATGGCTTTAGTAATAATCTTGCTATTGGGAAAGTAACTACAGGAGACAAATGACACCATCAGTACAAGCCTTCAGATTTTCTAAAACAACTCTATTCACTGTAAACCCAATTAAAAAGAAACACGAAGTTTAGGGTGGGACATCTTAGACAGACCAGTTGGCCCTGCCCGAGGCTAATGGAAGTGGGTAGAACTTGATTAATGAGGTCTTGCTTCTCCTACGAAAACGTATGTGTAATTTTGTGGCCGTGTGGGGATCACACGGAACAGCAAGATGGTTGCCTGCCCCCTTCCCAGAACTGGCTGAAACAGTCTGCAGTAAGTAGTTCAGAGCAGTGTTATTTAAAGGTACTAGGCTTATTAACAGAATCAGCTTTTTATACAAAAGGTCAAACTGCTTCTGTGCTCAAAGTTGAATATAGTTTTAAGGACAATCAATAACTGTTTAACCTTTGGGGGTTATTTGAAACCTATTACTGTTCCTAGAGTGGGATTCATTTAATTTTATTTGGTGCTTCCCCCTTAACCTCAGTGGGACGGAAATGCACATCACAAATTTCACTTGTAGTTGGTGTGATTGACTTCCTTAGACAAGGTTGGAAGCCGAGGTGGGGACAGAGGATGTACGTGAGGCTGGCAGTGTTTTCACTGTTTTGCTTTATATTAACATGCTTATTAATATAAAATTTTGACTTCTTGCACTATCTCTAACCCCATAACAGTTAATATAATATATTCCCTATAACAGCTAGATTTTATGTAAATGCTGACAAGATGACTGAGTGTGAGTATATTATGATGATGGACATGATTATAAAATGTCTTTTATGGAGAAGCTGGGAAAATTGTCTCAGGATTATTAGAATAACTAGTGACCCTGTAGTGCCTTGAAGCTTTTTTTAAAGATTTTATTTATTTATCTTTAGAGGGGAAGGGCAAGAGAGAGGGAGAGAAATATTAATGTATGGTTGCCTCTTATACATCCCCTGCTGGGAACTGGCCTGCAACCCAGGCATGTGCCCTGACTAAGAATCGAACTGCGATCCTTTGGTTCGTAGGCCAGCACTCAATCCACTGAGCTATGCCAGCCAGGGCTCTTGAAGCTTTAACACGATAATGTCTTATCTCCCTCAGGCTTTTCCATAGCTGTTAATTTAAGCAAAAGCCTCACAAATGATGCCCAGCCTTCACTGACTATGTTTAAGGATTTCAACAGGTTTGGAGAGCAGGGCCCTTTTTCTTTCCAACATGTAAACTTCACTGTTCATTATGGGCCATTTTTGTACAGCCATGGAGAAGCCCATTTTAAACTTTATTTAGTGCTAATAGTTTTGCTTGGGATCCTACAGTGTACAATCCTAGCATTCATAAAATAAGCTGTTATTGTTCTTTAGAATTTTATTGAAGATATGGTAGTCTTGGTATAAAATACAAGAACATCTGAAATGATACATAATAAAATGATAGACAAAGAGTGAAATGCAATGTAACTCATGAAGAAAATATGCAATAAATAATTGAACTGTAAAATATAGCTTGTCAGTATTATTAAAATGCTGACATAACTTTTTATAGTAAAATTATTGAAGACATTTTTAATTGACAATGATCTTAAGATATACAATTTAAATATCAAAGTCTTATCTTCTCTAACAAACTTTTCGCTGGGGACATAGATCTCTTATCCAACATTGGAGCCCTTATAAACCAGACCCAAGTCTTTGCATTCAATATGTGATTAATAAGAGCTTCTCTAAAACAAAAGAATAAAAAAGAAAATAGCATCTATGCAAGCCTTCTCAAGCCCAACTTCAATTGGTTAAAGTCACTTGGAAACATCGAGTAATTTATACCTACTTTCTTTTTCTAATTACCTCTCCTTGCTTCCCTTCGTACAAACTAAAGTTCCATGGAAGAGCTATTGTCCCCATGCTCTAAGGACCATGCAGTATCACCCTATGGTATTTCTGTTTATGTCACTACCCTTGAAACTCATTATGTCTCTTCTGATAATTTCCAGGTAATCATCCCTTGTTTCTGAAAGCATAGGTCCTTAAATAAGATTACACATTATTTCTAGCCTTATTCAAAGACTCTCCTGACCTTTTAATGTGAATTTGGCAGAGCTTTGGTTAAAAACTTCTTTTTTAAAATTTTTTAAATTGTTGTTCAAGTACAGTTTTCTTTTACTCCCATCCCAGCCCACCCACTCACTCCTCCCTGCTCCCTCCCATTTCCACCCCCCTTAGTTGTCCATGTGTCCTTTATACTAGTTCCTATAAACCATTCTTCCCCCTTTCCCCTGAAATTTCCTCCCCTTTCCTCTCTGGACATTGTCAGCCTGTTCTCTATTTCAGTGTCTTTGGTTATATTTTCTTTGTTTGATTGTTTTGTTGTTTAGGTTCCTGTTAAATGTGAGATCATAAGGTATTTGTCTTTCACCACCTGGCTTATTTCACTCAGCATAATGCTTTCCACTTCCATCCATGCTGTTGCAAAGGGTAGGAGCTCCTTCTTTCTTTCTGCTGCATAGAATTCCATTGCGTAAATGTACCATAGTTTTGCGATCCATTCATTTACTGATGGGTACCTAGGTTGCTTCCAACTGTTGGCTATTGTAAATTGTGCTGCTATGAACATTGGGGTGCATAGGTTCTTTTGGATTGGTGTTTCAGGGTTCTTAGGATACAATCCCAGCAGTGGAATTGCCAGATCAGAAGGCAAATCCATGTTTAGTTTTCCAAGAAAATTCCATACTGTTTTCCATAGTGGTTGTACAAGTCTGCAATCCCACCAACAGTGCACTAGGGTCCCCTTTTCCCCGCAACCTCTCCAACACTTGTTGTTTGTTGCTTTGCTTAGGATGGCCATTCTGACTGGTATAAAGTCGTATCTTATTGTGGTTTTAATTTGCATCTCTCTGATAGCTAACTATATTGAGCATCTTTTCATGTGTCTCTGGATCTTCTGTATGTCCTCCTTGGAGAAGTGTCTGTTCAAGTCCTTTCCCCATTTTTTAATTGGGTTGCTTGTCTTCTTAGAGTGGAGTTGTGTGGGTTCTTTGTATAATTTTAGAGATTAACCCCTTTTCTGAGTGAGGTGTCATTGGCAAATACATTTTCCCATATGGTTGGTTCTCTTTTTATTTTAATACTGTTTTCTTTAGCTGTGCAGAAACTTTTAATTTTGATGAGATCTCATTTGTTTATTCTTTCCTTTATGTCCCTTCTTTAATTATTCAAGTTATAGTCTCTAACTTGGCCTAAGTCTTGGATTACGATTACAGAAGTTGATTTGTCAATCTTTGGTGTTATTACAAACAGATTTAGAACCTGTTTTTTAAAGCGGCATTTGTGCTAGAGAGTCAGGGACTCAATATTGGGATAGCAAACTGGCAGTCAGAGGACCCTGGAGGAGGACACAGACTGGCCGTGTTCCCATGGGCCCTGGGCTGTGAACTATCTCCAGTCAAGCTGGACCACTGACCTTTAGGTTTACTTCCTTCTGTTTTCACCTTATCTTTAGGATCATTCACATTCTGTAGCAGATACTCTTTGTTTATTATTTTATAAGAATGCACTAAACATTTGCGTATTACAACCATAGTTTATTCATTTTGGATGCTCAGATACAGTCTTCCTCATGGCTTACCAGTTATAACACTCCTTTCTTTTCTTCATAGTCTTCTTTAAGTCGATGTATGTTTTTAACTTCATTCTTGTTTTTCTATGATGATTTGGAGGAATCTTACATGAGACTATGCAGTCTATGCAGGTGCCTTGCCTAAACAGGTGAGAGTTTCTTTAGTATTGCAAATTTGGTATTGAAATGCCCCAGTGTTTCACTTCGAGGTATGAGCCCAGTTTCAATGACTGGATTTCAACATTTCTTTCTTTTCCTGTGAGGTTTTTGGATGAGCATTCTTTGGTAGTGAAATGATTAATTCATTTTATTTGTAAGTTCTAAAATGTTTCTTGATGCTAAGTCTTGTAGTTTAATTGGTTTATAAGGCAATTGAAAAGATACCCTCCCATCTAAAACTATGTAATAATAGGAAATTCTAAATGGAGATTGGATACCATAATGCTTAAAGCTAGTTGAATAGACTAGACGTCACTTGACACTGTATTGTAAACATTTTTTAAATAAAATGTTGTTCTCAAACTTTTCCCCCCAAAAGTCCATTAAGACTTGTTTAAATATCATACCCAAAAGTACTTGTATTTAAAAAAATTAATGAATGGCACTGGGGGGGGCAGGGCTGGGAATATAAGACAGAAAACTGCACTTGAACAAGAATTAAATTAAAAATTTAAAAAATTAAAATAAAATAAAAAAATTAATAAATGAACAGTCCTTTGTTTCATTTACTAGTTCTTCAAACCTTAAAGAGAAATAAAAGGAAAGCTAATGATTAAAAAAGAGAATACTACTTCTATTCTGTTAAAGCTGTCTAATAACTATTTTTCCCACAGAATTCAGTTTAGATACAGTAGTGACTTCTGATGCCCTATTATTTTTTTAAGACCCAAAATTAAGAATGAGTTGAAAACATCAATTAAACTTGTATTCATTTACCAAAAATAAAGCTTCAGAGGACAATAATGGAAGTCTTTGAAGACATAGACCCTCCTAAACAATTATCATCAGTTGTGTAGGTCATAATCATTTGGGTTTTTTAAAAATTAAATGTGGAACGCTATCATTGTTTCCTTTGTTTGTAAATATCATTTGCAAATCAGACTTTTGGAAAATGTGATTCGCCATTATTGCCATGAGGTGAGTCTGGGTTTTGGAAAGCGCGCCAAAGCGTGTTTCCCAGAGCCGTGACTTACAGTGTTAGCACTCATACTTACCTGATACGACTCTTCGAGATAAGCCTGTGCCAGACAAGTTCTAGTTCCGTCAACTCCAAAGCCAAATTAATGCATGCATCAGAATTCACTGTAGTTTGTTTGTATTAATCAGAAGTACGAATCAAAGCAGAAAATTAAGCTGTCACGAAGAAGCGTGGAAAAATACTAAACATAAGGAAAAACTGAGTTTGGTATTCCTAAAACTAACACTCAATATGCTGTTTTTTAATTGTTATTTTCTATTTGCTTTTAATTCTTTCCATATTTTCCTAAGTCCCTAGGCCCGAGGAATTAGAAATGATGGGGTCCTCTCCAGTTTTTAAAGCCTGCACATGTATTGTGTGATCCGTCTAGTTCAGATGGTACTATAGAAGAGACACAAACAAAGTTCTGTAAAATAATCTACAAAGCATAGTGACGGTTTATTTCCAGTTCATGTTTGTTTATGTTTTGTACCTTTTCTCAGGAGGAATTTACGTAAACACTTATTTAAATGTATATTTTAGTGCTTGGTGTGAAGCAAGGTAGCAAAACTTAGTGTGAATTGAATTTGAAAATAGTCACTTTAGACCACCAAATCTGGGCATTGTGTATTTGGTTGAAAAACATTTTTCTTTCACCCTTTCTGTCACTTCATGGCCTTTTGGGGGGAGGGTCGTTGAGGAAATATAAAAATAGCTATCGGATAATTAGGAAATGTAGATACAGTAGATCTGTTAAATGTTCTGCTGGGCTAGGGTGACAACATGAATGTCGATATGCACCTGACAAAAATAGTGCTCTGGTATTCTTGGCTGTGAGCTTACTTTATCTGCTGTGACAAAGAATGGCTCTCTCTGTCGCTGAGAGTGCGTGTCTAAAGTGGAAGTTAAATTGTCTAGACAACTAATATTAAAGTCCACTTATCAGCTTAAATAAACTCTTCAGTACATGGACTTCTGAAGGAACACACATTTTTAAGTGTAAATAAAATTTTGAATTTCTTAATGGATAATGAGTAGAAAATATACATGATATTACTCCTGTTCCCTTTTCAAAGTTAAAATAAGGTATTCTTCCTTCTTCTTTTCATTTGCTCTCAGAACTGAAAAAAACATTTTTCTTAAACCCAGATTTACTAGGTTGATTTACATACATTATCACTGTCAAAGTAAATATGTAGGCTTTACATTTTAAATTTACACATAATATTTATTTCAGCCCTTTAAAAATCAGTTTTAAAGATGAAGCCATTTTTAACCTAATTTCTTAACTCCCTGTATGTGATAGTTTTAGTTTGTAGCCTCAGATTTAGCTGGTGGTATAGAATAACTACATTCCAGTTATTTACCCAGGAATATTTATTTCTTATCACCCAGTAACTATGAAAAACTTATTACTCAAGAGAAATTGTATTCACGGCAGATTAGCCAAAGTCTAGGCAGTTCATCCATTCCTCTGTGCTTTGCCTAAAGCCTCACTAGCAGAGATCTACAATCTAGGCTGTATTTACTCAGCTCCCCACAGCTTGGCTCTTTTCTAAAACCCTGACTAGGCTATCCTGTAACAGACCCTTCAGTTAAGAGAACAGTTTGCAAACACTTTGTTTTTTAGTACCCTTTCTCCTATAACACCCGGGCTCAAGGACCCCTTTTTTCAGGTAACACAGTGTGGAGAATGCTGAGAGAAAGAATCCTGTGAATTACTTAAGTGATGGGTTCTCTCCTTTTGCAGTAATTTGTAGAAAAACATTCTCTGGTGAAAATAAATGTGCCACTATCATAGGACTTAGCTATCCTCTTCGATATAAATGAAAGAAACACTCACGGAAGTCTTATGCAGAGGTATCCTTGAAGCATTGTTTGTGGTGGTGAGGACAGAGAGGCACCCAAGGCAGCCATCAAAGTAGCGTACACCAGTGTCACCTGGCCTACGCATGATGCAGCCTACCATGCCACAGTCAGCTGTAGGAAGGTGGAGTTTAATAAAATGATGTAAGTGTATCTCGAAAGCACAATCAGAATGAGAGTATTCTGTGAACTCTACAGGTGATCAGGCAGAGTATAGGGTCCCCTAGCAGGTTAATACTTCATCGTCTGCAAGACTGTACCTGCTTCCTACCTGCTGGCTATTCATGTCTACTTTTTTGTGTTCTGATTGCGTAAAATGTTGCGCCTACATGAATGATTCTCTTTCATTCTTACTTTAGTGATGTCTCTAAGCCTCTTTGGTAAGGCCAAAATACAAATATATAAAATGTATTTTATTTTAAAATCAAGAATTACTTACTTTAATAAGTACATATGGCATGTGTACTTCAGTTCTTTTCATGTGTTTCCATTGGTTTAAGCCTTGGGGGTAAGGGAGACAGGAAGTAGGATATTTGTATACATATATTACAATTCCCCGAATGGGTAAGGCTCTTCTTTTGACCAAGATAATCTAGTTTAATTAGCATCTTTAGGTACTCATCAGTTTATTGAATGTGGATGAAAGGATAAGCAGAAAAAAATGTTCAAAAACATTGCATTCTCTAGAACTTCTTCTCTAGAACAGGGAATTTTTTCTTTATTTTGTAACAATAAAAATCAGGGATATGACCTTAGAAATCAGGGATGAGGAGAGTATAGAAATACACAGTTGTTATTAATAGCTTTTAAAGTGACATTCCATAGAAAAGATCAGCCGAAAGTTATAACCATAGTTATAGTTTTACATTGAAATTGCAGTTCAAAAAATGTTATGCACCTCTCTGTTCATAGTGGCGCTATTTACAATAGCCAAATGCTGGAAACAGCCAAAGTGCCATCAATGGATGAGTAGATTAAAAAACTGTGGTACATTTACGCAATGGAATACTATGCAGCAAAAATAAAAAAAATAACTCATCTTTTGCAACAGCAAAAATGAACTGGAGACTATTATGCTAAGTGAAATAAGCCAGGCAGTGGAAGACAAATACCGTATGATCTCACTTATAAGAAGAAACAAATGAACAAAATAAACTAACAAGCAAAGTGGAACCACAGACATGGAAACATGGGACCGACTGACACCTGCCAGAAGGGAGGGGGGAAGGCGAAGTGGTGGAAAGAAGGGGAAGGGACTAGACAAAGAGCATACACAAATGACCCATGGACATGGACAACAGTGTGGGGGGTGACTGTGGCGGGGTGGGGAGCTGGGCAGGACAGGGCAACGGTGGAAACACTGGGACAACTGTAATAGAATCAACAATAATTAGAAATAAGGAACTGTGGTAACTTGGTTTTCATCAAGAGAAAAGTGCATTTCTTATCTAACATTGCAGATAGGACAGGTAAAAACTGTAGAACATAGGAGTAGCTACAAAAAATGAAGTGAAGTAGAAACCATATCAAAGAATCCTGACATTGAAAAGTTCTGCTGATTGGAAATACAATATAAGCACAAGTTTATTTCATTTTTCTTCCAATGCATCAGACAATGGAAAGCATACTTTATTTGAACTTTAAAAAGTCCTGATGTTATGCTATGTAATAATGCAGTTAAGGGTGATGGCGTCATTTAATGCACTGCCCCGTGATCAATCAGGGCCAGTCTGCAGAGTGACTAAGAGCTCTGGCTCTGGAATCAGACAGATCTAGGAAAGAATCTGATTTTGACGATTACTAGCTGCAGGATTTGGGGCCTGTATTTAAACTCTGAGATTATTTTTTGAATGTATAGAATGGGGTAATGGTAGTAGAAATCTTCTAAGCTTATTACAAGAATTAAATGAAATAATGCTTATAAAAGTATGTTAGGCGTGCTTCCTAACCTCGAGGTCTGTCCAGAAAAAGTCCAGCCATGGTTAATATAACGAGAATGGTTTATGCAACATTGGCGGAACCTGGCAGCCAAAGAGAGGGGACTGGAATACCCAGGTGTAAACAATGATGACTTCACTGAACTAGTCAGTGGGGGTGGTAGACACCACTGTGTGAGCACATGTATTGTGTGGCTGTCACATTCCAAATTACTGAGTGAGTAGAGCAACGGATCTGCATCAGATTTGGTGTTAAGCTTGAACATTTCTCTATCGAAACTATTTGGATGATTCAGAAGGCCACAATTATAGGCAATTGGCGATTGGCAGCTTCATCATGGCAGTGTGACTACTCATGCATCACGTTTCATGCAGAGGTTTTTGCATCAAATCACCCAGGTAACTTGCCCCACGGCCCCCCCTACAGCCCAGATTTGGTGCCCTGCAACACCTGGCTTTTCCCAAAGAGAAAACTGTGGGAGTTTCAGAAAGGGAGAACTGTGTGAGGTCCTAGGTGCCTACTTTGAAGGGGACTGAGGCATCATTGTCCTATGTGCAAGGTTTCTTCTTTCTTGTATCTTCTTTAATAAATGTCTCAGTTTTTCATATGACATGGCTGGATACTTACTTTCTCATCAGACCTTGGAATAGTGAGTAATCAAATTTAGCTATGTGATTATTATTGCTAATCCTCGCGGAGTTTTACATTCTTTTCATGCTTTAACCACATGCTTCTCAACTGAGAGCAATTTTATCCTCAGGGGACATTTGCCAATGGTTTGAAGACATTTTTGGTTGACACAACTGTGGGGGACTGGGGACAGAGTATGGGAGATGCTACTGGCACCTAGTGGCTGGAAGCCAGGGGTGCTGCCCAATATTGCACAGTGCACTGGAGAGGCCGCTGAAGAATTGTACAGCTCTAATGCGCAACATGGCAGTAGTACAGCAGTTCACAAAGTTGCTTTAACTATCTATTTTTTAGCACTAAGCTTAGAGAGATCATTTTTGCCATCTTCATGAATGCTTTACTAAGTCTATCCACAAATGCTAAAAGTACCCAGAGGTGTACATGATATAGAATATAAGTCAAGATCCTTATTCACACAGTGGCTTGTTCTGACCGGGAATTAAACCCACCAACTCTTTTGTTAATGGGGCAACATTCCAACCAAAGAGCTAGACAGCCAAGGTGAGATATTACTTTTTGTACATTATTTAATACATATGAGTATATAATGTTCTCTTCTGTGATATTGTCAAATCTGTGACTCATCTATATAGTCACAATTTCTTTCTTAAGATTTTCCCACAGATCACAAGTTCTATGAAAGAATTTTAATGTTATTTCTTAATTTTTATCCCCTAGCATATGGACTGAGTTTCAGAATAGAGTAATTATGTAAAAATGAAAAATAATTTTGTATTGGAATTATTTTATTACTTATGTGTCATTTATTATAAGAAATGAATTCTAAGAATGGCTATACATGGTATGTACAACATTGTAAATATTTAGTAAATGCAAACATAGGAAGAAATATAAAATATAAACTTAAGCATGAAAAATTAATACATAAAATTAAATTTAAATAACCTAGTCTGATAAGTGAAATGTATGAAGCTCTTTGCAGACTCAAGTATGGTACTTCTTCCATATTTGTGTGACCAGAAGTATATCAAGTTTATTATAACCTTGGAAGTAGCCATGTATAATACTAATGTTATTGGTTGTTTTGTAATGAATTTTGTTGAAGGATGTGCTTAGAACGAGATTATAGGGCTTGGTTTCCCTAGGTTTTTTACTTCTGAAAGTCAGAAATCTTTGCGTTTTTTTGGACTTCTTCTATATTCAGTAAAACTCCATTGTATATTTTTGTTATTTTCAATGAATTTAGAATTTTGTGTGGTAGTACATCGTGATTTATAATGTCCTTCTCACTATAACAAGGAAATCGTGTGTTCATCCCATCAGTTCAGGATAAAATGAACAAACAAGGAAAAGTTTAATTTTATCTGACTACTCTGGGCTGTGATAGAATGACAAGCTTAGATAAAGCAACAGATAGTTCTTACTTCTCTCTCTCGGCATCGACTTTATTTCCACATGATGTATTCTTATGGGTAGAATGTGGAAAACACTTGTAGAAAAATATGAAAAGTCTCAAGAGTATTTTTCATGGTTCAGTGTCACCCTGGCTTTGAGCCGTAGGTCAGGGGAATTTTGAGTAGTGTTCAAAAGATATATGAAATTATTAAACATGTTTATTGATGACATTGCTGATAAAAAGAAAATATAATCTATAAAATTATTAATACCATAATTTCAGATTGGTACTGTGGAGTTTATTGTTGATAATATGAATTGAGAGTTGAAAAAATAAAAAAAATGAGAAAAGAAATTCATGGGTTAAAGATTAATGGAATAATCCCACTAGTTATAAATGAAAGTGGGCCCATAAATACAGGATATGAAAGTTAGGGCCTTCTTTATTCAGAGATTAGAGGCTAAATATGAATAGGAAGAGAAGTATTTTTAAAATATGTTTATAAAACTCCAGTATTGTATAATGGGTAGTCATTGTTTAGGAACTACAATATAATCTATTCATTACTTATAAAAGAGATGGGAAGTGTAATGAGCTTATAAAAAATGGAGCATACTTCTTGTTACAGTAATGTTTTTTTTGACAACCATGCAGGAATAAGTACTGTTAATGAATAAGTTTCCCGTTCATAATTGAAAACACAGAGACATGCCTTTGTTCTCATGAATGGGAGGCTAAAGATCCATTACTTTCAGCATCTTTATCTTGCTTTTTATTTTGTTTATGTGACTCATGATTCTAAATACTAGGATAAGCACAATGATTTTTGAATTTTCCTTATAACTCTAATAAAATAATCAGGACGAAAATTTTCAGTCTCTTGTTGGACACAGAACACTTTCTCAAAGCTATACCTGGATATTTAATATGCAAAACATAAAAAGAAAGCCACTCTGGCTGGAAAATGACAGGTGATCACCCCAAACTTCAGGCATCTATTAAATTAAACAACTTTGACAAATACCATATGATCTCACCTTTAACAGGAACCTGATCAACAAAAGAAAAAAAAGCAAGCAAAATATAACCAGAGACATTGAAATTAAGAACAGTCTGACAGTAAACAGAGGGGAGGTAGGAGGGGGTAGTAGGGGGAATGGTTTTCAGGAACAAGTATAAAGGACACGTGGACAAAACCAAGGTGGGGATGGAAGCAAGGAGGTAGATTGGCTGGGGTGCGGGGGGAGTGGTGTCGGGAAAATGCAAATAGCTATCATTGAACAACAATAAAATAATAGTAACAAAATAAAATAAAATACTAAAAGTTTGTACCTGTTTTGGTATTCAGAGAAAGATGATAATGTTCTAGAACTTAAATTACCAACTGTTAAGACTTTCCACAATCTGGTAACATGAAATATTCATACATGAGTTGCTACATGTAAAGTTGAGGTAAGTATACACAGAGCTTAAATAATAAAAATTTAAAATGCAAAAGTAATTTTAAAACATGTTTATGGCATGTAGTACTTGATTTCTTAGGGCATGACTTATGAGGCAGCCATGAAACTCCCCCTCAGATTTGCAGCCTAGTTCACTGCCAAATACCACAATGCTGAAGCTATGCGTGCCGTGACTGCTTCCGGCAATGACGGAGCATGGCACAAATCTAGGCATTCTTGAGAGACAGAGGACCCCTATTTCTGTCAAGTTTGGCTTGAAGGTTCACCATTGGCCTAGTAGAACTTTGAACAGCAAAGCAGTCAATCACGCAGACTCTTCCAACCGAATCTCCCTTCCTTCCCTCTTTCCTTTGTAAGGTTTAGACCTGCATTCAGGTCTCGTGCACTACGTAACCCCTCAGAGGCATTTACCATAATAAATCTCTTGTATGTCTAGTGTAGTCGTGGTGTCTGTTTCTTGCAGGACTCACCATGACCATGCAGTATGTAGTAAATGTTTGATCTCATCACTATTTCCTAAAGCAGCACAAAGAAATAGGTACCGTGACCATCTCAACTTTACCGGAAAATACTTTTATAATGCTTTTTGCAGGTCCCCTCTTCACACTGACCAAGTTCAGTTGCCTATGGAGCTGGTTATCAGCCCCATCCTTTCTGTATCAGTTGGATGCAGAAAGACCCCACCTTATTTTTTTCTTTCAGCTTTAGTCTACCCATAGCAGAGGATTCTGAATCTCTATAATTTCCTTAAAGTTCATATTTTCATGTTTGTATTGCTACTTAATTCATGCAGCTCTAGATATCCTACTCTATTTTGAGCAAGTATACGCCAGTGTGGAATCGTGAGTAGATTTGTGTTACTCGAACATGCTTTCCTAAACATGCCTACACCTGCTGCCAGCTACCTGAAGAGGGAGTCGGCTTGCTTTGGGTAGCTGCTCCTGCTTTTCCTCTGTGTGCACGCTCCGTGTCCACTTGTGCGGTTGGTCCTCTGTGGGGCTGGTGTGCAATATAAGGACCGCCCTCAAATTTGCCAAGAAGGAGGGAATTTCAGCGTACGACCTGCAGGTTCTCTGATAGCAGGGGCCATTTACCCTGTCAGATATTAATCAATTTCTGATTCCACAGTCACTTCATCGGGGGCCATGACTGTTCAATCAAGCTGCTAGCTTTCTATGTGTTCAGTGTATTAGCCCCCCAAATAAAGTCTCAATTTAATAGTAATTCTCTGATTGTTCTTTGAAGAAGATTTGTAGCTGGACTGTCCATTTCTAACCTAGGTAGCATTTCTTCCCAGGTAGCTCCCCACTGTCTTTGAAACTCAAACACCAAACCGATTGGAATGAGGATAACCCTTCAGCTGTTTGATATCACTGCTGACTAATTCTCTCCTATTTGAATTAACTACAGTTTCAAGAAATGCCTTATTTTTAATATTTTATAGGGCAAAATACTGTTAAACAAAAAACTTTATAAAACTTGTTAAAGATAATGAAGAAGATTTTATTTGAGAGGAGGGACCACTGAGGAGGGGGCTTTGCAGCAGGGACTAGAGATCAGGCGAACTCCGAATACAAGGACGAGTGGGGATATATAGCTAAGGAATAGGGTGGGAGGGTCAAGGAGTGACTCAAGTTTGGTCAATAGAAGAGTCTGAGTCAGTTAGTAAAATAGAAGTGGTCTGTACTTTTGCAATATCAGAGGCCTGTTACTCTTGCACAGCCAATAGCTCTTATAGTCAACAAAGAAACAAATTAGAAAAGGAGTGGATTTAAGGTTGAAAGTATAACTAATGTAACTAATCTTTTGTAAATAGTAAGAAAACTAAAGTGTAGCTTTAACAATTGAAAACTTGAGCACTTTATGGCTTATATATATGGACATAATATATAAGCCATAAGTTAACGTAACGTATAAGTTATGTACAAAACTTATTAATATAAAGGCAAGACATTTATGGATTACCCTCAAAATGGTTAATTTAATAAAAAATTAGGTTTTTAAACAATTTTTTTACTTTAATATTTTGGTGTTTTATTTGTATTTTTTGTTATTTTTAAGATTTTTAAATTTATTTTTAGAGAGAGGGGAAGGGAAGGAGGAGAGGGAGAGAAATAGCAATGTGTGGTTGCCTCTGGTGCACCCCGTACTGGTGACCTGGCCCAAAACCTAGGCATGTGCCCTGACTGAGAATCGAACTTGTGTCATTTTGGTTTGCGGGCCAGCACTCAGTCCACTGAGCCACACCAGCCAGGGCTGATCAAAGAACTTTGTTTAAAGTCAGTTTCACTTCTAAGACAGTACTTAGTATAGTCTCCTAGGACAAAAAAGAAATACTTTGTACAGTAATTTTATATTTTTATGTTGTATCAAATAATTTGGCATGCTTCTTTAAAAGTTTTTTGCAAACATTAGTTTTTATTTTATTTTAAAAACTCAAAATATGTGTTTCCAATTTCTTGTCAGCTATTTGTCTTTTGTGGAAAAAAATTAAAGATTCAAAAAATGAAATTAATGCTTTATTAAGTCACACACTTGGAGACTTAAGAGTAAAGCAGTGATTCATTTCTTTTTTTTTAACAGTGGGTTAATTTGTTTAATTTTTTTTCAAGTACAGTTTTCTGTCTATTACTCCCATCCCATCTCACCCCCCCGTGCTCCCCCTCCCTCCCATTTCCACCCTTCTTAGTTTTTGTCCATGTATCCTTTATATTTGTTCCTCTAAATCCCTCCCCTATTACCCCTGAAATTCCCTCCCCTCTCCTCTCTGGTCCCTGTCCACCTGTTCTCTATTTCAATGTCTTTGGTTACACTTTGCTTGCTTGTTTGTTTTGTTGTTTAGCTTCCTGTTAAAGGTGAGGTCATATGGTATTTGTCCTTTAACACCTGGCTTATTTCACTCAGCATAATGCTTTCCAGTTCCATCCATGCTGTTGCAAAAGGTAGGAGCTCCTTCTTTCTCTCTGCTGCATAGAATTCCATTGTGTATATATACCATAGTTTTTTGATCCAGTCATTTACCAATGGGCATCTAGGTTGCTTCCAACTCTTGGCTATTGTAAATTGTGCTGCTATGAACATTGGGGTGCATATGTTCTTTGGGATTGGTGTTTTAGGGTTCTTAGGATACAATCCCAGCAGTGGAATTGCTGGGTCAAAAGGCAAGTCCAATTTTAGTTTTCTGAGAAAATTCCATAGTGCTTTCCATAGTGGTTGTATCAGTCTGCAATCCCACCAACAGTGGACTAGAGTCCCCTTTTCCCCACACCCTCTCCAACATTTGTTGTTTATTGCTTTGTTTATGATGGCCATTCTGACCGGTGTAAAGTGGTATCTCATTGTGGTTTTAATTTG
Source organism: Sturnira hondurensis (assembly GCF_014824575.4). Classification (NCBI taxonomy): domain Eukaryota; kingdom Metazoa; phylum Chordata; class Mammalia; order Chiroptera; family Phyllostomidae; genus Sturnira; species Sturnira hondurensis. Next base: position 1,863,486 of record NW_028076312.1, read on the forward strand.
CATCTCTTTGATAGCAAGCGATATTGGGCATCTCTTCATGTGTCTCTGGATCCTCTGTATGTCCTCCTTGGAGAAGCATCTGTTCAAGTCCTTTGCCCACTTTTTAATTGGGTTGCTTGTCTTCTTAGAGTGGAGTCGTGTGAGTTCTTTGTATATTTTGGAGATTAAACCTTTGTCTGAGGTATCATTGGCAAATATGTTTTCCCATACCATTGGTTGTCATTTTATTTTAATGCCATTCTCTTTAGCCGCACAGAAGCTTTTTATTTTGATGAGATCCCATTTGTTTATTCTTTCCTTTTTGTCCCTTGCTGTAGGGGACATATCAATAAAAGTGTTGCTGTGTGGAATATCTGATATTTTCATGCCAGTGTTCTCCTGTAGGACTTTAATGGTGTCACGGATTATATTTAAGTCTCTTAAATGAAGCAGAGAGCCCTCTATATATTTTTAAAGAAAAATATAGTGAATTAAATCAAATGTGATTATGTAAGAATCTTAACTAAGAAAATATATACAATAAATGCTTCCTTTGAAAAAAATCTAGTAGTATCTAATAGGCAAAAATATATATTTTAAAACCATTGTATTTAATTATAGAAGTGACTAAAGATATCCTGAGGCAAGAGAATATTAGAATATAAATTTCAGCCAAGAACCTTCAAGGTGTTGATGCATCTTTAAGACCTAAAATCACCTTACTTCTCTCATTTCTACTAGGAGTTCAATTTGTGTATTTGAGCACAATTTAAACACATCTTTTATTCATATCATAATCAAGCAATGGAAATTATAGCTATTTGGGCATTAATAATTTTCTCTTTTCCCTAGGAATTATGGAATGTGAATTTTCTGGAGTAGAATAATAATATAGTATTTGCTCTCCAAAAATCTCAAACAAGCATATTTTTATATGATTCCTTTTTTAAATGAAAAAATTAGAAATCAGCAAAAAAAAAAAACCAAACCCTTCTGAGTTATATAGAAGTTTACTTTCCTGATATCTTCTCAAATGTAAATAAATTAGGTAACCTTTCCCACAGTTTAGCTGTATTAAAAAAACAGAGCTCTTTCAGTGAAAGGAATGGAAGAAAAACCCCTTGACCTTGGCCAGGTACACAATTATAGTGCTGTGTGTGTGTGACTTATTTAATGAGACAAAATTTGCATCAAGTTGTAATTTGATGGCTGGTGTACACCACTTGAACCTGGCCCTAGAGTTACACCAGTTCCAGTTAATTTATAGAAACAACACATATCTGTAAGGTGAGCCTGGAGTATATGATTTACTAATACTACACTACATTTCAAAACTTTATGCTTAGTTTATTGCTTTCTTTTAAACTAATGTACTAGAAACTTTTCTTGACGCTTCTCTTTCCATCTTAATTCTCTTAAAACATTCCAACTGAGTTGGAACATTCTAAGCAGGCGGAAGAAGCAGTCTTTAGAATGAAAAACTGTGTCTTTCTTCATTCTTGCTTTATATAATTAATTTTATGTTACATTGTATGAGGTATTATCAGTTTCTCTCTATGGACCTTGAGGCAGCCATTGAAACGCACTTTAATCCCTTTAAACTTGACTAGGGTTATCTCTCTGAATGCCCTCTGTGACTAGCTAGATAAATCGATACGTAGAGCAGAGTGACGTGAGTCAATGTTGACTCGATGCCTAAGCACTTGCTTGATTTTGTACTGCCCTTGAGTTGGTTGGGTATGTGTAGAAATATATTATGCATCCTAGTGCTTCTCTCCCTCTGAATTGCAAGTCATTTCACATTTGGAAACATTAAAAGGAAGGTGATGAAATATGTAAAACATTCACTTGATCAAATGGTATAATGTTCAAATAGTATTTTTCATGGAGAGACATTAAAGATGTTGACCCTTCAAATATGGATGACTAAATGAAAACAGCTACTTGAATTCATATTATCTCGTACTTGAGTGTAGTCCTTTTATGTCCCACTTAACCACACCCAGGGGGATGATTTGGGAATTAACTTGCTGCCAAAGTGAGGCCGGGTCTGAAGAGAGAGACTTACCTCTGGGGCTGCCATAAAAGTTGCATGTGTGCTGGGAACAGAATATCTGAGGGGAGTGTCAATATAAAGTCCTGAAGGGATTTTCTATGCCAGAATAGTAATGGGATGGAGGATCCAGCAGTGGGTAACAGTCTGCCATCAGTTTTAAGTGTGGTTAAAGATTTCTCTGAGCTGGGATTCAAGATCAGGGTGACATAAGCCCTGCTCTGGACAGTTCAGGTTTCTGTCAATTATCCTGACAGAATCATTAATAGCACTCCCTATGGCTCTCAAAAGTATCTGGTCTGAAAGATAAACGGTCTTCCCTGAGAAGATTTAGAGTTAAGGTCCTCAGTCCGAAAAGGAATGCCAAACCAGGCAGATTATGAAAACAGTGACTCAAAGAAAAGAAGCAATTGTGGAGGTGGAGTGTATGCACTTGAAAACACAGCCTTTGAAACAGTACAAAAACTTAATTACGGGGCTAAAGAACAGCATCACGTGTTAAGCAGCAAAGGTGGGTTGATGCTGGACTTTGGTCAGGATTGCTCCCAGGGCACTGTAAACTGCAAGAGGCATTTGCCAAAATGCAGATTTCCTGGCCTCCAGACCTAAAGAATGAGGCTTTCCCTACACTGGGCATGGAATTAGCATTTTCTTTTTTAAAAAATATTTTTTTTCTTTAATTCTTGTTCAATTACAGCTTTCTGTCTTATATTCCCAACCCTGCCTGCCCCCCACCCCATGCTCCCCACCTCCCTCCTATTTCCACCCCCCACCCTTAGTTATTGTCCATGTGGCCTTTATACTTGTTCATGTGAGTCCTTCCCCTTTTCCCCTATGATTCTCTCCCCTCTCCCCTCTGGACCCTGTCAGCCTGTTCCCTATTTCAGTGTCTTTGGTCATATTTTGCTTGCTTGTTTGTTTTGTTTAGATCCCTGTTAACGGTGATAACATATGGTATTTGTCTTTCACCGCCTGGCTTATTTCACTCAGCATAATGCTTTCCAGTTCCATCCATGATGTTGCAAAGGGTAGTAGTTCCTTCTTCCTTTCTGCGGCATAGAATTCCACTGTGTAAATGTACCATAGTTTTTTAGCATTTTCAATAATCTCCTGGTGACACCTATTAACACTAAGGCATTTGAACCATCTTTGAATTAGAGATGAGAGGGGGGCCAGCAGTTTGAAAGAAACAAGTGCCGTCCAAAGTGTTATGAAGGTGGGTTGGTTGGATATAAATTGCAAATAACTACATAAACTTAAAGAATCTGGGATGTGTCTTCATTAGTCCCAGATAATCTTAATAATCTTTGCATTATATTATATAAGTTGGGTTACGATGTCCCGAGTAAAATTGGAAAGTTATAATAGATTAGGAACAGGGTTTAGTGGATGGCCATAGCCTACTGTATAAAAGTATTCTTTAACAAATAATATAAAGTGAAGAATGCCTTGTGGGGAAATGGCAACCCAAACAGAAAAAAGTGGTAATACAAGTTATTGCTAGTTCTGAGAGCATTAGACTAGCTTTGACCCTTAAAATGAAATCACTATACAAATTTATTTTGGGGAAAATGTCACGAATATACTCACAGTGTTTCAGTTATGCTATGCTGGGTGTTAGGCAACATATTTCATAGAAACTGAGAAGATTTTTTCCAAGTTAGCAATGACAAAGGTGGTTCACAATCAGCGGTACAGACATAAGAAATGCAGAATCTCAGGTCCCACCTGAGATCTATTTAATCAGAATCTACCTTTTAATAAGATCCTCAAGTCATTCAGAGGTGCCTTTAAATTTGAGAATTTGCTCTGCCTGAAGAAGTGTTCGAAATGATGACAATTTTGCTTGTGTTTGGGAAACCTCATATCTGGTGGAAAGAGGGAAATTGGTTGTTATTCAAATAACATTTTATTCCAACCCTACTATGAATCTGTAGTCCTTGTGAGAACATCATTGACGAAAGCAGAAATATCTCACAGACAGCTCAGGTGGCGCGGAGCCGTGTGGTGCCCTCGGAGAAGGCTGAAATCTTGCTTGTGATTTGGGGCTATCAAAATAAAAACAGAATCTACCTCTATGTTGTGAATGACTTTTCAGTATAGTAAGTAATATTGCTTTGTTTATATCAAGTATCTACAAACCAATATTGGTTGAGAGTACATTTTGTTCCTATGAGTTTTCAAGAGATCGTTGGCAGAGTTTCGTTTTTGGGAAAAAAAACCACACAAACCACATAGAACTGAAAGAAAGGCAAATAAACTATCAAGGAGATAAATTTCCTTAAATTTGGAGGAACATGGACATTTATAAGATTGTTTTCACTCTGTACCGATGCCCTCATCTTAATGAGGGGCAGAAAAATTATATAAAGTGTAAATTAGGAATCTAATTAACTTCTCAATGAAATGGAAGCTAATGGAAAGAGATCACAGGTAAGCCAAAATTACCATGAAAATGCACAAATCAAAACATCATAAAACACAGATTTAATGTAAACCTAATTTTTCAGAATTATATTCATTATTTCAGCAGTTTAGCTCTGCTTTCCCAACTCCCCAAATGCTTGCTTCTAAAGGGATTCTGCAGTGTAGTGTTTGGGAAACACTGCATACTTTCTGCTCTTCTCACTGAACAGGTATCTGCGGAGTAACTTGGAACCTTGTTATGCTATACATGGCCTATTAAAAGTGATAAGTTAATTTGAAGGAGGAAGACTTGTTTAATTTTGCTCAACCTGGTGTTTTCAAAAATTAACTGAAGAACTTCTTTCTCATGAAACATCTGTTCAAACTTGTTTCTAAACATGTCCAGACAGGAAAACTAGGAAACAAAAGAGTATCATGGTCTTATACCCTCATGACAGCAGGTTTTTCCCACCGCTGCATCTCATGTGGTCATTTTCTATGTTTCACATGTCTGGCCGTCATATTCCATGATCAGTCCTACTCCACAAAGTGTTCTGAAGGCTCTGATCGGTTTGCCTCTTTGCTGATTCTCAGTGAATCTTTGCTTGTGCTTTTTTCATATTAACCCATGTAACAGTATTCCTTATAATTGCTATTGATGAACTCAACCCCAAGTCCATCTGATGGGTATCTTAAGAAAGGGATTTTTTTTGTCCTCTGTCTATTTTTATTTACTTTTCTTGAGGAATTGATATGGATACCCCCAAATTTCTTTTTCAAATTACAAATCTTTAGTTTTCTTATTCCATGTGCTATTGGGAGTCATGCAACAATGTATCTTTTGTTCCACTCATTAAAAATCATATTTATTGAAGTGGTAAACGTAAGGTAATTCTTCCTGAAGTTTAACTGTTGAGTGATAAACATGTATACAGTCTAAATTTAATTAATAGAGCCAAAATAATGGGCAATTTCTAATCTATGAATGTTTTTGCTGATCTGTAGCAATTTTACTATTTTTTACACTTTATAAATTATTTTAACAATGCTGAATCAGAAGCCGTCCAATCTGCCTTGAATAATAGACCAGGGTCACTGGGTTATGGGTTAGAAAAGCACATATTTTACTGATTTAATTAAGCTTCCATTTGTTCTTAACCCACTTGCATAAGTAAAATTAGTAATCTGTCCAAAAATGAATTATTTATAAAAACTGATCCATTCTGTATGATGGGAAACAATCTTATGCATTATTATAATATGGGGTTTAAGTTACTTCATGCCTTATTTTATAGTTCTTAAAATATATAGTTCCTCTTTATATACTCTTAGACCCTTTACCCTTTACTCTTAGACCCCTTAGACCCTCCTACTTTGTTGTTAAATAATTTATACTTTGAAAAGTTTACAGAATCATAACTGCAACTATAGACAGTATTTAAATTCAATGTCTTACTGAACAGTTCTCATTTAGGATTCAGAAATGTAATAGTTCCACAGGTAAGTAGTAAGGTCATTTAAAAGACATTACTTTTTTATTATATTGCACAGGAACTTATCCAAATATAAACCTTAATAAACTAATCTATTCAGGAACTCTTTACTTGCTTAATTATGAAATCTGAGCACTGAAATGAATGATGGTCCCCAGACATATTTATAATGTCCCCTTAGAATTTATGCTTTCCCCACCAATGGGGAATATTGTCATGAATTGAAATGAGCACTTAAATGACTGTATATGAATCATGTCTAAGTCAACTAAATTCATTGGTATCAGATGTGTAATAAATGAAGTATGAATTTTAAGAGGTAGCGCGCTCTGTTTATGCACTCATTCAAGTAACCTTTACTGAGCATCTACCACATGCCATGGCCTGAGTAAGACTGGCAACTACATAAACAAGACTTAGTCTCAATCAGTCATGGAAACAAATAATTATCATGAAATATGACAAGCACTAAAATAAATGTTACATTAACTACCATTAACCACTGATAAATGACCAAGTACATTTTAACTAATAGTACCTTGTTGCTATTTTTTATTTGTTCATTCATTCGTTTATTCCCTTATTTGATAAGTAATTACTGAGCACCTACTTTGTGCCAGGAACTGTCCTTGCACTGAGAAGATAAGTGTGAATAAATTTCAAGTCTATCTCTCTACCACTAATTTACTGAGAGAATCTGAATTGTAAGCCACCTAATCTTTTTCTATATATGGAACCTGCAGATACCCATATTTTAAGGTTTTTAAGAGCTATTGATAGAAGGTATGAATTTAAATGGCTTTGATATTAGGCTATTTAAAAAGAAGCCTTTCCCCGGAACTAAGCCTCTAATCCCGTGCGCTTGTGATTTTAATGGGCATGGTGGTGCCACTCTCTGGGTAGAAATAGTCCCTTTGGAGCAGTAACTGTAACGGGTTCATATAGTAGGTGCCTTAGCTGAATTAGTTAATAGTGGTTCCCTTTTAGGAAAAAGGGTTGTGAACACGAGATCAGTAGTTCTGCACTTCTGATCCACAAACAAGCTCCATCAAAATGACTGAAGGGGTTTAAAACACACACAATCACACACACACACACACACACACTCTCACTCACTCACTCACACTCTTGGGGTCCCACCCCCAGAAGCTGGGATTCTGATCCAATAGGTGCATGGGTAGGCCTAGGAGGCAATATATATTTTTTAAGAAGCTACCCTGATTTTGCTGTTGTTGTATGAACAGATTTTTGAGCTATCACTGGGAGATTAGTTATGACCACCCGGATTCAGAAATTTCAGATCAAGTAAGAAATGAGTAGGATCATTTCCTGGAACTTTAACGTCTAACAATCAGAACCCGTATCTTAACCAGGTTTTGTCCCAGCCGTATTTTGGTACATGGTAGGCACTTAGTAATTATTTGCTGAATGAATGAGTGAACTCTAAGTATACTTTACACCAACCTACTAAACTTCAGTGTCTGTGCATTTTAAATGCCTAATAGTGATTATCTCTGGGACTTGTCAGTCAGTACTTCCTTCATCCAAGGGGCTACAGTCACGACCCCATGTTGATCAGCAACCTGTTTTACACTCATTTCCTTCTGGACTCACGTTCTCCTCTTTAGTTGAAAAACCTGTGAGAGGGAAAAAAAATCACCACTTGCTTTATAATAGTTCTTAGAATAGCTCCAGCAATTTTTTTTTGGCAGGGAGAACTCACATATTCTTTTAGACCTTACCACCCCCAAAATAAAGAACTTTGTTATTGACCTAATTTTTTAAACTTTAAATTATTCTACTAAGTGTCAAGATCAAAAAGACCACCAAGTTCTGGAACCGAGGAGGCCATTTGACTTCCAGCCCAGAGAAAAATTGAACTATTTTAATCTTTTTCTATGTAGATCACAGGAACAATGCCAGGAATTTTGATTTGAAAAGGGTATATCTAAGAATAATAAAATACAATGAAGGCATTAATAATGTTAACTAATTATAAATAAAAATAGGACAGATAAAATAAATTTAGAACAGTCTATATTTGGTTTAAAAGAGTGAGGACAGAGGGGGCGGCATGTTTTTTTGCCTTCAGGCTTATGGAGGCGTATTTTTAGAACAATATAAATAGTCTCTTCTAAAGAGACAAATTATGCTTACATTTATTAGTCAATGTGTCTGGAAAATGCCATATGTATTTTAATCCTAATTTATATGTGGATGACCTGAGGCGATAGGATGCATGATTGGGTGGGTCCTCTGAAGCTGTTCTCCAGCAGAATACAGAATTATCTGGGGTTGAGTATTGTCTTAGGGTCCGTCATTAAGTTTAAGGCAGTCATTAGTCAGATAAATGCTTATTAGCACTAACTAAGGGTAAGTCACTGTGCAGAATTGCCAAAATATGTGAAACCTAATTTCTGTTCTCAAAAAGTTTATAATTAACGAAAAGAAAGTTGTATTTAAATTTTTTTTCCCTGATTAAGCTCTCATCAGTCACACACACTCATTTGATTTAGTTGAAGAACATTATCTCTAACCACAATATATAATGGAAGGAAGCTCTAGATTGGAATCTGTCATTACCTTTAAAAGACTGCATTTTTTCCATTTCTCTGAGCTGTAGTTTTATAATCTAAAAAACAAAGGAGGAGAAATAGGTTTTCTCTAAGTTGCTTAGTTACATTAAATTTTTTATTGCAACATATTCATGTCCATGTGTGTCCTATCGTGGTTTGCCAGAGTCCTTCTCCTGGAGAGTATTAGCATTGATCTATTCCAGGTTCAGCCCATATTCTAACCGTTTGACTGTGGTTGAGTCAATGAAAGTGTTGAACCAGGTAATATATTGTATAAGGTCATTTCCTGCTTTGACTAAATAATATCATCGGTTAAGAGATGCCAAGGCTAGGTCGTTAGCAAAAATATATGAGCAGACACATACAATATTCTTCAAAACTAGGCATACAAAGATTCTTTCCTGTGCCAAATGTAGCAGAGTACACACACATACACACAGAGGAATGTGTGTGCATGTATGTGTGTGTATGTGTGCCATTAGTTACCGCTACAAATAGCCCATACCCAAAGGCACCTTAACTAATTAAGTACAAATATATATGTCCTTTCCCTCACATATATTTTCTACTCGGAGTTTTTCATCAGATTTGTAGGAAAAAGGAAGGAAGAAAGCATCAGGATGGAAGCCTTGAGACTCATGTGACCTTTCCATCTCTGCTTTCTCTAAACGCTGTCCATTGTACTATCTCCTTGAACCCAAAACGCTTGATCCTCAGTTTTGGTACCATTCCCAGCTAAGAATCAGGGAATAACCCCAGCCAAGTTGTCAGGTGAAAGCCCCAGTCCACTTGGTTTCTAAGCCACCTCTCACAGAGATGAGAAACCTGCGGATACAATGGCAGGCATTTCAACATTATGGGAAAAGGGACATAGCCCCTAATCTGTATTTCCTTATGTAAACAGATGGGAACTAGTAACTAGGTTCAGGATTGCTTGGAGATGATAATCTTCTATGTCATTAGGTAGTCTCTGAGTCAACAGTAGTTAGTTTTATTGCACACCTAAAATAATATATTCACATACCAAATCAACTGCCAATACCAATAGACGCATGTATTGATTAGATGGAATGGACATACTTTTGAATACACAAGAATATCCACGATGCTACCCATGATGGTAATTACATTTGTTATAATAATTTACCTATAAGTAGGCATTCCTTTAGTTCCTGGGAATACGTGCACTCTAAGGAGCCTTTAGGAACTGTCTGATCCTGTGGCTTTCAAATTTTAGGTTTTAGAGACAGGATTCCAGGGTAGGGTTAAAGGGCAGAGGGACTGGTGAATAGGGAGGATTTGCAAATGGCTTTTCAGATAATGTCACCCAGAATAACTCCCAGCTTGTATGTTTAGTTTCAATGTACTTGGTTTGGAAATGTTTTTTACTGTTTAACTTATAGCACCACCACCACCACAGAAACAAACCGCTCCCCGCCCCCGATCCAGCCCTGCTCCTCCTTTCTTACTTTGAGTACAGACCGAAGCAAGCCGTCAATGACTTGTAGAAGATCACACAATGGGTGTTTAAGCTTAAACCCAGTTTTTGTGTCCCCTTGTTGAAATATTTGTGTTTTTTTTTGTTATTTTTACCTCCTTTTTCTTCATTTTCTTCATCTAACTCATTTTTTTTGAAAAAGTTTCTAAGTTGGAACTTTAGAGATTGATGCATAGGAAACTGAAGGGGTTTTAAATTAAAATGGTTGCTATTATAATGGGTTTCTGCCACACACTCTAAAAGGTTTACTAAAATAGGATACAAGTAAGGCATTTGTGATTTTAATTTAAAATGTAGTTATTTGGGGCAAACATCATTAAATGTAATGTTCATGCTAGGCAGTATATAACCATAAGTGGTCATAGTCATCATTAAATATTTTACAAGGAGAAAGTCCACAGTTGTATTCAGCTACTCATTAAAAGTCTCAAACTAAATGAGATCAAACTAATTTTTCTGTACATGAAATATTTTATGAAAAGTAGCATGAGGGATATTAAGTGTATAATCACTCATGTAGCCCGAAAGTGAGGATTTATTCATGAAGCAAGTTTCTTGCCTGAATTCCTTGAGGTGTTTGAGAGTATTACCACGGATCCCCAAAATTCCACCTGGTTTAGAGGTCATTGTGTGCAAAGTCCTCAGTTTCAGACATCTGAAGCTTTGAAGAATCAGTAGACCTTTTGGAAACCTCTATTAATGATGGTTGCTATTATAAACTATTATGTATTTTTAAATAAATGACCATAACAATATCTCCAGTCGCACATGCTACTCTAAAATGCGACCATGTTATTAACTGACAGGAAGCAGTAAAGTCTAAGTCCCTTCCTTGTGAATTTAGAAGTTGGGACCGCTTTGCCTAACAGAGTACAGCAACGGTCGTACTCTATGACTTACAAGCTGGTCGTAAAACTGATGCGGCTTCTGTAGTGCTCACGGAGATACTTGTTCTTAGAGTTTTGAGCCACCATATTAGAAGTTTGATTACTCTGAGGTCATTACTATGACAATGCTAAGCTGCATGAAAAGGTAACATGTAGGTACCTCTGGTTTACATGCTTACTCTTTGAATCATCTGACCTCAGGTTCCAGATGTGTTATCAACACCACCTCGTATCTACAAGACCAACCAGATGGGTACCACTCAATTTCCTCAGTGATTATAGAGGCAAAATAATTGTCCGGTGGAGCACTGCAGAAATTCCTCATCACAGAATTATGACGTTAATTTTAAAAGTTGTTATTTTAATTTTCAGCCACTAGGTTTTAAGGCCATTTATTACTCAGTAGTGATAACACAACAGTAAAAATGTATTATGAATTTCATTAACAATAACAAAATCATTAGCTCCAAATGGGGCACCCAGAGATGATTGGAGCAGAAACATAGTGTCTATGCCTTATTTTGGGTTGTTTTTTACAATTAAAAATCATAGCCTTTTTGAGGTAAAACTTACATACCACAAAATTCACCCATTGTAAATGTGCAATACAATGATTTAGTAAATTTACTATGTTAGAGTCAATTAACTTTATAATCCAATTTTAGGACATTTTTTCTCCCTGCTCCCAACAAAAATGTACTTTACAGGACAATTTTAGGATATTTTCCCTAAATAGATTTCTTGTGCCCACCTGCAGTCATTCCATCTTCCTGCCTCTAAAGCCATTTAACTTTTTTGTCTTTGTTTATAACTGATGATGTGAGTTTGATTCAGTTTTGAAAGCCCCTGGAGTTCAATACCAGGTGATCAAGCAAAACACGTTCGGGGGAGCTGCCTTCAGTCCTGGATTCGGGTTGTTTTCCTCCTGGATACAGACTCTGCCTTGTTCTCCAAGAGTCTCTTTAATTTCAGAGGCCACAACTTAGTATTTAAGAGCATGGACCTTAGATTGTCTGAGTTTAAGTTCCATTCCCAATACATGTTAGTATTGTTTCACTAGACAATTATGTAGCCTTTCCAATTCATACTTTACTCATGAAATGGGACTTATGTTATCTACCACATAAGGCTATTGTGAATAGCAAATTAAATAATGTAATTAATGCATTAGTATCCCACACTCTAATGACAATAATAATATGTTATTTTATGACTGTTTACTATGCAACTGGTGCTATAATTCCCATATATTAACTCATTTAATTTTCTCAAAAACTACATGAGGCAGGTGGTGTTAGTATTTATAAATGAGAAACTGTGTACCTATGCACAAATTGCTTAATTTCTGTGTTTCTACTAGAAATTACCACTGCCGTTAACACCTCAATGAATAGGTGTTTTAGTTAGCATGGGACTTGCTAGATAGAATCTTGTTGGAGACATAACTGTTAGAATTCCCTCATTCGTCTCTAGAAATGTAAAAACCTTGGAATCACTCTGTCTTCCCAGCTATATGTATCCTAACCTCCTCCCAACACACACACACACACACACACACACACACACACACACACACACACACCTGTTTGGTCTCTGAATCTTACACGGTAGTTTCTTAATAAACATGGAAGGGATGGGTGAAAGAGCAAACGCACCTGTGTGATGAGGAAGTCTGCAACCAATTTTGGGAGAAGGTGAAAGAAAAATATCAGATTGGCAAAGAGGACTCTGGAATAGGATTAAGAATATCTGTGGTTATGCAAAATAGCATTTCTCTAAAAGTCCCATAATATACCAGTCATTTTGATCTCAGACATTCTGTCTCCTTTAGATGACACAAGAATGTTTTAGAGAGTTTTTGTTGCGTAGGTTTGGAAGGAGCCTAATCACTGAACCACTGTAAACAATTTACCAAATATTTGGCCAAGAGAAAGAAAAGGTTTTATTTAAATTACTATGTACAATAAGCATATGTTTAAATGTTTATTATAAATGTGTGCTTTAGGGGAAATACTTTAAAATCCTCCTTTAGCTTTAAAATGTATTTTATTTCAGAATAATTAGGTAGAGAAGGATAACAGTTATCTTAATATGAATAAAGAATGATAAATATGATGTAATAGTAAGAAGCATGAGTAAGCTTTTGCTTTTTGACTTGGAATATTTTATGGAAAGCTTCCTTCACCAGTATTTGTCTTAAAATGCATATGAATAGCTATTTTGAATACTAGAAATATCCTAATTTTGAGACCACAGTCCCTGAAATACAGGGTGGGACAAAAGTAGGTTTGCAGTTATACAATAATTAATACATTATAATACAAGAGTAAATTCTGTTTTGCATGCTCACACCTGTAAACCTACTCTGCCATACACTGTGTATTATTATGATTAAAACCAGCAAGATATTCACCCTGGCTGTCCGGGAGGCCAGCCCTTCTGTTCTCTTCAAGGGGGGATCGGAGACCCTCATTGCTCACCACGTGTCATACATAGAGGCAGATCTCTTCATTTAACATGTCTTGGTAATAGGCGTATTTTGCTGTCATACATTTAGGCTGATAAGATCATGGACAAATAATTTTATTTGGAAAATAATAAGAAAAGATGTTTCTTGTATGTGTTAATATCTGTTCCTCAAAGAAATGGGCGCCTTTAGTTGGTAATGATGGTCCATTTTACACCTTTATCCTTGCGCTGCATTTTAGCTCAGTTTGGGTGATAATATGGCTTTCGGTAATATGGCTTCTGCTTGCAGCTTCTCTTCAGTTCGGAGTTATAAAACCTAATACACAGGAATGATAAATCACAAAAACACATTTGCTGCTAACTCTCTGATAAATTTAGCAACCAAGAAGCAGCTGGTACTTTATTGACTGCAACTCTCTATGTATTTCCCCAAAGTTCCAGCTAAACAAGAACACACTTATGTTTTATTTTTTTCTAATTATGTAAAAAAGAAAAACAGAGTCAAGGGTTGATAGGTTTCATATTTAAAGCATGTCTGTTATAATAGTCAGGTAATCACTTAACCAATTTCTGAAGGATTTAATCTCACCTTTTTACTATGTTTCTAGTTTTCTTCAGTTTAATCCCTCGAAATGGAAAATCGTTTGTTTTCTTTTACACTTCTCAGTGAGAGAACACATTCACTTTAGGATGAGTAAGTCAAAGTGATCAGTGATAAAATTTGAATAAGGTTTATATTCAAATTTATATGAGAATATTTTCCGTATTTAAAGTCTACAAATCTCTTTTTTATGGACTATCTTTAGATTCAGTCACTCTACTGTTAGAGTTTAGGAGCTTAAGGGACTTGGCAGTGGAAAGTAAATTAAGAATTATTAATATTTGTTCTTCCAAAAGTGAATAAAGTTTCTAACATAGAATTCACGTGCATTGATTATTTATTATTTACTCTCACGAGTTTGGAATTACATTACTCTAAAGATCACACATATTTTTATCATATTATTCTCAAGGTTGGGTCCTAAATGGTCTATTGGGAGTACTAGTAAAATTTAGTTTCTTGATTTGGGTAATGGTTACATGGGTGTGATCACCTGTAGTTATTCATTCAGCTGTACAGTTATGACACATGCACTTTTCTGTATGAATGTTATGCCAGAAGTTAAGAAGAAAGCAAATTTCTGAGCCATGACTTAATGTTAGGGACTGCATTTCTCTTCAAATTATCAAAGATCGTCTTCCCCAAATTTTATAAAAATGAATTCAGTATTTCTCACCCATTCACATATAAATAACCAGTGTTACTTTAGAAAACATTATGTGAGCATTCTTTGTTGTTGTACTTTTATGGAGAATTCTGTCCTCCTCTGCTCATAATAAGGAGGTAAAGTTAGTAATAAAATTCTAATTATAGGATTCAGAAAATTGTAAGCAAGAGTCACCCATTTTTTAAATTCATGTCTTTTAAAATTAGTTGTACTCTGTTGTTCATTCATTTACCAAAAACACATAGAATCTTATTACGTGGCAGGCACTCTTTTATGAATGCAGTAAAGTAACGAGCCAAACAAATTAAAACAAAAACAAAAACTTCTGCCTTAAGCTGTTCAAGATCTTGTTGTAATGCTCTTCAACACAATGATTCAGTTACTGAAGCTCTATACACACTAGATGTTTAGAGAATAGGGCCTGATGGCATAGCTGTGCTTCGTTCAGTATGTGATGTCACCAAGCAAATGATATCTACTCTCCTGATGGAGACTTCAAGGATGTGGATAGAAAATTTATTATTTGATATAAGGGGAAATTCAGAATAATGCAGGGTATTTTCCCATAAGCTTAACAATGCCACCTACCTTTCACTGTGTTGGCCTCAACTTAGCTCTGGTTATCCTTGGGTCCTGAGAAGGCGGCCTAGAGCAACCATGACAGCCTACTTCCCTTTTCATGTCCAGCAGGAGGGCAGGGGGAGTCACAGTGCACCCATTCGCTGATGGGTGCTATGCACTTATTGGCTTAGGCAATTCTGCAGATTCATGTGGGCTGAGGGGTGCTTAAACATTTCAGGGTATTATGGTGAAGGTATAAGTAAGGCTGGAGGTGTGTGCAAGGACAGTTTCTGATCAGGCAACAAGCGACTTGTACAACAGTGAAATTTGGGGTGTGTGATGGCATTTATTACAGTTGTGATAAGTTGTAGATATAAAGAAAAATAGAAACCAAATCAACTCTCAAACAGTAGGGATGTGTGTAACCCCTCGTTCCTGCCTCTCTCTCCATTCCCATTTCGCTCTCCTACCCCGTCCCTAAGCAACCACTACTGCGCTTTCTGTCACAATGTATTACATTTTCTAAAACATGTATAGTGGATGGAACCATCCTGTGTGTCTGTTCTCCTTTTTGTCTGGCTTCTTTAACGAGCATAATTATTTGGCCTAGCTCAGATGCAGTTGGTGTAGCCTGTGCCAATAGTTCACTGTTTTTCATTGCCAAGTGGTATTCCATCGTGTGGGCCCATCAGTCTTTGGTATTGGGCTAGTTCCCTTTTGAGGCTTCTAGGAACAGACATCCGTGCATAAGTCTTTCATTTCTCCTGGGTATGTAGAAATTCCAAAACAGGGCAGTTAATGTATAGGCTTTAAAGAGGACGTGTTTCACTGAAATTCATTAACATTTTAAAAATCTGTGCATATATTTATTTTCTCTGAGAAAATGAACCAAACCTTTCAGCATATTTCATGGGGCTAATGACTCTCACAGAGAAAGAATCGATACTCTAGAAATGGACCTCAGACTGATCACAGTAATCTCCTGCAATGCTATTACCTTATAAACACCTCGTTTTATGGGACTGATGGTTTTAGTAGTCTGGAATGCCATCATCACCGTCATCGTGCTTTATTATTGCACTTTGAGTGGGGAGGTGACTTCCCCAAGGCCACACGGCTCACGGCTGTGGCGGGGCTTGTAAGAATTATATGTAACCCACCGCTGAGTGTTTTTTTTTACTTTACTGCTTACCTCAGTGGAAAGCAGAGAAAGAGTGATAAACCTAATAATTTCAACTTATTTTCTATACTACTGTTCCTAATGCATATACTTTGAAAAAGATAATACAATGTTGTTAAGTAGTCTTTGCTTTAAATCTTAGATAAAGATCAACATTAGGAAAATAATCTTCATCAAACTGGGCTCAGGGTGATGGCTAATTTGGAGAAAATGAAAGCCTGATTTAAAATTATTAAATGGGTAAGAACATGGAGTGTGGATCTATATACAATCAGTTAAAGAGGGCTTTTTAGTGATGAAACAATTAAAATAAAATGCTCAAAGTATTTAAGACATTTTCTAATGTGGAAATATGTGGAAAGCCGTTTTTGAATTTTCATTCAATGGATGTTTCCATTGAAATGGCTATAAAGATTATTCTATCTCAAGTAGAGAATTTAGAATTGTTTATTTAAATGTGAGTTAACAATCCAATTTTTATTCAATCAAGCAATTGAATCTTTTTTTAAAAGTACAGATTCCAAGGTTGATAGTGTTTCTTTTTTTTCAGCCAGATATAATAACATTGCACAGAGATATTAGCAAGCAGCTAGTTCTGTTTACCATACGTATATAAAGTGATGTACTATTCTGGTGCTCCATGTCTGAGTGTTTGTACTGAATACTTCCCTAATGTCAATAATGACCTACTATTCAAAATTAGATGTAGCCTCCATTTCTCAAATGCTTGAATGATCATTTTCTTTAGTAATTGAGTTCCTCATAGAATTTCACTGCTCTGATTACTTGCTCAGTAATCTCAGCACATTAATTTGAAAAGCTGCATAAGCGTGTGGCTAGGATAATGGCAGTGAAGTAATTGCAAGGAAATCTTTTACAACAGACTTATTTTCATCCAATAAACTCTGCCCCAATGGTTAACCGGCATGTAATGAATATGATATGAGTTCCAAAATGTATATGCGTTAAAATATCTGTTGAGACAGTTGAAAATTAGACATTCTAGAACATGCTTAGTAATCACTGCAGAAAGATGTTTTGTTTTGTTTTAAAAACAGAACTGTGTGTTTTACTTTTCAGCTTATTAAGAGGTCTGGATTTGGAGAGGAAAGCAGTTAATTTCTCGAGCATTTATCAGGTCACTGAAATTATGCTAGATGCCTTTCCTATGTTGTCACAAACCGTCCTCACCTCATCCTGGTATCTGGCATTGATCCTACTATCCCTGTTTGGCAGATAAGGAAAAGGCAACTCAGATTAGTGAGGTTTTTTTTTTTTTGGCCAAAGTCACAACTATTGACCACTAGTCAGTTCTGTCTGATTCTAAACCAGTTCCTTCTTCAGTTGCTCCTCCTTCATCAAAAAAGGCTCAAATTTTAGGGCTATATTCCAGCATTTTACATATATGTGTAAGGACTTCGATTTTTACGTTCAGGGGTTAGATCATGACTCGGAGGGAAAAGAAGGTCATAAATGTTCTATATATTTTGTGTCATCTATAAACATTGAGTGTAGCAAAAAATTACTTTATTCTCTATTAGGTGGCTCCTCCTAAACTGTCTACTACAAGGAGTTCCAACTACATATCTGTCTTTATGAGAAGTGCAAAGTCAACTGACTGTTGGCACCCTGGAGGAATGATGAAGAATGTCCTTCTTCTTAGTATTTCATGAATTTCACGACCAAGAAATCTATTTACTATGAATAATTCCAGGGCTATTTCCAATACTTAAGATTCTGAAATTTAAGCCTAGCTGTTAGCAAGAACATAGTTTTGCTGTTGTTTTATTCGATAAGCAGTTCAGGACCTCAAATTTCATTCAATTTTGATTACATAAAGCCCTTGTCAACTTCTACAGAAAGAGATTTATTTGGTCAGCATTTGCTTGACTTTATTATGGTATTACTTTGAGGGGCCACGGGATCTGTGGTCCCTCAACTAACCTGTTAATTAACTTAGTTGCTCTTTAACTACTTTAACTATAAGTGAGATCTTAATATATCAAATTATACAAAGGTGTAAAACATAAAAGTGAAAGCATTGTGATAAAACAGCACATGTAAAGTATTAATAAAAGAGTATATATTTATAGTAGCTCGCAGACTATATGAAACATAGATTGTTACAACAGTCTACATGGCTTCTTTAAGTATCTCACCCTAAAATTCTGTAATGGGAGGTTTTGATTTAGTTTCTGGTAATCGAGCCAATTGCTGCTTTTCATCGTGGGTTTAATAAATAAATTATAAATACAACACAAACAAAATGAGTTTTCAAGTTTTATTTTATTTTGTTACCGGGCAAGATTTTAGAGCCACGTGGTGACGATGATGGTGATGGTGATGATGGTGAGGATGCAGCGTTGGCACCACATTGGACAGTTCTCCGGTCACTTTGTTGTAATCATTACCTTTGACTCTCAGCATTGCTGGAATGATGTGTAGGGAAGGTCGTCCTCATCCCCCTGTGACTGTGAAGGAACCTGGCCCCAGGGCTGGCAAAATGTGGGAGAGAAATGGAGTAAAGCTTAACGGGGGTGGTGGTGCCTTGTCATTAGCCCTGGTTTCCTGTGTCCCAAAGTGTGCTTGCTTGGTAGCACCCTCAAGCCTTTGCCCTTACCTTCCCTCTTACCTCTGATGACGCTCACCCTTTCCTGCCCTCAAGCCCACGGGACTCAGGATGTAATAACCCAAATTTGCTTTTTCTGACATGTAGATACACCTTCTTTCAGTCTTTTTAGGGTAATATCCTACAGTGAAATTATTTTACTTTTTCCCACCTGTGGAACTTTAAGAGCAACTTTGTGGAGGAACTGGAGATTCAGAGTGCATAGATGGTTTAAATATCTTTTCTCCTTTGTTCACTATTAGAAAAAAAAATGGAAATGAATGACCTGGGAGCTGCCAGGCAGATTTACCGACTCAGGAGAGATTAGCATGTTTTTCCACCCATACACCTGACTTCTTATCCTTGATTCTGCCCCTTAACCTCAGGACACAACTCCATTACTTTGACCTCTGCCTTACTCAGCCCAGCTCACCTGCCTTGTTAGAAGGCATCAGCAACTACTTTTTGACAGCATTGTAGAAAGATTCCACTGCATCTGTTCCAGGGGAAATTGAGGATGCTGAGATTCCTAAGCAGATCTTGAAAAGGTGAGAGTTTTTTGTGTTCTTGGCTCCCAACGTTGCAACTGCAAATGAATTTATTCAGTTGATACAGTTCTTCAGTGCTCTTAATAGACAGGTATATGTTGAATGCTGTGGCTTGAGAAAAGGGCTGGCATTGTTTACATGAAGAGATAAATTCTACCTTACTGTTTATTGATTTGAAAAATCAATCTTTGGAAGAAAACAGGAGGCATATTATGTGAGTAATAACTTCTAGGCCTTTGAGCTTCAGTCTTCTCAATCATACACTGAAAGTGTTGGATAAAATGTACCTAGGTGCTTCAAATTTAAAATGCACAGCCTCTTGTGACAAGTAATAAGCCACTTAGACAAAGTTATTTCACCACTGGCCAAGTTATAGTCCGTGTCAGCTAGATTTAATTTTTGCATGGACTTCAGTGCTCGGGCTTGCTGAACAAAGGTTGCATTTTAAACTTGCTTGGCAATTTTGAGAAAGGTGGGCAAATACTTGCATTAAAATGAACGAATTTGATTACAAGCTGACACATGTTTTGGCCCTAGAAGACAAACAACTTTCTAGGAATTAGATTTGTCCCAGAAAATAAACTGCCTGGAATGGCGGAGAGTTCAACACCTATGCAACATACATCACAGTGATACTTCAGCTGGGGTCATAGTATTTGGGCTGTACCTGTGACAGGCCTATGATCGCAGGACCCATACACTAAGGCAACATTGAAGAATTACAGAAATTCGTTTTCTTGGCTTTGTTTAGCCATGGCCTGTGGCAAATGCCATCAACTAGCAAAGCTGTGGGAATCTTTTACTTCAACTTCCTTCTTCATTCTATACATACTGTTGTGGATAAGGAGGTTGTTTCCACCTCTGGAGAGAAATATCCTCGAAAGATTTGCATGAGAAAAATTAAGTCTTTTAAGCAGAGCCATAGAAAACACATTGCTCTTTGGTAGATTTATTTATTATAATGACAAGCTACCTGGGTGCAAAACAACTTTTTAAAACTCCATCCAAGAAGACAGCTTGTTTTCCCACAAACCAAACACAACTAGTATCTTATTCCCACTTGCCAAAATGTTATAGGTAAAATTAAATTTAAAAGAAAGATAACTTACTACATTTTCTTTCTTTTTCCTTTTGAATATTTTATTATTTTTCTTTTCCTTCCTATAGAGACAAACTCAATTTATTTCTTAAAACATTTATGTTGAGAAAAGAAATAACTAGTTTAAAACAATCCCTTTGAGAGAAAAGACAGCAAATGCATGAAACTGTAGACTAGGAAGAAGTTTTTCCTCATTATGCTATTTTGTGTTCCTAATTTTGCAAAACAAGCAAATGAAAGAAAGACATGATTACCACAGTAATTATATCACAGAGATTTAAATACCCCAACTTAAAAAAAACCAGCCTAAATTGAGAAACTGAATAGGTATGTTGGTAGACTATATATTGAACCCTTAAGCACAAAGACATTTTTCACATAGGTTTTATTATTATTTTTTCATGTAGACTATATATTGCATTGCTTGTACTCTTAATTTCTGTGTGATTCTGCGTAATTTATGTGAGGCTTCTGATCCTCAGTTTACTGAGGATCTAAAAATACCTACTTTATAGGATTTTAAATAATGAAAATGAAACGCAGCCTATGGTTAGCCACCTGAAGCAAGGGTAAAGAGTGAAAATTTGTCATTATTTTAATTAACTCAAGGGAGATTAAAGCCTGTAGTTTTACATAGCTCTTTTATGGGTAATTCTGGATAGATTTTTTTTGTGTGTTTGGATTTTGAAACCTAAGATAGGTAAGTGGTGAGCATTATTCTAATATGATATTGTGGTTGATATTTGCTAAAGCTTTTTTTTCATGATACTTTATTCAATTATTTTTTTCAAGGTACAGAGCTTGAAAGGCCTGACTGCATTTTATATTTTTTTGGTTTCTGTTCACTAGAAATTTTAAAGGAAAACAGGGCAGAGTGGGGCAGTGGGAACAGCCATCTGTAAATGATAGACACTGTTCAGTGCAGAGTAAATATGCAGATCTTTGGATTAATGGGAGGCCGAACCCTTCAGAGAATCAATACACATTTAAGAAAAAGTATGCTATTTTTAAAGTTGTGATTTAGTCATGATTTCAATTCCATATTTAAAAAAACTTAGAAAAAAGGATTAGGGCTCCGAAATAAATAGAATTCCATGTACAACACCATAGAAAAGCAAAAAGTGGTTACAAGAATTTGGCTTCTTTAACACCAATCACTTTTCAACATATTGGGTAAGTTCTTCCCTAAGAAATAAAAACATTTTTTTTCATGGCAGAGAATGTGAGAGTAGGAACAAAAAGGAGTAAGTTGGGGTCCAGGCTTTCCCACTTTGTATCTGTCCTGTAAGGCACACGTTTCTCCTTTCAGAGCTAAAGTCCTTCATCTATACCACACAAGACTGAACTGTATTCTCTCCTCAAGTTCTTTTCACTTAGAAACAGACACCATTCTAAGAATTCTATGAATTTATGTTGTAGGTTGAACACACATGTTGGCCCTGTACTATAGTGAAAAATGACTAGTTTCTCGAATGTATTTTAAAGACTACTTGGATTAAATCCCCTGGTGTGATTGACGAAGGTGCTGATTTGAGAGTGAGGACTTCTCTCCCAAATCATCTGAGTCTGGGCTGCAGGTTTATAATCTGCAGGTTTATAATCTGAATCTGGGCTGAAGGTTATTTCTAGCAAGATGTTCAAGTAATTAAAATTTGGGAATAATTCTTTTGAAATTGAAAATCAAATATGGTTGTAATCAATGTGGTATCTTTAGGCAAATATTTTTAATTTTGTATAAATTTGTTTTATTCTGCTGCTTAAAATGAATGAAGATTCTAGCCCTGGCTGACATAGCTCAGTGGATTGAGCGACGAACCAGAGGATGCGGTTTGAATCCCAGTCAGGGCACATGCCTGGGTTGCAGGCCAGTTTCCTGCAGGCCAACTCCCAGCAGGCAACACACGAAAGGCAACCATACATTGATGTTTCTCTCCCTCTCCTTCCCCTCTGAAGATAAGTAAATAAATAAAATCTTAAAAAAAAGATGAATGAAGATTCTGAAAAGAAAATAATGAGATCAAGGAATTTCTAACAGTTTTGTTTTAACCTATGTTTTGACTATGTATTTATTTATATAAGTAAATGACAGAAATACTTTGTTATTTTTGTACATTAAAATACTTATATAAGAAAAACTTTCCCAGGCATTCTAATTTTTTTATAAAAGCAGTTGATGCAGAATTTTGAAAATAGTGACGAAAGAACATGTTACAAATGGATGAGAGAACAAAATCACTATAGCTTCTAATCTAGTTATTTTCAGTATAACTATTCCCAAACAACTCCCTTAAACATGTAGCTTAGCCAAATAGATAATGATAAAATGACATTTATTCATACAATTATAATAAATGAGTCTTTATATAAAAACGTTTTATTGAGATGTAATTCCCATAAGTGTTGTTTTTAGCATATACCCAGAGTTGTGCTCCCATCACCAGTGTTTATTAAACACTTAGAAGTCTTTCCATTTTGAGGAAGATGCTCGCTCAGTGACTAGGCTCTCACCTGACACCATACATTCCGAACAAGCAATTTCACTCAACATTTTATTGACAAACCACTTTTATCAGAATGCCAGGGGCTATCTGGGCACAGTTCTGTGAAAGAGTGATTTTGAACTTACACTGGATCATTCGGGATTCCAAAGTAAATTCACCGGAAAGCTTATTTAGTGTGAATGAGAGTTGTCATGCCTTGCTGCTTGATGAATGCAAAGCTGAAGAAGATTGATGACAGTAAGGGTGGGGTGGGGGTACTTTGGATGAACCTGCTTCAAGCGCAGAGCCTTCACATTTGATTAAAGACTACTTTAGGGTTAGATGCTTTTTGACCTTAGATTATCAAGTGACGCCTACCTCCCCAAAAGGAATAGACATTTCAATGCCGTCCAAAAGGACCTCCTTGTGTGTGTCATCCTGACAGTGCCTCCCAATGCTCTACATAGAAGAAAAAACATCACCGGCATTTTGTTTATTTATGAGGCTACTATTAGGAAAAAGTAATAAAAGGTACGCAGAAAACACCATGCTTTGCGATAGTCTCCTCCAGGGATGATGCCATGTAGAGTCGTGTCATGCCATTAAAGCCATGTTATTCTTGCTCACACAATTTCTCGTGTGGCTTCTTCCTAATTTAATTCATATTTGGAGATGCATTTATTAGGAGATCAAGATGAATCTCGTGATTCAAATCCTTTGCCAATTCCTTCTGTGTGACTGTAAGTTTATATTTAGATATATATTACACATGTGTCCTCTGTAAATGTAATTATTGCTTTTAGAAAACATTTAGCTCATTGTAGTGTCAGGAATGGTGTTATATATGTGTTTCTTCCTTCAGCATCAAAATCCAAAGAAAAATGCATACTCAACAAATTGTCTGAAATCTGGCCATTGTATTTTGCGTTAAGCAAAGCTAAGTATCACTTTGTGCATGACCCGCCAAAGTGGCACGGACCATTTGGAAAATCAAAACAACTGTTCTTTCTACCCAGGCCTGGGAGGTTGTTTGCATGAGTCTGGAAAAGTGGCAGAAACAATGAATGTAATGCTGGAACATTACATTCTTCAGAGTTCTTGTGTGGTATTTATGTTGCCAACACAGAGTTAGTATCAAATCAAAGCTATGTGTTGCTATATAGCTGTTTTCAAAGTAATTTTCAGAAATTTAGAAGTGAAATATAATAACTGTATTTGTGGTATGTGTGTGTGTACTTACCTGTCTGTATCTTATCTGGAATACCCTTAAGAGCCACCTGCTAGGTTCCTATTACTGAATGGCTGGTCTTTCTAAACCTGATTTAGGGAGAGAAATCAAGCCTGTAACCCAAATGCTCAAAATTATGTGTAATTTGCTAATTGTTATTTCTGGAGTTATTATATCTCAAGATTAATGTGAAAATGGAGATAATCAGAGGGGTATGATAATATAGACTTTAATTTTTTTACTCTAATTTTCAACAGCTATAAACAGCAGGATCAAATATTAAAGGGAGAACTCAAAGCCTTGTACGTAATGAGCATTGTATGTAATCCTCGCCTACAGTTCTCAGAGACTGTTTATTCTAGTGTGGAATTACAATCTGTGTATAATGAAGAAAGTCCACAATCTGTGTATAATGAAGAAAGTCCCGGTTTCTTCATGACTTGAATAATCCCAAAGTGCCTAAAAGTACCCCAAGGTATGATTACTCTTTTTTTTTAAAGAAAAAGTAAATTAGCTTAAATGTCCCACAATTTAGGAGTGTTAATTAATTCAGCCTCACTCCATGATACAATAGAATGTAAACTCATGTTAAACTCATGTGAAAGTCATCCATGAACAATTTAAGATAGTGAAAGAAATAACGCGGATGATCATTTATAATAACGTGCCCATAGTAAAATAGTAAGGCAAAGCCTCTTTTAGGGTGAGAAGACTTGAATGGAGATCACATTTTAAGCAGCTCGCTCAAGTATATTGCATTCTTAGTTGACATTTGTCTTTAGTATTTTTCTCAATATCTTAAGTAGTACGTGAATTCACATTCTGATTAGTTGTTTGTACTAGATATCTTTCAGAAGTTTCAAAAGTTGATGCTTCTTGAAGGGAGATCACTAAAATATGGCAATTTTAATATTCCTTTTCTCCTCCATCTGTACTCTCAGGTAGCACAGAAAATTTGTTGATGCAATCTCAGTAAACTGAAAATCATACATTTTCCAAGCTGGTGTGACTCTGCTAGTTGGAGCATCGTCTTGTAGACCAGTCAGGCCACACACCTAGGCTGTGGGTTGGATCCCCGTTTGGGGTGCATATGAGAAGGCAACCAGTACATGTCTGTCTGTCTGTCTGTCTCTCCCTTTCTCTCCCCATCTCTCTGTCTATCCCCCTCTCAAAAAGTAATGAAGAAAAATGTCCTTGGTGAGGATAAAAAATAGTATAATAACATGTTTGAATTGATTTCTTTTAACAGACACACATATATATGTATACATGTGTATGAGTGTATATATATATACGCACACATATATGGTAGCTAAAAGAAATTATAGAATATAAAATACAAAACACATACATACATGCATACATATCTATCCACAAACTTTGATTTAAACCTCTAAGAGTTCACTTCGGGAAGCTGCAACTCCCCAAGCTCATTGGTTGAAGAGAGTCCTTGAAAATATGTTCAGAAAAAAAATGTGATGCCAAGAAAATAAAAATCAACTGATGGATGAAATGAAAGACACATACAGCTTGAAAAACTCTTTATTCATATGAATATGAGTACTATATTTTCAATTTGATGCTTTTTAAAACATTCTTGAAAAAACTGGTGTCAGTTAAATTTGAAAATAACTTGATAATAGGCTTTCCTAACTCAGTGTTTTAGTAAATTTAGCATTAAAAAAATCTAACTTGGGCAATTCATCTGAAAGTGTGATTTTACATTTTTTTTAGGGTAAAGACTCTTTGGTCTTATGATTCATTTAACTACATTTTTCACTGTGAAGCTAAGTATCCGGAAGTGGATTTGGAATCAGAGGTGTCCAAACTTGGCATTTCTGGGTCACACTGGAAGAAGAGTTGACTTGGGCCACACATTAAATACATTGTGACACGTAATCACAAAAACATCTCATAATGTTTTATGTAAATTTACGATTTTGTGTTGGACCACATTTACAGCCTTCCGTGGGCCTCATGTGGCCCGAAGGCTGCGTGTTTGACATCCCTGTATCATTTTTATTGGAGTGGGGAAAATAGTGGGGAGTGGAAATTGTCATGCTGAAAAGTACCCCAAGAAATGTGAGGTTCAATCTAATTTACCACCTTGATGTCTTAATAGAAGAGAGTAAAAAGTTGTTGATGAAATTTACAAATGGGTCAAAACCACTAAATGTTACCCAAGTTTATTAAGAATAAAGAAGTATTTTAAAGATAACAAACTATGAGGGATAATTAGAAAATCCTCTAAAAAATAATCCCAGAAAACAAAACGAGACTGTGATGTGTACAGATGGTGGTAAAGTGCCGTTCTAAGAGATTTCTTGGTATTCATAAAATGATACATTTATTATGCTGCAACACAGATGGGACAGAACCTGGCATTGAATCACATTCTGATTTATTATTTTAAATCGAGGTATTTAAATGTATGTGTTACATGATGTCGATAAAATGGATTAGTGAACATTAAAAACAGCAGGGTTAAAGTATGTTCCTTCACATACGTAAAACGCTTAGCATATTCTGAAGTACATAAAATATATGGCAATCAAATTATACAAGAAAAATGCTATGTCATAAAATGAGCCTACAAGTTAGTTGTAAGAGCTCTTCCTTGATATCTTTCATTTGTCATTAAGTTTTAATTAATGAATGTTTTTGTAATTATAAGACATTTATGAGCTAACAATAACTTTAAAAACGTATTTATTGATTTTTATGAAAGTTCACAATTGGAATGATTTTAGTCATTTTTCCTTATAAACTTCATATTGTTCAGTTTCTGCCTTGATTTTTATTGTGTTCCATTTCAGTTAGTTAGAGGGTGGGTTGAAAATGTGAAAAGAAGCAGCATTTTTAATTCATTTTGGAAAGAGTTGTATCTTTGCAATCATCAGATCTTTGCTCTGGCACTGAGCTCGGAATGCATGATAGGAAATTGGTCTTATCTTCTTTCTCAGAAACAGTTTCCTGCCTACGATTTAATTAAAAAATAAAAGACAAAGAAGGTGGGAGGTGGAAGGGAAGTAGGAAGAGAAAAAAGAATAGAAGCGAAGAGCATATAACATAAAGGAGAAGAAAGGGAGGAAGGAGAAAGGAGTTTGGGACCCTTTGCTGCCGTGAGAGCCGTCCCCTTGAGCACATTCACAGACATTTCTGAGGTTTGCAATCTTCGTCACGTCAGTGCAGGAGACAAGAATTATTTCCGTGCATATCTGAGTTCTATCTTAATTTTTCAGGTCCACAGGTACTGCTTAACATATGTAAACATTTATTTAGAGCAGGTTGACTCTTTTAATTTGATCATTTGATCTTATATAATNTAGAAGCGAAGAGCATATAACATAAAGGAGAAGAAAGGGAGGAAGGAGAAAGCAGTTTGGGACCCTTTGCTGCCGTGAGAGCCGTCCCCTTGAGCACATTCACAGACATTTCTGCGGTTTGCAATCTTCGTCACGTCAGTGCAGGAGACAAGAATTATTTCCGTGCATATCTGAGTTCTATCTTAATTTTTCAGGTCCACAGGTACTGCTTAACATATGTAAACATTTATTTAGAGCAGGTTGACTCTTTTAATTTGATCATTTGATCTTATATAATTTAGAAATGGTAACTGCTTACCATAATATCATTTTTTAAAATAAATAATTACAGACAGAGCACAAAGCTAATGAATTTGTGGATGAAATAGACACTCTTATTTTATAACATTTAAAATTCAGTGGGTAGACAGATTAGAAATAGATAAATAATAAATAATAAATTCATGAACAAATTAATGCATAATTTCTTATTCAACAAGTCTTGGAAATTTTGCCACCAGAGACTCTCACTAGATAAAAAAAAATATTTAAGGTTATATGTTAGCAAAACAAGAATTACTTCACTTTGTAATGGTAACGTGAAGAAGGCAGGCAAGTTATGAAGCCCCGGCTTCACAAACACACAGAGTCCTTGTCTGACTGGCTTCACTCCAGTGTAGCTCCCGGAGGAGTGAGGGGTAGGGGGAGTCCCTGTTCTGTTTTCTCTACTGCCCCTGTGCACCCACCCCCACCTGCACTTAAGATCTGAAATGGAAGATTCTGAGAGAGACTCCAGGACTTGATGCCTCTCCAGGAAGCTTGTTTACTTATTCAGGGTCCCTCTGGGTGGTTTTACCTCAAGGCAGAAATCTACTGATAAATGAGTTAAAGAATGGAACTGTTTCCAGCCTTGGGCTAAAGGCCTTTAAATGGTTATCTAGACAACTGCTAATAGTTTCTCTCTATTTTTCTGTTTGTTTACCAGGGTTCCAGTTTAGAAGTCTTTGTTTTGTTTTTCCTTAAGATTTTATTTATTTATTTTTAGAGCGAGGGCAAGGGAGAGAGAAAGAGAGGGAGAGAAACATCCATGTGTGATTGCCTCTTGAGTGCCCCGCAACTGGGGACCTGGCCCACAACCCAGGCATGTGCCCTGACTGGGAATCGAACTAGCAACCCTTTGATTTGTGGGCCTGCACTCAATCCACTGACTGCCACCAGCCAGGGATAAGTTTAGGAGTTTTTGGATTTGCTCTTACCTTCTGAAAAGATTTCACCTGTGCACATTTGAGGACATTTGTGTGTATGTGTGTGTAGATAAAGAAGTATATGGAGTACAGTCTTAGTATTAAGAAAACTTACATTCTCTACACTTGCCTTGACACCATAGCCAGTAGCCACATGCACCTTCTGAGCATTTGAAGTGTGGCTAGTCCGAAGGAGATCTGCTTTAAGTGTAAAATACACACTGGATTTGCAAGATTTAGGTCAAAGAAAGGAATACAACATGTCTTCAAAAATTTTTAAATATTGATTATATTTTTATATATTGGACCTATTGGTGGTTTAATATATTATTTAAAATTTTACTCATTTCTTTTTACTCTTTAATTGTGGCTGCAAGAAAACTTAAATTATATATGCAGCTCATACTGTATTTTTATTGGAAAGCACTGCTCAGTAATCTGAATGACTAATAAGGCTTGGCTGATTTTCATGGTTTCAAGGGAAATGTTTGATTTCTTTTTTGAAAATGAAGTATTTTTTTTCTCCCAATTTTTAGTTTAGTTTGCTAGAAACTTCGGATGTCTATTTTTTTGATGGAGAAATACAGACACAGAGACATTAGATGGTTTAAGATTACTTAGGAAATTGATGCTATACGTAGTAAATTAACTGAGATCTCATCATTTTCAAGAATATGCCTATTTAGAATAAGCCAGAAGGAGTGATAACTACACAGAAAATAAAAATAACTGTCTATTAAAGATTTCAAAGAAGGACCACAGGTTATCAGATGAATGTTTGAGCCTTCTTCCCCAAACCCTTCCACAAAGACAGGCTGGATATTGCTTATGTCCCTCTCTCTGCTGCTGCCTCTATTAACCAGCACAAAGGTGAGGTCTTGAACAACAGAGGATAATTAACAGTGTTCAGTGTGATAATATTTGAACAAATGGAAATGCAAATTGAAGATATATTAAATGGTATCAATATTAAATATGGTGGTTGTAATAGGGAGACTGGTGAATTTTAATTTTTGATATAATGAAATAATGATAAATAATTATGGTAGTTCCTGTATGTGACTTTAAGACAACAAGGTGATCTTTAACAAAGAGGAAATGTATTAGAGAAGCCAGTTTGCTGATATAGAAAAATGTATCAATTTCTGTGGAATCAGTCACATTATCCCTTATGATTTGAAGAATCAGATCCTTAAGGTTTTAGTTCAAATATGGGACTCTAACATTAAAAATATTGCTGAACATATTGATGTACAATTTTGGTATAAGTTTTCATTGCATATGGTAATAAAATCTTCTGAGATTAAATGTGCTATACAAGTTTTTAGACTTCTCATATTTTATCATTGATAATACAAATGTCATAATTTATTCTGTAAAATGAAGAATTAAAAGTCTCTGATTCCTTGACAAAATACCCTCAAAGCTTATAAGGGCATTGAAAATTGTGACACGGATTGCCACTTAAGAGAGTTAATGAATTGCAATTATATAAGTAATAACCTGAAGTGCCTTTCATTTATCTTTGGTTATTGAATAGTCACTTTTTCTTAAAGTTATTATTTAAAGAGTATTCATTTAAAGAGTATTCATTCATGTATTTCCATACCAGGTAATGGAAATACATGTTTGTTAAGTGCTTGCTATGCACCCCTGTGCTAGATACTTCTATAAACATTTAACTCTGGTGTTTTACTGTCCTGATAACCTCACAAATAATTGTCATTGCCTTTATCTTAAAGGTGAAAAGGAATTACAACTATAACTGTTTTACTTATCTTTGCTAAACTACCTAGCCAACTATTTATCTAATAATAAGTATTCAATAAATATTTATCTAAGAAATATGCCAATGAATGTATAATGCACATTTCTGAAATATTGTATCTCTGATGTGTTTACCATTTGAAATGATCGGAAAAATTAGAACAAACTAAAAATGTTGCTTGGCCATATGTTTCCTTGGTTCATGTAAAAAGCAAAGTTCTCAAATCAGAGGACAAGTAAGTTATCAGTCAATTTCTAAAAACAGTCATCAGTTTTTTCTCCATATTTGTTCATGAACTGCTGCTGCATTTTCCAATTCGAAATGAATACTGATGGTTAGGTGCACTGTGGTGTAATCAAATATCTGTGATGCTCATTTGAGGTTTGGTTGACTATCATATCTTGTTTCAGACTGAGTAATACACATAATTTTACATGTAATACATTGAAAAGGGCCTCATGGAGATGACTTTTTTCTGTTGGAGTGATTTATAGTCAATAATTGCTTAGAGAGCTAAGTTCTACAAAAAATATTTCCTCTAACTAACTTCTAACATGACTTCCCTAACACATCTACAAGTTGGATTTTCTTGGACTACCAAGATGATGGTCTTCTGGCATGGCCAAATTGCACAGCTGTAAGTCTGTTGACATTGCTTCAACACATCTAATATATTTTACCCTGACATTCAGGATGAAATACACTGTTTGGAGAAATGGCAAGAATCGGGTCCATGACTTTATTTCTCCTCTTTATGTCTAACCTTTATTCTCTTTAGTTGAGTGGGGGGAGTTAAAAGTATTTTAACAGTATGCATTGATCGGCCTTTAGTACTTTAGACATAGATGTCTATGGGTCAAACTAACTTCAAAATACTTTTTGGTCTTTTAATGCTCCTTTTGAGGCCTTTATAGAAATATCAGTTGGAGAATAAGTGCGAGTAGGAATGTGATGTTTGACAGAGAAAATGTCAACTCTAAATGTTACTAACAAAATTGCTTCCACAGACTCATTCATGTACAAGTGGAGCCTAAAATATGATGTCATTTTAGGTGTTTGGGAGTCTTGCTCTCCTGCACTGATTGAATGAGTGAATGAATGAATAAAGGAGATTTCTCTGCTATGCTTTGTAACTATTTCATTACTTCTGAGGTAATTTTGTATATGCTATAAGTTGGCTAGTAACTTCCACAAAGAGGAGTTTCATATGAATTGATATTAATATCAATGTTAATATTTAATGTCTATTTTTTTGCCAGGTAGTATGCTTATGCTTTCTCAACTGTTGTTACTTAACTCCAAGTGAACAACCATGTATTTTTATCAAGCAACTCTCATCTAAACCCATTCAGCTCTGTATCAATTATCTTACAAGAATTACAGATGATTTTTATGGGGAGTTGATGGTAGGATAAAGAGAAAAATTAGTAAGTACTTTATTAAAAAGAATGATCTCTTTCTTGGCTATGATGTGTAGGTTGGGGACTTTCATCTGTTATTTCTTTGCAGAGCTGGGAACATGTAAAGCTACTGTTCAAAATCTTAACCAGCCTTTACCTACTTCTAAAGAACACTTTTAATTAAGATGTAATTGGTGACCTGTTTGGGGGCCAGAAAATAAATTCTTATTTTCAAAAGAAAATATTAACTTTGCCACATTGCCTTGTTATTTAAAGCAACTGTGTAAAGTCCTTGTGTTTTAGACACTAGCCTGTGACATCAGTCTCATATTATGTATGCGATAAACATATCTTGAGTTGTTATTTGAAATACTAGTTCTAGAAACATACTAAGCATTTCCTGTTAAGCATTTATTATTCAATTCCTTATGCTCTTCATCTAGATAAATGATCAAAAATTACAAACTTGCTCTGTATTACTTAAAATCCCAGCTGAAATATTTTTTCAGAATAGCAGTTTAACACCATATTCTTGGATATAAGAAAAGACTGCAGCCACTGGGTCTCCTGGCCCTGGTGAACACCTAAGGCTCTGCCCCTCATACATAACAGGTGTGAACAGACCAAACATTATGACTCAAGAACAGCTCAAAGCCCCAGAGCCTATAGTTCTAAATGACCAAGAAATAGTCAACTTTTCAGATGCAAAGTTCAAAATACTGGTGATCAGGATGCTCACAGAATTGGTTGATTTTAGCCACAAATTGGAGGAACATATGAAGGCTAAACTGATTGAAATAAAGGGAAATGTACAGGAAACCAGTAGTGATGGAAAGGAAACTGGGACTCAAATCAAGGGAGTGGACCAGAAGGAAGAAAGAAACAACCAAACAGAAAAGAAGGAAGAAACAAGAATTCAAAAAAAAAATAAGGAGAGGCTTAGGTACCTCCAGGACATCTTTAAATGTTCCAACATCCGAATTATAGGGGTACCAGAAGGGGAAGAGGAACCACAACAAGTGGAAAACTCATTTGAACAAATAATAAAGGAGAACTTCCCCAGTCTGGCAAAAGAAATAGACTTCCAGGAAATCCAAGAAGCTCAGAGAGTCCCAAAGAAGTTGGACCCAAGAAGGAACACACCAAGGCACATCATAATTACATTGCCCAAGGTTAAAATGAAGGAGAGAATCCTAGAAGCAGCAAGAGGTAAGGGGACAGTCACCTACAAAGGAGCTCCCATCAGACTGTCAGCAGATTTCTCAAAAGAGACCTTACAGGCAAGAAGGGGCTGGAAAGAAGTATTTCAAATCATGAAATCCAAAGACCTACATCCAAGATTGCTTTATCCAGCAAAGTTTTCACTTAGAATGGAAGGACAGAAAAAGTGCTTCTTAGATAAGATCAAATTCAATGAGTTCATCATGACCAAGCCCTTATTATATGAAATGCTAAAGGGACTTATCTAAGAAAAAGAAGGTGAAAAATATGAACAGTGAAAGGACAGCAAACTCACAGTTATCAACAACCACACCTAAAACAAAAGCAAACCAAGAGGACAGCTAGATCAGGAGCAGAACCATAGAAATGAGGATCACATGGAGGGTTAGCAACAGGGGAGTGGGAGGAGGAGAGTGGGGGAAAAGGTACAGAGAAAAAGTAGCATAGATGGTAGGTAGAAAATAGACAGGGGAAGGACAAGAATAGTATGGGACATATAGAAGCTGAAGACCTTACAACACATGGACATGAACTAAAGGGGGGGAGTGGTGGGGAAGGGGGTGTGCAGGGTGGAAGGGAATGAAGGGGGGAATAGAACAACTGTAATGGCATAATCAGTAAAACATATTTAAAAAAAACAAAAACAAAAAAAGAGAAAAGACTGCATGTTTTTTTAAATAGCTGGTACTGAATAGATTTCATGTAATCCAAAGTACTATTGTAAAATATTTGCAAAAAACTAGCTTTTTAAATTTTGTTTCTGCCAATATTCAGAATACTTTTTTTTAGTGAAGTAGTGGGGAGTATGAAAATCTTATTGTTTCTTTTTTCACCTGGGGTTCTAAGAGCTAATATTTGAATTTGATCAGAGAAGCAACTTAGCTCTCATTTGAACTATATGCTTTCAACCTCTCTTTATTTATCATTAAAATAATTGGGATTTTAGAACTAAGGGAGTCCTGGAAGCTCATCTAATCCAACTTTTGGTTA
Organism: Sturnira hondurensis; assembly: GCF_014824575.4. Lineage (NCBI taxonomy): Eukaryota > Metazoa > Chordata > Mammalia > Chiroptera > Phyllostomidae > Sturnira > Sturnira hondurensis. The sequence goes on from NW_028076312.1 coordinate 1,897,747, forward strand.
GCCAAAAGAGAAAATGAGGCTTTGGGAAATTAAGTTACTGAGCACCCCCCACCCCCCCAAAAAAACAGGTAATGAGGGACTGGGCTCAGATTAGAACCCAGACTTGTGGCCTCATGTTTTTATATGCATTTTATTGTCAGGTCTGTTCTCTTACTCATTTGAATGATTCTATATTTGTGTCCTTCATCTGAAACCATCTCAAATGCTTCTTAGATGTATTTCATGAGTGATTGAATATAGAAACCAAAATATTGTTTAGTCAATCAGAAGTGCCACCCAGAAGCCTGTATAATTAAATCTTACATTCACAAGAAGACATAAAAATTTTAATCGACTTTTGTTTTGTTTAAAGTTTTATTATTCTAAGTGTCAAATCATAATTGTTGGATAAGTAAATTTATAAGCAACTATTCATAATAGATTTTCCAAAAGCAATATGAACAAATGCATATAAACTTTAATAATTAAATTAGGATGTTACTTAAAATGTAGGACCATACTGACTATTAGGATATAAATTTATTCACAAACTGGACTGCTTTCTCCAGTCAGACAAGTTTGGACATGGAATTTAATAAATATTGAATAAAATAAGGAAGAAATGTGAATTTGATGAAGTTTGCTGGCAATTAGGGCAATTTATTTCACTATCAATATGACAAGCTCTAAAAGAAAATCAGCTATGGATGAAAATGCAATTTTATTGCCTGGAATTCTCAGTACCACGTAATTAAATACAGAAATGGGTGGAGGGGTAAGGGGTGTCCACAGCCGACTGTTCTGGCAAAGCAGCCATCCATCATGCCCATACGTGCCCATTGCAGTGTGGAGTGTGCAGTGTGCAGTTTGTATATACGTATACGCAGGGAGAGTTTCAGTCAGTCTCTTCCCTGTTTGAAACACGGTCTATCAGGTGGAAGGAAAACAATCGTCTTGCTGGATTAAAATGCAAAGAATAACTAAATGGTAGATTTTGGAGTTTGGTGAAAACAGATATGAGAGAGTTTTTGATTCTTCATATACAAATCAAATAAGAGCAGAATGGTACTCTATTAACACTATTGCACGTATTCAAAAATTGCATGCTATTGAATATTGAGTTTGAGATTAATTGTGTGTGTGCATGTGAGTGTATGAATATGTACACTCAGAATTTAATTGGCTGTTTGTATATAAGCAGCCAAGGTAAATATTTGAATTTAACATATTTACTTATAAAAATATCAGTAGGTCATTCTGAAGTGTTTTAAGATGTCAGAGACAAGATACAAGCTGTTAAAAAAAATACACACACACACACACTTTTTCCCCCAGAAAATTATTTTGTGTTTGAATGCATTTCTTTTTAAAATTCATTATGTATGTGTGCTTGAGGTGACAGATACATTTCTTTTGTTATTTAGGGACATAATTAGTAACATAATTATGTATTTAAGTTACTTGTGTTTTATTTTTGTTTAGTTTTAAAATTGATTTTTATCAGGTGTTGGAATAGAGCTTTTCGTGGAAATATTTAAATCAATAAAATTCAGTAAATTAGGTTCTAATATTTCACCTTCAATTTTATTCTACAGTGTGACATATCAAAGTATTTTTAAAATATTGAAATGTCCTTAGTGTTTTGGTTAGATTTATCCCACGATAGCATCCCTTGTGAGAGAAAACGCACGGCCAGGTTATGAATGTGGGGCACACTGCCAACTGCAATACAGGCAGTGTCAAATGAGTTAAAAACTGTGAAGTGCATTCATCTATGTAATCTTGGTCAATTAAATACAATTTATTTGTAAAAGAATATTAATTTCATCTAGATAAAACATGAAAAATATTAAATGAGATAATTCCTAGAGAGTATTTCACAAAGTATCTTGCCCATAGTAAGCACTCACTTGCTTCAATTTCCTGTTCCTGTGTTTGTGGTTCAAGGTTGACCCAGTTGACCCAGTTCTGGGTTGTGTCTAATATAAAGAACCAAAAAGTCCTGGATGTTCGATCAATAATGTGGTGCATTTTATTTGCTTTCTGCAGTGGTAGATTACAATACATTTGGACACTTACACTGATTGGTGGAGACATGTGTCTGGATATATTGGATGTGTATTCTTTAGATCAAACGGAGCACTCTCTTGTCTGACCAGCACTCTCTTGTCTAACTGTCTAGATGCATATCGACTTAGCTGTGTGGGAGCCATTTTCCAGGGTATTTGTCAAAAGAAATTAAACATATTTTTGTTAGTTCTTTATTAGAAAAAAATATTTTCAAATTCAGGCATAGTTTGGAATGACAGAGAAGATTGAGGGATAATTAGGTTCATTGATTTTATATTATTGATTCTGAAATTAACAAGTAAATTACAAACAACCCCATCTTCACAAGTGTACAGAAAATTTGTAATTTCTCCTTTAACTTCCTTCCTGTACTTTAAAGGCTCAATGTTTATGTTTTATGTATTTTTATGGTGTTATGTGCTGAGAATATAATGAATAAGATATAAATCCCCACTATAAAAAAACGACTCAACATCTTATTGAGGTTGTTTTAACCTCAATAAATATACATAAGGAATGCAATGACATCTAATAGGTAATATGCTAGAAATGTGTAGGGGTCCTAATTAGGCACAAGAAAGGGATGGTCAGTAATTTCTGGGGTTTATTTTCTAGAAGAGGATGTATATTTCAAATGAAATATCAGTAGATTTAATACAAGAAGATCTTGCTATAACAATCAAGGCCATGGATGTTTGAAACAGTATGGCAAACTAGGGGAAGAGCAAATAGTTCATTAGTGATGGAATATGCAGAGCACTAGGCCAAAGCCTAGTTTCTTAAAAGAAACAAGGATGAGAAGCTTGTGAAGATGAATGTCCCAGGTCTTACTCACTTGAGGCTGGGTGGATGAAGTGGCTGTTTATTTACAGAGCTAAGAAATAGAGGCAGAAGAACCAGTTTGAGGAGAAAAGATAATTATTGTAGTTTGGACAAGTAGTTTCAGTTGTCTGTGGACCAGAAAGTGGAAATACTATATAATCATATCTAGAGCTCAGAGGAAGTGTTTAGGTTGAAAATTCGGATTTCAGTATTGTCAGTTTACAGATGAAATGATGGAACTCTAGGATTCAGCAGGAATACCCTAGAGGAATTAAAGGAAGTCAAGGACAGAATTCTGGGGCCTCGACATTGAAGGGCTAACAGAGGAAAAGCAGTCTGCAAACAAGGCCAAAGGAACAACTGGATTCAGAATTCTTGTCAAACAATTCAAAGGAGACAGTGGTTCTGGAGGAGAGGACTGAGAGAGTGCATGTGTATTGGCCCGAGAGGCAGTTGGTGCCGTTAGCAGGATGAACTTCAGCCCAGTGAGAGAGCAGAGCCTGTGTAGATTTAAGAACAGTGGAGTAGGCCAGCAGAGATCATGACGGATTGTTCTATTAAGACTCCCTATGAAAGAAGGATATAGAATCCAAGAGTGTTCACTTGAGAGCAATTCAGTATTAAATTGGTTTTGTTTTTATTGTTTTTAATCGGAAAAAATTAGCATGCTTCTAAGGAATACAACTAGAGAAGATTTGAAAACTTTGGAGAGTGCAACCTATTTCGGTCCTGCAAGGGATGGGAGAGAACAGGTTCAAAAATGTAAGAGGAAAAATTAGCTTTGATCTGGAAAAAGGTCCCTTATGTTGTGACTCAGGAAACAAAGGTGTATACAAGTGTTAAAAGTTGATGGAGTTCTTACTAGTGACTTCCATTTTACCAGTAAAGGAGGTTGCCAAGGTCATCTGCTGAGAGAGAGAAACAATAATGTTGAAGAAATTTTGTGCAATATGAAGAGATTCAGTGGTAGCTTTATAAAGATTGAGAAGGATGGTTGACAAGGCTGCCTGTAGTATAAATGGTATCACTGAGCTAGTGTTGCTGAGGAATAGAGTTGTGTTGCTGATCTTATATGCATCTTAAGAATGATTTAGGGAGGGTTTACTTTAAGGGAATAGATTCAGGGATGGTTGCCTAGCACTTACATAGAGACCTGAAAATTTTAAAGATAGCTAAGCTTATATTTCTTAGCCATTCCTTCCTTGTTCGGTCTCAGACAATACTTCCATATTCATTAGTCAAGAAGCCATTTCCTGGGGAGCTTCTTTTAAGTTTGTTCCCCATGTTCTGAACCTTTGCCCTCTCTCTCAGGACGTTCCTAGACACTCTGATGCCATCCTCCACCAGTGTCTGGAGCTTGTGGGGACTATTCAGCCAGATTTCTTCATAAAGACATTTCTATATAGTGTCTGTATAAAGATTTTCCACTTATATTGTGGTGTTTTTAGTTTATTTTATGTCATTAGTTAATAATACATACAAATGCTGCTAAGCTATATTAAAGAAGTACCTACTGCAACTAATGTTTAAGATATATAAACTTTTTATTCTATTCATTTTCTCCTATTTTTAGATAATTTTCTTTAAGAAAAATTAGACTTCCTGTGTCTGTTAAGGTAATCTAATTTCTCTTCTGAAAAACTTTAATTTTTACCTTCTTGAAATCTGTTTTATTTTTTTTATTTATTGTACTTTCTGACACATTTTTACTGTATGGGGTATTTTAAGTTCATACTAGAGAGAAGGTTGTTAAATTTCTAAACATTCCCAAATTTTGACCTGCGGAAAGCATCTTTGGCCGAGACACATTCTCAATAACAATACGGTTCCTTCCCCTACCCCCACCTACTCCACCCCCACTGCTCTATCCATGGGGAAAACATCCCCAGATACCCAATGGATTCCTGAGACTGCGGATAGCACTAAACCCTATATGCACACTGTGTTTTTTCCTATACATACATACCTATGATAAGGATTAACTTACAAATTAAGCACAGTAACAGATGAACAATAACTAATAATAAAATGGAATAATTGTGACTGTATACCGCCATAATAAATTTATGTTAATGCAGTCTCTCAGCATGCTAACACAAATTGTTTTTTCTTCTCCACAATCTCATGGATAGAAGATTCGTTCTTACTGCAGATCTTAAGCTTTCTCGGCATACCATTTGTTTCCTTATTATGTCTAGCACTTTTACCTTTTCACTGAAATGAAGGACGTTACGGCTTCCCTGTGGCCTATCTGCATTCCCAGCATCACTACTTTTGCACTTCGGGGGCATCAGTAAGTAAAATAAGGGTCACTTAAACACAGTCACGAGATACTGTGGCAGTAGCTCTGCTATCAAACTGAGATGACTGCGAAGCGACTAGGGTGGGTAGCGAACGCAGCGAGGACACGCTGGACAGAGGGATGATGAATGGTCTCCCTTGGGAGGAAGAGGGAAAGAGATTTCTTCATGCTACTTAGAACAGTGTGCACTTTAAAACTTATGAATTGTTTATTTCTGGGGCTTTCCATTTAATAGTTCATATCATGGTTGACCTCAAGTAACTGAAACCATGGCAAGCAAAACTGTGGCTAAGGGGTCACTACTGTGGTTGCTGGCACACACATGGTCTGGGATCCCTAGTATCTGGTGTGGATCTCAACCCTATAGACCGAAGCATAACTATGAAAGAAGGACGGAAAAGCAAGCCTTTGTTCTTGCTTATACTGGGAAATCAGGAAAGTTACATATTTTGTTTATTTTTTAAAGATTTTATTTATTTCTTTTTAGAGAGAGCAAAGGAGGGAGAAGGAGAGGGAGAGAAACATCAATGTGCTGTTGCCTCGTGTGTGCCGCACCAACTGGGGATCTGGCCGACAACCCAGGCCTGTGACCCTGACTGGGAATGGAACTGGTGACCCTTTGGTTCGTAGGCCAGCACTCAATCCATTGAGTCACACCAGCCATGGGGGAAAGTTATCAATTTTAAAATCATTTTGTAGACTTGCTTTCCTGCTGTTTCCACCTTTAATATTTTCAAAGAGTATATTTCAGCAGACATTGTTCTTCCATGTACTCCTACCCTAAATTAAGTGGTTAAACAGTCAGCGAGTTGTCTCAGGAAAGCATGGTAGCCTGAAATGAGAGAACATGTTTAGTTGCAGATCCTGGCACTGATTTTAATCATTTGTCTTTATTTTAAAGCTACGTCATTTAAAGTTACTGATCAATAAGATCTACTTTGACCTCATGAAATCTAATGCCACGTTTGGGAAATGTAGTCACGTATTAAAAATACATGGCCTAACTAGGAAGTCATTATGAAATTACACTGAATTCCAAGACATATTTAACACTTGGGAAGAGTTCTATGAGATTAGCCCCCTTCTTGACAACCATCAGGGCTTAAGCAATAATTAATGTGTGCTAGGTACGTAGAACCTGTCCTCACTATTTACGAAACATCAGTGTCAGTGGAAGGAAGCTGCTCCCAATGTGTGAACTTCAGCCTGGTTGGGAGGAATAAATATCTTTATAGCGGTGGTTAAAGAACCATACCTATACTTACATGATTAAGCAGAGGGTATCATCAAATAAAAGTACATATAATTGTAGTGTTTTGTCAATAGAGTGACACAGGGAGAAACACTGGCCACCCCGCTTGACTGAAGCCTTTTAATCCGGTGAAGCACTGGAGCCAGCAATATGAAGAAAAGCTCACTTTTGCTTGAAAGGCACCACTGTTGTGCTAGTCCTAGTGGTCCCTGTTAATGGGGCAGATAATTCAGGGTGGTTATCTGCCTCCTTTTGGTCCACACACACCTTGGAATAGACATATAAATCTTCTTCCTGACAGAGAAGGAAAATAAAAACTTGTGTCTTTCTCCCCCCCACTCCTACTCCCTCCCCTTTTCTTCATTATCTCCCCTTCTCCTCTTCTCCCTACTTTTCTGTTCTCCCTTCTTTCTCCCTCCTTTATTCCTCCCCTTTTCCTCCCTTCATTTCTTCCTATGTTCCTATGAGGGGTGAATCTCATTTATCATTCTGTGCACAAACAATTCTTTAGGAACAAGGACGAAGACACTAGCCTCAAAGTTAAGGTAACATTGTTCAGTTAAATAGAAAGAAAAGAAAACATTTGCATACTCATTTCAATTTTCTAAACAATATTGCCATCTTAAAAAAAATTTCCACTAATTACTTAGAGAATGCTAAGGTATTTATCCACCGTGTTTTATAAGAGGTCATAATGTTTTATCCTTTTGGAAATTCACAAGAACCATCCATTTCTTTCTTTAATTACATAAATTATTTGAGTTTTGAGATACCACTGACCTAACAGAAATATAGAACATGATTTCTTCAAAATCCTGAAACTCATATTTTGCTAATCCTTTCTACACTTGATCTTAGCCAAAAGGCCGAGAAGCGATGCTAATCCTTTCTTGTACTGACATTATATGGAGTAATAAAATGGAATCTAATATATCCTTTATTTTGATTGCTCATGAGTTCAAACATGTAGAGTTGTGGAATGAAGGCTGCTATGGGCAAAGATGATTCTATTATACTAACAGAGCTAAGGTAAGTTCTCTGAAATGGGAGAATTTTGTACAAATATTTTACCTCTCTACATTTACAGACACACATATTAGTAAATATCTGTGTTAAATATATTACCTTTTTGCCAGTGCGTAGCTCCAGAGGGAGGTGAAAAGGCCTGAGAGCTTTTTCCTTTTCTGTGTGCCAGGTGATTTACATATTATACCCCAGGGAAGAACCCCTTGAAGTGTGGGGGTGGTGGCTTCTTCTTCCAAATGGGGAAACGGAGGTTCCTAGTAGTTAAGTAACTTGTCTAAGGTCACATGTTTACTAAGCAGTGGAATCAAGCTTCCGAATTGAATCAGGTGCTTAGCTAAGGGCAGCAATGGAAGCATTTTCAAAGCCACAAGACCAAATTATGCTCATATATGTCCACAGGATAGGATTCTTGCCAATAACGCTACATTTTATCAATGTCTCATATTATAGCTTAAAAGTTGTGCATGGATTTTCAATTTTATGTTTTTACATACATTAAGTAGAATGGAATATCATTTACCAACCTCCACAATGGTGTTTACCCTGTGATTTCAAAGGATTCGCAGCCCACATTATTCATATTTGGGGCAACAGACTTTACAGTTTTTAAAATTTTTTTAAATTGCAGTGGAGGTTGTAATTACAGTTTTTTTTTAATTTTTATTTATTTATCTTTAGAGGGGAAGAGAAGGAGGGAGGGAGAGAAATATCAATGTATGGTTGCCTCTTGTGCGTCCCCTACTGGGAACTGGCCTGCAACCCAGACATGTGCTCTGACTGGGAATCGAACCTTGGTCCTCTGGTTCACAGGCCTGCGCTCAATCCACTGAGCTAGACTCCCCAGGGTAGTATTGCAGTTTTTAAAGGACTTTGTATTGGGGAGGCATTACTGTTGTTGTTTGTGGGAATGAGAATGCCTGGAATTGTATGGTGTGTGACCTCTGAACCTGTATTCACCATCCCTGAGTATGTGAGAATTTTAACTTCAAAAGTTACCCTACTGGCAGGAGTTCCGGTTTTGCATCATGTACTGAGTGAAGTGTGGCCAACATCTAGCATGACGCCTGGTCTTAATGGGTGTTTAATTAATGTTAGTTGTATGAATGCATCATTTCTGAGACCTATTATAGTATAGACTAAGACAAGCTTTTGAGATACAGGGCACACCTCACAAACATTTCTTTAGAGTAAGTTTAAAAATATTTATCATGTTCGTTTAGCTAGAATATGTTGCTCACTGATTTTGAAATCAATTTACCCAATTTCAAATGATCAGTCAGTACATTACAGCGAGTTGGCATAGCACCTAATGAAGATGTGATGTTTAATTTGCCTTTATTTAATATTGTAAAAAAAAATCCTAGGCTAAAAAAAATAAGAACATTAGTATGATATCTGTATGTTTTTAGATATCAGGCTATGATTGGGCCAGAGGAAGTTATAGTAAAAACAGGGCAAGACATGGACTCAGGAAATGACACGTTTAGACTATTTTGAAAGCATTATAATAGCATACTGGCATATACTACCTAATAATATTGATCTAACCAGAGATTAACTATGCAAGTGTCCAAGTCTGTAAGTACAATATATGGGAAGCATTTTAATGGGATAATAGTCCTGGCTTAATAGAGAAAATCAGAGAGGAAATCTGTTTTATTGTCTAGCTTTTGAATCAAAACTGTTATGTGAGGAATTAATGATTTTCGTTTTGTAGAGATCTGTGTTAAGCACATGCAGAAGTGTTAGTACATTTTTCTAAAATGCACCCTTACAATGTCTGAGAAATAGTGACATTTGTGTATTGGAGTGATATGTCTGTCTCTGAGTCGACAGCATTGCAAAGATTAGAACCCAAGTTCTCTAAGTCCACTTGGAATGGTTCATCTGAAAAGAATATAGGGAGCCATATTTCCCTTAATTCTGAGCATCATATAAGATAACCAAGTATGTCTATTGTTTGTTTCTGGCACCTGGTTTGCAGTTATTAAGTGGCTTCCTTCAGAGACAACCCCTTGTCCTATCTCAATGTACATCTAAACTATTTTTAAAAGTTTTCTAGAGTAATACTTCTTAACTTATTTTTTTGTGGACTGGTTTTTTCTTTATATATTTTAGCTAAGCTGTGATCATTTGCAGACATAATAGCATATTAAAAGTTTCAATCAATTTCATGAAGCTCTTGGTTAAAAAAAGCAACGCAACATAAATTTTTAAATAATGTAAAATTTAATTTAGCATTTCTATTTCTATTAGATGGCTTGCATTCCTATTTTTTAATTGTTAAGTGAAGTTGAGGATGTTTTAAAATGTTAGAACCAAGAGCATGTGGATTTGGGTCACACACATAAAACAGTGAAAGAAAGCATAATGTACAAGCAGATATTACTCAGGAGACCTGCTCAGCAAAGGGCACAGTGTTAGATGTAATTTGTTTATTGACAATCTCTGACAATGGTGCAATGAACCAGCAAATACCACAAAAGTAATGAATCTTTTCCTTTTTTAAGTAATTATATTTGAACAGTTCAAATTAACCTGTGGTTTGAGGCAACTGCTTGGGTGAACTAATTTGCTGATATAATGACTTTTCTCATTTTTGCTCTGATGACTTAGGTAAGAAAAGAGGATAAATTAAAATACTGGTCTATAAGTTTATACCTTCCTGGGGAAAAAAATAACTGGCTGTGTTATTATGCAAGTCAAAACTATCTCAAACTGATCAAAAGTAGGATAAGGTGGTAAAAATGTCAAACTAAAAACAAACAAAATTTCTGCCATGCTAGGTGCCAGCGTTGTGAATAAAACAAACTGAATGGAAAGAGATAGGTAGTTTGTGAAAAGTGTTACAGAGATTCACCCGTCTTTTCAAACAGCAGACTGCTTGCTGTTCTCTGGACTGTCACTGCTCGTTAGTGCTTGAAATCGGTTTCCAGGGGTCTGCTGCTTATCCGGATGCCTAAGAGGGTGATCCTGTGCTGGCATGATTGGGGCTATTATTTATAAATAATGCTGTATCTTTACCTCTCTGTCCCTGCCATTACTACACAGAGATGTTCAGTAATGAGAGTCAAAGTAAAACCTCAGGGAAAGTTAGGTAAGACTTCACGGCACCGAGGACAGTTCCTTGTTCGCCACTGGCTCTCGGTACATATTAGGGAATAGTGTACTTGAAAATGTGTATGTTATTACATCTTTTCTCAAACAATGAAGATTATTTTATAAAGTACTCTGACTTAGTAATTTATGACTTAGACTTTTGACTGAATGACTTAGACTTTTCTCATATATTCTGTATCTTAAAATTGGCAAAGTAACCAATGCATTGTTCAAAAAGCCTTAATGTCATTATTAGGATTTAGTGGTCCATAAATGATTCTGAAATTTAGGGCAAAAAGTAACTTATGTCATTATGAGTAATGACCTTCTGCCTTCTTTGTAAAATAGGAAAGCAGGGTAACATAGTGTTTTGACTAGTTAGGTTTATTATTATTATTATTTGTATTAGTGGCTGTGTGTGACCTGGGATATGCTGTTAATTATGTTGTACTTTCTGGGTTGTAAAATGAGAACCATCATAATACCTACCTCACTGATTGTTATGTGGAATCAATGAAGTAATCTATGTAAAGCCTTCAACCTCATAGTAGACACTTGGGAAATAGAGCTCATGATAAATATTACTTATTATTGAGATAATTATTACCATGTTTAGAAAAGTATTTCACAAGTCAAGGGGAAGTTGCTACATGTAGAATATATATAAAGGCTAGTATGATATTTCCAGGATGAAAAAATGTCATATACCCATTTGAAGCAATCATTTAGGACTTGGCATACCAATTTCTAGGTCTTCATTAAGCTGGTTGGTCTGACATCTACTACATCCGTGAGGCACGCCTCATCGCATCCCCACCTCCACAAAAACAGGCTTTTGCTATGTGTCTGACTTTGAAGTATGCTGTAAAGACAACTCTTCAAAAAATGCATATTCTTTATTCATTTATTGAAACTCTTAGTAACTGTCCTGGATATAGAAGATGAGTATCATGAGCAAGTTTGTGATAATAGTGTCCTAGACATAGGGTATATACCAGGGAGTATGAAACAGGAAGGAAGAATCCTCACTTCACCCACGTAAAGGTTCTTTAAAGGACCGTGCCCACTAGGCAGAGCCTGAGGAGCTAGTGATGGTGGTTCGTGAGAAAGCCTACTCGCCAATACGTTACCTATTCTTGATTTTCTCCTTCTGCAGAAGAGAATTATTTTATCTCAGGTAGAGCACATAAATTTCTAATGCCTCCTAGGAAAGTTGGAGTATAGTGAATGTGCAGCTTTTATCCTCCGAATTGGGTTGCACAGAAAAATAAACAAACCTGTGATTGGGTCTACTCATAAAGTGAAACTTATGTAAGACATTTAACTCAATGTGCAAAATTAGCACTTCCACTAAATAATATGAAATATGATTGACCTTCAAGCACGAAAGAGGAGAGCATCATAAAATTTAAAGTGTCCTACGTGAGCAGACAAAACATTCAAAACTATATCCAGGTTTATAAACTTTATTTCAAAATTCAACTATTTTCACATTGAATTTATTGATCCATTTTCATATAATATTTTAAGGATTATATTTCATATAATATTTTAAGGATGTTTGATCACAAATGTCTTTTAAAAATAATAGAATTATTATTAGTGACCATTAACTATATAATAGATAGATATAGATATAGTTACATTTAATATACATTATATTTGAGTGCTCATTATATATACCTTTCATCATCTTTTACATTTTTTTTCTGGACACTTCACTTATTTTATTTGAGACATTAAAATATTAAATATATTATCAAAAACCTAGAGTAAAACTTTATTTTTATTTTTAATTATCAGTGGTAGATCACATAATGTTTGTGTGATTTTTCAAGCCTTTTATATGCCCATTTCACACAGGTTTATCATTTACAAAATTAAAACATTAGCTCTAGATATATCATTCTTTATAAAATTATGTATATCTTTTAACATTGTGTTGGTAAGGAAATAAATTATAAATTCTTAGCTTTTCAGAAACTGGAAAAAGCAGGGTCACAGTTCTAGAGTTGATCACTTTTGATCCCAAAGTTTTTATTAGTCTTTTTTAAAATGTCATTTTGGTAATGATGGAGAAGAACGAGAGGTCAAATTCAGAAACAGATTGGTATTTATTTTACTATATGGTTTCCTTGCACATATGTATCACAAATTAAATTAATTATGTTTTTCAGATATACTTATTGATAGTTCTCCAAATTCTAGTATGTGACCTAGAAATATTCGTGCATAGTACTCAAGAACTGTTAAATATGGCATTTCAAACCAAATGGTCAATGTCTTTTTCTGGACTGGAAGTAGCTGCTGGACTTCCCTTACTGGAAAGCAACGGTCCTCTGCTTTCTCCTTGATCAACTTCCTTGGTCCATTCTATATTGATTCTACATTGTCCCAGGCGTATATACTGATATTTCCACCAATATCACTAGGAATTGGTGGAAAGCTGCAAAGAGTCTGTAATACCTTTCTGGCCCTTTCTGATGCTTCAGCCTTGATCAAATCTAGTATGGTCCAAATGCTAACTATCATGATGATCCCCTTGGTTGCCAATATATCATTATAGCTGAAATTTGAAATAACCCTCATGCAATACCTAATAAAGACTTGTGCATATCTTGAGTGCTCAGTGAGTGAATGGTGGTTTTTGACTGAGTTGTTTTATCCAGGGATTATCCCAGAAGTTTTTACAGATTGGCAGCAGAGCTTGATCAATGCTAGAGCTGTCTGCTTAAGATCATCTCAAAATATAAAATAAAAAATGAAAAAAGCAAGAGTAGACTGCATAAAATCCAGTGATGAATTTGAAAAATGTCTGGCAACGATTTTAGGGCTAATCAGTTTGAATTTTATGTTCTCTGCTTTCTAACTAAAATTAATATATTTGCTCTGATTAGGAACAACATACAACATTTAAATCAGACTGTGCAAATGTATCATTTGCCTTCATCACTAACATATCTATCATTTACTGCATAGCTATTACATTCTAGTTACTTTACACACCCTACTGTGAACCCTTCCCATATCACTGTAGCGTCACTCTGATTAATTTGCACAATGTTATGGAACTGCTAAGCAACAGGACAAGGATTTGAGCTTAAGTTTTCCTGATCCCCATGTTTTTTTCCCTACTAGATCGTGATGTTGTGTTACACAATAATTGGTTTAGATATATGAAAAAATGCTGATGTGTGTTTTTTTTCTCATTTGGGCCGAGAAATGCATGAAGACAATGTACCCGGTGAAGCTGCTCTTATTTTAAAAATTTTAAGTTAAAATTAATATCACTGGGACACTTAGGAATGCCACCATAGCTATGTGAGGTTCTAGGTCACCTCTCCTAATGTGCTGATTTGTTCCTTATGGGTGCTTTGAGTAATTTTTTTTACTAGGTAGAGAATGATATTTAAAAGGATTTTATTATGTAAATAGTGACATTTTAAAAGGAAGAAGTTATCCATGCATTGAGGACATCAATATGTCAGACTTATAATTGACAACTTGCAAGATCTGCTTGTGATTTATAGCTCGATTACAAACTCACTGTTACCTCTCTGCCAATGAAATTGGCAATACTCTTTCAGCCCAGATGGTGCATTAGTCTTGGCCAGCTGGTTCACCCTGTGCTGCCTCATCACAGGACCATACAGCAAATATTGCCACATATGACCCAGTTCAGTAGGTAACACACAAAGGCTTCATGATGGGCTTTGCCCTCAGGGCATATGGAAGTGAACCTGATGAGATTTATGCCTCCACATTTGTACACTGTCTCAAGCTCCCTATAGGCATTCACTATCTTGACACTATGTTTGAAACTGTTTGAAGTAGACAGAATGAACTCTATTACTTATATATAGTTTAAAGTTGATTTCATGGCACTATCCTTAATTCTCACCTTTTAATTATTTTGATAAATTCAAGACAATAACTTTATTATTTTTTTTTGCTACAGTAGCAACTTTATTTTAGATGATAGATAGCCATTAATCAATACTGAAGTAATCCTCTTAGGAGTAGCGGTACTTAGTTAATATTTATGACTTTGCTTCAAAGGGTATCATATGCTGCTTTTCTTTTTTTTTAATATAATTTTTATTTAATTCTTGTTCACGTACAGGTTTCTGTCTTATATCCCCAACCCTTTCCACCCCCCACCCCTAGTTATTGTCCATGTGTCTTTTATACTTGTTCATGTGAATCCATCCCCTTTTCCCCTATGATTCTCTCCCCTCTCCCCTCTGGACCCTGTCAGCCTGTTCCATATTTGAGTGTCATTGGTCGTATTTTGCTTGCTTGTTAAGACAATAACTTTAATACTGTCAGGCATTAGTAAATATTTAAAATTTTTAAATGTATGTGTTTAAAGAGTTTTAAACATCCTAATTACAGTTTAGACAGTTAAAAAGGGTGTGTTTATAAGTGGTATAAAAGGAGAAGTTTATGATGAACTTCAAAGTCACAACTTTTAATAGACTACGTGGGTACAATAACAATAGCTAATATGCATTATATACTTTACAGCTGGAATGAATTTATAAATATATATATTTAAAGTAATAATTATTATAATTTTAAGACAATTATAAATGATATGAGAAAAAGCAAAATGAGGAAAAAAGTATTTATTGCAAAAAACATCATTCTTTGAATTTATTTTTGTTTAGGCAATGATGAAGCCACACATTTCTCACTTTCAGGGTAATTATAATTTTCTCTCTAGTAATTGTTTTCTATTTCAAATGGAATGGGTAGGTAATTCATTAGTTATTTTGTGTGATTGATTCTACACATGATTACATTAGAAAAAAGCTTATATATGGTCCATATTTATATATTTGCTAACAAAATAGAAGTAGAAAACAAATGATCTCAGAACTGTAGTTTCTGTTTTATTTAATTTTATTCATATAATGCTTTAGTGACAAATAAGATATTATTCCTTTCTTTTGGGTAAATTTGGTCAGTACTGTTGAAGATAATGCATTTTTTGTTTGTTTAGTGTCAATTTTAATTTTCAAAGTGAATTAGAAGAGAAAAATACATTTTTGTATCTAGAATAAAATTTGTGTGTGTGTTTGTATATACCAAACATCATATATATATGTAATTTATTATACATATGCATCATTTTATAACTTCTTTTGTCTCAGCCTATTTAATTAATATTGATTGAAATTGGAAGATAATTCTATATGAATGGTTCTTTTGGATAAATTTTTAATGAAGTTTGTTGTCTGCATCAGTTTTGATATGCTTTTTTAAAAGTTATTTGTAGTTATTTTACAATATAGAGAGCTACATTTAATTATAAAAGTGATGAGATTTTTAACAGAGAATGATTTTTGAAACTATTTTTCCTGGAATTAATTTTATTTTTATATCATCTTTATAGTACACATTGTAAGTTTAAAATTCTACTTCTATGCTTGTAAGTATACTTAAGTAGATTTTTGATTTCTTAGGTTTTTATTCAGGATTGTTTTCAGGCAATGCTTGGAAAATTTTTTCTAAGTTTATAGCTGGAGCCATTGGCAATAGATTGATGTTTATTTCTGGCTTAGATTGCTTCTTCTCATCTGTACCCATTTTAAAAGACAAACCAAGTCATATTATAAAGTTTAAAAGTCAGAAGAGATCTTTGGCAATTGAAAAATTTGGACTATTTTTTTATTCAAAATTGCTTGATTTTTTAGAATATGGGGGGAGGGAAGCAAGAATTTGCTTTTTTAGCAACTTATTTCTAGTAGATCCAAGGTGGCACAGAAGTGGAGTCTTCAGTAAGCTCCATCCAAAACCAATCTGGAATTACAACTAAATTATAGAGAAATTATTTGGAATAAAACCAACTGTAAACTAGCTGGAGAGAAGACTTATAACCACAGATAGACAGAAGAAAGCATTTCACCACAATGAGACTGGTAGAGAATTCAGAGGAAGAATGAAAGGACTGACTGGGCTCCCATGGGTGGCAGCTAAAGTTCCAGATGGATATGTCGATGGTCAGGGCTTCCTCCTGAGAAGTATGGGGTCCAAACCCAAAAGTGGGCTCCCTAGCATACAGCACCAGAGCCAGAGAAGAACCCGGGTAACATTCAGCTGTGAAAAGCAGCAAGGTTTCTGTATGCCAGGAAGAGACCACTGGAAAATCAGAGGGCCTCTTAAAGGGCTAATGCACAAAGTTTTATTTGTAGCCATTCACCCTGGGCTCTGGCAGTGGGAGGGCAGAGTAGACCATAGACATTTGACGGGAGTCCAGCACTGGGGATCTAGGAAGAGAACTGAAGGAACAGCCACCAGGATCCCTGTGCTGAGTCTTCCTCAGGTAGAGCACTCCCCTCCAAGAAGCATCAGCCAGAGGGGAAGCAATAGCCCTGCCCACAGGAATTACTCTGTCCTACCCTGTTGCACTTAAGCCAGGCTGGTAATTAGAGCTTGAGGCTATATCACTGACTATTTTAACTTTAAGGTGGATCTCTGGATAGAGATCTATGATGTTTCAGTTGACACTCCCCAGGGCTTGGTGCTGATAAACACCAGCATTGGTGTGCAGCCTGGTTCTTTCCACACACAAACAGGTTTAGGAGAGGGAGCCACGCACTGTGGATTGCTGATATCTCCAAACAGATTGACCAGGGCCAGTCACAAGCAGCATCTGACAAAAGCCTGTACCAGAGTCTTTGCAGATCTACCTAACACATAGAAATGAATACAAAACAGTAGCAAAATAGGAGGAGAAACAGACCACAAATGAAAGAATAAGAGAATTCTCCAGAAAAAGTGTTAGATGAAATGTAGGCTAGCAATTTATCAAAAAGAGAGTTTAGAATAATGATTATAAGAGTATTCAACAGCATAAAAGAGACATAGAAACCATAAAAAGGACCAGTCAGAAATAAGAATTCTAACATCTGAAATAAATAATACACAGGAAAGAATAAACAGGTTAGAGAAAGCACAGGATTGAATCAGTGATTTGGAAGACAAAGTAGAAAAAAAGACCCAGGCAGAGCAGAAAAAAATTTTTTTTTAAACTTGAGGAGAGTTTAAGAAACATTTTGGACAACACAAAGCATAAAACATCCTCATCATGAGAATACCAGAAGGAGTAGAAAATGAGCAGGGGATTGAGAAACTATTTGAAGAAATAATGGGAAAAACTTCCCTAATCTGGTAAAGGAAAGAGATACACAAGTCCAAGAAGCTCAGAGACCCCCCAAAACAAGTTGGACCCAGAGAGTTCCACACTGAGAAACATCATAGTTAAAATGAGAAGGCTTAAATACAAGGAGAAAATCCTAAAAGCCACGAGAGAAAAGAAGGTGGTTACACACAAGGGAGCACCAATTAATGATCATCTGATTTCTCAACAGAAACATTTCTGGTCAGTGGGGAGTGGTGTGAAATATTGGAGTTAATGAAAATAAGGAACTATAACCAAGGCTACTGTACTCAACAAGGCTATATTTTCAAAGTAAAACAGAAATAAGGAACTCCCAAACAAGGGGAAAAAAAGGAGTTTATTAACATCCAACCAGTAATGCAAAAAAGTTAAAGGGCTTGAGAGGAGAAGGAGAAGGAAAGAAGAAGAAAAAACGATGAAAGCAGTCTAACAAGAAAATGGCACTACATGTGTGTCTATCAATGATCACCTTAAATGTAAATGCCTTAAGTGCTCCAACCAAAAGACATAGGGTAGCTGAATGGATAGGAAAACAAAACCCATGTATATGCTGCCTCCAAGAGACACCTCTCAGTTCAAAAGATACACACAGACTAAAAGTAAAACAATGGAAAAAGATATTTTATGCAAATGAAAAAGAAAAAAAGCTGGGGTAGCAGTACTTATGTTAGATAAAATAGACTTTAAAACCAAGGCTGTAGTAAGAGACAAAGAAGGACACTACATAACAATAAAGGGGACAATCCAGCAACAGGATAAAACCCCAGTAAACATTTATACACCCAATAGAGGAGCACCTAAATATGTGAAGCAAGTCTTGATGGACATAAATGGAGAGATCAACAGAAATACAGTCATAGTCAGGGATTAACACCCTATTGACTTCAAAGGATAGATTTTTCAGAGAGAAAATCAACAGGAAGAGAGCAGCTTTAAATGACACACTAGATCAAATGGATTTAATTGATATCTTCAAAACATTTCATCCCAAGCAACAGAAAATACATACTTTTCAAGTGCACGTGGGATATTTTCTAGGATAGACCACATGTTGGGACACAAAATAAATGTTAATAAATTTAAGAAGATTGGAATCACACTAAATATCTTCTCTGACCACATCACTATGAAACTAGAAATTAATCACAAGAAAACCACTGAAAAACACACAAAGATGTGGAAGCTAAATAACATGTTATTAAACAATGAATGGGTCAACTTGGAGATGAAGAAATCAAAAGATAACTGAAACAAATGAAAATAAGGACACAACAATCCAAAATCTGTGGGACACTGGGAAAGCAGTCCTAATAGGGAAATTCATAGCAATACAGACCCATCTCAAAAAATCAGAAAAAGCTCATATAAACAATGTTTACACTTATAGGAACTTGAAAAAGAAAAACAAACAAAGCCCAAAATGAGTAGAAGTAAGGAAATAATAAACATCAGAGCAGAAATAAACAAAATAGAGTTTATAAATATGATATAAAAGATCAGTGAATCCAAGAGCCAGTTCTTTGAAAAGATAAAGAAGATTGACAAACCTTTAACTGGACACATCAAGAAAAAGAGAGAGAGGACACAAATAAAATAAGATATGAAAGAGGAGAAATAACAACTGACACCAAAGAAATATAAAGAATTGTGAGAAAATATTATTAACTATATACCAATAAACTGGACAACCTAGATGAAATGAATACATTCCTAGAAACATACAATAATCAGGAAGAATCAGAGAATCTGAATAGATAGATTATAGCTAGTGAAATTGAAGTAGTAATAAAAAATTGCCAACAAACAAAACACCTGGACTAGATGGCTTCACAGGTAAATTTTACCAAACATTCTATGAAGAACTAACACCCCTCCTTCTCAAACTATTTCATAAAATTCAAGAGGAGAGAAGGCTTTCAAACTCATTTCATGAGGCCAGCATTATCCTAATTCCAAAACCAGATATAAATACTATGAAGAAAGAAAATTATAGGTTGATATCTGTGATAAACATAGATGCTAAAATCCTCAACAAAATATTAGCAAGCCAAATACATCAATGCATCAAAAAGATTATACTCCATAATCAAGTGGGATTTACTCCAGGAATGCAAGGTTGGTACAACCTTTACAAATCAATAAATGTGATTCTCCCCCCAAAACAAAATGAAGGATAAAAACCACATGATCATGTCGATAGATGCAGAAAAAGCATTTGATAAAATCCAACACTGATTTATGATCCAAACTCTCAGCAAAGTGGGATTAAAGGGACCATACCTAAACATAGTAAAGACCATATATTGCAGTCTTACTGTCAGCCTCATACTCATTGGGCAAAAACTACAAACATTCTCCTCAAGACTTGGAGCAAGACAGGGATGTCCATTTTCACCTCTCTTATCCAGCATAATACTGGAAGTCCTAGTCACAGTGGTCTGACAAGAGGAAGAAATAAAAGGCATCCAAACTGGAAAGGTAGAAGTAAAACTGTCATTATTTGCAGATGACATGGTGCGTAGAGAATCCCAAAGATTCCACCAGGAAACTACTAGACCTGATATATGGATTCAGCAAAGTAGCAGGATACAAAATTAGTACCTGGAAAACAGTTGCATTTTATATGCCAACAATGAACTAACAGAAAGGGATATTAAGAAAACAGTCCCACTCATAATTGCTACAAAAAGAATAAAATATCTAGGAATAAACCTAATAAAGGTCCAGTCATTTACCGATGGACATCTAGGTTGCTTCCAACTCTTGGCTATTGTGAATTGTGCTGCTATGAACATCTGGATGCATAGGTTCTTTTGGATTGGTGTTTCAGGGTTCTTAGGATATACTCCTAATAGTAGAATTGATGGGTCAAAAGGCACCTTCATTTTTAGTTTTCTTAGAAAATTCCTTACTGTTTTCCATAGTGGTTGTACGCTGCAGAAAGGAAGAAGGAACTCCTACCCTTTGCAACATCATGGATGGAACTGGAAAGCATTATGCTGAGTGAAATAAGCCAGGCGGTGAAAGACAAATACCATATGATCTCACTGTTAACAGGAATCTAAACAACAAAACAAACAAGCAAGCAAAATATGACCAAAGACACCGAAATACAGAACAGGCTGACAGGGACCAGAGGGGAGAAGGGAGAGAATCACAGGGGAAAAGGGGAAGGACGCACATGAACAAGTATAAAGGACACATGGACAATAACTAAGGTGGGGGGTGGAAATGGAAGGGAGGTGGGGAGCACTGGAGGGGGCAGGGCTGGGAATATAAGGCAGAAAACTGTACTTGAACAAGAATTAAATTTTAAAAAAACGTAATAAAGGATGTGAAACACCTGTACTCAGAATATAAGACACTGAAGAAATAAATTGAAAAAGATACAAATAAGTGGAAGCACATACTGCGTTAATGGATAGGAAGAATTAGCATCATTAAAATGTCCATACTACCCCAAATAACCTATATTTCAGTGAAATTGCTAATAAGATTTCAATGAGATATTTTATAGAACTTGAACAAATATTTCAAAAATTTATGTGGGACCACAAAAGGCCCCACATAGCAACAGAGATCCTAAGAAAGAACAAAGTTGGAGGAATCACACTACTTAATATCAAACTATACTATTAGGCCATTGTAATTGAAACAGTATGGTACTGTCATAAAAAAAACAGACACATAGATCAATGGAAAAAATAGAGATACCAGAAATAAATTCACACCGTTCTAGTCAGTTAATATTTGACAAGGAAGCAAGCATATACAATGAACTGAAGGTAGTTTATTTAATAAATAGTATTGGTAAAATTGGACAGATACTTGCAGAGAAGTGAAACTAGACAGCCTTCTTATACCACACACAAGTGTAAATTCAAATTGGATGAAATACTTATATGTTAGTTGTGAAACCATAAAAATTATAAAAGAAAACATAAGCAGCAAAATCTTGGACATTGCTCATAGCAGTTTTTTTTATTGATTATATCTCCTTAGGTAAGGGAAACAAAAAAACAAACCCAAACAAATGGGACTATAGCAAACTAAAAAGCTTTTGCACAACAAAGGAAATCATCAACAAGATAAACATCACAAAATGGGAGAACATAGTTACCAATATATCTGGTAAGGGGTTAATATCCAAAATTTATAGAGAACTTATAAATCTCATCACCAAACGAAGAGAAACACCTGATTTTAAAAATGGCCCAAAGAGGACATACAGATGGCCAATAGACACATGAAAAAATGTTCAGTGTCACAAATCATCAGAGAACTGCCAAGTAAAACCACAATGAGATGTACCATCTCACACCTGTCATCCATACATCAACAAACAAGTGCTGGCAAGGGTGTGGAGAAAGCGGAACCCTGTGCACTCTGGGTGGGAATGCAGGTTCAGGCAGCCACTGTGGAAAGGAGTAGAGAGATACCTCAAAATTAAAAATGGATCTGCCTTTCGACGGAGCAATCTCACTTCTTGGAATGTATCCAAAGGAACCCAAAACACTAACTTGAAAGAACATAAGCACCTTTATGTTCCTTGCAGTGTTATTTACAATCATCAAGATCTGGAAGCAGCCCAAGAAAGAAAGAAAGAAAGAAAGAAAGAAAGAAAGAAAGAAAGAAAGAAAGAAAGAAAGAAAGAAAGAAAGAACTGCCCCCCCTTCATGGCAGTATGGATGGGACTGGAGAGCATTATGCTAAGTGAAGCAGGCCTACTTCAGGTGAAAGACAAATACCATATGATCTCACCTGTAAGTGGAACCTAATCAACAAAACAAAAATGCAAGCAAAATATAATCAGAGACATTGAAATAAAGAACAAACTGACAGCAACCACAGGGGAGAGGAGAGGGATATCATGGGGGAAAGAAAGGAAAGGGTTGGTAAGAATCATCTATAAAGGACCCAAGAACAATGCCAAAGGGGGGTAAGATTGAGAGTGGGTGGTGGGGGTGGATGGGGCATGGGAAAGTGGTGGTGGGAAAATGAAGACAACTGTATTCAAACAACAATAAAAATGATTTAAAAAATTCAAAAAAAACAAAGAAATTTAGTTCCAGAAATATAGTCAAAGGCATTGAAGATTTTATTCACTCTACCTTAATGTTATACCTTCATTTTTAAAACAAATACTACCTATGTAAGTCACGAAATCCAAAGACCTGCAGCCAAGATTGCTCTATCCAGCGAAGATTTCATTTAGAATGGAAGGGCAGATAAAGTGCTTCCCAGATAAGGTAAAATTCAAGGAGTTCATCATCACCAAGCCCTTATTATATGAAGTGTTAAAGGGACTGAACTAAGAAAAAGAAGATTAAAAATATGAACAGTGAAAGGACAGCAAACTCACAGTTATTGACAATCATACCTAAAACAAAAGCAAACTAAAAGGACAGCTAGATCAGGAGCGGAACAGAGATCACATGGAGGGTTAGCAACAGGGGAGTGGGAGGAGGAGAAGGGGGAGAAGGTACAGAGAAAAAGTAGCATAGACGGTAGGTAGAAAATAGGGGGGAGGGCAAGAATAGTATGGGAAATATAGAATCTAAAGAACTTGTGACACATGGACATAAACTAAAGGGGGAGAGTGGTGGGGGAGGGGGTGTAGATGGTGGAGGGGAATGAAAGGTGAGGAATGGGACAACTGTAATGGCATAATCAATAAAATACATTTTTTTAAAAAGTTTTATGATGATGAATTCTGTCACATGTAAACTATTGGGTACCAATTAATGTTAGTTATGTTTATTTTTTCCTTGGTAATAAAATAACCATAAGTATATGCATATATAATCATAACAATCAATAAACTAGTCATATTTGTAAATATTCCAGAGGATAAGCAGAAAAATTAATTGTAACCACTCACAGACAATGTCCAAACTATTTTTTCTTCTGTCATTTTTCCTTCATTGCATTTGTTCTGAAGGAGCTTTGTAAAGTAAATGTGGAAAACTAGAATTAAACATCTTTAAATATTTAGGGCATTATGAAAAGAATACTTATCAGAGATTTCCTATATAGTCTGTTAAATTTAATTTCTCTAGTTAATTATGTGTTCTATTTAGGTTAGTGTATAGTTATCAATATTCAAATTTTATAACCCAGAATCAAAGCATCAATATATTATATTTGAGTGCTTCCTTTGTGTCTAGCATTGTGCTGCTGATCTCTCTGACTCTGTATCACCATTGATCCCCACATAAAAAAAATAAAAGAATATAGGTACTGAGATAATGTTGGAAAGAATAAATCAAATGGCCTCAGGGATGCAACGGCACATAACGAATATTTTATTGTTCCGAGACAAGCGGGCCTAACACACAGATTTCAATGAAATCAACATGATTTCAATGTGTATTGTGCAGTTCTGGTGGGGGGAAAACTAATATAAAGCCTTTTTAAAATACATGATAGGGTATGCTGACATTGATTAAAATATATGTAGGACTACTAATTATGCTCATATGTTCCTGAGAGTCATATGTAGCTCTGTGTTCTCTTTGATTAATTAGCATGGTCTATAGGAAGTACCGTTGCCAGGGGACATGTAAAAGCTGTTTCAGTCTTTATTGTGCTTGGACAGATAAGCATTAAGACTCGAGTACTTGGCTATAAGTGGCCGGAGAACAGCTCTCTTTCACATAGCACGTTTCCTGCTTCACCAAGCAGCATGGGTTGGTGGAGCTAATATTCGGAAGGTGTAGCCGTAGAAAACACCCCAAAAGTTCTAAAAACAGTTGCTTTTTCTGGGGATACTGTTATAACCTTTAACTGATCATTTTTACACTCTATGCACACTCACCACACAATCATCATGGTTGTGATTTTTAATCTTGTTCTATTAGAATTTGTAAGCCCGTCAGTTGCAGAAAAATTTTCCTTATTCATTCTTTGTGCTTATACTTAGCATGATGTGTACTACATAGTTAGTGTTGAATGTTTGTCACACTGGAGAGAATGTTATGAATATTTTCTGTTTGTCAGCTTTGTTAGTACATTAATATGCCTCTACTCCTCACATATAACACACACACAGAGAAATATAGCATAGCATATGATATGTAACTGTTAGCAATCAGTAGCCTGTCATTATGGAAAAACATCTCACTAGTAAGTACGAGATTCTGCTTCTTTGGAACTTTTCCACTAATTAGCTCTGTGCCCTAAGGAGCCTCTGTTCCCTGGGGCACAGCATCCACAGTACATAAAAGAGGTGATTTCTAGGATCCATGCCCACTACAACCAGAATTTTTAATTTAGGTTCTGGATTTTAGATTTTCACTCCTCTCACTGACTGATTTTATATAGTTAAAACTACCCCCATATCAGACAATGTCTCTATTTTATACATGCATGTATGTGTGTACATACAAAAGTAGCTATAAGGGTACACTGGTTAAACTTACAGTGGTGACTTTGGGGATGGGAGAATAGGAAAATAAAATTATATGTAGCATCAAAAGGACTTTATTTTATTTATTTTTTATTTTTTTATGAGGTTTAAGCAAATTATTGCAGGTATCAAAAGGAGTTGCTTAATTCTATTATGCAGAAAGCTCAGTTGCAAACCAGCATAAGCAATGGTGAAATTTAAATAATTATTCTATGATTGGTGTGTATTTAACGTCAGTTTTTTTCAAAGATTTTTTTAAAAAAATTATTGTTGCTCTATTATAGCTGTCCCACTTTCTGCCCCTTATTCTCCATCGCTCCGCATACTCCCCCAACCCCACTCCCCTAGTCAGTCCCCACCCCATTGTCTATGTCCATGGGTCACGTCCCTTTATACATGTTCCTTGACTTTATACATGTCCCCTTTCTCTTCTTTACCCCCTTCTTCTCCTTTCCCCACCCCTCTGGTGGATGTTAGTCTGTCCCTTGTCTCCCTGCCTCTAGTTCTATTTTGCTCATTCGTTTGTTTTGTTGATTAGGTTCCACTTACAGGTGAGATCAAATGGTATTTGTCTTTCACTGCCTGGCTTATTTCACTTACCATAATACTCTCCGGTTCCATCTGTGCTGTTCCAAAGAGTAGGAGCTCCTCCTTTCTTTCTCCTGCATAGTATTCCATTGTGTATATGTACCATAGTTTTTTGATCCATTCATTTACTGACGGGCACCTAGGTTGCTTCCAACTCTTGACTATTGTACATTGTGCTGCTATGAACATTGGGGTGCATAGGTTCTTTTGAACTGGAGTTTCAGGGTTCTTAGGGTATAATCCCAGCAGTGTTTTATTTCTTTCTTACTTGCCATCTGTGTCATTTGTATCATTTAAACAAATGCAAATATAAGAACAAAAAGGCTGAAACACAATAATATAATGCAGAGGAGAATAGGCATTTGTTATAATTCTTTTTATAATCTGAAAAATACTGCTAATTTGGTTATTTGAATTATGGGCTATTAAACTTATATGTTAAGTTTTATAGTTAAGGATTTATGTATATGAAAGAGATAGAGGAAATGTTTATTTATATGTTCATATCACCTTTTACAAGGCTGGCAGGCTTGGTCTCAGTTAAAATTTCTATAGAATTTATAGAATAGAAAATCAGAATGATATTCAAGTCTTACAGATTAAGACCCCGATTGCAGGATATCATAATTTAGAGCTACTCTCTCTAATTAAGGTCTTTGTTTTTTTCTTTATGAAAATAATTCTAATTAAGGCAAGGGAGAACGCATAAAAACCCCTGTGGGACAGGTGACAAACACAAGGCCCGTGGGCAGAATCTGGCTCTCCACCTTGTTTTATACCACCTGGCACCTTCTTTCTACCCCTTGGCAGTGCTGAGCTCCCAGTGAAGGAGCAGTTACATTTACACAGTTTTAAAATTACTTTCAGTCCTTTGAAGGCAACAGCAAGGCTGATGTGGCCCCCGGTGAAAATGAGTGTGACACCCTTGTCCTGCGGTATCACTTTCTTTCTTCCGGAAAACTTTGTTGTTGTGCTTAAATCCCCACCTAGGAACTGCCCTTCCGGTAGACTAAATTCAGGCTTCAAATATGCAGACAGAACTCCCACTGGGCCCAATTCCACTGTCCTCCTTCAGGCAAAACTGTCTTTGAGTTTAAACAGTCTCACTTAGGTACTATAGTAATAGGCACAGTAGATACGTGAAGAAAGGCAGTGAAGGGCAGTGTGCTTGTGTAAGCGTGGCTGACTCAGGATCTTACAGCGTTGCACCGAATGATCGGCAGAGAATTTTGGCAAATACAGATTCTCTATCAGATATCTAATTCATAGAATTTCTCATGAATTCTTTCTATTCTGCTGAATGTAACTTCTATTAAAGTAACTGTCAAGTAACTTCTATTAAAGTATCTGAAGATACTCTAGTCACTCCGCTTTCTGAATTCAGTTCTCAGACTACCACCGATAAGACTGTCTTATCACTATTTGCTTGAAAACAATAAAAACAGAAGAAAAGTCTTGAATTTACATTTATTTTTTAAAAACAAGATTTTCAAATTAATATCGATGGAAAACAATATTTCGAACCACCCTTATTTCATTTGAAGTGTGAACAGGAAGTGCGTAGCCAGGGCTGGCCCTGGGCAAAATTGGGGATTCGGCTGTGTTGTCTTCAGTTCGGTTCCTTTCCCGGGTTCTGCTTGGCTGTGACGGAGTCTCCGTTTCCCTCCACTCTCTTTCCCCAAGGCTCTCAGCTCTGGGACTCACTAAGGCCTCCTGCTCTTTCTCTTCTATTCCACACCTAAGCCTAACTCTTTACTTTCTATATAGCATCTGCATTTAGAAAAATGCATATCCATATCATAGCCCGTATCATAGCCCATAAGAATAAATGAATACAAATTGCAAATGAAAGGGTTGTCTGGGAGCCTCTTTATCAGTAAAGTATCATCCCCAGGTCCTCACATACAGAGCTGGAAGGAGCTGTAAAGAGCGACAGTTTTTGGTGACAGTGATGATACTGTGAGGTTTGTGGTTCCTCAAAAACACCAACTGGTATTACCTTGGTTCTTATCCTTAAGAACCCTTAAGGATAAGGGTTCTTACCCTTCTTATCTCATTCAGAGCCTCCATGGTATTTTCTCTGCTTGAAGAACTGGCCTGCCCCCATCTTACCCTACCATAATCACCCGCACTTTCATTATGGGCCATTTGCTTGTAGGTTACTGAAACCTAGTCTAAACCAGCTTAAGCAGAGGGATTGTGTTGGCTAACAAAAATAGGAAATCCAGGAATGTTTTGGGCTTTAAGCACACGCCGATCCAGAGGTGGCGATACCATAGCATTACAGCGTTGTCTCGCTTTCTTAATGTCTCAGCTCCAGTTTTCTTTCTTTCGGCTCCATTTTCAGCCAGGCTTTCCCACATTGTGACAGAAAGGGCTTAAAGCAGTTCTGTTCTCATATTATCCTCTCAGTTGTGTTTCTATTGAAAAGATATAAAAAAAAATTCCTGTAATAGGAGGAAGGTGAAAGAAAAAACATGTTGAAGAGGCAAAACTATGTGTCCATGATAGAGCCAATCAAAAGTTGTCATTATATATGGGTTTTTGGCAGCCTTTTTCACTACAACTCTGTGGAACAAGGGGTTGTTCACTACTGTAGCTAAAGATACTCTGGGTATCAGGTTTCAAGGTATTACAGCGTTTGGTGTGTAGATTAAGAAGCCAGCAGAGGCCCTGGCGGGGTAGCTTCGTTGGTGAGAGTGTCATCCTGGTATGCCAAGGCTGCGTGTTTGATCCCCGACGAGGGCACATACAAGCAGCCACGAATGAATGTGCAAATAGGTGGAACAACAATCATTGTTTCTCTCTCTTGAATAAGTAAAAAGGAGGTAGTAAGTATAAGTAATTGTGTCCTTTAATTTTGACAGTTTAAATAGATATTTTCTGTATCTTAAATGAAGAAAGTAAGGCTCAGAGAGGTTCTGGGACCCACCAGAACCATGCAGATTATCTGTTGTGACCGGATATAATATACAAATATTACAGAAACATACAAATATTATAGAAACAGTGACTTCTCTACACGTCGCAGGCAGTACAGAAACCTGTGTGGATCTAGAACATTCATGTGCTTTGTGGCTGTCAACTTCATATACTTACTGTGAATTATGTATGTTTTTACCAGGTCAGCTTCAAATATTTTCACAGCTTCAAAAAATAACTTCCTTTTGAACATAGTCATATTGGGCAATAGTGATAATATTTTAGAAAAGCTTTAGTAAACCAGAAGAACCAAGCTAATACGAGTCAGTGCCTCTTTGGGGAATGAGAAACACTAAACTGCGGGTCTCTTTCTCTTTGAAATTTTAGTCTTAATTAAATTGGAAGTGATCGCGAGGGAACAACCGCAGGGACTTACATGGAACCCATGATAGCCGTTATGAATTATTAGACTATATCAGAGCTGAATAAAAATATCCTTAATTCTGTGTAATGGGCAAAAAAAAGCAATCATGTCATGCTCATATGTATAATACCTAATCAAGCTCATTAACCCAAATGTGAACATATGTAGAGAGAAATTAGGATCCTACCATCCAAGAAAATTGTTTTGACCTACACTCCTGGGTATTTTTGAGTCTGATTATTCAGGAGTTTAGGTTTATGTAATGCCTACTTTAAAGGCTGCGTATCATAAGTACAGGTGGGTGTTGATATAAACTTTTATAATATAAATCTATTTCTGATAATCATTTTGTCATTGTTTTATGTTCTTAACATAGACCTTTTACTTTAACTGGTTAACTGATTTTTCTTTTATGTTTATTACAACAAGTTAAAGTCTGTTAATAATTATTCACTTACATTCAATATATTTGTCAAAATCTCTCCTAGGATTGTTTGATTCTTAATTCAGGT
Source organism: Sturnira hondurensis (assembly GCF_014824575.4). NCBI lineage: Eukaryota > Metazoa > Chordata > Mammalia > Chiroptera > Phyllostomidae > Sturnira > Sturnira hondurensis. The sequence continues at coordinate 1,927,337 of NW_028076312.1, forward strand.
TGACTCCATAATTAGTATTTGAGACCATACATATTTTCGCTCCTACAAAAATAGCTGTGGCTTAATGCTTAACTCATTGTCTAGCCAGTCTTCTCCTCGATTTTGTAGTCACGGCAAAAAAACTGTGCAAAGTTATTAACAATTTGGCTACAGTCTCTTTTGGAATGTTTGTTGTCCTTAGAGACTCACAGCAGGGAAAAAAAAAATCACAGTCCCCTTCAGCAGCCTGTGCTTTACTGAAATATTGGCTTTGACAAGCCTGCAGGGGTGAGAAATAATTTCTTGTGTGAGGGTTTGCACTTCATGGGTGTCTTTCTGAGTTTATTACCAGGAGGAAATGGAAAGAAAGCCATTCTCACCCTTACCCTTAACCACACTATTATGTGACCACAGTGCTGAAGATTCACTCAGCTTCAGAGAAAGTCTACACCGAGCCCTTACTGAACTAGGTACCGGTACCTGGCACACTTTTTATTGAGTATATTGTTATAGATGTAGGTAATCTGGATAATAGGCTACCATTTCTTTTCAGAAGTTCTAATAATCTCCTAAATCTTGTTTCTCATGTTTGGGGCTATCATATTATGTTCAAGTTATGAGAGGGACTTGTTTGTCTCTGAGTCCAGAATGCTATCTCACCCTCACTGGAAAGCAGGTCAGAAAAAGAGATGCTTATTGGAATTCTGCAGCTATTTGGAGAATAACTGGAGAATATATATTGAAGAAGAACTCTTTCCAGGAGTGTCTATCTGCAAGCCACCCTGCTGTTTGTACGCCCCTCGTGCAGTCTTTTGCAAATAATGCAGGCACGTTACCAAGGGAAAAAATAAAAACCAAAGGGAGAAAAATACATATTTGACATATGTTTTAGCTGTATTGTTTTCCCCAAAAGAAAATAGGCAAATGTTGTTTGTCTATGTCATGCTATGGAATATACAGGCTGAAACCTACTCAAACACTCTGTCGAATACTTTGAAAAAGGTGAGCTGCCTAAGCTTAGAGCAGACAGGACATTTGGAGTGGTCCACAAACTGCAATGCCTCAGAAATCTTTCATCAATTGGGCCTATGTTCACTATTGTAATAAAGAGGCTTTTGGAGTTTATATGCCACAGTCTAATAGGTGACTGTTTAATGGGATTTACATTCACTCAAATAAAATTAGGCTGGTAAGAGACAATGCAACACGCTGTAATGTAAATGGGACTGACGGCAGAATTAAATGTTTGTGGAAACAGGGCAGCAGATCTACCAAGAGCTAATTAGACAGAGAGTTCAGAAGCGGGCTTGGAAGTAAACAGTAACAACAAAGACAGAAAGAAAGCGAGAAGGGAAGAAAAAAAGACCTTTTGTGCAGGGAAGAAAAGGAACCATACAAAAGTCATTTAATTAGAAACTCAGATGGAGTTTCTCCCATGAGAAAAACTTAAATTGTTATCAGAACCTGTTGATAATATTAAGTTAAATAATAACGTTGATAAATTATTGTGTGCCTAAATAGCTCTTTGTTGTAATTAGCATTTGAATATTCGGCTTTCTGAGAGCATTCCCTTCACATGGTAACTTTCCTAGCTCTGCTCACTCTAGCCAAGAAAAGTATCTGAAGTCTATTTTTGAAGTCCTTCTAACAGAAAGCACCACACAGACACTGGGTTTAAAGTTTAGGGATTTAGTGAGGAAAGCCAGAGTATAAAATCACCAATACGTTATGTTAATATGTTAAGAACAAAAAGTTTGAATTGGAGTTTTTATTAGCATGTGGACAAACGTAATATTAATTTCAAAATTCATTTTTTCATGAACAGATTCTACACAGTAGCATTTTATTATTGTCACTTTTTTAAAAAGCAGAGCCATTATTTAGGGGAAAATATCTAGCCTTTGGTATATCTGAGAAACCGTTTTGATGAAATGAATCAGAATCTATATGCTCGATATTTAGAGAAGTAAGCGCTGATTACTTGATTCATTTTCTTCTTTAAGCTTAAATTCAGCATTTAAATCAGCATTGCATAAATTATTTTTCATTAAAAAAAGACTTTAATGAATATTTTTAGGTTTAAAATTACTTTTATACCGTAAGGAGTGATAAAGATCTTGTTTCGCATGAAAGCAAAAGTAAATCAGATACACTTCAGAATATTTTCCTTCTGCTAAGAATACATTTTAATGATGACAATCCTTTCAATTTGCTGAAAATTCCCATCTACTTCACAGCACTATTGTAAAGATAAAGTGTGCTAATGTATGCAAAAGTGCTTCGGAAACGGTTGAGTACTGTTCACATTATATGATACAGCCAAGCACCTCCAAGCATTTGCGAGACGCTGTTGCTATGCGCTTAGCATATGGAATTTTATATGACAAATGTTATATTAAGTAATTCAACTCAACTGTTCAAGTCAAACTGATTGCTTTTTTTTTTAGCACTCTGTATTACCCAGTCCAAGAATTGTTCTGTGGACATGTTCTAGATTGTTTGTGGCTCGGTTACTCCGTGAAATCTACGGTCTGCGTTACGGTCGGCAGTTAATGACCTGAGATTGCTTTATTCTCTAATGAAAAGATCAGTGAGATTAGAATTGCTTTGTCCCTGCCCTGGAAAGAGCCTGAGGACCAGTGCCCAGTTTCCCTTTGGTGGAGTTCCAATCTGTCTTCGACCCAGACGTATAGGTGGTATTTGGCGGTTTGTCGACTCACTTGTGACAAAGACATCTATCTTGCTTGTTTGTAAAAGAGAGAAACTAGATTGGGTCAATTTGACAGCAGGTGTCTTTTGCATCAAAACATTATAAACTTGTAAAAGGCAGCATCCTCTCAACTTTCAATGGCGTTGCCTGGGTTTCTAAAACTTGGCTTATAACCAAAATCACCTGGGGAGCCACTTAAAAATACAAATCCCCAGGCGCCTTCCCCGGAGAGTCTGATTCAGTGGGTCTGGGGCAGGGCCAGGGAAGTCTCAAGTGGCTCTAATGATTAGAGGAGTTAGCCAAGTTGGGAAAACACACATGGGGTGTATAAACTATATTCCATTACTTTTGCTCATAATGAATAACAATACGTAATTTACCCTTACTTGCCTTGCTACTGAAATAAATGTGATCAACAGACTCAAGGTATGTATGTGACTTCACATCTCGCAGAGCCTGAGTCCTCCTATAATAATTTAGGGCGATAATGCTACATCGGAGCATGTTGTGGTAATAAAGAGAGATACGGGGAAAAAAGAAAGTGATTTCCAGAGTTTCAGGAGTTGCGTTAGCCTGATTGTTATTAACTCTGCCTGGTGGCTGGGAGGTCGGTTTTAGTCCCAGCTCTGTGACCGAGTCACTCTGTAACCACCTTCACAAGCACTTTCGCTTTCTGGATTTCGTTTTCCTTACCTAGAAAATGAGCGGGCTGGGGAAAAATCACGGCTGAGACCCTGCCAGGCCCATCTTTCATACGGACAGCATCATGTTATGTGGCAGAGTCCAAATGGTAGAAATGGTCCGCTTCAGAATTGTTTACTGCCCGTCAGAGAACATTGTGATAAACTGAGAGTTTGGGTGTTTTCTTCAATGTAACTTCTATTTGATCACCTTGCATTACATATTTTTAAAATATATTTGTATACCCTGGCTACCCTGCTTTTATATACAGAAAGACTTTCAGTTTTCTAAATTCATCATTTGCTCCATGGTATAGGTTCCGTAGTCTAGGTTAGACAATTTAACACTTATCAAAACTTTAGAGTTGCACAAATTAGCATTGTTGCTGTTTTAAAAGGTAAATAGGCCTAAAATTCTACTACTCATAGAGGCATAGAATTAAATGAACAGCTGGATGATGTTTGGGAAATGATGAAACAATGAGATACTAATTTAGGCTCCATGGTATTTAATGAGCCACATAACGTGCCATAGAGACTTCAGGGCTTTAAATGAAGACATTTTCCAGACACACTTTACTACCTTACAAGAAGCGGACAAAATGAACTGGGGGGAAGAAAAAAAGGAGAGTGACCTGGGTGGCTGGGACATGATGTGGTGAACCTGACTAATGTAGTTTTTTAAATGTATGCTTATGGGAGAATCTGTGGTGAGACAGAGTTGTTCCATTTCCCAAATGTTCCTATTTTACCGAGTGTGGTATTATTTTTAGAGGAAAGTCCTGTAGTCTGATAAGATTTTACATATAAAGAAAAACATTTTTACCTCTTGACATGCCTTTTAAACTTTACACCTATTTCTACATCTCACTATTACATTTTACAGATAAAGAAATTCAAACACTGTTTTAATTATGGAAAGAGGGAGGGAAATTCATTGGGATCTTTTAAGAAAAAAAGTTAAATTATTTTAATAACTAATTAGCCAATAGCTAATTAGAGAAAAGAATATTTGGACCTATGACACTTCTGAATGCCTTTGAAAATTACAGCTATGTTTTTTTAGAAAAGGAAAAAAGAGGGCTTTTTAATACTAAGGGGGAATGGCAGAAAAGTTTAAAAAGTAATCTCTGGGGGTATGTGATATTTTTTCTTGCCATTTCCTTCCCTGTTTCATTGTTTGTCAAAAATGAAGAGTATAAAGAGAATGAGTGTGTCGTTGTCCACTAATCCAGTTCTGATTCTTCTGGTTGTGAGAAAGCTGCTCACCTTCTCCGATCCCCAGTTACTGATGCCTGCAATGAAATTTTTGAGCAAGTCAATTTCCAAGCCCCCTCCTTGTTCCAGTATTCTTTCTAACTCTTCAGTCCATCTTTAATTCCACTTAGGATGCTTTCATTATATGCTCTACATGTTTTTCCACTGCAGTCTGCTTCTTCCTAATATTTAATTCCATTGTTCTGTAATTGAGTCCAGGATGAATAAAGTTATGTGACTGCCACATCCCAGGTGAAAAATATTACTCACTTCAGGAAAGAAAAAAATGTGTAAAATCCATTTAAGACATGTTTGCGAGCAACTGCTTTTAAAGTTAAAAACTGATTGGTTAAACTTTAGCCTAATTTACTATTGAAAATTTAATATATTGAACATTACTTTTTTTTACATACCATGGAGAAAACTATTTATGAATCACCTGGTTGTTCATTTACCTTTCAGCATATGTGAGAGTTTTTGGTTTCTTTCCCTCATACGTTTATTGATCATTTCAAGGGGACACCAGCTACCTAATATAAGGACCCTGGTTTGGGCAGAACTGATTTTTATGTCTTATCTTTAAAATATGGTGGTTGCTGTGGGAACAAATTAATGAGCACATGCTACTAGTAAAAACTGCCTATTTATCTAACAATTCCTACAGTTGTGGGAGCAAAGTGCAAGGTAATGAGGTACTACCTCTCAATGGTTATTCAGTCTGTGTTTGCATCACATTGTAATTTAGGATTTTGTTTCATTTCCAAAGAATTTCTTTTCCATCTTTTGAGGCAGAGTTTCAAGTTTTTTTTAAAGAAAACTTTATTTTTATTGTAATTCAGTTACAGAAACCAAAATTATTCCAAGCATTGTTAGATCTTTGTTAAAAAAAATGAATGAGGACTTCTAGGAGAGATAATTCTTTTCTAAAACTTTAGAATATAATCAAATGTCTCTTTTACAATGAAGCATTTTCAGCTTATTTATGCAAGACACTTTTTGTATCCTTTCTTAGATTATAGTCTTTTCTTAATTTAAGTACTCTGTCTAGAAAACTAATGACCTGTTCATTCCTGAGATCCCCATTTTACTTTTGATGGGGAAAGTTTGCATTTCCCCACCAACAATAAAGGCAATCAAGTTACACCAACTTTCAAGAGAAAAGTAAGCCTCTTACATTGGCACATTTTTTGAAGGAGGATGATCCCAAAGGTCCTTTGATTAATTAGGATAACAAAAATTGTAAAATTAATGTAAAGACAAAGTTAGAAAAATTGACAGGAGGAAGATAAAGAGAAATAAGATATGCTGCTTATAGAATTAGCTTCTGGCTCATTATGAACACATTGCCGTGATGGTGAGAATTATGAGATAAAAATAGAGCTGATTCCTTTAATAAAATAGGGTCAAGTTACAAATTATGAAATATAAACTATATCTCTTCTTTTACTCTCTCTAAACACTCTCATTGCAAGCAGAAATCAGCAACATCTTATTATTTGCTTGAAGTTTCAATATTTTCCTATGAAATTTTAAGAATTCAGATAAGTAAATTTAACTGCAGAGCTGACACACTTAGGTAAGTTCAGCAGCGAACATTAAATCTGATACGTTATAGATCTTTAAATCATCGTCTGCAGAAGTTCTAGAAAGCCAAAAAAATTCAGTTCTGATGGAGGCTGGTATAGTGTAGAGAAATCCTGTGAATTCCCCCCATCTCTTTGACCCTCACAACTCATTTTATTTTTATAAAGCACTTATTTAATAATCAGTTGTGTTGCCTTCAAATGTACATAAATTTACATTAAATGAGCAATGGTTAATTATACTGACCTCCTTAATTTTAAAACTCTTCCCTCACCAGGGTGTGAATTTCATAATCTGCAATGTACATGCAAAGGAAACTATCCAAACTTTTATAATTCATTAAGTATAGGTATATCTTGTGGCTCTGACATAGATCCAGAGTAGTGCTCCAGAATCCGAACAAATATTATGTGATTAATTTTCTGTGTGGGCATGAATATTAATTGGGTTTTTAACGTGACCAATTATGTTAAGAAGTGAGGTAAATCCATGTTTTTTAAATATTGACATATTCATTTTCATATAGTTAGGTTTTTCTAAAAGAAAAGATCACTTTTCTACTTTCATTCTAGAATAATGGCTACCAAGGGCACCCACATTTACTGTTGTAGTTTTAAGGTGCAGTGGGGGAGGGGGAAGCTTGTCTTGCATGATTTGTTGATTTCAGCTTGCCTGGGCTTTCGCATAGAAGCATCAAGTATGAAATGATAGAGAATCAGAATTTAAATATACAAAGCCAGTAAAAAGAACAATTGGAGCTAATCAAACTAAACAAAACAAAAACTTAAAATAAATGTAGAAAGCCTAAAGTCAGTCAGGTCTGCTCGCACCAAGATAGCTTTTCTGTGTGAAATTCTAAGGCTGTGCTGTGTTCCCCCTCATTGAAAAAACTATAAGGATTTCATTGTACAAAAGACAGAGCTTTATCCATTCATTTCCATCTGAGGAGAAGTATAAATTCAATTACGTGTTATAAAGTTAAAAAGAAATTTCAAATTGTCCATTTCATAAAAACGAAATAAAAGACCCTTGTGCTGCCTCATTGGCCCATGAACAGAAATAAATTGTCAAAATAAACAGAAATAAATTGTCACTTACATTATGGCAATTTCTACAGACTGCAGCCACCTCTGCCTTTTATGGGGTGCATTTGACATGAAAGTAAACAGAATTCCAACCAAAAGACAAACCTCTTTGTTTCCATCTGTATTTCTTGTTGAAATATTTGAAGTACAAAATGCGTTATAGCCTAAGAAGATTTGTTATATTGAGCAACACTAGCGGCACCTGCTGTAAGTTCTAGATTTTTTTTAAAAATGTGTAAACAGTCAAAAATGGATTACTGCAAGACTAATTTTATCACAATGAAGTCCTTAGTGAAGAATTGCCATTATCTGCTTTTTTTTAGTTTGTTACTACTGATACTGCAGTTTTTTTTTTAAATAATACATTTTTATGGAAGAAAACTATGTATTGTCTTTCACAAATACATTTTTAAAAGAAAAATATTCCAAAATGTTTTGGAGCATAATCTTCACACTACTCTGTTTATTAATTTCCACAATTTATTTAATAAACACTCCTTCTTTCATTCATTCAACATATATTTATTTATCACCTATCATGTCCTGTGCTGGGTGCTGAGCCTATGTTGAATATATCTTGGCATATATAGGAAAGACAGGGGACCTTGAGTCTAGGGATGAAAAGCAAGGGATAAATATATAGATAATACGCAGGATACTCCCTGGTAGTGTTAAGTCTTTCTGATTGGGTGACCAGGGAAGATCTCTCTGTGGAGGCGATGTGGGAACTGAGAATTGAAGAACAGGAAGCAGCCAGCCATGATATCCAGTGATCCATTGTGACCGAAATATCCCAGGCTCTACCCAGAAACACAGTGATGAATAAAATGAGACAGTGCCCTCAAGGAACTCACTGTGAATGTGTTTTGCTTACTTATTTGGGAAAATCATTTGGAAGTCACTGTGGTCACAAAATCTCATTAGTTCAATAAACGGGCATCCGTTTAAATCCTGGCACTTACTATTACCCCTTCCTATATATATTGCTTATTAACATGATGTATGATTTTCCGTTTTACTTACCAAGGTTTCTTAAGGTTCATAGTACTGGAAATTCTTCTCTTGGTCCTTTCAGTCCAAGTGTATTGCAGCCCACTGCCCTTAAATCTCTCTGCCAACTTATTTCTAATATACCTCATTCCCCCAGCTTGCTGACTATTCTCTCACGTGATAAATAACTCTCCCTTATCAAGGTCAGTTGGAAAGGCCCCTTTTACATATCTCATAAATTGTAGCCAGGTGCCACTGATGTGAGATTAATGTAATGGCACCATGGCAAGCACTCAGCCTTGTCTTCATTATGCTAAGGTTGCCAGTTCACCGTTTCTCTTCATCTGTCTCCTGCTTTAGGGAACACTAAACACTGTGTCATTAGATTGTCTGTTCCACAACATTGGCTCTTTGCATTTACAAAGTCATCAGATGGCTTATGACATTGCTTTGATAAGAAATTAAATTAAACAAATAGTGAAAACAAAAATTAGGGGTAAAGTGCCTGAAAAAAAAAGATTTTGAATTATTATCCAAGGGGGGAAAAGAAGTCCTGTGTGTTTTATAGTGATTTTCCTCTGACCAGAGTTACTCACCTGGTCACAGGGGAAATTTGGGTTCTCAATGATCTCTCGTATGAACAATCACAAAGTCCCTTTACTTTTAAGAAGGAAGGCTCCTAATTTATGCTGTTGGCCATGATCCGTGTGCACATTTTCAGAGCTAGTTTTTCCCATCATCCCTTCCCTTTGTGAATGACTGGTTTCCAGAGGGAAGCTGTCTCTAAGCCATATGCCCTACATGGGTGTTTAATTACCTCATCAATTTTTGCTTATCTACGTTCCAAAAAGCACGCCAGCATAGTCTCTTGTTGAATTTGGGAGTAAAAAACAGTTCGCTAACCTGGATTTCAAATTTGTGATGATTTGTTTTGATTCTGCTTTCCAGATATTAATATGCTTTTTTACAAGGGAACAGATATCTTACATGACATCTTTCCTTTCTTAATTCAAGTAAAACATTCTTTTTGATTGACTACTATGTTCTAGGGGGCTTTACTCCACCATGGGGAGATATATGAATGCAAGCAGCCAAACTCGAGACACTTGGGATAAAGATAACTTTTTGTTTGCGATGAAATAATTAGAGTGAATAATGCTTTGATTAATTATATGACCAAGGAACCACATTTTTATGGTTTAAATCCTACCCCCACAATTTACTAGCCATGCAACCTCTGACAAGTTAAATACCTTTGTTGTGTTTCCTCTCCACACCTTTAAAATATGATTAATAATATTACTGACCTGCCCATGTTGGTTTAAGGACATTAGAACAGTGTAAAAGCACGTGGGTCAATGGCCGACTCACAGTAAGTGATGGAGGGTGTTTGGTATCACTGTCTGGACTCTTCTCGACACACTAGTTTACCACACACTTCTGTGTGTTTGCTTTGCCAAATCTCTTATTGCATATCATGTGCTGTGTATGTATTACAAGAAACACCAATATGAGAAAAAACAAAGATCCTTTGCTCTAGGAGTTTATAATTTGCTTTCGAAGTAAGGTGATTTTCAATTAACTATAATAAAACAGAGTTTATATAAGTATGGCAATTGTATAGACGAAATATTGCCAGAGTTCTAAAAATGGACAGAATACTTGTCTTTGAGGTAATGAGACAAGGCTTCATGGGAAAGGTAGCATGAGGTACACATTAATTGATGGGTATAATTTGACATGAAGTGAATTTTTGAATAAAGAAATGCTATGGCCAAAGGTTTAAAGGTATTCAGGTATTTCCCTGCTACCAAAAATAGTTGCATATGTTCAGCTTTTTGGAAAAAAAAATGGGATGTGGGAACCACAGTGATGACAGATTTGCATGACAAAAGTTGGCTGTGGTCCATCATGGAAATATTTCCAAATGTCAAACTGAGTTTTATAAATGGCGCTCTTTAGGAGCAGGGTCACTTCCACAATCAGCGGTTATTGGAGAGTACTGAGGCTGAATAGGATAAAATCTAGGTGCTGTTCTACTTCTCACATTCAAAGTTCCTGCCTCAGGCATAGGTCTTTTTAAAAATGTTACCGAGGAGGAATATGAATCCTTTTAAAAAGAACTAGACTCTTACATTTACCATATGACCTCATGTTTACTATATGCCAAATACTGAGAAGATTTGCCTGAGTAAAACTTTAGAGCATGGGGCCTTTGCTTCTCTTGCCTTGGCTTCTGTTTTATCTAAGGAAGCATGTAGATATAAGTCAGCCCGACGGTGCTCTCTTCAAATATTCTGCAGTGTTATTACTAAATCCACCTGGAGGAATTCCAGAGTTAAATGTGAAATTCATGTTTGTGAGATAAAAGAATAGGCTTTTATCAGGAAAAGTCTACCGGGAAGTGACTCCTTGATTTCCAATTTCTTCTTAGAATAAGAGGGCACTAAAGATAAGAAAGATTCACTGACCACTGTAAAAATACCATTCTAGAAGGAATGCATACTGATAGTGATGTTTTCCAATCACTGAAAATAAGGTGTTGCTATGTAACTTTGGACAATCAGTTTTAATAATTAAGAAACTATTAAAGGTATATTGAGAAATCTTTAGATTTATAACCATAAAATTCCCAAGTATATTAATGATTAATTATTAGTTATTAATTATAATAACTTTGGGAATCATTTCCAAAAAGGCATTCTGAAAGTTGTTGATAAAAGTAGCATACACATAATTTAGAAAAATATCAGTTATAAAAGTAATTTCCTAACTTATTTCCTACCAACCTGATTGTCACTTGTCTATATAAGCATTGTAAAAATGATTAATGAAAAAGACCTGGTATTGCTAATGATCAGATCACTTCTGTTTTTAGTCTCTTTGACAGATAATAACTTATTGTCAGGTGTTATAATACTGCTGAAAGTCTAAGTCATGTAGTACCCCTGTCTTCATAGAGTTTTCCATTCTGTAGCAAATAGGCACTAAATAAGTGAGTTAACAAATTTGAAAATACTCAACATTTAGCACATATTACAGTAACTGCTCAAGGAAATAGGCTATTGAACCATAGAGAGAATTCAGTTATCAATTGCTGCATGGTAACCCCCTGCAACGCTTCCTGGCTTAAAAACGTATAATGATAGGAGATATTTCGCTTGTCCTCTGAGACAAGGTACTGGGCAGCACACAGTGGGGATGGCTTGTCCCTGGTCTGCAATGTTAGGGCTGCAGCTGGAATGTACTCTCTGTCTCTCTCTCTCTCTGTTTTTCCACTTCCCCCTATATGTCTCCCTATCTCCTTTCTTTCTGCACAGAGCCACTCCAAATAACTAGCTTGAGCTTTCTCACATGATAATGTCTAGGAAATCAGACATCTTGCAGTGTGGCTCAGGACGTCAAGAGAAAATATATCGAGTGAGAGAAAATATATTGAGGGAGAAACCTGGAAGGTTTCAGTGCTCTTAAAGGGTAGGCCAGAAAAGACTCATGTCAGTCAGGGTGGTCGTAGTGCGGCCCGGATTCAAATGGGAAGACTCCTCCCTGTACTTCTGTGAAGGGAGGAGCAAATGACACAAGCCCTCAGCCAACATAGGGGACTTCTGACACACAACAGTGCCTTAGCTTCTATAATGTAGTCACTAAAGGGAAAAAAGACCTGAAAAAAATCAGGAAGAAAGACTGAGGCACCTGGTGTTGTGGTACCCAACTGTGGATAAGGACAGAAGCAGTGTACATGCCACAGAAACAGAAACCAAAGTGAGGGGCGATTTATGAATCAATGAACCGTAATAATTAAGTTGAAAAACTTAATGTGAAAAAAACATGACATTTCTTTCAAAAAGCTTCTATGACTATTCAAAAGGTAGACAGACACTGGTTTTGGACAGTAGAATCGATGGCCCCAGTCCCTTGAATCTCCATGTATTAACATGAAGAGAAAAAACTTGAAATTTCTGGGCCTGGGTTTATTTTTGCAGACATCACCACCTCCAAGCACCTAGCCTGACTGTCACCTTGAATTACACTGAGTGCATACAATAACATGCACAAGTAATTTCTCAGGGTAAAATATCTAAACTATAAGTATTGTAGGACTCATTGATATGATATAAGTTGCATAGCTGCCTGCTCTTAATGAATGTGAATCATGCAGATCACCTGGCTTTCCTATGTGTGCATGTGTGAACACACATGGTTAGAGCTTCTTCCCAATGTTATGCTTCTTGAAGCTGTGGATTGAGCATACCTTTGTAAAGCATGTTCATTGTGCTCCTATCCCAGGCTCTGGTTTCTCCATGGCATCTGGATTTCTTGGGATGTGGGTAAATGTCATTAAGATAGCTGCCTGGTCAGCGTAAATTCCAACGGTACAGCTGAACTGTAGTACTATTAAAAGAACAAATGGCCTTTTGTACTGTAATAATATGGTGACTAGATCCTCATATTTGGGGGACATTTCTGCTCTCTCTTTTGATTATCCATTTGCATTGATTTGCCGGTGTTAGTCATACTCATTATGTTAACAAAAATGATGTTAAATCACATATATTTAATTCCTTGCCCACATGTTAGATAATTCTATTATTGTAAAAATGAGGTCCTAATGGCTTGTTGAGTGAGTGTTTTGAACTTTGTATAAGACCTTCAAAACCAGAAAGGTCAACATAAATTAGATAAATTGAATTCATTTGTTCGGCAAGTAAAAGATTTAAGACAGAAGTTGTGCTGTGTAGAATTCTTTTGATTGACTTTAGCATTTCTTTGATATGGTAGTTCAACTTAAAAAAAGGATCACAATGTGGCAATGTAAATAATTCAGAATGCTTTACAGAACATTTTTCCAAGTCAGAATCCCTTTTAGCTGTGGAAATAGAACAAGGCTTGGGAAACAGTGGTCCAAGGATCAAATTGGCCTGCTACCAGTTTTTGTAGATCAAGTTTTATTGGAATACAGCCACACCCCTCTGTTTACATAGTATCTTCTCTCATGGTACAACACTGATCTGAATAGTAATACCAGAGGATATATGGCCTTCAAAGTTTAAAACATTTGATTTACTATCTGACTCTTTATAGTAAAGTCTCTCAACCCATGAAATAAATAATAAAATGAATATGTGAGTTGGCTCAAAAAATAGCACTAGCTTACTATTTAGAAAAAAACATAACTCTTTAATTAGATACGTCCCTGACTATTTTGATAGAAATGCCACATATTTATGCATTTATTTTGGACCAAGTTTCGAAGGACTTCTGTTCCCAGTGAGATCTTGATTTTTCTGATATTAAATTTTATCCTATTTTTATGAAAATACATTTTTAATCTTAAATCAAAGGATCAAAAATGAAAGTGTAATCAAAACAATTTCTTTTACCGAGACTTTCAGAATGCTGTACTGAGAATGACAGTGAAATCCCTTGGCTAGGTGATAACCTGAAGCACACTTTTCTGCCTTCCCATTGGCAGAAATGTTTACCATGAATGTTAATGCAAGGTAACATCTATGGTTCCCATTCCCCTCTAGAACACGCTAACTAGAAATTGCATTTGGCAGTTGGTGTAGTAGCGATGCTTACGCCCCCTCTGCAGCAAAGATTCATTTAAGTTGAGCATAGCACACTGTTGATATTCAGATAATTGTAAATAATGGTTACTCTCTATTTTGACATGACTATCCTAAAATATATCCCTGACTAGCAGTTCCCTGAAATTACAATTAAATTGCTATTGGGCTATATAATTATTCCCTTGTGCCAGATCTAATGATGCCAGGTATAGAAATGGGAATGTTGTGTCTGTGTGTGTGTGTGTGTGTGTGTTTTGGTGGGGGGGCATTTTATTGGCATTATCAATGAAATCATCTTTTTCAAATTCCATATTTGCTTCCTAAAGCAGTCACCTCAAATGTATACATTGAAATAAGCTAAGATAAACCAAGAACCCACACCTATTCAAATATGAGCTAGTGAGGTTCTGTTTTTGTTTTAACTTATACAAAAAATCTGGAATCTTTTTTAACCCATGAGTTTGCCTCTATTATCGTGCATCTGTATGCAGTAATATTCCCTACATTTATACTTGAAAAATTGTTAAGTGATCAGTTTTCACGGGGATTGTTTTTTCTTGTTGGTACCCTCTCTTCCCATGTTCTGACGTCACAAACATTACGGTTTATTGAAATGCATGTTCACAAATCAGCTCTTCACTTCAGCTTCTCTCATTTGATTAAGGCTTGTTGAGCAGGAGGAAACTGAATTTGGCGGTGTGTAGTATTTTGGCATTTTTATACTCTGTGTGCGTACAGCTATAATTTAGAATAGCTCTGACTAGCATTCATCAGCTACACTGATTATTTAGCACTTGTTTATCTGCCAAATCTAAATTTCAATGCCCCAAACTGCAGGTATATACTAGGCGCAAAATTATATATTAGTGTAGGTTCTTTAAAATTATATATTAGTGTAGGTTCTTTTCATTACGTTTGACAGAAATAAATCAAAATTAAGAACATTATGGGAATATATGGTACTATGTGAATAAAACTGAATATAATCTCTCCCTCATTTTTGATTTGCTTTGACCTTTTTTAAAATCTAAAAGCCTAATTTTTCCTTAGGTCTACTTTACTTGAAGTTTTAATTTCAAACTTAGTTGGCAGGTATTGCCTTTATTTCTGTATATTTTATTAGCCTGAAGAAATCGTCTGAGAATATACCGCTAAGAGCAATAATGCCGTCACCAGTTTTACCCTTCATTTGAAATATGAGGCTTTCGTATTTTCTTTTCAGCACTTCATTCATCGGTAGGATGATCTCCTAGTGAGAGAGGCCGTGCATTTCATGTGGAAACTTTCTTCTCGGCAGCAGTAGAGACAGATTAGTAGTTTCAATAGGAAGCTTTGAGATCTCACTTTAAAAAATCGAAGTCTCTTTAGAATCCGCTCTGAAAGGTCCAAGAGAGAACTAGCCAGGTACTCTGAAACGGCTGCCCTGGTTCTCTTTGTAACCACAGTGCTTTGATTTTTGATGGAGACTTCCCTAGGAGATTGAAATCTATGATTAAAAGTCATTCACTTTGGATGATTATTATCTGATTCTTAAAGAAAAGGTAATTGACCAAAACAATTCTTTAATACCTCATACAACAATATCATTCCTCCTAGTATAAGTTTCCAGGGAAAATAAAATTTTTTATATAAGGCGTAAAGCTAGGGGCAAAGGAAGAGAGAAGAGTAGAACAGGATGCATGCAATGGAAACAGAGGCTCCAAGTCACTCAAACCACGGGATGATTATTTTTGGAGTGCTGGAATTCTCTTAAAGGGTATTGGAATTCACACTGAAAATTGCTTTTGCAGCCAAGTGCTCCACCAGGCCTGTGGGGACCGATTAGCAGAGTGGCTCTCTGTGCCTTATATACTATATGCCGCTTCAGTGGTTATAGTAACACATAGGACATGGAGAAGTGAAAACTTTGATTCATGAAAGAACCCCGTGTGACTCTCTGCTGACTTTATATTTCAAGTGTGTTTGATCATTTACCACCTCCTTTTGAACTAATGCATAAAGACAAAGTAATGGATGGATTAGATCCAGTCTGTCGGTTTGCAGTTTAGACAGAGAAGGGTCTTCTTGCATCACGAGGTGTGTTTCACAGATTCAATTTCCAGTCTCCCTTTCCTGTCTTTTAAGTTATATGATAGTAAGAAGTTTTGAGATCTACTCATTATAATTTTTGTGCTGAATGAGACTCAGAGGATGGTGTTATCTTTGAGCAGTAAAGAGAGAAACTGAAATATATGATTATATTTTAAAGAAACTTTCGAGACCCCAGAGCCAAGAGGATAGACCCACTTCTGACTCAGTGCGCCTGGCAAGTAAGCTGCTTGGGAGAGGAGCTGTAAATATATTTCTTAGGACATGTGTGCTCTGTTTTACTCACTCTTATTAAATTCCATGTAGAAAAAAATTGATCACTGGATTCTCCTACAAACTCAGATGACTTTGTTTAGACTTTCTACGATCATTACTGATTTATTTATGTATCCCTCTGGGTACCAGTCTTCCTAGTAGGAAAGTGACTACTTTTGTAGATCTGAATTCACAATTGATATGTAACAGAATTTTAAATTGAGAAGAAGAAAAAATTGAATTGACTTGAAAGATAAAGCAAAATATATATATTTAGTCTTTTTTTTTAAAAAAAAGTAAAACCAGTATGAGAGGGAGCTGTTTTGATTGGTTGACTTTTGTGATGGGATCCTCTGCTTAGAACATCAAAAACATTTTGGGTTCAGCTTTCAACACATAGGTCTTTTGGCTAAAATAGGTGGGAGGGAATCCTGCTAGCTTGAGCATCCAGGCTAAGCTTAAGAGATGATGAAGCCTGAATTCCTGCTTCAGTTTTCTGCCTAAAACGGAACATGCTGAAACCAACTCTTTAGGAATCCCTATACCCTAGGGCTGAAAATGGGAAGGCCAGGAGAAGCCATGCTTCACTGCATACATATGTGTACTCCAAAATGTAATAAAAGTTCTTTTTAAATCTACTTGCCAAATATATATGTAAGTATATTCTAGCACCATAGCGCTTTTCTAGTTAATTTTCCTTAAAAAAGTGATGTTACCAACTGGTGTGTGCCTGTTGATTTGAATATTATTGTAGCAAGCAATGATTTTAAGAGTGTGAATTGGACATATCATATAAGATATCTATATTTGTATAATAGTATTTTTTGACCAGCAATGAAGAATCTCCACATCCGGATAGCCAACTTGAGTTAGAAGCAGATACAAAACTCTCTTTTCCTTCAGGTCATGGTCCTATTGATCTTTGTCTTCCTGATTTAAATGGACTGAGTACTGACTATGTGTTGACAGAATGAGCACATGAGAGTGTGTATTTCCCTGGTGCGGTAGGCTGGAATCGTGCGTGACCTCTCTCAGTGGGGCTACTCAGGGAAAGCGCCAGCCAGCAGGAGACAGCCAACAGCGGTCCAGCTCCCCTTTCTCACTAAGAGGAAATGTGCGGAAGGGACCATGCCACCAGGAGCCACCCAGACTTTGTTTCTTTGAGACAAAAAGCTGATAATGAGCCTGCAGATACCTTTTGACTGTTCATTCACAGCCGGTTCGCAGGTGATTTACCGAGGCTGCTTTTCTATTACTTTTATTTAATAAAGATTTGAGTGTAAAAAGTTGTATATGTAATATCCAGTTCTTATATGTACTTCAGATTGATGCATAAAATATAACATAAGTATAAGAAATAATTCCTTTTTATAATATTTGTGGGTGAAATACTTTGAACACATTCTATTCTTTAGTTGAAGTAACATTTTTAATATAGTCATGATATTTTAAGCAGAATGAAAATGCATAGTGGTGAACCTGTCCTGATCGTTTGGACGAGGGACTCTGAAAACTGTCCGTGGGAGAGTTGCTAAGGCACAAACACTCCTTGTCTATAGAGCAAATGTGTGACTCTCCTTCTGGAATATACAGGGCATGTGCTTGGGACAGTTCCACTTGGCCCAATCCCATTTTCCAGGCCAGTGAGCATAATGGCAGGGCAGAAATGAGATGTGTCTGTGGGCCTTTGGTAATTACTGAGTGTATGTTAATGAAGAGCTATTTCTTGGCCTTCCACCAGCACAGTTAAATATAACCAACCAAAGCTTTCTCTTGATGAATGGAAAGCCACCAGCACAGCTATAGAATGCTGTATAAACAAATTGCTTTTGAGTTTAATTTTGAACTAACATAAATGCAAATATTCTCAAATGCACTGCTCTCTAGACCTTTCCAGTTGAAGAGATTCTGAAGCTGAATGCCATTCTGCGGCAGTATCAACATCATTGGTGTAACAAATACACTTCAAGGTAAGAGGCATCTAACACAATCTAAGAGACACCCCGCACTGGGCCAGGCATTGTGAGCAAAGGAAAAGTTGCACAGAGCACGCTGCTGCACTGTAGGACCCTGACATTTAGGAGAGTGGATAAGATGTAGATGCTTATTATCAATAAAATGGTCTAATTAATTATACTGAGATCTCAGAAGTGATGATCAAGATACTGTTAAAATATTGAAAGACAAAGTGAAAACAGAGAATGTGAGGGAATATGATTATGGGGAAAAAAGATGAAGAGATGATTCTGGTGGTCAATATTTATTCATTTCCCATCCCAGGATGGGCAGTTAACGTGCTCTTTAAAATCCATTTATCATATGACATTCAAAAACTTTGAAAATTAGAGAATAATATCAAATCATGCATAATTCTGTTACAATGTTTTTATAGTATTGCTCATAGGAAAGGAACTTGATAGAATTATTAGCTTTTCCCAGAAAGAACACATCATTTATTTTCCCTTTTGATATCTCAGTAGCTTGAACATTTAACAGACTCTTAGCTTTAGGGTGATGGCAGAAGCTCAATTCAGAGCATGGCAGTACTCTGTGAAAATGTTTTTGCAGTAATTGGTTAGGAACCTGTTTATTGCATGGGTCTTTAGGTACACATACAAACATACAAATCACAAATCCAATGCCATGGTAACCATTTGGGATGTTTCTATGTAAAGATAGTATATTAGTTTCCTGGTACTGACATAACAAATTGCCACAAACTACATGGATTAAAATAAGAGAAATGTATTCTCTCACAGCTTTGGAAGCCGGAAGTCCCAAAGCTAGGTGTCAGCAGGATTGATTACTCTGGAAACTATCTGGTAGAGATCGCTCCATGCTTTCCTTCTAGTTTCTGTTGGTTACTTGAAATCATTGACATTATTTGGTTTGTAGATAATTCACTCCAGTGTCTGCTGACATTTTCATATCACTTTCTTCTGTATGTCTGTTTTTCTTCTTTTTTCTTACTATAAAGACACTCTATCCACTATAATCTTATCTTGAGCCTTAATTTAAATATAAAAAACCCCTTTTCCAAATAAGGTCACACGAATTGTGGGGGAAGAGGAGGCTAGTGTTCAACCCACTATAGATCATGATTGCAAATAGGCATGATAAACCTGGAGATTCCTGGAGTATTAATCTATTTCTTGTTTGATGAGAATACACAGTTGCAAATACATGTTTTAATAAAAGTAATGACTAACTTATTCTTTTTGTTATATGTGTTCGATAGAATTACAGGGAGAAAATAGAGAGAATGCCAAAATATGTAGATTCTATGGATCCAGTTGATCAAACCCATTGCACTTCAGATTTACTCTTTTGTGGCTCTCATTTGTTCTTTACTCTTTCTACTTTTCTGTCCTACCTAAAGCCACTAGTATTAAAGGTCAAATCGATTTTGAGACAAAAATGTACAAATTACTTTCTTTCAGAGACTTGGGAGGGGCCCTAGCAATGGGTTCACTGAGTAATATAATTTTGTAAAATTCACAATAGGAAGACATTTTAACCATAATTAGTTAACAGTGCCCTCACTTTTCATTCTCACTTTTCCTGTATAACATTTCCCTTCATAATACACAAGTGCAGGGCCAAAGGTGGTAGAGGGTTATTCTTATGCACAGTGGTGCCTGACTATCAATATAAGTATGTGTGGAGTGGAGGAGAATCAAGGCTTGAAATGTGTGGTGCCAGAGGCTAGTCTGTGGAAAATCCTGCTGAATCACACAGCTCATGTAGGAAAAACTAGATAGATGTTTTCCCGAGTTTGATAGCAATCTTAAAAATTTACGTGGCATTACAGGTTGTGAAATTGAAAACAACTTGCAGAAACTATCTACATGAGAAAGAAAATATAATCACCCCTCATTCTCTTTATAAGAAGTGATTTTGCCAGATCTTTGACATGTGAAGACATGGTCTGAGTACACAACCATAGAAATGGGGAAAATCTATGAAGTTGTGTCACTCAGTAAATAAAGATGTGCTATTGTTGGTACAGTATATGATGCTTTGGGTATTTATCAGTTTTTTAAATACTGCTAAATTGTATTTTTTACTGTCATTCAAATACATTTGTCCCCATTTTTCTCCCATTACTCTCCTCTGCCCTACCCACCCTCGCCACACACAGTCAATCCTCCCTCCCCTCCCCTCAATTGTCTTCGTCCATGGATCCTTTATACATGTCCTTTCACAACCCTTCCCCTTCTTTCCCTTTATTGTCCTCTTCCCCTCACCTGTGGTTACTGTCAGTTCTTCATTTCCCTGTCTTTAGTTCTATTTTGCTTGCTTGTTTGTTTTGTTGATTAGGTTATATGTGAGGTCATATTGTATTTGTCTTTCACCACCTGGCTTATTTCACTTAGCATAATGCTCTCCAGTTCCATCCATACTGGTATGAAGCGTAAGAGTTCCTTCTTTCTTTCTGCTGCATAGTATTCCGTTGTGTAAATGTACCACAGTTTTTTGATCCACTCATTTACCAATGGGCATTTAGACTGTTTCCAGTACTTGGCTATTGTGGATTATAAATCTCTGAATGTTGGGGTGCATAGGTTCTTTTGAATCGTTGTTTCAGGATTCATAGGGTATAATCCCAGCAGTAGATTGCCAGGTCAAAAGGCAAGTTCCATTTTTAATTCTCTGAGGAAATTCCATAGTGATTTCCACAGTGGTGGCACCAGTCTATATTCCTGCCAACAGTGCACTAGGGTTCACTTTTCTCCACAATCTTGCCACCACTTGTTGTTTGTTGATTTGTTTATGAGGGACATTCTGACTGCTGTTTATTAGGGTTATAGAAATTAGTGATGTGATTTACATTCTCATTAAAAATAAATATTTGTATTTGCAGCTAAGTTAGCACATTTAATCTTATAGTCTTAAAGAAGTGTCCCCACACGTAGAAGCCTCAAATTTCACAAAAACAGAATACATTTTTAATTTTATCTTTTCTTCTGTAAAAATGAAAATTCTACTTACACAATGCAAGTTTTAATAACTTTATCTCTTGCAGAATAAAATTAAAACATGAATCTCTTATGAAATAGTATTTTTATTACTATCCTTTTAACTTCTTTAAGTCATTAAAATATCTGAACATTGAACAGCACATTTACTCACAAATTCAGTCATCACAAACTCTTTGCCTCTTTCTCTTATTTCTTCTTTTCCTTGGATAGTCTTTGAGTGTAATTAATGGGTAGAATTTCAATTTATTTTATAAAAGCAGAATATTGGTATGGATTCCATCTGTTTTTCAAAGGAAATGCCTACTTACTTCCTGAATCCTTATATTTATATATCTATTATACATTTAAATACATAATGTATGTTTTAGGTATATAATATATTTAGCAATGATATATAGCAATGACACCGATGTTAATATTTTTGTCTTCATCTTTCTTTATTTTTTAAAGATTTATTCATTTCTTAGAGAGAGGAAGGGAGGGAGAAAGAGAGAGAGAGAGAGAGAGAAACATCAATGTGTGGTTGCCTCTTGTGTGCCCCCTACTAGGAACCTGGCCTGCAACCCAGGCATGTGCCCTGACTGGGAATGGATCCTACAACCCTTTGGTTCACAGACTGCGCTCAATCTAACTGAACTATGCCAGCCAGGGCTCATCTTTCTATTTATACTTCCTTTACTTAAACCTACCTAAGAATGCTCTGTATTAATAGCTCATTATCATCTGAGTTGTAATCCATCAGGAATACCTCGTGTTATCTCTGTTCAATTCTTCACCTTTATTTTTCCTATTATCTTCATATATAATCAAATATGTCCCTATATATAATTTGTGTATGATTAAGCAGCATCTTGGTTATAAATTAGAGTGTCCCAGGTATTTTGTTGCCATAGAAACCTGAAAATTCAGATGCACAAATGCTTTTGGAGAACATTCAGATAGAATGACTCATTTTGCAGAGTTGAAAATAGCTACAAAGAAGAGAAGTGCTTTGTCCAAGGCAAAGTCAGAATTAGAACCCAGATTTTCTCACGGGTCCAAATTGAGCCTACTTTAATTTTCATAACATATACTTGGAATAAATGTACTCACATCCATATGTAGGCATTAATTAGCAACTTCCATTTTTCCAAAATAATACTTTATTGCCCTGTAGAGAGACTATTTTTTTAATACTCACCACCATTCCGTACCAAACTGTTGATGGAGTTATATGTTAAAGTAATCTAGTGCTAGAGACTGAATTTTTGTTCTTGATAAATTTGTTGAAAACTTTAACTCAAACTTTGATCATACTTTTTTTCTAATTCCAGTAAGCTATTGTCCTTCAGGTATAAAACCTTACTAATTTCAAATAGCAAGGTCCAGATTAAGCCTATCTGTAGTATTTTTGAATTCTCTAAATTTTTGTTTTAATTTTTAAAAAATTTTAATTGCTGTTCAAGTACAGTTTTCTGCCTTTTACCCCCATCCCAGCCCACCCCACCCAGCCCTCGCCCCTCCCTCCCATCTCTACCCCTCTTAGTTTTTGTCCATGTGTCTTTTACTTGTTTTCTGCTCTACAGGTATTCTTTTGGCCTCCCAATTTTCTAATATTACCTAAGCATACTATATTTCCACAGGACATTTGCAAGACAGTTTTATTGAAAAACCAGTACAAATTTTATTTCCTCTCATACCTATTAGTTTGGACATTCCATAAGTCATATTTTCCCCATATATCTGTATAAGAAGTGGGTTTCTCAATTTACTGTTAGTCTTTCCATTATTAAAGGATGGCATTTCAAAATAACTACTTATAATTAGGAAAATATACCATTAAGTTTATACAATTAAATAAAAATCTGCTTAAATTAAAAACTCTGGAATATTGTTTTCCTTTTTTTAGTATTACTAAAAACTGGAACTCAGATTTTTGATTGCTAATCAATGAAAACAATTTTAAGTGAATGGCTTTCAGATCAGTAATACAATATATCTTGTGTTTCTACAACAGAATATCCATATTTGTGTCCCTACTTCTTTCCACTGAATGTATCCACATGGTTGACTCATTAATTTTCAGCAATAGCACTAGAAGTCATTGTTTAAACAAGTGCTGCTTTCTTAGGTTTGGGTCAGAGCATTTAATGGGCTGTACCTGGAATTTCTCAACTTAAAATTGCATGTGTGTGTGTATGTGTGTGTGTGCGCGCGAAGGAATATCATTGGATTTCCAAGTACTTATCCCAGAATAGATTTTTAAGTATAATTCATGAGGTGGAAAGAGGAAGTGGTGATTAACAGATTTTCTTAGTTTGTTATTTTAATAACCCACGTTTTCTTTTAAAGAAAGTGAGAAACACTAAGGATAATATTGACATCCATATATTACAAGTTAAATATTCTGATAAAGAACATTAACTAGGTTATTTTTCAACACTTTATTATAAAAATGTTTAATACAAATAAAAGTTGAAAGAATTTTACAGTAAATACCCAGTACCCATTCCTAAATGCTAAAATTGGCATTTTATAGTTTATCAATAAATAGATATTTTGAGGCATTTTATGGTTAGGTGAAGTAATCAGCAGGCTTTGAGTCTTATTTTGTTTATTGATTTTCTTGGTGACTTTCCCTACAACTTCCCTCTCAGATAATCATTGTTTAAAGCATGAGTAAGGTTTGTAATAAATTAAATCAAAATGATAAAATCTTTAACATTAACCAAAATTGTGCATGCTGATTTATAAGTTTTATATACATTGAAAAAATGCTAAAAATACAGGTTGCAACATTATTTGTGCACCAGCTAAATAATTTCCAGAAACATATTTTTCGAGCCAGATTTCTTAGGTAGTTTTTTTTTCTTTCTTAGGTAGTTACTTAAGTTGTGTTTTTTTTTTCCCTTAGGTAGTTTTAACTAGATAGCCCCAATGTTCTATTTAAGCTTAATTATTTTCCAAGAGAAAATGGTATTTTCCCTGGCTTGTTGGAATACTTCTTAAAACTTACCTTTTACACACAAACACACACAAAATATTCCAGCATATTTAATCTGGGGGCAGCAATTCAATCTTATGTTTTGTTTGGGGTTATATTTACAAGTTTCTTTTAAAAGTTTTGGAAAGTGGGTGTGGTTCAAGGGTAAAAATAAAGACATTTAGGAATTTGTGGACTATTTTGTTTTAGTTATTAAATAATCTCTAAACATATACACTATGGAGATCTTCAGAAATTAAAACTGAAGCGACATGTTTAGATTCATTTTTACCCTTTTAAAATAAATACAAGCTCTTTGTCATTTCATGTGCAATTATTTCTGAGACTGTAAGTGGTTGTTGTTAGAAGTCTGAAATAATTGTGTTTAGGCAAAGAAACTTTGAATTTTTAACAGATCTTTGGGAATTTAATTTTTTCCTTTGGTTTTGGCTAATGTAAATAAGGAAAATCTTCAATGAGAAATTTTTGAAAAGAGTAAACATCAAAATATTTTGCAATCAGTAAATGAAATTCTCAAAGTTTTGTGAAAGACAAAAATCATTACAATTTAAAAGAAATCTATTTGTACTAAGAATAGGGAAAGAATCATAACTGTGTATTTAATTTTATTTATGTCGATACTAACATCCCTATAAGCCGTTTTGTACATAAGTAATAATCCATAGCCCAGCATTTCAAGCACATTCTGCGCACCCTAGCTCTTTGTTAAATACCTTTATAGAAGCACGAACTGAAGGCCTGTGGAACAGTGAGGATTTTCTCAAGGATAAATACTTGGGTTAGGGAACGATCGGGGGCCATTTTTACTCACTGACAATCCCAGTCCCCTGACCACCAGACTGTACTTTCTTCACATTTTAAAAACATATTCGTGCATTTAATAAGATTCTGCTTCATCATGAGAACTTCATTTCTCCTTAGGTTCCCATAGTGGATAGTACATACATGTTACAAAGGAAAAAGAAGTTTGTTTGCTTCATTAAGGGACTTTAATTTTGTGTTTAAAGCATGACGTTGCATTTAGGGTGAATTCCTAACAATTCCTGGATTATTTATGCAGTTTTGAACGAACTGGTTAAACTTTCTGGTCTTAATGCATATGGTATTGAAGTCTTAGTGATTCCTATTTTTTGGATAAAAGCTCTTTTTAGGAATGTAGAAATACATAGTTTTGAAAAACTTAACAATGGCAGTTGAAGTTTGGTTTCTAAAATTATGAAGTGTTGGTTTCTAAAATCTCTAAGTGTTAGTAGTACTAAGTAACAAAAGATATGGTTTGCTGATTATTAAGGATTATTCAATAGAATTCTATCAATACTGACAATCTGGACTTCACACTTCACCTGGGAAAAAGAAAACACTGATCATTTCAGAATTACATAACACTGTGAGTAAAATAATCATGAGGTCAAAACTTATCTAACAATCCATATCTTGTAAAGAATTTTAAAAATCTTGATTCAGATCCTTAGCTAACGACATAAAATTCTTGTGTTTTAGTATTTCTGGCATCCACAAGTTGTTCAAACACTGGTTACTACAGATACCCTTTGTTCTACATGTACATATTATAATATATTTTGTGGTATTTAGGCTATGTCAGATTTTCATCTGAGAAGTTTCCTAACTTTATGAGGTCATTCATTTCACCCTCTTGTGGGAAATGCTTAAGTTTTGGAGTCATGAGGATTAGGGTTGGATTTCTGGTTCTGTCACTCACTAACCCAGAATTATTAAGCAACTGAATTAGCTGCAACTATGATAACAGAATCTACCTAAGGGCATGATTATGTAGACTAAGGGAAACATATAGAATAGTGCTTAATACAGGTAGACCCTCAATATGGATTCAGTAGAAGCTCAGCTATCCTCCGTCTCTGGAAGAGGTTCCCAAAGGAACTCACCTAACATTCTCTTTCTAATTGCGATGTTGATGCCCTTCAGCTGCGAGCTTTGCCATGTATGACAATCAAATGAACTTTGTCTCGACCTAACTCAGGTCACCACCCAGGAGGCAACTGACAGCATCCCTTAATAAGATGATGATGAGAAGACAAAATACAGGGTTTGATAGTAGTGATTTCCGTTTGAGTGTTGTTGGTAGGGTAATAATATGGGTGTAACAATTTCTAGTTTTAATTTGACCATTTCACCTAAAATGTCCTGTGATGTACATGAGTGTGATATTGTTATGTTACAGAATCACATGCTTGTGATTTTGCAATAAAAGGTTTTGGGAAAAGGGGGGGCATTATTTGTGCTGTACTCCGTGTTTCACTCAGCAAACTGACTTTCATGATGCTTTATACGTAAATAGATATTGTCAGTTAACAAGGTAAATTTTACTTTTTATTTTATGAAGGTTTTGTAAGAATCAAATGAGACAGTGTGTGGGAAAATCAGTACTGTCTTTAGCAATATAAACTTCATTTTGAATGACACAAAATATTCTATATGAACATACCTGGTGATTTGGAAGAATTAATATGTCCATAAATACCTCTTGCACCAAGAGCTGATGGTGTAATTTGACTTAACAGTACAAAGGTATTGTGTTCATATGCTCACCCTAGGTTTTTTTATTTGTACAATAGAAATAATTAGCAGATTAAGTGAATTGTGCCTTTTATAGCAAATATTATGGGAAAAACCTGGAGATGGATTAGTAAGGGAATTAATTTTGTTGAATTAGCCACTTAAGAGATGAATGATACTTTTCTTCACCCCCAGCAGAATGATTGACTTTCATATATATATATATTTTGTCATCTTCTAGGAAGTGACCACTTTTGGTCATTGAAGTAAAAATACTTTTATTTCTGCTCATCTTAATTATGTTAATTAAGAATACAATTATTTTCATGAGTACTATAAAATGATTAAAATGTATTGATACCAATATTATTATAAAATATTGAAATCTTTTTTATATAATTCTTGTTCAAGTACAGTTTTCTGT
Organism: Sturnira hondurensis; assembly: GCF_014824575.4. Lineage (NCBI taxonomy): Eukaryota > Metazoa > Chordata > Mammalia > Chiroptera > Phyllostomidae > Sturnira > Sturnira hondurensis. The sequence continues at coordinate 1,954,462 of NW_028076312.1, forward strand.
CTTGTATTCCCAGCAAATCTTGACCTCATTTAATGCCACAATAAACACATATCTTTGTCTCCATGGATAAGTGGATATATGCACACACATATATATACATATATACACATATATAAATACACATATATGCATATATTTACATATACACACTGTATACACACAATCATATACATACATATATACATTATGTGTATAATGTGTCTAAAAGTAGATTAAGGTATAGCACTATAATAATTAAATAATCTAAATTAGAATAAATTATTCTTTGCCTGGTCTTAAATAGGAACTAGGTTTGCTAATAAAATTAGACTTTCCCAGGGAGCATCTCTCTTATTCTCAATATATGAAAAAATGTTTACTGTGCGATCTATTACTTGAGTCTTAAACTTGAGGGTGTTTTGTAGACACCAGCCCTCTAGAATGATATTTTCTTCTGAAATCAGACCTTAGGGCCTGTCCTTTATCCTCTTTTAATGTGTGAACACTGTGAGTCGAGGATTTCCATAATATTTCAGAGAGCTTATTGCTTTATGAAAACAGGTTAGAAAGTTTTCCCAGCAGTAGTCTGCTGTATTTTTCCTATGACATGCTTTTAATATACACAAACAAAATTACAAATTCATGGGGAATTGTGTCAGGAGCTCTTCTGAGACAGCTCTGGCTGCCTGGTTATTGCTGCCCAGAGGGGCTTCGTTCAAAGGACTGGGATCCCGTAGTGGAGTGGACTGAGCCAGCCTAAATTGGCAAGTGGGAGCAGGCATTAGAAACAGCACAGGAGAGTCAGAGCAAAACATTACTGCCACGTACAGGATTGCAATTTAAATAATGCTATTTATTCTGTTTGTTCCTTTTGTAGTGTGATTAGAGTGTCAGATACAACGTAGATGTCTGCATTTAACTTAATTTCCATTCCTTTGATCTTGTTATTTAATGAGTGGGTTGGTGTGAAATTAGGCTCTGGATTTCAGGCAATAATCAAGTAAATAAAATGAGTAGGCATTTTTTTTTGCATTGAGGAATGTTATTAATTTTATTTTTTTATATTAGAGGCAAAATTATATGTGTATGTATATATACTTTTCCAGGAGTATACATATATATGGTCAACTAAAACTTTAAAAATTCTACTTAACTTTAATATTTTAAAAGGGAACCCAAGTGATTAGACATGAAATAGCTAATTTATTACCTCAACTTGCATGCAAATGCTAAAGACACAGTGGTTTAGACTCTTGCTACTTCAAGTGTGCTCTGCTAACCTAGAGTGTGGGCACGACCTGAGGCCTTGTTGGAAATGTAGAATTGTAAGCCCCACTCCAGACTTATTGACTCAATGTTTCCGTTGCCCTGGAAACATTAATACTATACTCATACCCATTGGCTGTAAAAATGTGACCAGGAGAAGTCATACTTACAGTTGAAAATAATTTTTTGCAAGGTGCCTGAGAATTCCTGTGTACTTGAAAATTTGAAAAATATTGGTTCTACTTATTCTGATTACTTTTTAACATATATAAATAGAAGGACTAAGATGAAAAATGCAATAGAATTCACACCTACCTGGGCAGAATTGGAAGATGTTCATTTAATTTTTGTTTACTTCAGCATTGTTAAATATTTCAAAGTTTTGGAGTTACAGCTTCGGTCTTGCTTCACGTTTACTTTTTTCTTGGATCCAGACACAAGGGAAGAGGACTTGCAGGCAGCTGGTACACAGCTTGAATTTAGCATGTTGTGTCATGGGCCCTAAAATGGTCATAGATTAAGTGATATCACTTTGGCAACCTGAAGTGCATGCTCTTTATTCACATTAAATAGAATTAATCTGCAGGCATTTAGATGCTAAGAAATGTAAGCTAATGAAGCATATAATATGTTTTATGTTAAATATTTTTCAATGAAAACAGTAGGATGTAGATATCAAGCTGTCACATATATTACAAAAATGTAAATACAGGCAAATTGTACCATAAGACATTGAGTTTAATATTTTTGATTACATATCTGAGTTCCTAGTATCTTTAGATGATACCCTAAAGGAATGTGTCATTTTCAACATTTTAGTTTTTACAACACATGTATGTATATCTGACTAAACATGCTCACCATCACACCTACACAGTTATTGCCTTCTGCATCTCTGCATGCTGTCTTCTCTCCTGTTTTTATTTATTTTATATTTATTTATCTATTTTTTAGAGAGAGGAGAAGGGAAGGAGAAAGAGAAGGAGAGAGACATCAATGTGTGGTTGCCTCTTGCACGCCCCCTACTGGGAACCTGGCCCACATCCCAGGCATGTGCCCTGACTGGGAATTGAACCAGTGATGCTTTGGTTCGCAGTCCACACTCAATCCACTGAGCTACACTAGCCAGCTCTCCTGTTTTTATAGACAAAATCTCTATGCTTTTGATTTTGAGTGATCCCTCTCGAAGTCTAATGTCATCCACTGTCACTTTCTCAAAGGCACTGGCCTCGCCATTCTCTCCTTTCTGAGGTATCATCGCCAGACGGGGACGTTGTTATTACTCCTTAAAACACTTACTCTGGGCCCCACTTCATCCTTTGGCTGCCACTCTGTTTTCTCTTTCCTTTGTAAGAAAAAAAGTTTCTTAGGAATCTGACTAAGCTTTACTATCTCCAAATTTTCTCCTTTATCTTTTCCTGAAACTACTCCAGTCAGACATTTGATGTTACTGTCTTAGCAGAACAGCTCTTATCAAGGTAAAAAATGACCTTCATGTTGCATGCTCAAACTTCAGTTTTGTCTTACTTAATCTATCAGCATTTCTCACAAACAGTAATTCTTTTCTTGAAACACTTTTTAAACTTGGTTTTCATATCCCCAAAGTTCTTCCTATCTTTCTGGTCTCCTCAGTCTCCTTTGTTCACTTATGTTCACCTTCTCTACCTCTCAATGTTCAAGTGCACATTTTAGGACAACTTTTTTTCATCTATGATCATATTTAGCCTCATTATTTATTTCATGCTTATGTTGCTGACTCCCAAATTTATATCTTACTTCAGTAAATAAGAACTAAATTCTCCCAGTTGCTCAAGCCAACCATCTAGAAGTTGTTCTTGACTTTTTTCTGTCAAAGCTCACATCCAAATATCAAACGGTATGAAGTTCTAGCCCTGGCAGGCGTTCAGTTGATTGGAGCATCATCTGGCCCACTAAAAGCTTGCTGGTTTGATCCCCAGCTGGGGTGCATACAGGAGGCACCAATCAATGTTTCTCCCTCTCTTACTTCCTTTGTCTCTAAAGTTAATATAAACATATCCTCAGGTGGGGGTTTAAATAATTGAAGTTCTATCTTCAGAATTTATCTAGAGTCCAGCCGCATCTCAATACCTCCATTGCTGCTACCCCTGTAGGAGTCATCCTTCTGTCTTCCTTGGATTATTGCAGCCATCTTCAGCCTGTTCTCCTTTGTTCAATCCTTGCCCCTCATAGTCTTTTGCCATATTTTTCAACCTCATTTCTGACCATTTTTTTCCCTGCTGTTTCTCTTCTGTAGCACTGACCTTCTTTTCAGACCTAGAACACATCAGGCAGGCCCCTGCGTGGGCACTTCTGTATTTGCTATTCCTTCTGCCTGTGTAGGATTCTCCCCTTTATCTGAATGGCTCCCTCTCTCATTTCCTTCAAATAATTTTTCCAGACAAGTGTTTATCATGACTATTCAGTCAAAATTGTAATTTTTAAAAGATTTTGTTTATTTATTTTTAGAGAGAGAGGGGAAGGGAAGGAGAAAGAGAGGGAAACGTCAATGTGTGGTTGCTTCTTGTGTACTCCCTGCTGGGAACCTGGCCCAAAACCCCTGCATGTGCCCTGACTGGGAATCGAACTGGTGACTCATTGGTTTGCAGGCTGGCACTCAATCCACTGAGCCTATCAACCAGTTCCAAATTGTAATTTCCTTGACACTATCTATCCTCTGCATTTTTTTCTGTATTCCTTACTACTATCAAACTTATTACATATTTTACTTGCTTATATTTTCTAGAATGTAAGGTATTTAAGGGTAGGAATTTGGGGGGGCTATTCCCAGCTATTTTCAAGTGCCTGGAATAATGCATATTAAGTGCATAATAAATATTTATCAAATGAGTAAGTGAGTGAATAAAAATATTGGGTGCTTTTAGCTTTATAGGCTAATATGTTAGTTTTCAATAAACTTCTACTGAAAACACTCTTAAAAATAAAACAACAAACTATATGTGTAATTCTTTTTAATGTAAATTGTGTTCTTATGTTTTAAGTTCTTATTGAAATTCAAAACATAAATACATTTAAAATACAGTCACTCCTGAGGTTCTATAGAGAATAACAACACTTGAAGATAGAGAATTTGAAAGAACTTTATACCCACCAACTTGGAGCTGTGTTGTCATTTCCTGTCATAGATCACATTTGATACACAAACCCCACAAATTAAAATATATTTAATTTTGCAAAAAGGACATGAGAGAGCAGGAGTACAGGACTTTTCACTTTTCTCGCTTTAAGTGTTTCTCGATTTATAACTTTTTAATACTATAACCTTATTATTTTTTGAATAAAAACAAAAACAAAAAAACAATAAGGCTACTTTTATGTGCTTTGGCTAGGACGTGAAGGGAAGATGATTAAATTTATTCATTCAGATATTGCCTGTTTTTTAATTGTTCATACTGTTAGAGTTGTTCCCACATGTTCTCCCTTTCCCTGGTGTTTGTGGGTTGTATGCAAGTGTTCTTTAGTTAATCCCTTCACCATCCTTCATCCTGTACCCAACTCCTCCTGTCTGGAAACTGTCTTTCTGCTTTATGTATTAATATGTAAGCTTCTGTTACTATTTTGTTCATTAGTTTATTAGATTCCGCATATAAATGAGATCATGTGGCATTTCTCTTTCACTGACTAACTTAACTCACTTAGCATAATTTTCTCCAGGTTTATCCATGCTGTTGAAAAATGTAAGAGTTTCTTCTTTGTTACTGCTCTGTAATATTTCATTGTATAAATATGCCAAAACATATAGAGAACTAATATAAGTCAATACCAGGAAGACAGATAACCCAATTAAGAAAAGGGCAAAATACCTGAAGAGACACTTCTCCAAAAAGGACATACAAAGACCTCATAGACATGTGAAAAATGCTCAACATCATTAATCATCAGGAAAAAGAGACCTCAATGAGATATCACAGCCTATGCCTGTTGAAATGGCTACCAACGATAAATCAACAAACAACAAGTTGGAGAACATGTGGAGAAAAGGGAACCCTAGGGTACTGTTGGTGAGAGTGTTGTCTATGGAAAACAATTTGAAGTCTCCTTGAAAATTAAAAATGGCTCCCTTTTGACCCAGAAATTCCACTTCTGAGAATATACCCCAGGGGTCCCAGAATACCAATGCAAAGAATATGTGCACCCTTATATTTATAGCAGTGCTATTTACAATAGCCAAGATTTGGAAACAGTCCGAGTGCCCATTAGTAGTGGGCATTGCTTGTCTTTTAATGAAGAATCAATGTCTGCATGAGTTGAGGTTGAGTGCAATTTGAATACTATCAACTCAGATAGTATCTTTTTTCCATTTGTCAAATGTTTCCTGAAACCGATTATGATGTTCCTAACTCCAGTGTATAGTGCTACTGCTCAATAGGCTAGCATTTAACTATCCAGCAATCTCATGCATGTAGAACAGAACATGAATAAAAAGCAAATAAGAAATTTACTGAGCAGCTATGATTGATACAAGAAAGTCACTGAGGCAAATTTCAAACAAGTATATCACAATCATGAGTTGTATATGGTATAACCACTATAAGGTTGTATAATGGATGATATAAAATCTCTTCTATTTACTATAGCTATGCCACAAGCCATGCACATATTCTTCCTAGAGAAGAAGACCTAGCTATTGTCAGAAGACAAAAATTTTGGATTAGTAAAGCCCCAGCTGACAAAAAAGTCACACAAGTATTTATCACATTGAGCTTCAGGATGGTTGTACATAATTCAAAATTTGAGCATTGGCTTAAAGTTTATTTAAACAATTATTTTATTTTTCTCAAAAAGTAGATACTAGAATATCTCTCTTATTTAATTGTTGATTTGCATTTTTAACATAGTTAGTTATGTATGGACCTACCCTTTTCATTCTAAAATTAAAATCAAAACCCAAGCTATGCAGAAATATAAAATTTTATATTAACACCTCCAATGTTACTTAAATCTCAAATACCGGCAATAATCAGTGTAGAAAATTTTCTTTACTATACCTTAATTTCTAAAGTGCTATGATTATACTTTAAATGAGAAAACCAACTAATTCGTCATGGTTTTTTTATTACTTTCTAGGAAATGAAATATTATAACATATTAAAATCTCTTTAAAGTCACAACCACATTTTCTTACCAATTCTAATACTTTGAAATAAATGTGATTGTATTTGTCAGGCTTATAATTTAAAGAAATGCTTACATTAGATTTTATTTAAGTGGAGCAGGGGCTATATTTCTAACAGCTTTATTGAGGTATAATTTACATATAATGAAATACACCTTCTTTGAGCATGTCATTAAATAAATATTTATAAGCTTATAGATAAATGCCACCACTGCCAAATTCTTGTTTTGGTACAATTCTATCACCCTAAAATTTTGCATATGCTTAATTGCAATCAATGTATCCCACACCCAGTCTCAGGTAACTAACCCCTGCTCTGCCTTGGTCTCTATTGATATGCTTATTCTGGAAATTTCATGTAAGTGGCATTATACAATAAACACATTTGATTTTGTTTCTGGCTTTTAAAAAGTTAGCATATTGTCCTTTAAGATTTCTCCATTTAAGGGCTTGTAAATTATTAGATTGTCCCTTTTTATTGTGGATCAGTTGATGGACAATTAGATTGTCTCCAGTTAGGGCTATTACAAACAAAACTCTGAAAATTCTTCTCGTCTGCGGCCATCAGAGTTTTCCCCATGTCAACAAAATGTCCCCACTATTCACCTAGCATTCAGGATGCAAACCTGGCTCTCCTCGATTTCGCCTGTCTCCGCCTGCCCTCACTAGGCATGCGCTCTCTCTCTCTCTGGGGTGAGCTTTTGCTCCTGGTCATCCTGGGGCTGGACCTTGTTATCAGGTCTCCACTGAAAGGCCCGCCTTAGTGCACATTTGCTGTCTCCATCATCTAACGTCCTTTTCTTATGTTTGTTGTCTTTGTCCATCGGCCTCGTTAGGTGAGATACTCCTGAGAACAAAGCCTTCTCAGTCTGATTTATTAGACTGTCCTCGTGCTTTTCATGACAGGCGTCGCAGATTGATTTATATACCGATGGTTCTCAGCCTTACATCTAGGGTTAAAGGAAAAGCATTGCAGATATCAATTTGCTTCGCTTCTGCAATGGCACCCATGTTCGTATAGTTTGGGGTGTCTTTGTGTTCACCATTACATTTTCTTCAGGAAATTTTGGACACTCAGACCCAACTTCATAGACTTAAAGGAATAAGCAGAGAATATAATTTCACTGCACAAATTTATATTTCTTTCAATTTAAAATTGTGCTAGGAATAGTGTCATTATTAGAAACGTTCAATCGCGGACTTCTTAATCCCTAAGAGGGCGGAACAACAGATTGAAATATTAATGAAAATTTTGAAATCAAACAAAACATTTTATCAAGAGAAATAGAACATTCTACTAGAAGTGACAATTTGGTAAATAGGTACAATTCGGAATTTTTTTTAAAACGGAACGATACCTACTTTGATGCTTCAGTTTAGACTCCAATCACAGGTTCCAGTAAATGTCACATAGTAACTGGAAATTATGAAAAGGCATTACTGATCTTTGAAATTTAAATAAAGAGCTAGCAACACAACAATTAGCTCTTTATTTTGCCTTTCCTCAATCTGTGAATAATTTGATGTCCAAGGCTTTAAAATTCTTAAAACAACTATTTGCTAGACAATTTAATGAGAGGGGTTTTAGAATGGCAGATCTTTAGGGTTTTGAACTGAGGAAATTTTGCAATCATCTAATGTTATCCTATGGTTTTCTTTTGGTTGAAGATTAAGGAATTTAGATGGTGAATCCTGGGAGAATTGATAGAAAGTAACGAAAGAGGGCTGCTGTCTATGTTCGCATGGAAGGTTTCCTTCTCAAGTAACTCTCTTCTTATCTTCTCTTGATTTCTGTAGTCTTCACATTTCTTATTTCATTTAAGACATAGCAAAAGTATATATGTGTATCACTTTCTTTAAAATGGCCCTATTAGGATACATTAGTTTTTGTATGTTCAACTACCTTGAGTAGTATATTGCAGACGCATGTGAACAAATATTTTTGTATTCTGAGCATGGGATTCAGAGAGGGACCCAGAGAAGTCCGTTAGTCCATATCGATAGAGTTCTTTGAGACAGCATGTATCTAAGCCAGCTCTGATAGAGGATCCTCCACCCAGTGTTAAAGGCGCTCCTGAGGTTTCCAAAGGAGCATTGACAGGCACAGAGCTTGCTGACTGCGAAAGCTACAGCCAGACAACATTTAGCTCAGCCATGGAACACATTTAATATGCTATCTAGCCCTGAATTTTGCTCCCATCTCCCCTTTGTAAATAGTCAGAAGAAAGGGGGCATATCTCAGGAAGTATAAGAAGAGAAGGTTTACTGAGCTGCTTCTATTTCCTTGACCCGCTAGGGTTATAAGGCTGAAGCGATGGTAGGAGGGGCGGGCTTGGTTATGAGGTTGGCAGCATCAGCCAGATTTGGCTCTGCCTCGGAGCAGTGATGATTGTTTCCATAAACTCTTGGAAACAACGATCGATGTCAGGCTGCATGCCATCCTCTAAACGTTTTTGCATTCGCCTCATAGGAAAACTGCTTGTGTTTCTGTAATATCATTTCACGTTTTACAGTGGAATTGAATTAAAGTAAACATTTTAAGGGAAGAAGTGGAAAACTACTACCAGGTATAGTTATCAGGAAGAGTACTTTTAAGGCTCCGGCAAGAGTTTTTTTCTGGTTGCTATTCTTATATGTTATAAATTATAAGAAGTTATACCAAATATGGATTGTATTATTATTGATATTGTTAGTGAACTATTCCAAAGTATTTTTAAGTCACATGAAGATAAAATTGTAGAGAAATACTACTAATAATTTTTATTATTAATTTATCATTATTATAAGTAAACACTATAATTATTAAAGTATTTTCTTAAACTGTTCAAAAGCAAGGACATATTAATGATTTAATATTCACAGGAAATGCAGGACAGCCATTTACATATTCGGTACAATTAATACAAAAAATTTTGGCACAAAAACATCCACATCAAAAAACACATAGAAGGGCAATACTGGTGTAATACTAGTAGAAAAAATATAAATTATGTGTATTTTAAACATTTTTTTCAGATTTTTAACATTTTTATAAGCATGCATTTATTTAATAACAGGAAAATATTATTTTAAAAGACATTAAGAGCACTGATTGCAAGTTGCATTTTTATTGAAATAACTTATACACTTCTTTGGTGTCAGTGAATGTTTCATATATCATGAAGGTGGCAATACTCGATAAGCAATTAATACCATTATAATATGTTTAATAATAAGCAATACACAAATATGCATCTATAGAAAGCCTTGTAATTTATATGTCTTCTACATTTTATTCTTCTAAGACTCATATCAGGTACCAAGAAAGAGAAAGGGAGTAAGAAACTGAGTTTCAGAAAAGTTAGGCGACCTGGCAAATTCTGTACTAATCATAAATGAGTTAACATGACTCAGTCCACTTTCCATCTTCCCTACAGAGCAATACTTTGCCTTGTATCTGGTCACACAAAAGGAAATTAGTAACTGCATATAAACTTTATTTCACTCTTCAAGATCTAATAAATATTTAAAATATCTATTTCATAGCTTAGATAACATACTTGGATGTTTTTCAAACATTTATTCGTGTTTTTACAATTTTCTTTTGTCACCTGTATGTTGAACTTGGAGTGGCTGTATGGCTAAGGAGAGAATTTCAGCCACTTTAGTAATATTCCTCTTTGTCTTCCTGTGTACATTTCAGATTTATAAGTCTTATACTTGTATCAAGTTTTCTATTTTAGACAAACTAGAGAACACTGCTATTCAAATGGAAGAACCATTTCTGTATAGATAAATATGTGTAACTCCCAACACTAAACCATTAGCAGGCAGGCAGCAATTTCAAATGAGGGCTCCAAATGCTGGTTTGCACGGTAACGTTAGAAAATATAACCTTAGAATACGAAAGTGAAAGGGGGTCTTAATGTAAAAGGTAGGAAAGTAACAGTTTTATGAAAGTCGAACAAATAAATGGCAAGAAGTTCCTTTGTGCCATGGTTGTGAATTTTCTTTAATGAAGTAAAACATTTTTACAAATGTAGCATAAGTTCCTTGAATTATCCAGTCTTTAAGGCTGATAGGAATAGAAGCTATCCCAGGTCGTTAAACTCCAGGCTAAGATTTGGAATGGAATTTCAAAGAACTGTACGGAGCTCCTTGCTTTTTTTGTTGTTGTTGCACATTTTAGGCCGCTTTAAACATGCATGTGTTTGGGTCGGACACTTTGCCGTACAGAACGTGATTTGTGATGGAGTCAGATGACCTCTCGGTTCAGTCCCTGTCTCCAGCATTCACCTAATCTTGGGCAAATACCTTCACATCTGTAAAAGGGAGATAACAACAATCCAACTCTGTTGGGTTGTTGTGAGGATTAAATGAGGAAATACATGTAAATCACTTGTAAGAGTGAGTGCTTGATTCCTAAAAAGTGCTTAATTAGTGTTAGCTAGCTCCTATTAATTACTACATTATAAAGGAGGGAGACCGGGCACAGATAATTGAAGCACTCATATAACAACGCAAGCTTGCAAGTGATTATATAGGACCAGTAAGCAGTGGTGTAGGTATAGGAGGTCAAATGGAGAGAGGTCATTTAAGGTACTCAGAGAAGATTTTAGAAGAGTTGAAACTTGATTCAGATTGTGAAAGACAGATAAAATTTGAAGAGATACTTTCTGTGACTTTGACTGAAAAGGCTGGGAGTGGTGAACCCTGAGGAAAGTGATAAGGTATGAGAAAGGGAAATTACCAGGGTTAAATAAAAAACACTAGGGTAAAATACAAGATCGCCAGGGAAACAGTCTTTCTCCTGGTTCTCTTTCGTCCCTAGAGCTTAAAAGAGGAAGGGGTTGGGATGAGTGCGGTTGCTGTAAAGCAGAATTAATAAATACTAATTTCTCAATAGCCCCTCTACCACTTTTTATTCTTTCAGTAAATTTTGATGTCGAATTCTGCCTTGTGGACTTTTCAAAGGAAAGATCATAGCTGTTGGTCTGTAGGTCTTGTCAGAATGCTTCAAACATAACCTCTGGGTTTCACTTTATATAACACACAGTCTCCTTCCTGGCTGAGACTTGTTCTATGTGCCTTTAGAAGCTAGTGAAAAAAATGATGCATTTATGATGTTAATATACAATGGGGGGAAAGGGTATTTTTGTGACTTAATTATTGTCTTCATACACTTTTAGCGTGTAGTGAAATTTTTTTGTTCATGTGCTAATTATTCATGGATTACATTATACCATTCTCCTCTCCTTTGCAGTTCTTTTACTATGTTGTTAGAACCTTAAGCTTCTCACATTACTAGCACCTTACCTGAAGGTTGTATACGTAGGCAATACTAAGTACACACAACAGAACACTGATTTTGGAGTGCTTGCATTCAATTAATTTGAATTACATAGTCCATTCTAATGTTTCAATGCACACCTTTCATTACACCCACATGGCTTTTGCTAACTGTAATAGGTTGATAAAGAATCTACTTGAAATCAGATCATTAAATTCATTGTTATAATTGCTTATTATATCCCAATTACAAATGAGAAGTCCTTTCTATTTTCCTATTTCTTCTTTTTCTTGCTTATAATTGGGCTCTCTGGTTCTATAGCTATTTTTTTTTCACTCCATAAGTAGTGGCATCTTTCAATAGTGATAGGATTTTTGCCTTAATTCCAAAGCTCGGAGGTATGACTGTTTACTCACCAGAACTGAAATTTGTAGAATGACTAGCCAAGTTGCTCCTGATTGTCTGAAAACTACAATACTGTCTAGCAGAAAAATAATAATCTTAGAAATATATTGATTATGGAGTGACTTGAAGAGACCTGAAGTCCTTCTAGTTCATTCTATGAATTAATTCTGGAGAATAGAATTTTATCTATTTCAGACTTTTAACTTGCATTTAATCACTGTATTTTTATTTGCATTTTTAAAACAGAATTTGAACACCTTATACTTATTTATGAGTATTTGTTGCCCATATGCCTTGGTGCTTGACCACTTAAGTCTCATTCTACAACGTATTTCCTCTAAAACAGATCATCCGGTTATAAAGTCTTACTGAAGTCGATTTGGTTGCTTTCATGCATCTGTCGTATGTTGAGATTGGTGCCAGTAAGACTGACAGAAACCTAAATATTTACAAATGTGATAGGCCTTCGTCTCCCTTACATGTGAGAGGGGGCCATTCAGGCAGAGGTGAATACACCCTGACAAAAACAATCAAATTCTCTCTTATCTCATAGAATTGCCTCCAGCCTCCGGCTAGCAATCCTAACATCCGAATATGGTTCTTGATCATTATTTTGAAGACACTTTCACCTTTACATCAGCTGAATGCCTCCTAAGGGGCCGTGGGCTGTCAGATGCATGGCTCGCCAATCTGGTCCCGGCTGTTTCAGACATTTTTTGAGTCTTAAAAAAAAACGAAACTACATTAGCTGCTAAGGAAGACCCCGTTCTGTGCCATTGATTAATTGGCATTGATAAATAAGCCACATTAATACTACAAGAAAATGGCATAACAGATTGAGGTCGACTCGAGCTCTCGAGGAATAAAGCTGAAGAGCAGGCAGCGCACCATCTGGAAAGACAACGAGAGGTGGCAAATTTCATGCAACGGGGGAAAGGAGAGGGTGCTTTTCAGATGCCACATATCTGAACTGACACTTTGATGTGTTCAAGTGCAATCTCCCCTGTCAAAATATTTCTTTCTTTAGCCGTACTCGGTCTAATGCAATCAGACCGCAGCGTGGAACGCTGCCATATCCTCCTAGGTGAGACTTGTCTTAGAGTAACGAGCTGCACGGGCTTCCAGATCGTAGCGTCGCAATGTAAATGATAAAAGGCAAAAATAAATAAATAGATAAGAACAGGCAAAACAGGCTTCCGTTCAAATTCACAACTCTTTGCAATGCCATCTTTGACAAGAATTCGCAAGGTCAGTGCAAAACACTCAATTAAAAAAATGATAGAGACACATTATAACTGGATGGAATTATCTGTTATTTTATATTTACAAAACTTAAAAATACAAAGTTATTTATTTTACCTGCCAAAGTTCATTTCTCTTCTCACTAGAAATTCCTACTAATTGTGTTTATGAATTTATAGGGAAACTAACTCTTAGAAATGAGATGACAATCATGTATAATCACCATCATCATCGTTTTTGTAACTCCAAAGTTCCTTTCAAAGGGGTTAAATAATTGTATTTATTACAACAAAAGACAATATATATTTTTATGTATGTGTGCTAAGTGAAGATTTGTAAAAATTTAGTAAAATATTTTCTTCTCCGCCGAGGAGTGACTTTCTCTTCGTAGAAGGTGGTTGTACAAAGGCGAGCAGTACACTTTTTAGGCAGTTTGGCAGTTAGATGAAGGACCCACCCTGCCAATTTTATAATCTGTTTTTTCAAAAAATGCTATATCTGTTTGTGTATTTGTCATTAACAGTGAAAAATATAGATAAATGTTTAGGTTTTCTTCAAACCTATTGCTACTCTTTGAAAGCATTATGAAATCCAAGGTTTTCTGTCCCCATACAACTTCATTACTTTCATTGTATTAATTGTCTGGAAATGCATTTAATAGCTAGAAATTTCCTGGAAATAAAATTATATTTTATGTATGATTTCAAGAAAGCATTAAAATCCCCATGCCAGTTTTCTTAATGGGTAGCTTATAGGCATTTGTAACTCATTCTAGCATACTCTTACCTGTTCTCCACTGAAGATCAAATAAGGCTTGTTGAATTTGCCAAGAGCACCAGTTCAAGATTTCATAACCAGCAATTCAGAAATATTAAGGTATCCTACCATGGCTACAAAGCTAACAAGATGGACATTTTAATCTAAAACTTCACAACCTCTGGTTAGATCTTGCTGCTTTCACGTTTCACCTTTTGTGCCTTCCTTTTCCTCTTAATATGTGCCAATATTTTCTATTTAACTTGATTCCCCTCCTCTGAAAAGCTTGTTATTCAATCCCTTTAGTATTCACCTTCTGGCAGATAAAAACATTTTCACCTTTCACTTGCTTTTTGTATTTATATATTACCATAATTTTCTATTTCATACCCCTGGATGTTTGAGGGAATATCCCATATTATCATTATAAAAAACCTCCTGATAAAGTTGAATTGTGTTTTCAAGTGGAGGGGAAAAAAACCCCCTGAGGTGATGAATAAAAGCAAGCCTCCTCAGCAAGGAAATACTTTGAATGGGGTCTGGCTCAGTTACACAGCCAGCAAATGACAAGTAGCAGAGGGCAGGATGAAGCATTGATGATATCTGACTAGTCAAGGTGAAGAGGATGAAAATTACCTTCAGATTTGCTTCGGGACCCTGATTCAGGAGGACATAACTACCTTGATGATATTTTGGATGGTGATGCACTTCCTACAGAGCACTTTGGGATAAATTGTGACCTGGAACCCTTACAGAACCTGGTCAGAAATACATTTGAGTATTACATCTATTTACATATGAAGAAATTAAATCTCAGAGAAGTTAAGTGATTTAACGAAGACTATTAATTAATAAGTGCTGAAACTGCTAAAGCAATTCAAGTACACACCCCAAATTAAGTTTTCTCTTCCTTCTTCTTATGAAGACTTTGGGAGGGGGATTGTGTTTAGCATTCTACACAAGATTAAATGATCACTTATCACCTTCTTTAAGACACTTCATTTCACATCAGTTAGGGGAAACAAACAAACCCAAAAATGCCCTGCTGCCAACATAACAGTCTTGCTGTTAGTTGTGTGATTCACTATTAAAATTATTAAATCCTTATTTGAAATTCTCTTAAAAAGGATATATAAGAAGGACCTAAGTTTTTCAATAAGCAATAAAGGGAAAATTAGGTAGAAAAATGAACCAACATATTCTTTATCCTAGTTGACTGCAAGATTTTGTTCAAATAAATAAACGCATGCCAGGATTACTTGTGTTGGTACAGGAGGAGTACAAACCGTAAGGAGAATAAATGGCAATACAGAGTGCTAGATTGGATCTGCTTCTCTCTCATCCTGTGCTTTTATGAGAACCACTGTGTAGGAACTGTGAACAAAGGTAAGGAAAATACCCATACTACAGACTCTTTCCCTTCTCCACAATGAAGCTAGGCGGGCCATATCATCCGTGTAATCGCCATTTCCTGATGAAAACAGGTTTCTTCGAAGGCGTTTAACAAGAGCCAAATTCTCTGTGCTGCTGCTTCTGGCACTGACGTGTGGTAGCCAGGCACTTTGCCATTTCAATCGGAAATAACAAAAGGTGGAAGGAAAAGATGCACATCTTTTTTAAGTTCCAAGCCTCTGTAGGTATAGGCCCATCAGGAGTCCAGGCACATGGCTAGTTGAAGATCAAAGTGAAAGGTTTTAAAAGTTGTTTTTCTCTCGGACACCCTAAGGTTTTGTCTATTTGAAATGCCCAAGTTTTTTCTTGATTCATAGTGTGAAATCATTCCTTCAAAACTTGTCCATAATAAAAATGCTCTGCTGTCTCTGATTTTCTGTAAAACTCAAGGAAAAACTGCAGAAAGAGAAAGGCGAACTTACTTTTGCAAGATCAAATCACTGGAATAAGTTATTGGGTTTCCAATGTAGATGAAGAAAAATAAGTCAATTTCTTAGATTTGTGTAAAATTGATAGTCTTTTGTAGGTTTTTTTATTAGAGAATCAAAATAAGCCACAGTCTTTATTTGATGGCATCAATTCTACACATGTCCTAGTTTAAAATTCCATGTTAAGTGCACCATCACTTCCCAGTTACTGGGATATCACTTCTCGCAGCTCTTGAGAGCTCAGAGTCCTTATCAGGCTCAATCATGACAAGTTTGTATATCATGATTCCTCATTTTATATAATTAGGTAGATAGAAAAATAGATTAAAAAACTTGAATAAGTATGCATAATCCATAGTATATAGGCACAAAGTTTACGAAATGTGCTCAGCAAGCCATATTTGTGATACTCAACTAGAGGAACTAATTTAAAAACTACGTGCATTTCCATAAGAGCTAGTGAAGTGGAGCATCTTTTCATATATCAGCAGGCCATTTGTGTGTCTTCTTGAGAGAGGTGTCTGTTCGGGTCCTCTGCCCAATTTTTAATTGTATTTTTTATTTGTTTAGTGTTGAGTTGTATATCTTTATATATTTTTGATATTGACCCCTTGTTGGAGCTGTTGTGTGCAAATATCTTCTCCCATTCACTTGGTTGCCTTTTATTTTTAAAAGTATTTTAGTATTTTTACCAGCATAGTTGAGTTAGTAATGAGTCCTTTGTGTGTGCATTTGTATGTGTGTTTTAATCCTCATCCAAAGACATGCTTATTGATATTAGAAGAGGGAAAGAGAGAGAGAAACATCGATGTGAGAGAGAAACATCGGTCAGTTGCCTCTCCTACATGGCCTGACCAGGTACTGAACCCACAAACTAAGCATCTGCCTTGACTGGAATCAGATCTACTACCCTCCATTTTATGGGATGAAGCTCCAACCAGCTAAGCCACGCTGGCCAGGGCTGACATTCTGTTTTGTTGGAGGCTTCTTTGGTTGTGCAGAATCTTTTTAGTTTGATAAAGTCCCATTCATTTATGTTTGCCTTTAAGTCCCTTGCTTTTAGGTTCAAATCTCAAAATCTTCGTTAAGAGCAGGGTCAATGAGTTTAGTACATGTTTTCTTCTATGTAATTTATTGTTTCAGATCATACATTTAGATCTTTGATCCATTTTGAATTAATTTTCGCACATGGAATAAACTGGAGTCTAATTAAGGGTAAACGGGGCCGAATGTGTGGTGAGGGAAGATGATTTGACTTGGGGGGGAGGGGGCACACAATGTAATGTACAGATTGTGTATCAGAGAAATCTAGGCTTAAAACCTACATAATCTTATTAACCAAGGTCACTTCAATAAATTTGATAAAGATAAATAAATATTTAAAAATAAATATACTTGCATCTGTAGATTATATAGCTTTGGTTTTTAAGTATTTAAAAACAGTCATTATTCTGGATAGGACATGTATTTGATGAATCACGTGAGGTTCAACAACAAGCTTGGCAATTTAAACAATATGATTTTTACCTCCGAGGCTTCTGAAAGGTATTAAGGTGTAGCTTAAATTTAAGTGTTGTTTATCTCAGAACATGCAGTCTGTTGGAAATTAAGTAAAATGCCAGAATCAATATTTTTATTTTGGATAATGTATTATTTTTGTAGCTTATCTAACACAGGCTTCTTTTTACTTTGTAGCCCATACTCTGATACCTGTTCATTCTGTGTATTTTGACATATTTTGTTTGGGCTTTGGCCAAGCACTGTAATCTTCTTCTTCCCATACTCCTTACTTCTTTCTCTCTTCTCCCATATCATTTTAACAGAACAACCAACCATCCAACTAATGGCTTGAGCCAGCATATTGTATTCGTTTCAACTATTGGTCTTTCACTACACATGAAATCAAACTAAATCCCATGAGTTTACATAACATATCTAGCAGGCGTCTCCTTTCTTCTCCATTCCAGAAGCACTCATTTCTTAGATCCTCATTATTTACCACCTGGATCTGGGGTCCCCAGCCTCTGGACCGTGGACTGGTACCAATCTGGGCCTGTTAGGAATGGGGCCACACAGCAGGAGTGTAATGCTTTTGAATCATTCCCAAACCATCCCTCTCACCCTGGTCCATGGAAAAATTGTCTTCCACAAAACCAGTCCCTGGTGCCAAAAACAGATTGGGCTCCACTGGCCTTGATAATTGTGACGACCTTAAACACACCTTCTTGCTTTCAGCCTTAACTCCTTCTGAAAGAGAGAGAGCTCTCTAAAATGAACTTGACTGTGACAATCTCGTGGTATAGGATTCTCATGACCTTTCCTCAGCTCTAAATGCAATCCATCCAGATGCCACAAAGGTTTCCTGAGCCCTGCTTTCCCCATTTTCTGGGTTAGTTGCTCTGATGTTTATATAGAAGTTTCTTCTTCTTGCTCTCCTAACTTTATTATCCTGTATTATTTTAGTGAGTTTTTCCTCATATGCTTTCCAATAAAAGCATTATGTTTTTATTTGTTATTATAACACTGCACATTATTCCTCTGCCTTTACTGTAAAATCCAAATCCTGAGTTTGACCTAACAGCTCCTGGCTATCTCTCTGTTCACTTTTCTTATGACACTCTGACCCCATTCTGCAGTGTTCCAAATGAGACAGGCCACGGTTTACCATCACCATGTGCTTTTGCACTTGTGGTTCCTTCTGTCTAGGGCAGCTTGGTCATCACTAGCTCATGATCTCTGACCTTTCCTCAGCTCTAAATGCAATCCATCCAGATGCCACCAAGGTTTCCTGAGCCCTGCTTTCCCCATTTTCTGGGTTAGTTGCTCTGATGTTTATATAGAAGTTTCTTCTTCTTGCTCTCCTAACTTTATTATCCTGTATTATTTTAGTGAGTTTTTCCTCATATGCTTTCCAATAAAAGCATTATGTTTTTATTTGTTATTATAACACTGCACATTATTCACTTTTGTGCCCCGTGTATTTATAAATCTTCTCTCTCTCTCTCTCTGTCTGTCTCTAGCTCTCCACTTTTCCATGAATTTATACTACTATCTTGAATTCTAGACAAACTCACGGGTCTTACATCTTTTCCTCCTTGGGCATTTGTTCAATTATAGAGATTCTAAGTCTTAAGACAGGTGTTGCATACTTGCCAGAGTAACTCGAATGTACATAAATTTTCACCCGGTTGATACAATTAGTTGACATTTATTGTCTAGATGATTCTAAACCTCACATTAAAAAATGCACTACTTGAAAGCTGTGTGCATGTGCCAATTTGCTGTTGCATATATCACCATCTGGTTGGATGTCTGAATTTTCATTTATTTGTCCAGATGTCTGGTGCTACGTAGACAGTCTTATCCCTCATTTACTTGCCACTGCACTACAGCACCTAGATGGGGTTTATTGGGCTCTCTGCTTTTATTTATTTTCCATCTCACATAGTGATAGCCTCTGAAGAGAGGAAATTCTGTTCTCTGCCTTTTCCTTCCTCCAGTGGTATATTTCTGGGCAGCAGTATGACTACAATAGCCCTATAAACATGTTCTTGCTGAATGGATATGTGAATTAAAGTGTCCAATGAAGGTCTTGAAAGCTCATTTAGTCTACTGGAAATATGCGATTTTAATTATGAATTATTTCCCCTCGTCTACTCTGTCGTACCCTAACATACAGCACAACTAAATGTGCATGCACAGATGAGTTTTTCTGAGTAGGTTTCGCCACTGTGCCATGTTCTAATCATCTAAGTGCAGGTTTAGTGTTTGGAAATCCTCCACAGATCTTTGCACTTTTTGTTGCCATTCCAAAGTTGCCCATCATTAGTTTTCAGATGACTGTCTATAAATCATTCATTTGAAATAAATAGGGTTATTTGCCAAAACTGAATTTTAAAATCCTTGTGGGGATTTCTGGTTTTATGAAAAGAAACCAACAGAAGAAGCTTCACATAAAGTGGAGGGGTGAGCATGAAAAGGAATGTTTTATGTCATTTGATGGAATATTAAAACAAGTTAGGGGTATTGGTTTCTCCATTGTGTAATCTTTTCATTCATGTAACATGATCTGAACATTGTGACATGCCCTTTCGGTCCAGCTTGATTGGCACGAAGCCGCGCTCTCGCTGTCTCTGACAGCAGAATGCCAAAGCAGACTGTCGCATCACTATAAATCTCATTATTATTTATGCCGTGTGAGTGCGCATTGATTTCCATTTAGACCAAGTTCCCAGAAGACCTTTTTTTAAATACTGAACAGTAAGTAATCCATTGGGTTTCACTTAAACTCTGCCTCTTGCCCACAGGCTTTAATCCTAGAAGAATTCAAGTTGATGTAAAGCTATTTGTTTTTTTTACAACTAAAGGTAAAGAAATAGTTTTCTCCATATAGCACCATTCAAAGACTTGATTACTTATAATGTATTTCTTCATTTTAATTTATGCAAATTCTGAATGCTCAATTAATGGGTCATTGGTTAACGGCAGAAAAAAAATGAGTAAGATAAAACTACTATTTTGAAGGAATTGGTTCTTAGTACGTAAAGCAACTCTTCACATGAATCGTTGTCTGCAAGCTGAGGGCAATTCTGAGATGGACACATATTTAGCAAAGCTTTGTTCAGGGGAGATTGACTCTTCGTCTACAGAAGGAATCATCATATATTCTCTTTTTGCAACAGCATAAAAAATGTAGGAGTCACTGCTTTTTAAGTACTGAGAATCTTTCCATTTGTTTAGAGTATTTCTTCTATGGCTATGTCAATATTTATATCACTGCTTGTAATCTCCATTTTACTCTATGGAAGTATATTTTTAGAAGCTATTTCTAGTTTCCACGTGGGAACTGGTTTCCCTTATATTAATGGAGATCACAGAGTGACTTAAAGGAGGTATATTAGATTACTTCTCATTGCTGAAACTGTCTTGAGTCCTGGTAGGAATTCTAACCTCTCTGATCTTACAAGCTTGACTTTTCTCAATTAAACTTTTTTGCTCTTCCATTCATTTCTTTTTAACTATGGCAGTAATCAGATAACACTTATGACATATATTAAGTGCATTATTTCATGTAAGCCCTAATCACTTATATAGTATGACTGAGATATCATGTGATAAAAATATTACAGTGACTTTGCTTTTCTAGTCACAATGTGACTGTTCAAACTTATTTTTGACTGACAATGCAGTATTCCATATTTCAACAGATCATGCATAGTGATGATAGATTGAATTTCTTCAGATTATAGTCCAATGTTCTATTTCAAGCTCATGTAAATGTTAGCAATGAGAAATTACCTTTCCAGACACAGAGAAATATTATTTTAAAATGTACTATATATTTAATTTTATGACCTCAGAGAGTGAACACATTCTTAACTAGTTACAAAAATATTTCAATTAGAGATAAATTTATAATTTGATACTAGTGATAGTTGGTTATAATACTAGTTAGTAATGGAACTATTACAACGCTTCCAATGTAAAAGCCATAAAAATTATTTGAAGATAAAAGTTGTACATAGTAGAACATGTTAAAATTCAATGAGCACAAAGGAATACAAAAGTTTTTGCATGACTTCTAAAAAGACGTAAAATATGAATGAGTTGGCATAAAATAAATTTAGACTTTAATGTAATGAAAATGATTCAAAAACAATGAATTTTGATTGAAATCCATTAGTATGGTAGTAAGAATTTTTCCACATGATGAAGAACCAGGGCATGTAAGCCATATTCTTAAAATGTAAAATGCAAATTCAAAGCATATTTTCCACATAACAAGGCTTGTTTTCTCTTTCAGTTCCATCATTTTGCTACCCCATTTTTTTGCATCTTATTCTAATTCCCATTGAAATGGTGCATAGACATTAGACCCATTATTTCTTCCTTACCTTGTATGTTTTAAGCTGCATGTTGCCTGCCCACCCTGGTGCCTATTTCTCCCACTCACCAGGGGTGTTGTTTACTTAGAGCCAGGGTCAAGCTGTCAGTCCGGCAGAGCTGTGTAGTGGCACTCACTTCTTTGTCTGTGAGGAGTAAAAAGGTAAGCAGAAGAGTAATGCACACTTGTCCCTTTCTTTTCCCATCTTTTCCCTTTCTAGTTAGTGCTTAACTAGAAGTTAACTGGATTTCACTTTTATTTGTACCAGCAAACTTGACTTCATCATCACCACTTCCCATCACAAACGAGTGTAACATAGCTCTGTTGATTCCATACAAGTGAGTTCTAAGCGTCAAGCTCATGATCCATGTAAAAATCTATTAATGACTGTGGATCAGCATATGTGAAATCACTGTACCCTGAGTTTGCTTGGCTTGAGACCTTTAATTTCACTTTTATACATCTTCGAACAATGAAGTTCATGTGGATTGAGAAGTGAAGCAGGATTGAATATGATTCTTGAATTGACTTTTTAAATTGGATGTAACTTTATATTTAAATAATTAAAAATTATAACAGTAATGAACTTATTTTTAGAGAATAAACATTATTGATTCTACCACTAAACATTTTTGATAACAGATATAAAATGATGCTTTATGCATAGAAATTAATACTTAATGGGACTCTGAATGCTTCTGCATGAATTCAACACAGGAATTTGACAGCTTATTATAGATGTTGCAGGTTATGACCAGCCTAATGTCTGTTTATCATTATATTGTCTGAAAAGCAATTAATTTAAAAAAAGTTCATTGAATGGGTTCAGGATTCACATTCCTGATTTTAATTTGAGAAAGTTCAAGTACTAATGGTTCAATGAAAGAATTAAAAGTGTGATGATGTTTCATTGGACGCTAAAATCTTAGACATCAAATAATCAGGATTTATCAATGCAGTAGTGATTTAAAAATAATTTTCTAAGAAGAGATTAAATCAATAACATACAAATAAAGTACTGAGTTACTTAAAAACCAAAAGTAGAATAAAAATAACATATAGATAAATATGAAATGATTATGGCACTTAAAATCATGGCTTCCTGATTACATTCTGGGGCATTTCCTCACTGTTTTGAGGACCTGATCCTTGGTGCATTCGAACCAAAGAAACCCTTCTTACAAAAGGAATGCCTTGCATGCCAACTGAAGTTACGTGTTCATTTAATGTTTAATAATTACCTGGGTCTCATGAGCATATGCTCTTTTTGTATTGATTCCAACAGCTGACATCTGAATTGCTGTTTTATATCCATGGCCCCTGATTCTATCACTTCCAAGCAGTTTCCTTTTTATACTCAATGATGCAAATTAGAGACTGCCACTCAAATGTGGCTTCTGTTTTCTGACCCATGTTTCAGTCAGAGCATGACATAAATTGTGCCTTTGCTTATGAATAGGTAGAAGGATAATGTTGAAGTCTACTTCAAACTGGGTTTCAGACAACAGAATGTTCTGGAATTGGATCATTAATATTATTTTAAAAAACAAATATATGGAACAACTCTGTATGTATCAGATTCTTGTTATAAACAAGAGACATATAATTGTCAAAAATAAACAGTCTCTTTGTCCTCAGCCTACATCACAGTGAGGGGGTGAAATATTAATTGATTAATAATACCAAAAATAGGATAAACATAGAAGTATCTAGAATATATCACTTGGGGATATAGCCTGATGGAGACCAGAAAGGACTCCTCCAAAAAGTAAGATTTGTCTAAAAAATGAAGAATATGAAAGTATTGACTGGATTTGATTGGGATGAAGTACCTTTCAGATGGAGGGAAGAGTATATGCAAAGGCCTTTTGGCAGCAAGATCATGGTCAACATATTCCTTGTTACAATCCCAAACAAGACGGGAACTAGAGCTACAATAGGGGATTCAGATGGCACTTTGTATTATATTAGCCCCAAATCAAGAGGTCCTAGGGAAGAGTAGAGTCTATTTACTATCTTCTGCTGGCCTTTCTCTGAATAGACTCTTAAACTGGGAAACAAAGCCAGATGTCCGGTTGTATAACGAGGACAAGGCAATGCTGACTATTCAGAATGATGAGTAGAAATCGTGTGTGTATGTTTGTATCCACTTCACAGAGTGTTTACGTGTTTAGATTTAATTGAGGTCTTCCAGTCTCCTGTGACATTGAAGAATGTATATCAAATATGAAATATGGTAGGTGAAAGGGATTCGATGAATACATATATTTATGTACTCAAAAATATTGATCCGGTTATAGAAGAATAAAGATTTTACTGCGGTTCTCATTGCCCGGGGACTTTTGAATATGATAACAAAATTCTGTTTTGATAAGCAAGTTTCTTGATCTTTGGAATGCTACAAAAATGATTTATTATCCAAAATTAAAACTATTTACTTTGTCCTTAAGGTACTGACATATTTGAAATGGGTTTTCTACTTCTTTCACCCTGGAAGGTTCTTTTCACCTCTGGCAATAGTGATGGAAAATCCATTTTTTTGGAAGATGATAAAACATATACATGTTTTATTTCTGAATTAAATATTCTTTAGAAATTAAAGCTCATTTTTGAAGTTATAACACTGTCAGTTTGTAATAATAGTCTGTTTTCACTGACAAAAATGGAAGTTTTGTGCAGGCTACTATAGTTGTCCTAAGAGTGTTTCATAGTATCAGTTTGGCCACACACACAATTTATACTGTTTTGTAAGAATTAGGAGTAAAGGGTACATAATTTCAGGGGTGATGATTAGGGCAGGGGAGACACGTGATACAGTTGCCCATTGGCTCTTTATAACTTCTAGGGAAGAGTGCTGTAGGCAGGGCTCGTATAAATAATTTATTTAAATTTTGACTCTTTCCCTCGAAGACAGATACTCTGAATTTAACCAACATAAGTGAAAGAAGGTTAAAAAGTGGACTATTTGGAATCACAAGGCATCTTGTCAATCTCAAGCTGAAGGAAATGCTTAAATAACCTTTTTAAAAAAAATATTTTATTTATTTTTATTTATCTTTAGAGGGGAAGGGAAGGAGAGAGGGAGAAATATCAATGTATGGTTGTGCGTCCCCTGCCGGGAACGGGGAACAGGCCTGCAACCCAGGCACGTGCCCTGACAGGGAATCGAACCGCGATTGTGTGGTTTGTAGGCCCGCACTCAATCCACTGAGCTACACCAGCCAGGGCTAAATAACCTTTTGTTAAATTGAAGAACATGTATAGGAGTATTTTAAAGAATGTTACAACTTAAAACTTTCTGTATGCTTAACAGTTTGAAATTATTGTGTGAGTCCGTGTGCAACAAAATTACAATGTAAAGGAGGACTAGTGGTTCTCTATTGATTACTGTGAAAAAGCTTTATGAAAATACTACGTCATACACACTTCTCAGAAGTGTAACAATGATTAGAAGACAAAGTAAGAAATGGGCTCAGCACCATCACTGACTGTTTAAAGTCACAATCTCTTTGAGTGTCATTCTTTTCGTTTTTAACTTTAGGGAGTTAGACTATGACCCTCCAAACCCTGCCACTTCCTGATGTTGTGATTTTACAAAGTCTCCCTCCTTTTCTTAAAACTGGAAAATAATACTGTTTTGTACAGTTTTTGGTATTACATAAAAATGGATTGTAGCAGGAACCACACTGTGGGTGCTCTGTACTCCACAGAGACAGTATATGTGTGTTCATTTTATTAATTTTTTACTTTGTTTATTGGGGTGGCAATAGTTCATAAAACCACATATAGCTTTCAAGTGTGCAACTCAATGAAAACATCGTCCGCACCCTGCATCGGGCGCCCATTACCTCAAACGGAGTCTCTTTCTGTCCCTGTGTCCACCCCTTTGCCCACCTCCACCTGACCACATGCCCGTTTCCTTCTGGCTATTATCTTTGTCTAGGTGTTATGTATATATCTTTTTTGGCTAATCCTTTGCCTTCCTTCATCCAGTCCTCCCTGCCCCTCCCACCCCCTGACAGCTGACAGTCTGTTCCATGTATCCGTGCCTTTGTTTCTATTTTGTTTGTCGGTCCATTTAGTCCACTAGATTCCACACAGAAGTGAGATCATACAGTAGTTGTTTTAAATAATTACATTTGAGTGGTTAACACTCAAAGTGGCATACACCATTGCAGAATAAACGTTCTAGGAGATATGATGAGCTTTTAAAAGATACGTTGAGATTTAAAAAAACAGCAAACGTGGTTATATTTGGAAATTTTGAATATCTCATTTTGCATATTAAGTGTAAATTGAGAGTATTGCGTGGCTCCCCAGTCTCTCTGAGGCACGTAAACCTGGATTGCCAGGCTACATCCCACAAAGCTAACATACGTGAGCGGGAGCCACCGGCCTGATGTGCAAGATGGTGCCAGCCTGGAGGGAGATAGGAGTACTGCAGGCTCTTGCTCGCCAACGTGAAATTCCTTATTTAACTAAAATGGAATGGCACTATCTGGATTCATGATGAACATGGTTGAAAGCAATTAGCTGGCTGACTAGTTCAAGGTTCAGATGTTATTAATTCTAGATGTTCTCCCATAGAGCTAAATCTCATGAGAACATGGCCTGACTTTGTTCTCTGTTTCCTTATTGGCTTACCATCTCTGTGTCTAAATAAATGAACAAACAAACAAAACAAAAACCAGAATAATGATGATTTAGTCTTTGAAGAATAGAAGTAAGGTTTTTGGGGGGAAAAGAGATCTCTTTTTTATATATTATGGAAGGATTAAATTGACTATAATTTTTTTGAATAAGCCTTTCTTAGAAAAATTTAATTTGTACAAGTATGAATTAAAGCTTCACACAGACCTGAAATTCTTACCAACTGAAACTCAAAGTAGGTCCTGTAATTATGTGCAACCTAAAAAAGGTTTATGCCAATATTTCTAACGTAGGTCTCATCAGCAAAATAACTATTTCATTGTTCTAATGATAATTTTGAAGATAATCATGTGATATGATGTCATAGACCTTCATAAACCTTCAAAAATTTCTTAGCTCATTTAGAAATACATTTTAATCCTTTTTGTAGTCATGATGTGCATTGGGTCAAAATTCTGTTTTAGGTGATAAGTGAGTCAGGTGGAACCTACACTTTATTGATCATGTATTATGTTCTGGAACCTAGAAGTTTTACACATATTATTATATTCAATCTTCACATAAATCCAAGTGAACTCATTTTATAGATTACGCATGTTAAGCCTAAGTATCCTAAGAAAATCATTTGTGCTCTGCAATATGGCGAGTGTCTTATATTGAATTTGAAAGGAGTTCTTTACAATTCTGAAACTCATTTCAGTGGCTCTGTTAAACTACCTCCAAACATATTTGATGTGTTCTCGTGGGAACTTGGTTGTCACTGTGAAAAATGGGGCAGTTCCCTGCTTTTCTCGTTGGGAATTCATTCTCCAATGTCTGTTGTCTGCCTAGGCTTATCCTGGCCTTATTCTATAGACATGTTTTACCATACTAACAGATGATGCCATATCTGCTTCAGTTAGACTGTCTGCCCTTTTAATTGAGGAGGGAATTTTCTGTCTTATATTTTCTCCTTCATGCTTAATACAGGATATCTAGCTAAATACATATTTGTTGAATGGGTGACCATATTTCAAGTGAATTTTAAAAGTTAGATAACACTTGCACTTACAAATATATCAAGTTGCTTGATAAGAGGTGATGGAGAAATACTGGAGATGTATATTTTAGATTTTTGCTCTGGTGAACCTCATAGAGAACTTTTTTCTCTCTAGATAAGTTAATAAATATAGATCTTATCCTGTTTAAGCTGATGCATAATAGAGCAAGTATCCATTGCCTTTCTTTCTGTCAGAATCAAGAGTCAATGAAAAATATAGTCTGTCATCCAAGCTAATAATACAATTATGTTTAAATGTTCCTCAAATGATTGATTGCTAATTGTCTGGTGCTATTTTTCTCTTTAGTGTATGCTTATTATATTATGGAAAAGGCATTTTATATGTAGAGTTTTTACATATATGTGAGGTGTATTGTATGGCATGCTTAAAATGAAACACATAAATTTGTTAATTTCCTTTTGGAGATGGATGTAAGAGTGAATGTAATGTTATGGTAGTCTAATCTCTTGCTCTCTTTCATTATCATCGGTTTCCTGTATAAAAAGCTAAAGGCCAGAAAATATTGGTAGACAGTTGGGGATTTAAAAAAATCTGTGGACTGTATCTGAGTGAGCCCAGGAAATCATAAAGCACATGTAATCTCTTATACTGAAGTGTGGGAAGCAAGACAACTATTCTGATAGACACAGAGTCACAGGAAGAATAATAGTAAGTAGAAGTTTAATAACCTTACTTGGGTTCATAGACAAACCTATTTTTTAACCTTTCACAGGCATTCAACTACTTAATTCTGAATGAAGAAACTAATTCTCCTGATAGGATAGACACTTAATAGAGTCTTTGATTCATAATATTAAAAAAAAGTTAGAGTAATAGATTTTTAAGACTAGCTTAATGAACAAATTATAAAATCAGAAAACCATTCACTATATAGGTTTGTCAATCTCATGTAAAAAATCATGTAGCATTCTGAAGATGATCAGATTATGAGTAAAAAGTTTTAATTACTCATTTAATCAAAATGCTTCTCCTAAAATATATAGAATGAATTATTTAAACAGATCATTTAATAAATTATAAATTTTAACACTGTATGTCATCCCTCCCGAAAATATACACAAATTGAAGGCAATTATTTCCTAATAAGCGTTCACTTATGTAATCTTCAGATTCTATCATGATGAGGGTGAGTTGAAGAACTCACATCAATAAAAGGTGAGGAAAATATATGATACATAGAGATTAACATAAAATAATATTCTCATTTCTATATATATTCAAGATCCATATATGATACAAGTGTAACAGTCTTCCACAAATGAAGTGGAAACTTACAACACAAGAATATTGCCCATAACACCAGAGCAAATCTTTTTTTATTAACTGAGTTGAACTTTAAAATTATGTTATGACCAAAAATCAATAAAGAGAAACTGATTTAAGTTCACCCAAGTGTGAAGGGGTTTATTACTAGTGCTACATCACTCTAATGATGTTCTCTTAAAAATTTGTTTTTGTGATATATTGCATCTATTATTGCTAAAAGGATAAAACTGCAAAGCAACCTTGGACATTAATAAATCAACTTAAGAAAAGTGGGCATTTAGCCAAAGGAAAAGTAAAAATTCTGTATAGAGGTTTTAAATATTAGGTAATTATAGTGTATGCAAACTATACATACCCATATTAAATTGCTAATGAGGATTTTCTTCACAGAACTTTTTTAAACTAACATAGTATTGTCCTTGTTAGTAATGACTTCACAGCATGCAGATAAATAATATTTCTAAGGCTTGTTTTTCCTTTTAGCCTTCAAGGTAGAAAACTCCTAGAAAAACAGAAAAACAAAACAAAACAAAACCAACTAATGTTTCCTAAACTGAACTTCTGAAATTGTATTTCTCATGTTCTTATTTATATTCCACAGTATAAAAAATAGATCAGACTGTGTTTAAATGTTAAGAAATTATAACTCAATTTATACAATGCAGTCTCTAAAATGTGCATATATGCTAATGACAATGAGTTTATATGATGAAAAGTGGCAATATTAGCACTTAATGAAAAATTTCCTTAGGCCTTTTGATCTTCATTACTTCTAACTAATTTTTTCAGTGTTTGTATTCTTTTATTGATTTTCTCCTAAGAATACTTGGGCTATGGCACACAAATATGCTATGTATCATGGAACAGACATATAACTTTAAGGATAAATATAATATATTTATAACTTAATATAACTATAACCATTCTATATGTATAACTTAATATAACTTTTAAGGCAAATTTGATAATTTCCTTCATGTATCATAAACAGGAAAACGATTGTTCAAATCCCAGGTGTGCATCTCTATCGATTTGGTACCTTTACAATGAGGCACACTGGGTAATCACCTCCCAAATCGGCAAAATATACACACACCTCAAAAGTTCCTATCTTGCTTGTACTCCTCTCTTCCCCAAGAATAACCATAACCTGACTTTAGCACCAAAGGATAGTTTTGCCTGTAGTGCACTTCATATAAGTGGAATCATAAAATATGTGTACTTTGGTTTCTTGTTCTATTCACTCAACAGTATGTTGTAAGATTTAGTATCACTATTTCAATGTTTCCTTGCTGTGCAGCATAATCTGTATGAAAACACCATGATTTAGTTATCATTTCTACTGTCATTGAACATGGTTACTGTTTGGTAGCTGTTACAAATAGTAGGGCAGTGAACAGTTTGTACATGCCTTTTAGTGCACACATGTAGCATCTCTTTGGGGAGTATATATCAGAGTAGAATTATTGAGTCATACGTTCAGTCGGTTTAGAAAACCATTTTGCTGAAAGAGTCTTTCAGAGTTGGCATACGCATTTATACTTTTACCATCAGTTTTGGAATTTTTGTGGTTCCTGCTCTACATTTTGCCCAACCCTTGTTATCAATTTTTATTTTATATTTTTTGTTGGGGAGGACTTTTAAAAATATTAATCGTTCTTATAGAAGTACAGTAGTAGCTCATTATGGTTTTGAAATGTATTTTTCAATTATTAATAAATTTAGAACTCTGATTATATATTATTTAATAAAGTATCTGAAATATACTGTCTATCCATCTATCTATATTGAAATAAAATAGGGTTTGTAAAATGAAGAATAAATTGATAAAGCTTAGCCAGGTACAAAAAAGAAATAGATAGCTTAATTCAAAACAGTAAATTTGATGAGTTTATTATTGAGAAATATGTTATCAATAACAATTCAATTTTAAAAGAAGGGCTACAAATTTGGATTAAGCTCCTTGGCAGCAAGAAAAAAAGAGAGGTGTAAGAAAAGTTATTAACTTCTTGGCATTTCCTGATACCAAGTCCTATGAAAAGTTTATTCCATGTATTTTCATAAAGGTGATACTATAAGCAACATTCTCAACAACAGTCTTGAAGCAGATAAAATAGCAAATTTATTTCATTAATTCTCTTTCTATTTTTTTGTGCAAGTGCAGAGCCATCATTTAATGGTGAGCATAGTTGTATTGATCTCTATAAAGTCATTGAGATATGAAAACATGTACTCACAGAAATGTAAAGACAGTTCCTTAATATTATTTAATTTTATGTATCAGTTAGCAATATTGTGATAATGTCCATGAAGTACAGCAACTATTCAAGGTAATTTACGTTGTACGTTTAATTTTATTTTTTTGTCCAGTATAGTAGCCATTAGCTATATGTAGTTATTTTAAGTTTAATTGAGTTAAAATTAAATTAAAAACTTCTTTTCTTAGTTGCATTAGACATAGTGCAAGGGCTCAATGGCCATGAGTGAATTTTGGTTGCTACGTTGGGAAGCACACAGATACAACATTTTTGTAATCACGGAACAATTTATTGATTAAAACTATTCTAAAGCTTTAAAAACATTGTTCCTCATAACTTATAAAAATTATGTGTCATTGGAATATTTATGTAAAACAGCCTGTTATCTGTTGGAACTAGATATAATTTACCATGTATCTAAATGTAAGAATTAGGAATTGAAGGTCAATGAAATTGAACAATTTTTCTTGGATAAGAACACCTCAGTTCTCATCTTAGCTCTGCCTTTACATTCCCCCAGTGATTTAAGGAAAACCCGTGGTGTCAATCAACTTTTGTCTCACCTTTAACAAGTTAAAGAAAGAGTTCTTCAAACCAAAGATAGCACAGCAAGGTTCTTAGGGAAAAAAAGAGAGATTCACTTCAAATTAAAATAGCACTGTTGAAATACTGTAAGTTGCTTCTTTCAGAAATTATATTTTTACCCATTAAAAATGCCCCATGAAGACATTCAAAGCATAAAATCATTTATTTTGACATAAGTCCATACTTTACAATGAAGGTGACTTCCACTCTGCACATTTCAACAAAAATGTTTTCTCTCCAGATTCAATTATATGTGTTTTAAAGATATTACTTCTTAATTTAAAGATAATGAAAATGATGGATTTGGTTTATCTCAGATCTTAATTTATTGAGACCTTTTAGTGGTGTAAATAATTTTTTTATTGATTTACTGACAACATTTTCCTAAATGATATGGAAAAAATGATATGCTAATGAGATTATATTATTGCATCATATTGTTTCTCTTTTTTATTTTTATTTTCAATATTCAACTTTATTGAGGCATACTTGACATAAAATTATGTGATATTTGAAGTGTACATCCTGGTAGTTTGATACACATGTGCATTGTGAAAAACTTGTACACATCCATCACCATACCTATGTAATGTTTTTTTGTGTGTAAACATTTAAGTTCAATCACTAAACAAATTTCAGTTATACGATTTAGTCTTACAAACTAAACGCATCATGCTGTATGTTAGATCCTCAGGCCTATTCATTTTATAGCTAACATGTACTCTTTTACCAACCTCTTCCCAGGTTAAGAACAATAGGTCCTCAAACAACATTTATTCACATCATTTTTTATATGATTGATGAGGGAAAATATCAATTCCCAGCTGGGGCTATTGTCTGTGTAGAATTTACATATTGTTCCAGGCCTGTGTGAATTCTCTAGGTACTCTGGTTTCCTCTCGCATTTCGAAGATGCACACATTAGGTTAGTAGGAATGTCTGAATTGTCCCAATAGGAGTGAGTGTAGGTGTGTGTATAAATACGCCCTGCTTTGGAGTGGTGGCCTGTCCAGGGTTGGTCCCTGACTTGTGCCCTAAGCTTCCAGGACAGGGTCTGTTCACCCATGACTATGAACTGAAATAAGCAGGTTAGAAAATAATTATCTTACTTGTTTTTATTAATCTTTTACAAAATGTATGCATAGCTCACATTTATTATATTTTTAAATATTATATATATATATATATTTATAATAGTAATGGTAAATATAAATAACATTCATTGAGCATGTATTATGTGCCAGACATTTTAAACATATCTCTAACAAATCTGACTTTGACTTATAATATGTCAGTACATTGTTATACTTTTTACACTTGTGGCAGTTGAAGATTTGGAATGTTAAAGCAACTTGTTAAAAAAATCATACCATTTGCCCCACTGGCATTAGTCTGCCTACCCTGCCATAACAAAATACCCCAGGCTGAGCAACGTAAACAACAGAAATGTATTTTCCCACAGTTTCTCAAGTTAGAAGTCCAAGAACACAGAGCCAGCATGGCAAGTTTCTGATGAGAGCTCTCTTCTTTCCTAAAGATGGCCCTTCTCATTGTGTCCCCACCTGGGAGGGGGGGGAAGGAGAGAGGGGGGGAGGGAGGGAGGGAGAGAGAATGCACAAGCACACAGGCTAGCTCTCTGCTGTCTCCTCCAAGGACACTAATTCTGTGGGATCAGGGCCCCACCCTTATGACCACATGTAACCTTAATTACTTCCGTATACTCCTGACAGTTCCCTTCTCCAAAAACAGTCACATTGGGTGTTAGGGTTTCAACATGTGAATTTGGGGGAGACATAATTTAACACACAGCACCATGAATGAGCGAGAAAGTCACAATTTAAGCCCCAGTGATTATAATACTCACATGTACTCTCTGTTGCAGTCCTGAAAGTGGATGGGCCAATAGCACCTACTGTAGAATGTTGAGGTAATACCATAAGATGTTTTCTGTATCATAGCAGAACAAACCAGTTATATTAAAATTTGAGGAAGTATATACCAGAGTGGATATTTTCATAATTATTTTATACCTTAATTTCTTTGATATCAAAGAAATTACATACATACACTGAGATGAAAAATGTGCTTTTAAATGTTTATGGATAATGTCTAACTATATAGTTCCTACTGCTGCTTCATGTGGAGAGTGTTTCATTTGCAGAAAATACAGGTACAAAGAGTTCTTCAAGTTGAACATTTAAACCGCCTCTGATATCATTTTTTATTTACGTAGAAAGGATTTTGAGTCTTCATATAAATAAATTATGGATCATAAAGTTGCCAGTATCGCACAGAGGCTATCAAAGTGGAGAAAATGGAAAGATTCCAAATATTTCTCCTATGATCTGATATGTAAGTTTATTTGCATTTAACTCAGTAAAATAGGAGTTATATCAGGAGGCCATTTTTCTGAATTACTTTTTGGGAACTCTATATGCATAGTTTCCTGAGAGTATAAAAGAGCAAAAGAGAAGAAATATCTGAAGCTATATATTTAATTACTTAAATAGAGACACTTTCATTAATTTAGAAATTATGAAATAGTGTGGTTCGGTACATTTTTCTCCTTTGGTTGAGCAGTTATCTGTTTAATGCTGGGTGTGTTACAGCATTGTTTAAAGTGATGCCATTGTTTTTGGCATATTTTGACAGCTTCTCTTTTCAAGTGTCTAACTCATCCCCTGATAATAAATTCAGTTAGCAGTAAAACTTGTCTTCTTAGTGCTTTGATTTCTCACTACTTCCAACCATCCATTAACATCCCCAAGATATTCCTATTAAATTCATTATTCTTATGTTGCATTTCAAGAATAGTGAATTTCTGATTATCGTAGTTCTCTTCCAGTGGTTCTAAATCTCAGTTGTATCTTGTTTCAATAGAAACACTTGCCTTAGCAATTTTTAGGTATTTCCAAAATTTGTCTCTTTTTTATCAAGGTCTCTTCTATGAAACATTCCTCCAAGAGAAGTGAGCACAGGATATAATGTTTTAAAGTAATATGTACTAAGGAAAAAGCAATGAGAGCAGGATATGGGTTGAGTTTTTAGACAAGGTGCCATGGGGAAACTTCACTGGGAATGTGGATTCCGAATAAAAACTGAAACCAAGAGAAGAAGTTAGTCTTGCAGGTGAGAGAGAGAGGTGCAGTCCAAGCAGAGGCAGCACTGAATGGAGACAGTGAGGCAGAAAATGCCCGGCATGTACAAGGGACTGATCATCGATCGGTTCTTTTTTTTCCTATTTTTCAAGCTTCATACATATTCCTTAAATAAAGGGGATGTAAATCCTAAGATAAAAGGATCATATATAAGTAAAACAAGCAAATATTTAAATCCTTTGTTCAATCAGTTTCTTTTTACATATCAGTTATAATAATATGCATTCACCTCTAAAATTAAATTTTAAAGATGCATATGCCTTTAGTTACTGTAGTTTGAGCTAATACTTTTATGTCATAAAAAAGATAAACTACTCATAAACTCATATACTTGGTAGAACAGAATAGCAGGATAAGCAAAAGGAAACTATACTTAATTATATAACATAAAGATATATCCTGATCTAAACCCTTTAAGGAGATAATCTCCTTTCGTAGGGAAAATTCCATGCATGTTATAGAGGAGATACAATAAAGAGAATTCAAGTAACTTGTCTAAGATCAGAAAAGACAGAAATCTGAAACCTAAGTCTGTCTTATTACAAAGTCTATTCTGTTTCATAACTATGTAATTTGTTTATGGCATTATGTGTAAACAATCTTATCCCAAATAATCCCTAAAAGTATTTCAGTTCTTCTACTTGTTATTAATTGTCTATATTTAATGTAGCATCATATCACATTAATAAACTTAGATCTGATTTCACTTCAGTTGAAATAATGTTTCATTATTCTTTGAGTTCACAATTAATATGTTTTTTAGTACATGGTTAAAGACAAATTAATTCTCCTCCTTTAATATATTATATGAGACAGACACTACTGCTTCCAAATACTGGAAAGCATTATTCACTAGAAAACAAACAGATATTCCATTAGCTGAAAACTCTTTTTAATATAAATCATGATCTACTGTCATTGTTCATATTGCCTCTGCTTTCTTTTAATGTGACTGGACTGGCAACATTTCTCTTTTACTAGCTCTTATCAGAGTGGTTTTTTTTAATGGCATTCTTTTATTTTTGACAAAAAGTTTCATTATAGCATCATTGATCATTTTAATAGGAACACAATGAAAGAATTTGAGATAATTTTTTCTAGAATATGATTATATCCTCTTCCAGTTTAGAAATCCCTACTTAATTGTATTTATGAAAGCTTATTAAAACAATTTTTAATTCATAAAACTCATGATCACACTGCTTATGGTTCCTTTAAACTAAGATAAAGAAGACTGTTGAGCTCTGGCTGGTTTAGCTCAGTAGATTGAGCATGGGTCTGTGAAGCAAAGGGTTGCTGGTTCGATTCCCAGTCAGGGCACATGCCTGGGTTGCAGGCCAGGTCCCCAGTAGGGAACACATGAGAGGCAATGACACATTGACGTTTCTCTCCCACTCTTTCTCCTTCCCTTCCCCTCTCTCTGAAAATAGATAAATAAAGTATTTTTTTAAAAAAGACTGTTGAATAAAAGAAGAGACTGAGATGGTTTTTAGTGCTTGTGTATAAAAGTGAATGTCATTATATCTAAGCCATCCCCAATTTTTGTTTTCTGTTACCTTTTTAGAGCATGAAAATAATAAACTTTTACATAGAGAACTCACTACTAAATGCACATATTACCTCATGTAACCCCATGTAATATTACAAACATTAAAATGTATTATAAATGTAGAGTAATTTGCTTAAAGTCAGAGTTAGAAGGGCAATCTAGGATTCGAAAGAAGACATATTTATCTAACGATACCCCTCTCTCAAGCATTGCTTGACCTCCTCCAGGTAACCGGCCTCCTGGCTGGTGCCAGATCCTGTGCTGGGGGCTGAGGGTGCCCTGGCACCCAGGGTGCTGTGGAACAGTGGGCTAGGGTTACATGACAGCCTTACTAGAATAAGATAGGTCTGTGGAAATCAAGGCCAAATGACAAATGCATGAACCTGAAAAGTCTTTATTAGTTCAATGCTGTTACCAACAAAATCAGGAGATATCAGAGCCGCTGATGATAAAATATTACTACTGTTATCTTTCCTCACAAGAGGAAAGTGTCTCCTGCACATTTGGAAACTCAAGGAAACCTGACTAGTATTTCCTCTTGGGCTTCAGGGCTACAACTCAGAAAGCTCTGTAACCAAGTTCTGACATTAGATTAAAATGGTATATAACCAAACCAAGTTTCTGAAACTTCTAACCACAGAGTATGCTTTTTACAAAGTGAATACTGATGTCTTGTGAGCAACTGGCTATTCCTACCTTATTTCTCTTATTCATTTTTCTATTGAGCTCCTTCTTGCTATAGGACCCTGCCTCATGGAGAAGATAGTGTATTGGCACGTAGCAATGCTTATGACAAATAATGGTATAATATTTAGTAATTCAA
Source organism: Sturnira hondurensis (assembly GCF_014824575.4). Lineage (NCBI taxonomy): Eukaryota > Metazoa > Chordata > Mammalia > Chiroptera > Phyllostomidae > Sturnira > Sturnira hondurensis. The sequence continues at coordinate 1,991,648 of NW_028076312.1, forward strand.
TGGAGTTAGTGTGTAGGCATCAACTTAAATCTCAAAATTCAAGGGTGTTTTTTTAATTCAGAAGGTAAACGGCACAATTTTCACTGACAGGGTAAGAGTGACATTTTTAAAGTATAACTTGCTTAAAATAGTTCATGTAATGTATTATAAAATGATTTTTTGATTCTAACCAGAGAGAGACAGAAATTTCTCACACATGTATTTTTCCCCTACTTTGCCTAAAAATAAAATTAGGAATAAAATATAGATACCAGAAAACCAAATTTGTGAAAAATTTTACAAACAAATGGTATCCAGGGAGAGACAGAAAGTTTTAGAATTTTGTTTCCAGTGGCTGTCGATACTACCTCTGGAAGCTAATCACAAATGCTGGTGTTCAAGGGGGGCGTTTGTTGAAGTTCACAGTCTTTATCTATGGCCAGCCAAATGGAATGGAAATACACTTATTTGCTTAGAAAAAAATTTTAATACAGATATTTAGAATGATAAGCACAGTCTTTTGCCTCATTAAAAGGCCAATTTCAAATTATTAATATGAAAAATAATTTGCTCTAGATGTAATCTAATTATTAGTAATTAGAGGGCAAAATACTCCAAAGATGAGATACAGTTTTTTACCTTATTTTACAAAAATAGAGATCTGAATAGATTACAATATCATAATAAAATGCTTTGATGCTGAACACTGATAATTATGATAATTTTATATATGTTTGTTGGAAAAATCAGATAATGTGTAAATATTATGGGTAATCCAATCATCTTTCAATAGCACTATATAACTTGCGAATGTCACTGGTCATACATTTAGGTAGGATTTTATACATCCTTATGACCTGACTATAGGCAAGATTGGAGATGAAAATAGGGGCAAATTTCTCAAGTTCAGGAATTTCTAACTGTTGATTAGTGACTGGTTACCTCCTTATAAACAGAAAGTAGGCAGAGGTTAAATTAAACTAACAAGTGTTTCGGTTCAGAAATTTTAACAAGGATTTTAATTACTAGTTTTTGTTGTCACAGGGGTTCTCATGACCTGTTCACGTGGTCTGTGATGTCCAAATAAGCACAATATTATCATATTTTCCATATTTTCCACTCAGAATGCCTTGCTGAAAGGTTGTTGAGATCATGCCCTTCCTCTTTTCAAAATGTTCCCCCTGCCTTTTATCTGATGCACAGAAGCCGCCAGCATTTTTTACAATGGGTCTCAGAGTTCCTCTAGGGCCTGCCTCTTCATTTTGTCCTTGAACTCATCTTTTCCTTCCTCCTTCTCTCAGCTCTGGCCAGGACAGCCTGGTCACTGGTTCTGAAACAAGCCAGCAATTTTGCTGCCTAATGGTCTTTAATTGCTATTCCCTCTGCCTGGATTCGGCCCCCCTCTCACAGTGCATGGTTAATTCCTTCCCGGGCTTCAGGTTTTACTCAAAAACTGCGTTCCCAGTGAAACCTCTTTGTGAAAAATTTCAACCCATACCTCACTCTCCTCTCAGTTTCTTCTTCTTCGTGTATATTAGGTTATCATCCTGTATAATGTGCATACTAATCTTTAATTTCAGTTTACCTCTCAAACCATAAGTTCCCTAAGAATGGAGATTTCGGTCTCCTTTCTTCGCTTTTGTGTTCCTCTGTGCCTGTCACGTAGTAAGTGATCAATTAATAATTTACGTAAAATAATTTATATAAATAATGAGGGAATTTATGTAATAACATTAACTTATATGGAATATTTGTATAAAATTATAGTCATTACCATTTTATTTTATTAATAAGTATAATACTCAAGATAATTAGCTGATACATAGAAAGAAGTTTAACAGAAATGAGATGTTGTTTCATTACAATGTATGGTATTGTTAAGAGAAATTTAATACATAGATTTAAATATTTTATCATCCAAATATATCCCCAGTGCTTATATGTAAATATTTATTGAATAAATGAATGAAAAAATGATAAATATGCACATTTGATCCAACCAATGAAAATTAAACAACACTGACAAATGTTAGCCCTGGCATTTTAAATAAAATTAAATGTCTGTGTACCCTGGCTGGTGTGGCTCAGTGGATTGAGCACTGGCCTGTGAACCAAAGGGTTGCCAGTTCAATTCCCAGTCTGGGCACATGGGGGATTGTGGGCCAGATCCCCAGTAATGGGTGCATGAGAGCTGAACATGCATTGATGTTTCTCTCCCTCTGTTCCTCCTTACCTTTCCCTCTCTCTAAAAATAAATAAATAATATCTTTAAAAAATAAATTAATTAAAAATACCCATTTAAATGAAGGGAGATAGAATGTAGTATTTATTAAAATGGGTTTATCACATTTCGAATGCACCTGATACTACAAATTTTAGCTTTGTGATCAAAGTAGTATGCCTTTGACAAACATCTCAAACATGACAAACATGTTGAGTTGCTATTACAGTTGAAAGTACAGGTTAAATACGGTAGAATCTCGCCCCATGACCTTTCTTTTCTCATTCACTTTTTCTCTCTCATATACACCAACACATGGGCACATATACCCACACATAGGTGTCAACAAAACAAAAAGATATTTACAGGGACATGTGACTGCAAAGGCATCGCATACACGACAGTTCTACAAATGGGCACTGCTCAAGGAATTGAGATGATACGGAATATCAGTAAATAGTACAACGCTGCTGTCTGGACAGCAAGCCAAAAATACAGGTCCACTGCCAGATACTACAGACTGTCCTGGCATGATGTCAGAGACAGTGAAAAGGGGAATGGATAAAAAAATAATTCCTTTTAGTTAAACTTTAACAAATAGTTTATGATTCAGCAATTCCAATGTGCTTTTTTAATGAAGGAAATATTTTGGTATAGTTATCTTCTCAAGGAACCAATATTACTGTAAAAACATCAGAGGTAAAAGTCTATGTTTAGCCAGTAAAGAGTTTCATATTTTACTCTGTACTTCTGAAAATATTTGTTGATTAAATCAAGAGTAGAAAAATTCAATCTGTCCTGGACACCCTTTACTGTGACAGCCCAGAATACCACCCAGAACCATGGGCACCTCTCAATAGGCTCAGTCAGGCTGAGCTGTTTAGAATTAGAGCTCAGATAAAAACTAAAAACTCCCTCCACTTGTTAAAATATTCTAATGTATTTAGAGCCGAATTCATGTAGTGTGAAAAGGAAAACAGCATGCTCCACTGATTTTTATGTGTTTTTTAAAGGCAATTTAACATAGTTATGGCTGCATGCTAATATGTTCATAAGAAAGAGGGAAAATAATCAACAAATATAAGGTAATTAAACATCAGGATAAGTTACAAAAGAAGGGAAACTTGGAGAGTTAAAGTTTAAATAAAATTTCTCAATATCTCATCAACTAATTCTGAGGAAAAAATACAATGGTTATGCATTTGAATTGTTTTTTGTTTTTTCTTTCAACTTGAAGTCAATGGACTTGACATTCTTATAAATTCTTCCTGGAAACATTTGACAAGTGCTATTTCCAAGCCCCAGAATAAATACTCCCCTACTGACTGATTCCTCGGGCCAGGATTATAAAATCACACTGGTTTAGACCATTTTAAACACTTTCTAATTATAGGTATGTGGAAGGCTAATTAATTAGTCTTGTGACACTAATTAGTTACCACCCCTCAATTTTCCTCAATGAAAACATTCCCCTTGTATTTTCCTACAGAAGAAATGTGGAGAAAATATTCTATTTTAGGAATATAATATTCATAACTCATAATCAGTTTTAAATCTGAATTGTTCCTAAATGCAACATACTCTTTTTTGACTAATAAGTATTGCAAAGTTTTAGTCAATTAGCCCCATTAGCACTCTTTATATTTTTCTTTCAGAATATTTTTAAGCCAAGCAGTGTTCCAAAATATTTGCAAATATTACTGTGTCTAGCCTTGTAATAACTGTATAATATAAATGTGCTATTATTAACTTCACTTATTACAACTTTCTTATTAAGTAACGCTGAAATTTATTAATATTGTAAACAAAACTCAACAGTCTTTATAGTTTTTCATTTTAACTTCCTAAAACATTTCACAGAAATTTTCAGATGAAAAAATTGAAACTTATCTCTAAAGATATATTTATATCTGAACGATAGAAGACTTTAATGTAGTCTTTGTTGTCAGGATAAAAGTTTACATACATGACTTTTAAATTTATTTGCATATTCCTTTTTCCTTATGTCTCTTAATTTGAGTGATTGGTAGCCGCTGAGTATAACTAGGTATGTTCATCTTCCCAGGGTGGAGTGAAATTAAAGAGATATTTCCTATTTTATGTTATCTGGAAGAAGGGGGATCTTTATTAAACTGAGTACATCACCATTAATTTCTAAGGTGAAATTAATGTTCTATAGTCATCAGCTCCCATGGCCTTTTATAGATGTTTAAACAAGAAGAGTCCAGAGTGCCCAGGATCAACAATATTTAGTTTTACTAAAAATGCTTTGGTTCTACTCACCTATTACTTTAGCATGTCTACAGGCAGTTTAACTATATGAATTACGATTTCACTATGTTTCCGATGTCAACATATCTTCTCTCACTGGACTGACTCCTTGGTAGGGGTGTAGATCAGACTGGCATTTAATGGGTTCTGTTTGGTTTGTTGGCTGTCCCCAGATCTCTCAGACCAGCAGATCAGCAAAGGTTTCATGTTTTTAGGTTTACAAAAATATGTCAGGAGTGGTGCTAATTCTTCATCCTTAATAACCTAAAAATGTGAAGTTTCTCATTAACATTTCCATGAACATTGTTTAGGAAGCCTACAGGTCTGAAGTATAGTTGTTTTCTCAGGTAATGCAAGTCTCAAGCAGGTAAGCCAGGCTCTTTATACTAATCCTCATGACCTTAAAAATTATCTGGGCCCTGGCTGGGTAGATCAGTTGGTAGGAACATCATCTGGATACACCAAGATTGTGGGTTCAATCCCCAGTTGGAGCACATACAAGAAACAACCAAATGAATGCATTTATAAGTGAAGCAACAATTCAATATTTCTGTCTCTCTCTCAGATCAAAAGAAAGCATTTTTAATTGTCTATGCATGTACTGGCAGGTAGCATAAAAAGCTACCTAGACTGAATAAATTTGGTTTGGTGTTCTTTTCTTCTCTGTGATCATAAGCATAAGCCTCCTAAGTACTAGAGTCTCTAAAGTTTGTTATGCTCCCATTTCAAATCCTGGGAGCCTGGAAAAGTTACTTAGGTTTGTCCAAATAATATGTATAGTCATTACTGACATTCATTCAGTCATTCAAAGTTTAAGAAACTAATATCGTTACCTTAATGTAACAGACACTATAATAAACTGGAATTTTTAAAAAGATTTTATTTATTTACCTTTAGAGGGGAAGGGAAGGAAAGAGGGAGAGAAATATCAATGTATCGTTGCCTCTTGTGTGTCCCCTGCCAGGAACCGGGAACTGGCCTGCAACCCAGGCTTGTGCCCTGACTGGGAATCTAACCTTGATCATGTGGTTCGCAGGCCCGAGCTCAATCCACTGAGCTACACCAGCCAGGGCTACACTGGAATGCTTTTAATGATGAACAGAACAATGTGTAAAAAAGCAAGCAAAATTAAAATACCATCTGCTATTAGTAATGAGCTATAATTAGTATAAGTTTCTGGATAATGCAAAATTATAAAAATCAAACATTTCTAACCATCTTGGAGAAACTGGAAATCTTGCGTATTTTTGGCAGAAAAGTAAAATGGTATAGCCTCTGTAGAAAATAGTATGGTAGTTCCTCAAAGAATTAAGCATAGAATAACCATATAACCTACCAACTCCACTTTTGGAAATGTACTCAAAGGAATTGAGGGCAGAGATTTAAACAGATAATTGTATATTAATGTCCACAGCAGTATTATTCACAATAGGCAAGAGGTGGAAACACCCCAAATGAGCATCGATGGATGAATAAACAAAATGTTGTTATTCAGTTTTAAAAATGAATCAAATTCTGACATATGAGTCACCATGGATAAACCTTGAAGACATTATGTTAAGTGAAATGTCAGTAATAAAACAACCAATTTTATGTGATTCCACTTATATGAGGTATCTAGATTCGTCAAATTCACAGAGACAGAAAACAGAATGATAGTTGCCAATAGAGGCAATGAGGAGTTACTGCTTAATGGAAAGAGTTTCAGTCTCGGAAGACGGAAGATTTCTGAAAATGGATGGTGGTGATGGTTAAACAACAGTGTGAATGTACTTAATGTTACTGAACTGCACCACAAAAATGATTAATATGGCAAATTTTATGTTATGTATATTTTGCATAAAAACATAAATAAAAAGATTAAATGTTTTCCAAAGGTAATATTTACTACCTTCAATCAATCTGGGTAGTATAGTAATAATTGATCCTTTAATAAGATTTTTTCTTGAAATTTGGTATTGTTATAAGAGCATTCTTTTCTACAAATTATGATGTGTGATTATGACTTGGGTCTGTTGGCTCAACTATCACCTGAGTCCTGTTATCCACCTCATATTTGGATCCTGAGGGCAGTTGTCTTAAATATGTGGAAATAAAATTTTTTAAATTTATTTATCCACTAAATTTATATTTTGCCACTTCACTTAAAATTCCCTTGTTATAGTAGTAAGTTAAAATGTTGTTCAAATTAAAATTTAATGAAAAGTATGAATTACAGTATTCTTTTTAATCTACTTTTCTATAGACTCAGAAAATACTATAGTTTCAGGGCTTTCAGTAAACATAAATTAATTTCCAATTTAACCTTTGAAATGTGAATTGGCTTTAAACAAATAAGTAAGAAAAGGCAATATGAAATCTGGAGGAAAGACAAAATGACACCAGTGAGATTAGCAGACTTCTTACAGTCAGTTCTCCAAGAAATTCTAGTACCTACAGATATAACGGATGGGCTAAAATTAATGTTCTGCACTTGTGGTACTAGCCATATAATTTTGGTGAGATATTTATCGGTGTTAAACCTCAGTTTCCTTGTATATAAAACAATAATCACATTAGCTGTCTTATAGGTATGGAGTTAGGATTAATGAGAAAACCTAGGTTTAAAGTCATTAAACCTAGGTTTAAGTCATTTGTTCACAATTCCCAAATCCACAAAGCTCACATTTTCTCTTTTAAGTTGGTTCCAAAATTTATTTAGTTTAAAAAAAACACACATTTTACTTAAACTGACTTGAGAAACTTGCTAGTCTTTGTTGATCCCACTTCTTTTGACTTCTTATATTTTACTGTGAATTATTAAAGTGATTGAATATGCAGTGCTCCTCAGTCCAGGTGGTGTATGGTCTGGGCATGGAATGACCCATCTAAAATTCTAACCATATCTGGCTCCAAGGATTCTGGATAAGGGGTTGTGGACTGGTATATAGAAAACACTTAAAATATATTGTATATATTCAGCATTTAATTTAGCTATTATGATTTATTACGTTGGACTGTTGGGAGAACTTGAAGTTAAAAAGAAATCACACTATTTCATTTAAGGTATAGTCAAAGAGGTCACTTGAATCGATGTCAATTTTGCCAGGTCAGACACGAGTACCATTATACAAAAATTGGCCCTTTTATGAGAGTCCTGCCTCTGTCTTTACCTATTATACAATGTGAAACTGAGGTGCATCATTGAAAACTTTCAGGCCAAATTATTATGTCATCACATTAAAATTGCTTATATCAATCTCACTAGGCATCAATCTCTTTCAAGATAATTTTATTTTTGAACACATATTTCTGAGCATGCATAATTGATTACCTTACCCTAAAAACAAAACAAAACAAAAACAACAACAAGCAACATGTAATTGGTCTACCCCAATTTGTCAATTGTGACATAAAAGAAGACAAACACTATCATAGAGGGAATCGGGCCTGTTCATCATACGTTCCCTTAGTTCTTGTCAGTCTCACGTTTCCTTGGTTACTTACAACATGGGAATTAAGTGCCTCTGAAATGAGTTTCTGAAATAAACTTTTAAAATATAATTTATAGAGGTGAGGTATGGGATATGTTAGACATGCATATGTTACTCTATTTTATAAAGGTAATGTTCACGGAAACTAATAAACCTATAAACTATGCTTGTGTCATATTAAAATTGTGTCCCAGATAATTTTTTTATTTTTTATTAAGCATATTTTATTAATTATGCTAGTACAATGTGTTTTTCTCCTTTTCTCCCCTCTTCCCAGTATCCCCATTCCCTCTAGTAATCTCCTGCTTAGTTCATGTCCATCGGTGGTACATATGAGTTCTTTGTCTTCTCCATTCCCTATACTAGTCTTAACATTCTCCTACCTATTTGGTACCTATCAATTACGCTTCTTATTCCCTGCACCTTTTCCCCCTCTCTCCCCTGTCTCCTTCCCCACTGATAATCCTCTATATGATCTTCATCTCTATGATTCTGTTCCTATTCTAATTGTTTGCTTAGTTTGTTTTTATATTTGTTTTTTTAGTTCTCTTGTGGATAGCTGCGAGTTTGCTGCCATTTTACTGTTCATATTTTTAATTTTCTTCTTTTTCGTACATAAGTCCCTGTAACATTTCATATAGAAAGGGCTTGGTGATGATGAGTTCCTTTAACTTGACCTTATCAGGAAAGTACTTTATCTACTCTTCCTTTCTAAGTGATAGCTTTGCTGGATAGAGTAATTTTGGATGTAGGTCCTCACTTTTCATGACTTTGAATACTTCTCTCCAGCCCCTTCTTGCCTGAAAGGTAACTTTTGAGAAATCAGCTGATAGTCTTATGGGCACTCCTTTGTAGGTAACTGTCTCCTTCCTTTTGCTGCTTTTAAGATTCTCTCTCTATCTTTAACCTTTGCCATTTTAATTATGATATATCTTGGCATGGCCCTCTTTGGGTCCAACTTGTTTGGGAATCTCTGGGCTTCTAGGACTTGTATGTCTATTTCCTTCACCAAATTGGGAAAGTTTTTTTTTCCAATATTTTTTCAAGTAAGTTTTCAATTTCTTGTTCTTCCTCTTCTCCTTCTGGCACCCCTATGATTCAGCTGTTGGTACATTTAAAGTTGTTCCAGAGGTTCCTAAGCCTCACTTCATTTTTTTTGAATTCTTATTTTTTTTCTTCTGTTCTGGTTGAATGTTTATTCCTTTTATTCCAAATCATTGATTTAAATTCCAACTCCCTTCTAATCCTGTTGGTTCCTTGTGTATTTTTGTTTATTTCACTTTGTATAGCCTTTACTTGTTAATTTATTTTGTGGCCATACTCAATCATTCAGTATGTGGCCATACTTACATTTATTCTGTGAGTATCCTGGTACCAGTGTTTTGAACTCTGCATCTGATAGGTTGGCCGTCTATATAGTCATAGATAGGGCCACATTTCTTTGTCTCCTCACTTTGGCAGCCTCCTGTGTTTCTGTGTATTAGGTAGAGCTGCTTTGGCTCCCCATGTTAGCCCATTTGTTACACTGAAAGGGGCAGAGCTTTAGGTATTCACCAGGATGGGGCAACCCACTTTGCCACTTTGTGGCACTATACATGGGGGAGGGGTCAGAGAGGGAACGATGCTGCTTGCTCAGCTCTGGCCCCATTTCCAGTCACTTATCCCACTTTCCGAAACTGACTGGCACCTTTCTAGCTGCTGTGCTGGAGCTGATTCCCAGAGTGGGTGGGTTGCCTATATTCTAAGGACTCTTTTGGCCCCTTAAACAGACTCTTCTGAGAGACTGGAAGTTTCTTCCACCACCCCAACCTCCACTGAGGTTATGAGGCTTTATTCCCTAGTGCTGGAACCCTGGGCTGCTCAATCCGGCCTGGTGCTGGGATCACTGGCTCCCCAGTTGTCTCTCCTGGTTTTATGCACCACGTGTGAATGTGGGAATGCCCATCCCAGGGTCCACAGCCACTGCTGCTGCAGGGCCATCACTGCCTCACCGTGACTGCCTCACCACGGCTGCCTCACCACGGCTGCCTTGCTGTGGCTGCACTCTGTCCTCTCCACCCCTCCTATGTGTCTGGATGGATGTTTCCTCTTTAAATCCTTCATTGTCATACTTCCATGGGGTTCAATTTTCAGGCAGTTCTAGTTCTTTTGATTTTAGATTGGTTGTTATCCTTCTTATGTTTGTGTGAGGAGGTGAAGCAAGTCTACATATGCCTTCATCTTGGCTGGAAGTCCTAACTTTTATTATATACTATAACATCATGTATTTTTTCTAAATTAGAAATATCACAATGATTTTTATATTTTACAAGAAGCACAATTATCTTTTAAAAGCTGCATATTTTAATGATGAACTGTAATAGAAGACTAAAATATGTTTTTCTGTATTTTTAAAATATAAGAATATTTATTTATTTGATTTTCTTAGAAAGTGGCACCTGGAGTATTTGTCACCTCAAGCAACTTATAAGTTAACTTATAACTATAGCTATATAAATCTTTTCAAACACTGTCAAGCTGATGTTTTTAATTAGGAGAAAAAAAGTAATACAACCAAATTTATACTAATAAAGACTCTACTAATACCTACAATAACAATATTTGTTAGAGATAATGGTAAATTTTATCTAAACATTTTAATACATTATATAAAATTTAAAAAGTTATTGCAACTGTCAGGGCACATGCCTGGGTTGCAGGCCGGTTCCTTGCAGGCCAACTACCAGCAGGGGATGCACGAAAGGCAACCATACATTGATGTTTCTCTCCCTCTCTCCTTCCCCTCTAAAGATAAATAAATAAATAAAATCTTTAAAAAAAGTTATTGCAACTGAAAGTGTGTAATTCTTAAGCTTCTCAAATATTGTGTGGGAAATTCCTGAGCTTCCTATACTAAATTTTTAATGTGCTTTTGTTGTAGTATATCCCAACTAAATATGACTTGTGTAGGGGAAACATAAATAATTTCTGTTTTTTTCCATCTTAATTTAGAATCTTTATATTCCTGGGACCTTAAAAAATTTGTTTTCTATGGAGCTAAATAGATGGAAGAATATCATTTTGATGTTCTTTTTGAGAACCAACACTTTCCTTTTAAAATCTGAATATAAAATCTTTAAAAGTCTTCAGATATTAATTATTATATTAATTTGAAGCAGAGCTGAATGTCTACAAGGATCAGCGTTATAATTGTTACATGTGGTTGGGAAATTAAATCTCTGCAATTATGACTGAAACAGTGGACATCCTGAATAGGTAGTGTGTCACTAAGCAACAGCTAACAGGGTATGTGATCTTCATGAACAAGGATGATTGTATTGTCACTCCATATTATGTTATGTTAGGGAAATATGTAGTAACATGTTACACAGTATTGTCCCTGGAATGGAACCTCCTAACCTAGTGCTCCAGTCATGTAAAGGATAAAAACTATTTTATTGTCATTTATACTCATAATAGATCAATTGCAGGTTGCCTTATAGATGAAAATAACACTGATTATTTTTTAAAGGAAGCAAAGTGAGTCTGTGTGTGTATGTGTATAATTTCTTTTCACCTCTCCCCTAAAAATTTCTCCTTTCCAAATACCTTTGTTTCACAATTCACCTTTGTTCTATTCTGTCCATCTTAGAGATATATGCTTACCTTGAGGATAAATCTTCAAGATTTTTTAACTTTTATCATTTTGCATGGCTATATAAAGTTAGTGACAGATTTAAATTTCATTAGCATTTATGCTGCAAATGCAGTAGATATCTTAAATTCTAATTTAATGCACCTTTGAAGTCCTTTTTATTAGCCTGTTAATTACCAACCATACTGTTTTATTGAAATGCATATTACGTTTGTGCCCTAATCAAAACAGGGATATGGTTCTAGAATTGTAAGAGGAAACTATCTCTAGCAGTTGGATAAAGTACACACTCAACCATCTGGAAAGTCTACTAGAAACATTACTGGTCCAGTGAAGCTGTAATAATACTAACATAACTTTTAGTATTACAAAGAAAGAATTATTCATATGTATGCCTCCAGAGATAGAAAACTGTGTTGGTAGGTAAAATAGAACATCTATGATTGATGTTGATTCTTAGATTCCATTTTAGATATGAATTTTTTTTATGTCATTTCAGAAATGTGTATGTTTAGAGAGCTAGAGTCACATATGAGTGACAAAATTGCTTTCTTGAGAACTAGAGTGGTACTGCTCTAAGGGTTCTCATGCATTTATGAAGACTTTTTTTTCCTTTGATTCATTTTAATAGTAGACTTGTGGCTAATGGCCAGCCTCATTTTAGGATTTCTCCCACCAGAGCTCATGAGCCATTTTTTTGTATTCAGTGTGTGTGACCCAGCAGGTGTCAAGTTAGAGAAGATTGGGGGAACAGATAGTCCACCTCTAATTAAATACTGACCATATCCCCTACCATTTTTATGTGCATGTCCCCAAATGGAAAAGCAGATGGCATCACTTGAGCCTGTCTAGTGACAACCTCCTTTGTAAATTTCTGCTGAAATGGAAAAGTGGGGACAATGCCAATTCAGCTGTTAGAGCTCATTCTCATAATGGACAAGATGGCAAATTAGTTGGGAGGGAGTTACAGCAGCCCGGAGGTGTAATATAAGCCATCTCCGTTGCCTCTGCATTCGTCCAGCCCCATCCAAACCCAGGAGGAAAAACATGTGGGGCTTGCTTTATTGTATGCATAGCAGGAGTTGGCAGTACACTTACATAGTAAAATAGATTTCCAACATTTTCCTGCCATCAATTGTAATTTTCTAAGGTTTCCTTTGTGACAGAGTTTACAAAAGGGAGCTTTAATAAAACTATCATTAGCTCCACAGATCAATATGGTTTGGGGAATACAAAACAACTTCAGTTGTTTAAAATTAGGAAGTATCAGAGGGTGTCCCCCTTCCCCCTATGGATATCAAATCATGCTATTGATTGGTCTACAGTGCAACTGTGAAAAATTTTCAGACATCAGGTGGACTAGCTGGGAATAAAAATAAAGCCCCTGGACTAATGAACATAGTATGTGGCACCTGAGAGACCTCCTGTGTGTCTCAGTGTGAATCCTTCTCTAAAAGATGTGGCCTGCGCCTCTGACAAGACCATGAATGACATGAAAAGGCTTAGGACCAAAAGCATCGTTCTATTTTGTCCTGTTTGTTCTCTTCTTCTCCATTTCTCACAATTTGCCCAATGGCTTTTATCAAGTAATTCGGAGACAAAGATAATGACAAAATGGGAAAAAACACAGGGCCCAGCACAAATAGCACTCCCTTTTTTGTTACAAAGTCATAAGCATGTAATTCTGTAACATAACAATTTCACACTCAAGCACATCAGGTGATATTTTAGGTGAAAGGTTCAAATTAAAACTATAAATTGTTATACCCACAGCATTACCTTACTAACCACACTCAAGCAGGCCTTACTACTGTTGGACGCTGTATATATGAAAAAAACACACAAAATAAATACAGAGTGAAACATAATCTTCAGTTATGTGGAATAATAGTATAATTACAATATTTAGAGCAGAAAGTGAAATGAATACTCATGAATATCAAAGAATTAATTCTCTGAAAACCCAAGTCAATATAAAAAAGTAACCAAGTTGTAGTTCAATTTGGAATAACACCTCATAGAGCTAGTCAGTCTTGGATTTAAAGACTGAATATTAGGGAGATTTGGAATATGGAAAGAAATTTAAATGAACATATATATCTATAAGCAAGTCGTAAATTTTTCTATTTCTCAGTATACTGTATATTAAACAAATAAAGTCAAAACTCGTTTGTGGTGACAGAAAAGTAGGACGATTTCTTAAACCATCGATTCTCAGAATACAACCCCAGAACAACAGCAGGGGCATGATCTAGGGAATTGTGACAAGTGCAAATACGTGAGCAGGCCTGCAGAACAAGAAAGCGTGCCAGGAATCTGTATTCTAAGTCCTCTACATGGTTCTGATGTGCCTACAGTCTGAGACTTACTTCCTTAGACCTTTGTTTCATTGAGCTACATTTAGTGGTGAAATTATGTGCTTACTAGGAAAATTTGAAGTTGCAGAGGGGTATATTGTAACTTAATTTTAAAAATGCCCTCAGCCCCATTCTAATCAGGCTCCTGATCTTTAAGGAGGGGCAGTGAAGTTCAGGGAGTTGTACGGTTGGCCAGACAAGCCTAATTCAGATGTGTTTGGATACTTTGTGTGTTACTGAGCATATATTATATTTACAAATATAATTTTGAAAATACTTTTACAATGAATGAATGGGATTCAGATTTGGTTCCTTAATTCCTAAAACAATGTTGACTTGATAGATGTTGGTAAATATCTGCTTGATAGATACTTGATAAAAATATACATTTTAAATATCCAAAGTGTCTTTCAGAGAATGTTTCCATCATTAAGACACAAATGTGATGGAGTGTATTTCTTCTCTCAGGTTTAGGTTAGTTGGTACTGACTCTAAGGGCAGCAATGGTACTATAGGGGAACAGATGGTTCCAAGAATAATCTTCAAACTCTAAGTTGGCTTTATATACTTAAGTGCCGTAGCCCCAGGTTCGTAAAAGATAGAACCTACGGAGTAGACTGTATCAGTTAAATGCATCTCCAGTGAAAATGCTGGCTCTGGATAGTAAAGATAATCTCATACTTGAAACTTAAACATTTTCTAGGTTAGTAAATTAATTTTTAAGAATGAAAAGCTATTGGTAACTATAAAATAACATTCAAGAACTCTTACAAAGAATGTAGTTATTTCTATGAATATTTTATATCATCTCTATATAGAATTTACTATTACAAAATAATGCCTTCCTTAACCTTAAAAAGACGCATTACGTAATGATGAATAATATATCTAAAACAGTTTTATTAGCAACAAAGTTGATCTTATAATTGCTTGACAATTTTTGGTTTGTCAAGATACTTTTTAACCTGTCAAAGTCAGATTTTAAAGTATTAGCAGGTATAATAGAAAAGCTAGAAATTGTATTTGACCTAATCATTTAAGAAAGTTATAAACAAATCAGTATGGCTAGTTTACACAGTCATAGACAATACTTGGATTTGTAGGGTAAAATCCCTACAATGAGAGGAAAAGATTTTTGCTTTGGTTGGATTAAGTAAGGCACACTCATTTTACCTAATATTTTTTCTAAATTTCCTCCTTTTATCCCCCATCCATCCTGCCCCACAATCCTCCAGAATCTCTCCCCCTTAGTTCACATCCATGGGTTGTACATGTAAGTTCTTTGAGTCCTCTGTTTCCTATACCATTTTTATCTCTCCCTGTCTGTTTTATGTCTACTAGTTATGCTTCTTCTTGCCTGTACATTTCCCCCCTATTCTTCCCTTCCCCCTCCCACTGAACTCCCTCCATGTGATGCCCATTTCCCTGACTCTGTTCCTGTTCTAGATGTTTGCTTAGTTTTCGTTTTCGTTGTTTTTCTTTTCTTTTAGGTTCATTTGTTGATAATTGTGAGTTTGTTGTCATTTTACATTTTACCTAATATTTTTAAACGTATGCCCGAAACATAGTATGCTACAATAGGCACTTCATGGAATAAAAACTTGTTAAATAAATCGGGACATCAAAGTTTCTTATTACTGACTGTTTATGTCACTCTCGAGAAAGAAACTTACAAGCATTGTAAGAAAGGGGGAAAAGAATGATAGTGAAAGTGTAGCAGAGATTTTGGAGGATTTTAAAATTCTTATTTGCAGTAACGAAGAGGCTGACAGTAGTCTTAAAATAAAATGACACTAGGAATAGATAAGGGTGGGAGGGTAAGTAGAAGACGTGACAGGAGTAGAAATCTGAATTCTGAGCAAGCAAAGGGAACCATCATTTACTCCACTGATTCTAGGAATGGTGAAGTAAAGTCGCAAATAATTTCAAATAATGGTAAAATAAGTGGAAGAGCCACAATAGCACAAATTGAGCACATGTACAGTAAAAACCCTATTTTTGTATCTTGTATCTTTTCAGCTCTCACTTAGTGCTCACTATGCATTTAATAAAAATGATGAGTTAGGCAGAGTGACAGACATTGTGTCTTTATATCCACGTAGCTTGTGTTCTAACAGGGAGGACAGACAATGAACCCATTGCAAGTTTGGGTATATGGGAGAATGTATCCTATGCTGTTCATCTCATCAGAGGAGTTGAGAGAGATGATTACCTAAAAGAACAACACTTAAGCTGCAATCTGAAGTATCTATATAGGGAGAGGAAACAGGCTTGCCCTCAGTAAAAGAAACAGCTAGATGAAATACAATTAAAATCTACTGAGCAAGGAGAGAAGTGGCGCTAGATGAAACTGAAGAGGTAGGCAGAGGCTAAACTGTCTTTGTGACAAAGGCCAAGTTTGCTAAGACACAGGAAGCCCTTGAAGAAATTGATATAGGTGAGTGCCACCATTGGCTTTCCAATGGACAGAAAGCATCATGGCTGCAGTGGAGAGAAACCAAACTGTATAGATCAAGGTGCTGGTGCTGGTGGTGTTCATGCTAATCATTTAAGCATTTAAGAGGGTGTTCTAGTCCAGGCTAAAGATAATAGAGCTTAGACTAGAATTGAAATGATAGGGAAGAAGGTCTAGAGAGAGAGAGAAGGAGAGAGAGAGAGAGAGAGAATAGAGATAAGACAGAAAGAGAAAATGGAGTGATATTTGCAAGAGGGAATCCACAGCATTTTGGGTTTGACATAGGGGGAACTCATGTCTCACCAATCTGAGCAACTGTGTTGACTATGGCTCTGTTCACAAAGATAAGACTGCTAGACCTGTGGGGGGAGGCGGCAGTGTAAATTCAGGTTTGAAGATTTTTCTTTGTAGTGTATGTGAGATACTGCAAGAGTATCTCACCAAAGAATATTCTAAGACTGAAATTAGATGTCTTATTTCTTGAGGTTGTTAACTGTCAGTGCACTAAAATAAGACGTTAATGAGTGAGAACATCTTGCTGTATATCAGAACATTAGGAGCTCTCAGTCACATTATTTGTATTTCATAATGTCACTTCTAATATTTCACCTTGAAGATCACTCAGGACTGGGAGAGTAATTTGTACCTGCCTTTGCATTATTTGCTCTCCTTCACAACACTGGCTACAGCCTTTGAAAGAAACTCATGATATTTTCTCAAGTTGGAGTCACTTAAATATCTTTCTTCTTTTGAAATCACATGCCATTATTTTTACAAAATAGTGGCAGATTGCATATTGAGCATTTTATTATTTAAAAAATTTTCAGCTTACTTTTTTGTCCTCATTTATTATTGTCTATGCTATTATGGTTGTCCCCATTTTTCCCCCTTTGGCCACCTCTACCCAGCCCCCACCCCCACTCAGGCCATTGTCCATATCCCTGTGTCTTTGGGGGCTGAATTAATGTAGAAGATGAAGGGATTAGGCAAAGAGCATATAGGTAGTGCATATTTTAAAAACCTCATCTTTTAAATTTTTAACAGATTTTAGACTATTCTAGGTATTAAATTAATTTTGGTATTTTTGATACAAACTAATTTAATTATTTTATAATGTGGAATATTTATTGATTGATAATACATAGCATAAAGAATAATGATGTTTTTCTGGTTGAAATCTTTAACTGGAGGAGTGCCATCTCACCTGCTGGTAACAGTAGTACAATATCCTAAATAACAGCTTCAATATCATCCATAATGATCAAGTGTCCCTACACGATTAAGGCACCGCACTGTTGTGATTCTGCGTTTGCTCCTCACATAGAGCATCTTACAGGTGATGCTCCTCTGCCCCCATTTTCAGCGGGGGGGAAGTGAACGCCAAATATTTTTGATCTTAGGGTTCAGTCACTGAGCAATACCGATTATACGCGTCTTATGATTATGTATTTACATTTGATTTTAAGGGGGAGAGGCTATTTTAAAAAAGGATAGGCAAATTTAAACCATTTTTTATTGCTTTCACAGAAATGTAAACAGGAAATAAAGGCAGAGACAACTCTGAAAGTTTATTTCTTGCAAGGACCACGATGATGACAAGATGTAGTGAAATTTTGGTGTGTTATTGAGTTGCACACACCCATCGTGCAGTGTTGTTCCTTAGGATATAATTGTGTTCATATAGAAAAAAATAACATTTCTTCTTGGACCTCCCTATACATTTTTGTGTGATCATTAGGATCCCTCCTCTATTCTTTGACTCTCCAGTTCACTTTACCCAAAGCCATGCCAGGGAGAAAAGAGACTTATTTAAAACCTTTAGGAATAGGAACATAATTAGACAGTCTTGCTCCAGGGTGAGAAGGTGGAGTAAAATTCAATTAAAATTGCGTCGGGAACAATTTAGTGGTATTAAGGAAGAACCTGATTTACAGAGAGCCTCCTCACATCCACACTTGTTTGAGTGCTTTAATTGTCTTTACCATGAGTAAATCCAAAACTGAGCTAAGTCCGATGAACACATACTCAGTTTGACTGACTTGGCTGAAAGGAGCCTTACTGAGTAGATGGATCACCTGACACTGTTGACTAGCTAAATTAGACAGAATGGTTAAACCCGTTCGTACACAGGCACATCATTCATGGAGGCAGCGAAGAACTAGGATTGCTTAACGAAGATGGCACAGGTAGTTAGCCATATGTTTGAAATGATCTAAGCGAAGCTTGCCAGAAGCAGAAATGGACTAAATGACCTCCAGAGGCACTTTTCAGTCCTGTGCTTCTTATGGAATCCGATTTAAGATTTTTAATATATATGGAGTATACCACCCTATTTCATTTCAAAATGCCTTGGGTTTGGGGAGGTGACAGACAATTAAAAGGAATGTATTTCTTTTAAGCAAATATTTGAATTCAACTCTTAAGGTAGCTGTTTTGATCAAGCACCAATTACTTTAAGTTGTAGGATAATTAACTTTACTGTTTAAACATTCATTAGACAACTGCCTGAGAAATTGTAATGCATTTATTTGCATTTTTAGAACAATGAAACATATTTATAAAATATTGAAATATGTACTTTATAGGCATGAAGGGAAATAAAACCTTCCCAGAATATGCTTATAATTTGTAAACTTTTTTCTTTCCTTCTTTGTCCCCCAAACCTACTTTACAGAAGAGAAAACATTTGCCTGATTTTCAGATTCTCTCATACCCCACTTTAGCCGAATCTCTCCCTAATTCTGTCATTGCTTGTTTTTCCTCAATTCGCTTAGAATAGCACCAGACTGGTGCTATTTCCCCAGCAATTTAGACTGTGGGTCCTATTTAGTATCTTTTCTCCCTAAGTATCCTATCCTCATGCTGATCATGGCTATTACGAGATTCGGTGAAGGCTGAAACTCTGGGGCAGAGCTGAAGTCCTTTGCAGTTATACATTTATGAGTAATATGTTTATGTGCGTGTATGTGTATACATGTACACATGTGTATATATGATGAACTATATATATATATCTTTTGGAGTGACATTTATATTTTAATTAAGTATGATCTCCAAAGAGCAAAAACTATTGAAAACTTCAGTTAAAAGTGTAATCTTTGAGTGCTTCCATGTGAATGAGGCTACTTTATTTTACCTGAGTCTTAGCAAGCACCCGCTAAGGAACAGGAAACTGTGATCTGATGTGAATGTCTGTCAGCAGCAAAAACAGTTTGCCATGGGTGAGGGTCGTCCTAGACTGGTCCTTGTAAATCCACACATTTTGTTAGCGTGTGTAGCCAGGAGAATAAATACTAAGAAAAAAATTGACTTCTTCGTGGATTTAGCTTGACTTCTCTTTAAGAGAGTGAAAGAACCAGTGCTTGGGGCTGGCACTAAATTCAGACAAAATTAATTTGGAGGCACATGTGAAAATGTTCTGGATTTGAAACATCACTTTTCAAAATTGCAACACTACATTTTTACCATTAATTCCAATCTTATATAAAATTTAAAACAAATTCATTGCAGTGAGAATGTGTAAGACAGATAAAAACAAGCAAATGGACACACATAAATCTAGTTTGTTTGTACTCCATCTATTAAGATGTGATGAGCATTTTATTAGGAGCTCCAAAGTGTGGTGGGGAAGTTGTTAATGTTTGACTGTATTGGAAGGAGTCAGAGAGGTTGACAGGGATAGGGAGTTCAGAAGGATTATAGGGCATAATCCTTGCCTACTAAGAATTAACAATTCTTGTGAACTAAGAATTCACAATTTCTTAGTTACGTGACATTAATCTCATTAGAACAATACCAACCAGTTCAAAACCTTGTAAGAGTAGGTATTACAGCCTGTGGTATAGTGCTGAGTGTTTGCAGTCAGTGAGGGGATTAGTGATGGTTGAAATAACCGAGAAGATGAACTCTTCAGCTGAGCCTTAGAAAGTGGTGAAGTTGAGATTGTAGAGAAAAGAGGACCAGGTCATTTCAGGAAAGTATCAAGTTTTAAGCAAAGTTCTAGAAATGTGAATTAGCCCCAGGCGCTTGCAGAGTACACCAAGAACCAGGCCCCCTGATTCAGTTCATTTCTTACTCTGTGACGCATAAAATGTTTTATTTCATTTTGAAATGCTCACTCCATTAATGACCTAAGGCAGGAGAAAAGCAGTTATCAAAATTGCTAGTGATGTGTGTGGTCACTTCATAAATATGATTTAATGACTTTGAAAACAGACTGAATAGAAACAGAGCATGCTGAAAGCAGTAATAAGGCGTTTTTTTAAAGTGTCAGGGTCTTTAATCATGAATTGAAAATGAAAAAGAATAGACTTTTCTCTTATGATTAATCTATAAACATGCATTTGGAAGAATAGGAGTAGCTTATATTCTGGTTGTTCTTGACCAGTAATAGTAAAATTATACATAAATTAATTTCATGGTCAATTGTTTGGGGGAATTTTCCTATTGAAAGAATTTTAATTTCTTTGTCCTGAAAGAATGTCTGTCCTTTTATTTTGGTATAATGAAATGTTAGAATCTTGTATAGTCTACTTTTATAAATTAAACTAAAAATCTAGCAATTTTTTTCTATAGTACAGCATTTCAATGCATTTGAATATAAAATACAGAGTTATATGAAAAATGGTGATAGCGATTAAATTTCTTTTAAAACTCAAGGGAAGATTAGTGTGAAGAATGAAGTTCAAATCTAGTATGTGCATGTTTTATATCAGCTGATCTAGCGATTTAAGTTACTAGATACATTCACCTTCAAGAATACTCTGCTTGTTTGACAATTAATAACTACGATGTTAACCTGCTAGTTTAAAGTTACACGGCATATATTCCAGACTACCCATAACTCAATCCACTTATTTTTACTACTGCAACATGAGCATTGAAATATAAAAGCTACTGACATTTTAGAAAGTGTTATGTGGATAAAATTTCAATCCTTTGTCTTTCATGTCCTAAGTGTGTGTTTAAAGGAAGAACTACGATATTTGTTTAAAAAATCTGGATATTTTATTTCTGTTTTCTTATTACAACCTCCAGTCTCTGTGCTACCACAGAACCTTAGGATTTCCTTACCACTGTTGATACTATAGCATTTCTGAAAGGCATATGTTGTGCTCACGCTTTTGTGATAAAACCACTTAAATCAAACCTAAAATATTATTTTAACATAAGCATGTCTAATAATTTATTTGAAATTTGTAACAGATTATAAGTTGAAACTGTTAATATTTTCTACTTTATATTTCATCTCTGCAATTTTTGAACAGACGAATAAGTTCTGTGTTCAAGGTTCAAATAATAGTTACTGGAGTTATTAACAATTCCTATTCTCCCCTTTTATGAAATACTAGACAAAAACATTAATCTTACAAATCAATAAGAATCAAACAAACAAATCAGAAGTTTTTAACTGGCTAAATAATTAATAAGTAGTCTATTTGAAACAGGAATGCAAATGGTCATTATACTTGGAAGTGGGCTTTTATGAGACTCCCCAGAATGAAATCAAACCAAACAAACCTGGTTTAGATCATGTGCTGATATCCAGTGTGTGAACGCTCTTGCACATGGTCAACCCATGGACAGTTTTAAGCTAATGACTTCATGTCACTGAAGGTGACATGGAAAGAGATACTCAAAACTGGTGCAAACTGGCACAGCACTGAACTAAAATATGCTTATCCTCAGGAATAAAAAATGTGCATATTAAAACAATAGTTCGAAACATCATTTTTCTCCTCAAGCTTGACAAAGATGAATGTGCTTACCCTTATTTTGCCGTCATTTATACCTCTAGGAAGTTAACCTTAAAAAATATAGCACAAGTTCAAAAGAAAGGATGGGTTCCAGTGTGTTCTAATTAAAAAAAAAAAAAAAGGCTGGTGTGGCCCCATGAATTGAGTGCTGGCCTGTGAATCAAAGGGTTGCTGGTTCAATTCTCAGTCAGGGCACATGCCTGGGTTGTGAGCCAGGTCCCCAGTGGGGGGCATGTGAAAGGCTCCCCACTGGGAGTGCATCATGTCAAAGAAACATTGATGNCCAGTGTGTTCTAATTAAAAAAAAAAAAAAAAAGGCTGGTGTGGCCCCATGAATTGAGTGCTGGCCTGTGAATCAAAGGGTTGCTGGTTCAATTCTCAGTCAGGGCACATGCCTGGGTTGTGAGCCAGGTCCCCAGTGGGGGGCATGTGAAAGGCTCCCCACTGGGAGTGCATCATGTCAAAGAAACATTGATGTTTCTTTCCCTCTCCTTCTCCTTCCCTTCCCCTCTCCCTAAAAATAAATAATTAATAAAATATTTTTTTAAAAGGGTAGGCAACAGCATGTTCTAATGTTATAACATTATTTGTAACTGTACAGAACTGGAAACAAACTAAATGTTCATAAAAATGATGAATCAAAAAGAAGTATAGAGTAGAGTGAAGGATTAGAGCTCTGGAGAAACATCATTTGGGCTCTGCTGTTACCCCCAGCAACTCCTGTAGGAGTTTGGACAAGGTATTTAACTATTCTGTGCATTTTTTCTAGTTGTACAGTGGGATAATAATACTGCTGACTTTATAGTGCCATTATAACATAAATTAACTGATAGTTTATAGGGATTTAGAATATTTCTGACACATAATAAATATTTGGGGAAAGCTAACTACTATTACAGAATACCTATTCATTTAAGAACTCTTTTAGTTATTGAGTTAAATTTACACATACATCTACTATTATAGGCCAGATATCAAAATGTGGTAAGCATACTACATTAATGATTTCTGATCTTACATCACCATTGTATTTTTCAGAGCATATTAATTATCTCACAAAAATATTTCTAACCCATGTAGAGGGAACAGAGGTTTTAAACATGATTTTCTTTGCAAGTAAAAGCCCCTTCCAGGTGGAAGGAAATGTGAAGAAGAGCTCAATACATTTCTCTTTACCCTTGAGAGTCTGAAGACTCATGAATTTTGATTCTAATTGGAAATCGAGTACCTTACTTTTATAGGTCTTTTCATAAAACTCTCTCCTAGTTCATTAAATCATTAAGTGAATGTAACAGATATGAGTTTTGATTTTTATTAATAGTGACTTGTTTTTCATTATGAGATAATTGTGGGCCATGAAACAAAACTGCTGTACATTGGAGCAAAAGCAGATTTCTGCTGAATGAATATAGAACAGGGTGTAATTTGGAATTCACCATATGTATATTTTCATTCTTAGTAACAATATGTTTTATTACTTCGAGTCAAATGCTTTTAAAAGAATACATTTTTATGGTTTCCATGAGTAACAAATAGAGACATGTGATTTTGCATAATACAGTATGTTATTTAATTTTGTGTCAGATACATATATTTTATGTATCTCATATTTCATAACTATCAGCAACCTAGTAGAAAATAATGTATTTGTGGCAGGTATTTGATGTGGATAGAGCTAAACACTTGAAAAATAAACAGGCCCATTTTTATGAAATTAATATTTAAACTTTATCATTAATCATGTCAAGGTAGAGAAGTGTGGTCAGAAACAGGGATCTGGAGACAGCCACCCTGGGTTCCAGGCTGGATCTGCTATTGTGGGTACATGACCTTGGGCCAGTTTTTTGCCCACTGTGGATCTTAATGTCATCACCTGCAGAATTTAAATAACAGTTCCAACTTCATAGACTTATTGTATTACCATATTTTTTAGAACATAAGGCACACCTAAGTTTTAGAGAGGAACATAGGAAAAATGTTTGAAGCAAAAAATGTGATAAGATATTTAATAACATAAATAGAATAATATTTCATCAATGTAAACATAAACAGCACTCCACAGCAGCCTTGATGACTATTATTCCTCCCAAAATTGGGGGTGGGGGGTGGGGGGGAAATGCATCTTATAATCTGAAAAATACAGGTAAGTGATTTATTCAATGTGAGGCTCCTAGAACAAAGTCTAGTTCATACAATAAACACACTCAGTGAATATGAGTAGTTGGTATTATAATAAAGTTATTGAGGAGTTGCAGCTATAGAAGGCAAGTTATTCTATTTACTATGGAAACTTGTCAGGAAACACACATTAACTGCTTCCAGGAGCGCTGCAAAAGAATCTTAGACGATATGCAGTTGAATTTGCAAATGAGGCAGAAGATGCTGTCATTAGAAACACACATTTCTAAATGGATACCATGTTATTAATTAGGAGATGATAAATGGAAAAATGTGTTAATCATGAGTTAAACAATTTGTAATAGAGAAAGCATTCTGGAAGTTAGGAGTCCATCTTGTGTCTTAAAGATGAGTGTCACATTTGGTTGGTTGTCTTCTGTTTTGTGGGTGGTTTCTTTTGCTTGGTAGTTACTAGAGGGGAGGAATTTAGTCAAGGGTACAAGGGTCAAATATACAGTGATAGAAGATAATTTGGGTGGTGGGCACCCAATGCAATATACATATCATATATCATAGAAAGAAATGTACACTTGAAATCTATATAATCTTATTAACCAATGTTACCCCAATATATTTAATCTAAAAAGATGAATGTTCTATTGCAAATATCATAGACAGCATAGTGTTTTGTTTCTGATTGGTAAGTTTTCAGACACAGAATAAGAAATCTGTGGAGGGGTAATCTATGAATATGAACCTGCCCTGTGGAATTTAATGGGTTTTAAGGCAAATGGGGAGGTAGTAGATTACTGCTAAGCTGGAAAAGGAGAGGAACTGTTGCCCCTGCAAATTCTTGAAGAGTGTTTTTGTTATAAGTGGGCTTGTTTCTAAGACCACATACAATCCCCTACGATTATACTTTTGTGGCCCTGGGATGATCCAGGTGTTTTCACTCACCAGCCATCTGTCCAAGGAAAAATGTGCTTATCCTGAATTGACAGGATATCACATGTATTTAGTGAAGTTTATCTTCACAGTTGGGCAAGAATAAATAAAACAGCAGTGTAGCCCCTGTGAGGATATAAGATATACTTCAATTATTGGTCCGTTATATCAGAGGCAGATGTTCTGTGTTAAAACCTAACAGGAAAATTTTTGATCAGCAAAACTGATTCTTTTGGAGTGCACGGGCAACTGTCACCACCATTCTTTCAAAGAGAGCTGCATGGATTCATATAACCATTTTTAGGTAAAAATTTTATAGGAAATTACATAAAATCATGTTTACTCTAGTGGGTCTATTTTCTAGGTGACATACATTGAGATTTATTTCTTATTATCCAACATTTGCTTTCTTGTCACATTTATGCCATTAACATCACTGT
Organism: Sturnira hondurensis; assembly: GCF_014824575.4. Classification (NCBI taxonomy): domain Eukaryota; kingdom Metazoa; phylum Chordata; class Mammalia; order Chiroptera; family Phyllostomidae; genus Sturnira; species Sturnira hondurensis. The sequence continues at coordinate 2,017,297 of NW_028076312.1, forward strand.
ATAAAGGGTTTTCTCAACATCATGAAATACAAATGTTTTGAGAAATGTATATAGATTTAAGAGACCATTCTCTGTAATGCGAGTGGATCAACCTAATGAAATATATCATCAGAGTGTTTGTTTATAATTGGTGTATTTTCCATGGAGAGGAGCTTTCTAGCTCAAATATCTAACATCTTTGATTTATAGCAACTTGGCTTAAAATAATTCATACTTACACCCATATTAGCACTTGTAAATGGCAGCTCACAAAGCAGCATAAGTCATCATTCACTGTTGAGGAAATTAATGTAGGCACAACGCAGCCCAAGGGCCAGCAACTTGATCTCTAATTCCCAGTCCCATCAGCTGGGGGTAATCTTCTCCACTTCATGTTAACATATTTCTTTGCTATTTCTTTCTCCTAGAATTTGTTTATCCCGCCCTTTTGGTCCATTCCATTTTATTGTATCTCTCTTACTACTGGAGAATACATTCTAAAATGTTCTTAAACCTGAGCTGTTGCCTACTCTATACCCTTTTGTATTTTTTTCTTTTTGGAGCACCCTCAATGCTTAGCAAATTGCGTGCTAAGAACAACTCTCCTAATGGTTGCTGGATTGGGCTGTGTATGCAAGGGGGATTTTAAAATGAGAAAAAGATAATAACAACAAAATTTTACTCTTCAAAAAGTCAGCAAGATTCAACTAATCCTTTGGTATTACATATATTGCTGAACCGAAGGGGTCCATTTGCTGGAAGACATCAAAGCCCAATAAGGTATGAACAGGAGCTTGCAGCAAAGAAAGTAAGAGTTTATCAGTTGAGAAAAGAGCCCACACCTGGAGGCACAGGTAAGCTAATGCTCTGAGACCTGGCTTCCCGGTGGCTTCCAGGGAATGGGATATATAGGGGAGAGAAATATCATTAGTCATGTTAGAGTCATGGCAGTTAGAGTCCTGGCCTCTGCTCACTGGCTGGCATGGGGGGTGGGGGTAGCTGATCAGTGCATCTGTCCCTGATGTCAGCCATGGTGTCACCAGGTTTCACTAGCATGTGCTTTTCTGGGTCTGGAGTTAAGCTCAACTGAGGACAAGATATTGTCTAGTCTGGCGGAAACTCTCTGTGGTAACCATACCTGGGGCTGTGCTCCTAAGATTATTATCTGCCCTACATAACCTTATTGTCCTGAGGGCTTAATGATGCCGGGAATGGACGTGCAAGGAAGAAGGACATAGGTGAGCTAGGGTACTGGATGAGGTCAGTTTGAATCAAAAGGAAAGAAAAAGTTACATTGAAGAAATGAAGTTTCTCCACAGTAATACATAGATCTAGGTTGTGTATCAGTTTTATTAGCAATGGAATGAAGTAAGCTTTATTCAGCCGAATTGCCTACTTACTATCTTCCAAACAGGATACCGTACTAACAGCTGGTGATATATTAATATAAAGGTGAATGGTCATTGGTTCTAGGGTTAAAAAGAGAAAGTACATTTTTATGTGACATAAGAGGAAGGTTTTACATGTAATATGTTGACATATACTCTGGATCTTGAAGAAGAGTTAGAACAATCCAGACAGAGAAAAGGGTCTGATGTTCCTGGGGAAAAAATCGCAGATGCAAAGCCGTATAGGAAAAAACAAAAGCAAACCTGCAGTCTATCTTTAACATTGTTAGACTGATTTTATACAGCTGTAGTTTTGGATGATTTGAGTGAAATGATAGGAGATGGACCAAGAAAATTAGATTCAGAATGAAATTATGGAGACTTTGTATGCCATGCTAAGGATTTTGTAATTATCCTTAGTTAACAGGAGCAATGTAAGGATTTTGATGAAAATGTGATGGTGGAAATATACAATTTCTATTTATAATATGCCTTGTCTCCATTCAAATCAGAAGCAACTGAGAGATGTATTCAGGGCAGAGATCAAAATTATTACTGGATTAAATACCATAGGATCTCACTTATAAGTGGAATCTAATCAACAAAACAAGTGAGCAAAATAGAACCAGAGATAAAGAACAAGCTGGACAAAGGGGAGGAGGGAGGGGGTAATGGGGGAAAGAAGGGGAAGGTGCAAGCCAAGGGACAGGAATAGAGGGCTCTCGGACCGTAGGGGGACTGCAGGAGCGGACTAGGCAAGGTCAGGGAGGGCAACAGGGGAGAAAGGTGGGACAACTGTAACTGAACAACAATACATTTTTCAAAAAGTGTGGACAAACTGGCTTTCTGATATTTCACTTCAGAATCAGTCTTATTCTTCTATGAAAAGGTCAGGATTTTTTTTTTAAGAAATAAACTTCAAATACTTCATGGAGAAACTTCAAATACTGAAGAAAGGCCAACTCCAGAGAGGAAGATGAAAAGGCCAGTCTGAGGGTTTTTGTTTGTTTGTTAGTTTTCTTCCAAACTACCCATCAATAAATTACTCCACCTTTGCAGGGCAGGGGGAAAGAACTTCAGTCTTGCTCGGAGGCCTCCATGTGGAAATATGAGGTCTGGGAGTCAGTTGCCCCCTCCTATGATAATCTGATCAAATTTACAGAATAGCTGCCAGAAACAGACAATAATGGGCACACAAATGCAATTAATCAAAAAGAGAAAGGAGACCATTGGGAGCATGGTGGTCAGGAAAGAGAGGAAGAGAAACATACAAAGACCTTGGGGTAGTAGAACTGAAAACAGTGAGACGTTTGAAGGAGGACTGCGAAGAGTGTGACCTTAGGTGATCATGCTGTAAGTTGACTATTCAAAAGATGTGGAGTTTGTTAATCAAGCTGTGAAATACAGGAGAAAGAAGAGATGGAAGCAGGGAGTACAGGATAAATTTGGTTTGGGTGAGAATGCATCTTGAGCTTGGGTACGAGGCTGAGAGCTATAGACTCGGAGTCACGGCAATACTGACTGAAGCTTACATTGGTTCAGCTCACCCAAGGGAAAGAAAAGAAAAGAGAATTTAGGACAAAATTTCTGCAGAATAGTGACATTTAATGGGCAAGGAAGATTATCCAGGAAACAAGATTAAGAAAAAAAAAATAAGAGATAGGTAAAAAAAAACAGGAGAACATTTTCTTGTTGAAAAGAGGAAATCAATTTCCTGGAAGGAGTTGATCAGCAGGAGAAAGGGAAAGGAGGCTGTCTGTAAAGCTATCTCAGGTGTCACACATCCCACGCAGGTGTGGCCTCTGACCACAATATTTTCAGAGCAGTATTTCGAAAAGACTCATAGGAAAACACAGCTTAAAATAGTCCCTGTGCAAAGATTAACCAGTTCAAGAGGAAATATGCCCACAACTGTGGTTTTTGATCCTACTTTCATCAGATAGAATGACCAGCATGGATCTTTTAAAAGAAATAGCTTATGACAGGTAAGAGTTTCTTAAGCATCATTAGGCTTTTGAGAGTGTCATACTTTTGTTTTTTCAGCAGAAAGTACATACAAGTGCTTGTTGGCTGAATGATACCACTGTATAAAAAGTTGATCCCTGGCAACTTGACCCTGTTTTCAAATCTGTATTTATTTTAATTTGAATGCAACAGTCCTCATGCCTGTTAATTATAAGAGGAACTGAAGGAAACTTCTCAAAACACACATCAGATATATTATAGAAATGAGACACTGTGCACAGTTAATAATAAATATCTTTCATGACTGACAAAAGACAGGGGTATAGCATTAAACAGCAAAATAGTCATTGCAGACAGTACGAAAATCCAAAAATATCTGATTGTATGATAGTCGTATCATATAACTCCTTTTACTCCTTTCTCTTGAAAATTTCTCCTGAGTGGTCTTGCCACACAGGTCCTCCTCTAATTTTTATCCATCCCTACAGTTTTCTATCAGTTCAGCTACCGCAGGAATCTGTCTAATGGCAGACCTTTACTGCGACAGTGAATGGGAACAGTAGCAGCCCTCAGGTGTGTTTATACAGTCAGACTCACTTCCTCTACTCCTGTGATATATGAACTACTTCGGAAGTTTCCCAGCTGTTTCAGTGGATAAATCATGGCAGTAGGAGCTCATATTTAACCTTCACTGTACTGGCTCAGTACTTTGTAGTCCTTCTCTTTTATCTCTTTGGTTATCTGAAGGAGTTTTCAAAAGGGCTTGTCCACATTGTTCTCTCTGTCCCCCCCTGCCTCCTTTCCGACAGCCACAGGAAACTCTGAATCTCTTCTTAAGATTTGCCTTTGTGTCAATCAAAATAAAGTCAACTCTAGTAGAGGTCAAGTTGTTTATAGATTCACTTCCTGACAATAAGAAAAGCTATTTTTGTGTGCGTGCATTCAGTGGAAGCTTGTGTTAATAGTAGCCATTGGTACATACAAAAGATTTCCTTTCGTTTTAGGGAGCTACAGCTACAATCGATATACATTTTGGGGGGCAAAATCCACTGTGATTTTCCTCTCACCTTTCCCCCGCTTTTCTGACCTTATCATGGTCCCTTTATCATGACCTTAACTTAGTCCCTGGGTAGTGATATAAGGCCTTTTTCCTTTCCAGTCCCTCAGTTTGGGGTACTCTCCTGGTCTCTGCTTACCATTTCAGAATAGCCTACCTGTATGCCTTGTTTAACATAGTACTCATTGTCTCCCTTTCCTCTCTCGCTGTCATTACTGCTAATTCTAACTTGTGATAATTTTGTTTTTTCTTTACTTTTTATCTAGAATATAAATTCTGCAAACACAGGGTTGGTCTGTTTTGTTATTTGTGGTTTTACTATCATGCAGAACCTGATATATAATGAGTTCGATTAAGATCATTTTAAGGAAATGATGTATTTGCATATATGCATAATTAACATATATATCTATATAATTAATGTATCTATAGAGAGGAAGAGAGTAACAACCATTGTTGTATTTTTTAATTTTTCACAAATGGATCAATACTACACATACAATTCTTCAACTAGCCTTTTCTACATAATAATAACCTTGAGATACCATATTCATTATTATAAGCCTATTTTTAAAAATATCTGACCATTATTATGTGGACATACCATAATTTATGAATTGATTCTTTACTAAGTCAGGAAATGGGCTCAAATATATATATTTATTTAAAAATATATTTTATTGTCAGCCCCAGCTGGTGTAGCTCAGTGCATTGAGTGCAAGCCTGCAAACCAAAGGATCGAGGTTCGATTCCCAGTCAGGGCACCTGCCTGGGTTGCAGGCCAGTTCCCAGCAGGGGACCCACGAGAGGCAACCATACATTGATATTTCTCTCCCTCTCTCCTTTCCTTCTCCTCTAAAGATAAATAAATAAAATATTTTAAAAAATGAATAATATACAGGTTAAATTAATTTATTAATTAGTATACATTTTAAACTAAATATAACCAAATATTACCAGTGCAACATACAATGAAAGTTACATATGATACATTTTCTATTTTTTTACACACTACAGCTTCAATATGGGTGTATTTTACACTAACAGTAGATGTGAATTGAGACTAGCCACATGCCAGATGCTCAGTAGGGCTGTGTGGTTACTGGCTACTGAACTGACAGTGGAGCTCGATATTCACCCAGCATTTCCACTTGGGGCATATAAATATTGGTCTGTTTGATTAGTCTATCAAAAGTTGTTCAGTGTGTCATGCATAAAATGTCTCACAATGTGGCATTAACCCTCAGCTGGAGAGCTTCGAGCTTTACCAAAGCCTGTCATATCAATTGTGTGACTGGTTTTCAGTGCTAGAAATTCAGTGACAGGATAAGCACAAAGCTGAATTGTTTCTTTCCCCCTCTGCCTCCCCCCAGATTATAATAGATTTGAAACTATTGTTTTGGGGGTCTTCGTCAGTTTATTGTTAACTGATTAGTAAAATTCTAATCAGAAGAGTGCCCATTTTCATCACTTGTTTTGAGATTAAAAATAAATGTCAATCTTTTACCTGCATTTTAGATCAAGAGTTGAACTCTGGTAGTCTTTAAACACCAGCAAAAGGCTCTAGGTTTTGCAGCAGTTGCCAAATTCACTTAATGGAAAACAATATTTTGTTTAGCTTTCCTCCTTTATAATAAATAGTGCTTTTATATCACTTTCCCTTTTTTGATTATCATAGCCTATAAAAATAAAAGCCTTAAAAACAGTTGTGGAGTGTTGAAGTAACTAAGAGAAAAAGAAAATCAACATGACATATTGATATATGAGAGCATTTATGGATAAATTTGTTTCTCATCAGATTGATGTTAAATTTGTAGGAAAAGAGAAAACAAAGCAGAAAATGTCCCCTTGAATTGGTTTTGGTTCTTTCTCATAAATAAGAGATTGTTGTTCTGAGATTCCAAAAGAAGGAAATAACTGAACTATTGCCTATTTTGCAAATTGTTTATAGGAGGATGCTGATGTCAGTAACAAGATTTGGTATCCCTGCCCTCAAATGCTAAGAGAAAAAAACACAAAACAAAACAAAAATATTTTAAGAAATCCAAGGGGACACCAAACAATTACAGTGCTGCTGTTCCTTTAAAATTGTTTTACCTGATTTTTAAAAGAATCAATTCCTTCATTTGTATGATTGCTATTTTCACTTATCATGAAAATTATCAGAGCAAATTTGAAAGAGTGTACCCATTGCCTAGGTTTTATCACTAACATTTTAGTGTACTTGCATTATCATATTTCTAATCACTGCATTTCAGAATGAATTGCAGAAATCAGTACACTGCCACATAAATATGTCAGCATGAATACTATTATATAGAGTTTAGTAGTTAACTACACTATTTATTTTCTTGATGTTAGAGTTTATGTTCAGTGAATTGTACAAATCCTAAGTGTACATTCACTGTGTTTTATCAAGTGTGTACAATTGTGTAGAGCAAACCCCTATCAAGATACAGTCACTGCCCTGACCAGGTGCTCAGTTGTCACCCCATACACCATCTTCTAATCAGTCATCCATCAAGGCACAAACATAGGTTGTCGGTTCAATCCTAGTTGGGGTGCATGGGGAAGACAACCAATAGATGACATTCGTCTCACACGTTGAAGTTTTTCTCTCTCCCTCCCTGTCTCTGTGAATGAAATCAGTAAATATATCCTCTGGTGAGGACTTTTAAAAAATATATGGACATTACCATTACTCTAAAAGTTCCCTCAAGCCTATTCCCAGTGTGTCCCACCCCCATCACCAAAAGTAAACACTGTACTTATTTCTTTTCACAACAGGTTAGTTTTGCCCTTTCTGGATTTTTATTTGTATTCAAATCATACATTATATACTTTTGTATAAGGCTTTTATTCAGATATGTTTTTAATATATTTTATTGATTATGCCATTACAGTTGTCCTATTCCCCCCCTTCATTTCCCTCTACCCTGGAAGCCCCTCCCCCACCATTCCCCCCCTTTAGTTTATGAGCACGTGTCTCAAGTTCTTTAGATTCTGTATTTCCCATGCTATTCTTGCCCTCCCCTATCTATTTTCTACCTACCATCTATGCTACTTATTCTCTGTACCTTCTCCCCCTTCTCCTCATCCCACCCCCCTATTTCTAACCCTCCATGTGTTCTTCATTTTTATGGTTCTGTTCCTGATCTAGCTGTCCTCTTAGTTTGCTTTTGTTTTAGGTGTGGTTGTTAATAACTGTGAATTTGCTGTCCTTTCACTGTTCATATTTTTATGTTCTTTTTCTTAGATAAGTCCCTTTAACATTTTATATAATAAGGGCTTGGTGATGATGAACTCGTTGAATTTGATCTTATCTGAGAAGCAATTTATCTGTCCTTCCATTCTAAATGAAAGCTTTGCTGGATAGAGCAATCTTGGATGTAGGTCTTTGGATTTCATGGCTTGGAATACTTCTTGCCAGCCACTTCTTGCCTGTAAGGTCTCTTTGGAGAAATCTGCTGACAGTCTGATGGGAACTCCTTTGTAGGTGACTGTCCCCTTATCTCTTGATGCTTCTAGGATTCTCTCCTTCATTTCAGTCTTGGCTAGTGTAATTATGATGTGCCTTGGTGTGTTCCTTCTTGGGTCCAACTTCTTTGGGACTCTCTGATCTTCCTGGATTTCCTGGAAGTCTATTTCCTTTGCCAGATTGGGGAAGTTCTCCTTTATTATTTGTTCAAATAAGTTTTCCACTTGTTGCTCTTCCTCTTCCCCTTCTGGTACCCCTATAATTTGAATGTTGGAATGTTTAAAGATGTCCTGAAGGTTCCTAAGCTTCTTCTCATTTTTTTTTTGAATTCTTGTTTCTTCATACTTTTTTGTTTGGTCATTTTTTCTTCCTTCTGGTCCACTCCCTTGATTTGAGTCCCAGTTTCCTTTCCATCACTATTGATTTCCTGTGCATTTCAATTAGTTCAGCGTTCATTTGTTCCTCTAATTTGTGACTAAAATCAACCAATTCTGTGAGCATCCTGATCACCAGTATTTTGAACTGTGCATCTGATAGGTTGGCTATTTCTTGGTCGCTTAGAGTTATTGGCTCCGGGGCTTTGAGTTCTTCTTGAGCCATAATGTTTGGTCTATTCCCACCTGTTACATATGAGGGGCGGAGCCCTAGATATCCACCAGGGTGGGGCAACTCAGTCGCTGGGTTGTGACGCTGTAAGCGGGGGCGCTCCTTCTCCTGGTTTATCTGCGCACGGATGTGTGACCTCATCAGCGTGCCGCCTCATGCCCTCACTGGGCCCGGTGCAACCCCACACCTGGGATCTGCCAACCACTGCCCGTGCGCCTGGGTCCCCGGGTCTGTCTGACTGAGTTTTCCTGAGTGACCCCCGCTCTGCCAGTGGCTGACTCCGCCCCTCTTACTGGTCTGGCTGAAAGGTTTGTTGTTGTCTGACTTCCGCATAGTTCAATTTTCTGTGTTTGGTTGCGTTTTTGTTACTAAAACTTTGTTGTTTTTAAACTTGGTTGTGCGAGGAGGCACAGTGTTTCCACCTACGCCTCTATCTTGGCGGGAAGCCCTGAAGATTTGTCTCTTTATAAGTTTTCACAACATCCCTTCCCTGGCCGGTCTCTGTCCCAGACCCCTGCGCTCCTCTCCGCTCAGCAGGCCTCCTTCCTCTCCTCCACTGCTCCTTCCAGAGGCAGGCTGGTGTCACGGGTCACAGTGCTTACTCATCCTGACTCTGCGTTGCAGTAGCTGGTGCAGTTTGGCACATTGGCACGCACTGCCCTTGCTTTGGCCTCAAGGCGTTTTGCCCAACTCGCTGCGGTGCCTGCCAATTTCTATTCTAAGGCCTCCGCTACTCCGCATCCCAACACCTCCACCCCACCCCTGCCGCCAATCCCTGCAGACCCCTTGGTGCCCAGATAAACTTTTAAAAATTCATTCATATTGCTGCATGTAAGAGTAATTTCATTTTTCATTGCTGAGTAGTATTCCATTCTATGAATATGCTAAATAATTCCTTTGTCTGTTTTCCCTTCCATGAACACTGGGGTTATTATGAATAAGCTGCTATAAATATTCTTTACAGTTTTTATGTATATAGTTTTTTAATTTTTTTCTAAACAGTGGTACAATTGATGACTCATAGAGGAAATATGTTTGGTGTTATATGAAAATTATAGGCTTTTATTTCCTCAAAAAGTGTGTAAAAGCTCTCATTTTTATTTTCACTAGCATTTGGTATTGTTATTTATTCAACAATGGAAAGTAAAGCGTAAACTAATGAGAAATATGTAGGCCATATATGGTTATTATAGGAATTGGGCATATTTGTAGCAGAGTATTTTTACCACTAATTGTACTGTTTATTGAATGCTAAGATTTCTTTTTTCTTTTTTAAATATTTTGTTGATTTATTTTTAGAGAGAAGTTTAGGGAGGGAGAAAGAGGGGTAGAAACATCCATGTGTAGTAGCTTCTTGAGTGCCCCCTGCTGGGGACCTGGCCCACAACACAGGCCTGTGACCTGGCTGGGGATCATCCAGTGACCCTTTGTTTCGCAGGTTGGCACTCAATCCGCTGAGCCACACCAGCCAAGGCTGAATGTTAAGGTTTAATGATGATTCAATTCCTGTATTTTGCATTTTGAAATCATTTTTGGCCATGTAACACAAATAAGTAGGGCACTAGAGGTAAACTAATAATAATCACTTTCCTTATCTTTTCACTTAAATTTTACTTTGAACTCTGCTTCTGGTAGATTCCTTATCTCCATTTTGTTTAGCTCTCTTTCTGGAATATTGTTCTGCTCTTTCATGTGGGCCATATTTCTTTGTCTCCTCATTTTGGCTGCCTCCCTGTGTTTGTTTCTATGTACTAGGTAGAGCTACTATGAATCCCTATCTTTTCTACCTAATGTAGAAAAGCTCACTGTAAGTTGGATGGGGCAGAGCCTTAGGTAATTGCCTGGGTGGGGCTACCCCTGTGAACCAGGTTGATGGAGTCTCAGATATAGTGCCAGGGCTCTGTGACTCTATGTGGGGCAGGGCTCAGAAAAGGGACACTGGTCACTACCTGGCCTCTGGAGTTTCTTTCCAGGAGGAAGCTGTCTCTGGCACTTGCTCTGATACCAAATACTTCAGTTTCTTCTTGTATGCCATTGGTGCCCTTCCAGCTGCTGCCCCATGCTGGAACCCATGCTGCATATGTCCTCAGTCCCTTGAGGACCCATTAAGAGGAGATGCCAGAGAATTCTGAAGTATACTTGACTGCTCCAACCCCCACTGATTTTTACAGGCAGAAGTTACATGGACTTATCTTCCTGGCTCTGGACCCCTTGGCTGGGTGGTCTGGTGTGGGGCTGGGACTCCTTACTCCTGAGGTATTGCTCCCAGTTTTTATCCACAACACACGGATATGGGTGGGACCACCTCCTCCACGTCTCTGTGTCTCACGTGTTGTTTCCACCCCTCCAACCCATCTCAAAAATGTGACTTCCGTAATTCCTTGGTCGTTGAACTTCCATACAGCTCGATTTTCCAGTGATTCTGGGTGATAGTAGTTTTGTAATTTAGTTGTCATTTTTGCTGTGGTTGCGTGTGGATGCAAGCCGTGTTTATCTCTACCTCCGTCTGTGATGTTTTTAAATCTGAAAAGCAGCTGATTAAAAAAAAAGAGTAGGATGGTGATAAGAACTGTAGTTTTTTTTAACAACATGAAACTTAGAGGTAGAAATACTCAAGTTGAAACAAACTCCTGATTTTAAAAAGTTTATAAATTGGTAGAATATTTTTTCAGTATTCTTTCATTATTAATATCTTCTAGTGATTTTTAATCATAATATCCTTATCGCACTGTGACAGAAAAGGGGGCATTATGAAATGAGGGGAGTTATTCTGATGGTATTTCACAAGGTGGCTACTCCTGTGTAGAGGCAAAGACCATTGTAAACTCAGGCAAATCAGTGTGGTAATAATTTCTGGTAATGTTAAATATGTTAGCATGGAGATTTCTCATGGGAAAGTATTAATAAAGAAAATATCATCAAAACTACCTTTTTATACGTAGTGAAAAATAAATATAAAGATAGATGAGTGAAGGAGAAGCTATAGATATATTTTGATACGATCTTAATTGTGTTGTATATGAAAATTTAAGACATTTTTGAGTTAGTATTATTATTTTGACCTTATTTTTAGCAGTCTTCAGTCTTTTAGTGCTGAAATTTTATTACCATCTTCTGGCTACAACATATGTATGAGTAATTATGCAATATTAAGCCTATTATTTTTCTGCAATACGTATTTTTTTCTCTTTCTAATTTTATTTGGCTCTTGGCTTTGTTAGCATCTGCAGTGCCTCTTTAGAGTTTTGGAACCTGTCTTTCGAGTTTGTATTTTCAGTAATAACTGCTTTTGAAATCAACTGCTTTCCCTTCTTCAACCTACTCCCAGCCAGAGCTAACTTTACGTGGGCGTCTCAGGAAGGTCGAGGTATCAATTAAGAGGGGTCATCAGGATGTCAATATGTCTTAGTCTCCAGGAGGAAAGCAGCTGAGTAACTTGATTAAGAAAATCCATGACATTCTCTCCAATTCCCTGATGAAAGAAAAACCCTTCTGCCTAGACCACGAATTTCCAGTAGAAGTTAGGATGTGAGGTAAATATCTGTCTTCCCTTAAGATGACAACAGAAAATGCTGAAGTGTAACCATACCACAATTATAATGTGACAAAAATGGAAACTTAGACCCTAAGAAGACATAGAAAAGTTATGTTTCAATTTTCTTTTTTTTAATTTTATTTTAATTGTGGTTCAAATACAGTTTTTTTTTCAATTTTCGATTAACACTCATATACACATTTATAAGAATTTTCTCTCTGTGTGTGATAAAACAGATTTAAAAAATCTTCCATTTCATTGTAGCTTATACTCTAGTAGACGATGAGAAAAGTGAGTGGAAGAAAGGCACAGTTATGAGGCCTTTGATTATAAATCATTTTATATCATTAACTTTGAAGAGCAGTTGTCCACCTCCATCTTCCCCCGTGCTCACTCTCTGAGTTTATGGCTATCACCGAGGGTCTTGGAATCAGGGGGCGGTTGAATCAGGGGGGATTGAAAGTCCCAGCCCGGAGTTCCTGTGTCTGGCATTACACTAACTGATCTTCGCCTCCTTTGAGTTCGTTGAACCCGAAGTGTGTAGGAAGCATCTACCCCGCTGAGGAAAGGGTGATGCGGAAATCAAACGTAAGAGTTCAGCTGGAGAAAAGGCTGTTTAATGAAAGCAGGAGATGGGGGAACATGAAGACGATGCATGTGGGCCTAATGTGAATTTCGTGTTGGGGAAGCCTGTTGGGAAAGAAAGTCTGAGTGAAGCCTTTGGACACCGAGTAAACCTAGAAATAATGTCTTTCCTTCTTTATTGTTTTGTAGATTCTCAGTTTGCCAGTTAAAATAGAGTGATTAAGAACTGTATGTTAGCCACTCATTGCATTTTTAATGAAAAGCTTGCTTCCGAGTGTATCAAGATTCTTGAATATGGATGTACGGCAGCATTTGGGGGCAGTTTCAGCCATTGCTGGATTGGAAAATAGCGTGCTCCTGAGATGATTTTCGTTCCATCTGCTTGTGTCAAACTGGATGGTTTGCCTTCCTCGAGCAGTGAGATCTTTCCTCTAATTGTGCAGCCTTTCATGAATGCATCGGTGAGAACGATGGAAAACAATCGTCGCTGTAATTGCCATGAGCCTGTCACACACAACTTGGGAAGGCAGCAAACCCCACGGCATGGGGTCCACACTGTGCCACTTGTCTGCCATTTAGATGAGTTCCTCTCCATTGAAATTGTATTAACGCTAATCCTTTTAAGAATATAAGTAATACACGTGTAATTCTAAATTGTACAAAGGTAAAATATGTTTTCTAACCTCAGTAATTATAGTTAAGAAGTAAATCTACAGTAGCAGTTATTTTGCCGTTTTAGAGATTAGGAAAAGTGCAGGGATCAAGAATAAGTAAATACTTGAAAGATAATGATGACATAGAAATACATAATATATATAGGATTCTGGTCTGTATTAGTTGCCTGTTTCTGGATAAAAAATTACCCTACAATAAAGCTCCTTTAAACAGCAAGCACCTGTTATCTCATGGATTCTGAGGGCCAGGCTATGAGAGGGACTTAGTAGCCACCATAAGTAACTCAGTGTCTCTGGGGAAGTCACAGCCAAGCTATCAGCTAGGGCTGTAGTCACCTGCAGGCTTGACTAGGGCTGGAGAATGCACTTCCAAGCTTTCTTACATGGCTGGCTTTGGGCTGGAGACCTCAGTTTCCGTCTGGCTTTTGGCTAGAGACCTGCTTTTCTCACTATTTGGACATCTCCGTAAGCTAGTTGAGTATCTTCATGGCTTGGAAGCTTGCTTTCCCCAGAGTGAGTGGTCTGAAAGAGAGAGAGAGAGAGAGAGAGAGAGAGCGAGCAAGTGTATATCCAAAATGGGAGCCCCATGCCTCAGCTCTTCTTACATTCTAACTGTAGGAGTGACACATTATCTTGTCCATATTCTGTTTGTTAGAACTTAGTCACTATGTCCAACCCATGCTCACATGGAAGGGAATTACACTACACTGCTAAAGGCAGAAGTATCAAAAATGGTGTGGATATATTGCTTAAGCCTCTACATGGCATTAAAGTCTTAGAGACAAGCATGAATTTCTTTCATGTATTTCACAGATGAAAAATTCAAGGCCTAGTGAATAGAGACTTGAGAATATGAATATACATTTGAGATAGAGCCAATGTCTCCTGACTACCTGCTCTTTGAAAAGTGTGTGTTTCCTGTGCATATTTTAAAACAGACCCCAGTTGGGCAAAAAAATCGAGTAAGTGACAAAATTAGCTCTAACCATATTAGATGTTAAGCTTCCCAAGATGCATTCTTCTTCTCTGTCTCATCAAAATACTATACAGACCACCCTGGCTGGTGTAGCTCAGTGGATTGAGCTCGGGCCTGTGAAGCAAAGAGTTGCCAGTTCGATTCCCAGTCAGGGCACATGCCTGGGTTGCATGCCAGGTCCCCAGTGGGGGACCCATGAGAGGCAACCACACACTGATGTTTCTCTCCCACTCTTTCTCCTTCCTTGTCCCCTCTCTCTAAAAATAAATAAATAAAATATTTAAAAACATACTATACAGAACATAGTTCACCAACAATTGGCTCATCATGCAGAGTCATCATTTGGATCATAATCTCGATTATTCTATAAGCAAACAGTGATATAGTCCTGTTGCTTTCTTGCGTATCAGTGTACCAGGTCTAAGGCTGCAAATGTAAGCATGGAACCTGATTGTGAAGGACCTGACATGCAGTGTTAAGAAGTGTGACCTGTCCCCTGAGAGCAGTTGGATTCCATATATGTTTTCGCAGGGAAAGGATGTCAAGACTTGCATTTTAAAGAAAACAGTATTTTCCCTGACTGGTGTGTCTCAGTGGATTGAGTGCAGGCCTGGGAACTAAAAGGGTTACTGGTTCAATTTCTAGTCTAGGACACATGTCCAGGTTGCAAGCCAGGTCCCCCAGTAGGGGGCACTTGAAAGGCAAGCACACATTGATGTTTCTCTCTCTTTTTCCTTCTCTTCCCCTCTCTAAAAATAAATGAATAAAATCTTTTAAAAATTTTTAAAAATTAAAAAAAAAGTATTTTGATGAACATACAGAAAAAAGATTGGAGACAAGCAGGATTAAAGCCAAGGAGACTGGAAAGGAGTTCATTCCTGTAATGCTAGCTAAAATAATGATGATCTGAACCAGCCTAGTAACAATGGGTCTAAATGAATTGTATTTCCTTTGGGAGAAGAGAGAGATAAAATTAATGTGACTTAGGGATCTATTCAGTGAAGGAGAAAGGGAGGTCTTTAGGTCTCCGTCTCAGACGACTGGCTGGAAGACAGTGTCACTCATTAAGCTAAGGAATTAGAAGAGGCATATTTAGAGATGAAAAATATGCTACTAGTGAAAGTGGTGAAATATAAAAATTTGTTTGCTTACTTTCACCAGAGAAGACAATGAAAAATAAACAAATGCTGTTTTCACAATTAGATAAGCTGCACGATCCACATTTATTTTCCTTTGGTCTTACGTTGAAAATTCTGTTCTGCAGTTAGAAATGTTTGAATACTGAATACAATTATAGGCTTGATTGGGTGTGTGTGCTTTCTCTTCCTTTTTTTTTTTTTGAAGTCTGCGCTGACTGAGACAATTTAGAGGGATGGACCGAATTATTTTCCTACCCACCATTTCCATTATTCAGAAATTACACTTGACTGTAGTGACACTAATCGTGGCAGAACTGATCAGATTCAGCTACCCTGCTGAGGAACTCAGCCAATAAGCCATTCATGACTGACAGGTGTTCCTGCTCTCCTTTGCCTCTTCTCCCTCCCTGCACTCTTGCACATGTTGGAACTTGGAAGCCAGCTTCCTCTGTGCTCCCACACCTATGTCCGTTCAGAGGAAATGCCAGGGAGGGTTTGTTTGAGTCAGACAGGGCTTACATGTAGCTCTCTCCATCCTTTCCTCCCCCTCGGCATCAGCGTAAGGCCCAGGAGAACTAGGGCAGGGGATCTTGACCTTCGTGTGGGTCGTGGACGTGTGTGTGAGTCTTGTGAAGACTCTTTAGAAATATGAGTTTAAATACATCAAATAAAATATGTTGAGTTAGAAAAAGAAATGGTTGTATAAAAATAGAGGTACCAAAATATTATCAATTTGTTTCTGATCTTGTAAAATATATGCTCATTTCATAATTCATTAAATGAAGAACTCTAATAACTAAATGATTTCAAAGTAGTAATGTCAATACAATTTGGAGATATCATTAAAAACTGTAGTACATTAGGATAATTTCTCTTCTATTGGCGACACGTTGCAGGCACTTTAACACTATATGATTTATTGGTTACATTCATAATTGAAGGGGATGCTAACTTTCAGTTAGAGTCCAGTGAAAATTAAGGAGCTCTTCTTAAATTCCAAGTTCATGGACCCCTGAATTCTGTGCCAGCCGAGTAAGAGTCTCTGATGCAGGACAGTGCTTCTCCAGTGTCAGTGTGTGTGAGGGCTGCCTGAAGGGATTGTTGCAACTCAGATGTATGGGCCCTTTCTCAGGTGCTGCTGACTCAAAAACTCTGGGGTACGGTGCAAAAAATATATTTTAAGCATGTACCAAATGTGATTCTCATATTGGAGGTTCCAGAATTATTATTTGAGGAATAAAAACCTAGGATATAGAACAAGATTTGTAGATACTGCGGCTGGTGTGACTCTAGTAGATCATTAACCTTTGTCAATATTTCAGCTTTTGTTTTCTATACTAATTATTGTTATGTATTATAAAATTTTATAGACAAAAATTATATATAGACAGAATATTTGTGATATATAATATATTACATATAGCATTGTTATAGAAATAATCATGTATTATTTATTGCATTATCCTTTTTCTCTGAAAGATACAATTTTTTCAAAGACAAACTCTCGGATATCTAACCAAATATCACTAAAGCATAGCGAGAGGTAATAATCATAAATGCAATGCAGTGTAGTCCTGTGACATTGAAATCATTTCAGTGATTTTACAGTACATTTGAATTGCGGCACCGTTCAGCCGCTGAGTTTCCATTAACTTTGCTTAAAATCTCTCTGTCCACAAAGAAGCCCCAGTGTCAAGTTTCTCCTTCACGCTCAGAGACCCGGCCTGAATCACAATGCTGCAGAAGATAATTGTTATTAATTAAAACACTCCTATCGGACTGTTTTGTTTTAATGCATATTGAACATGTGCATAACCTCTGCTGTGTCTATTATTGGGAAAGAAAAATAAAAGAGTACTGTTCTATTACTTCCCCTGGGTCTCCTGGGGTTCCCTGCATGTCATTGAACAGCCTTTTTGATTGGGTGGTACTTAAAAAAAAAGGTAGGGGCACGATATTATAACACGTAGCAGAGCAGGCTCATTATTGTCAAATTAGATTCACTGACCTTCACTGCCATTTACTAGGAAGAGACAGGCAACGTATCAAGGACGGTTGGCAGTGAGTAAACCCACACTAAGTGCCACTCAACCATGACTAGCCTAGACATACTTTTGTGCTATTTTAACATGCTGGCTTTTAAGCTTGTAATATATAAAATACTACAGTATGTTGGCTCAAGTGGGTAATGCATACAGAAATCTATTAATGTAAGTTTTTTTATTTTTTAAATAGATTTTAGTCCAAAGGGCACCCACCAAATGCATGAGTGCACACACACACACACCCAACCGTCACTTTAATTTATAGAATAAATCAATGGCTTTAACATACATTAAAACAGGGTGAGCCTGGTCAAGGTTTGCAGTTTAACACAATCTGTTAAGCCATGCAAATCATTTTCTTCCCACTCCATGTCCAAGTTCTGTCTCTTTTAACTCAATGTGAAGATAGAAGACAGTGCCCCTGGTAGGATTGCCACTGCTGAGGGATTTATTCATTCATTTATTTATTCATTCACTCATCAGATATTTTTCTGGGACTAAAATGCTCAGAACACTGTTCTAGAAATATGTTTTAAAAAGATCCATTTCTGCCTATTGCATAGGGGAGAGGTCAGATGCTAGGTATTATGCTAGATGCTTAGGGCAATAAGTTGGTAATAAGTTTTGAATATTAAATGATATTTAAAACGCACTACTCTGCATATTCATAAACTTTTAAATTAAGGTTAATAGGTACAGTTCTGTAATCTGCCTTTAGTGTGTCCACCTGGAGGAGAGATCGTCTTGATACTATCTCTGTTCTCCGGCATTTACTGTTTGTCCTCTCCAGTCATTTTATCTTTGTTTCTATGGTGATTCAGCAAATCTTAGTTTATGACAGTGTGACCCAAACCCCTGTGAGAAGACTAAGGAAGGCTATAGAATGTGAGCCTCTTGTATTTAAATAATAGTTATCACCACCTGAAAGCATACTACACTGAATAAAGCCCTAACCAAAAATTCTAAAACTTAGGGATTTCTTTGATTAACCTCTATGATGTGTAACTAACATAGGATCACTGTTTGTATTTTGCAAAATAAAATATATATTTGGCATAATGAACAAACTAAATATATTTTCTGGCTTTCTTTTCCCCAGCACCATCAGGGGGTACACATTTTGTGGTCAATGTGGTCTCAATTTGTTTCATCCATCCAAACAACTTAGGTACTTCTAAAATGTAAACCCCTGGCTTCCTTTAGATCCAACAAATCACTGACATTTCAATACACATTTTACATGATGTGTTTGCTTACTGGTTTGGAAACCACCTTGGAAGTCCCACAGAAGTCTCTGCTTTCTTTATTTTTAGTATAATTTTCCTGTTAAGGGTCTAGCTTTGAGATTTCAGTACTTTTCATGTTGTAAAGATTTATTGAATATTTATTGCATAAGCCTTGGCTGGTGTGGCTCACTGGATTGAGTGCTGGCTTGCAAACTAAAGGATCCCCAGTTCAATTCCTAGTCAAGGCACCTTCCTGGGTTGCAGGCCAGGTCCCCAGTAGGGGGTGTGTGAGAGGCAACTGCACATTGATGTTACTCTACCTCTCCTTCTGCTTTCCTTCCCCTCTCTAAAAATAAGTAAGTAAGTAAGTAAGTAAATAAATAACATCTTAAAATATTTATTACATAAGTATATGTGAATGTAGGGGTAATACAAAAATTGCTTACAATATTTAGTAGTGATATAACCTCAGCTAGTTATTTAAGCTGTTTCCTCATCTGAAAGGTGGGCATAATAATAGTACTTTTGTATCTTAGGTTGTAATGTATAAATGGGAAAGTTTCTGCAAAGTGCTAAGCAAAGAGTTGAACACCTATAATAATTCAATAAATATTATTTATTGTTGTGTTGTAGAAGTTATTTGACTTTTATTTTCTTTATTAGAAAGAGGTATAGATTTATATGTGCTTTTCCTACCTTGTAGGAAAATTTCAAGGTTTCATATGTGATAGTGGAACAAAATGCTTTACGAACTAGAATGGGCCACAGAACATGTATTGGTAAAACAAAGATGGGGGTTCTGTGTGCTATGGTTGCCATAGCACCATATTTATGTGCATAAATTATAGTAGTTTGATTTAAAAAGAATACAGCCCTGAGTGGTGTGGCTCAGTGGTTGAATGCCATTCTGCAAAGCACAAGGCCGCTGGTTCCGTTCCCAGTTGGAGTACATGCCTGGGTTGTGAGTCTTGCTCCCAGTCGGGGCATGTGGGAGAGGCATGTGCTCAGTGTTTATCTCTCGCATTGATGTTCCTCCCCCTTTTTCTCTCTCTCCCTTCCCCTCTACCTAAGGATAAATAAATAAAATCTTTAAAATAATAATAAAAATAAATATAACAATCCTTGGTCATAACACACTGTATTTTCCTTGACATAGGATTTCTGGTACTCTAAATCAGAATGGGTTGTCTCCTACTTCTTCATAGATTCTGTGCCTTCCAGAGAGCATGGACTTACTGAAGGTCACTGCGCCGCCTCTGGATGTTTTCAGGTTTCTCTTTGTCAAGATGGAAGAAGGCTGTGTCTCGGGCAGCCTTGTGTTCGCTCTCTCTTTGGGCAGTAGGTGCCTTCAACATTGTGCACAGGGATTTCGAGCTGTGGAAATCTGATATGGACTTAAGGTGTGGGAGGCCAGAAGAAAGACCAGTTGGGGTTGGACTAAGGTGTTTTTTAGGAAAGAGGGAAATGAAGTTTAAGATTTTTGGTGGAATACTCTATCAGTTAACATTTTTCACCCTAATAACAAACAACCTCAAAATCCAGTAGCTTGAAACAATAGTTCTTTTGTTCTCAATTATGTGTATATGGATTAGCTGGCCCGATCTGGGCTTAGTTCCAGTTTCAGGTTTTCTTCAAGTGTCTCTCATTCTCCTTGGACCTTTTCTTCTCATGGAATTGACAGAAGCAAAATATGGGGACAGGGACCATGCGATGCCTTTTAATCCCTGAGCTTAACATTAGCACACTCTTACTTCTGCAGTATTTTCTGTTGGCCAAATCATGTATGTCACAAGACCAAACCTACTATCAATTTGGTGTGGGAATACCACCTACATTAAGTGAGAAGAAGTACAAAGTTCTGTAGAAAGGGAATGAATCCCCCGCCATGGCAGGTGGGTGGGAGGGGACAGGAAGTAGCTGGGTGTCAGGAAGGAGGAAATGGGGACAAAAAGCAATCCACAGCAGCTAATCGGATTGACTAAGAAGTTAAGAGTAAGTTAACTTAAGAAGTTCAAGTTACAGTTAAGACACTATGGTTATTTAAGGGTAGAAATAATTGTAGTGTTCCTACCGTAAGAAGAGTATGAACACCTGAGGATGAGACAAAGTTCAGGATGGTTGGAGGGGAGACTATTGGTTGTGTAAGGACAGATTTGGGGGTAGGTGATGCTGAGTGGTAAGGCCAGACATGTGAGGAAGAGGCTAAGCAATTGGTGTTTCATCATAGAGACTCAGGGGAACTATCGACAGATTTTTAAATAAATTTCATTTGTATTTTTTAAATTCAGGTTTTAAAATTTTTCATGGATGCCTGTAATATGGTTCAGATGAATTTTGCTTCGATGGGTGCTATAACAATCTGGACAAAGCTAGCAGGAATATTAGCCTAGAGTAGGGACAGTGGGGTTGCAGAAAAATGAAGATAATTAAGGCTGCATTAGATTTGAAATCACAGTGACTTGGTGATGCATTTGCTGAGGGGTGCGGCACGAGAGGTGGAAAATAAGTCAGCACTCCGCCTGGAGTAGCTAAGTGCTAATGTTGGTCATTCACCAAGTAAGTGAACGCAGGAGGAGGAGATGCTCATTTTGACAAAAGGACAAGTTAACTTTGGACCTCTTGGTTTTGAAGTGCTTTTGGACTTCTGAGTGGATATGTGTGACAGGCAATTAGACACACAGGCAAAATATTCAGAAAAAGCGGTGTGGTCTGGAGAGAGAAATATGGGTACCATCATTATATGGCTACCAATGGCAGCCCCCCGGAGTAATGAGATTGTCCAGGCAATGAAAGGGCAGTATATAGAATAAGAGAAGACAGCCTAAGCTCTACAGGAAGACACTGAAATGGAAAAGCAAAGGAAGAGTTAGTTGCAAAGGGGACTGAAGGGAGAGTCCAGGGAGAAAGAAGAAAACCAGGAGAGCCAACACATGAGTGCAGTAAAAAGAATAGATTCTGTAGGCTGGATGTTGACAACCACCATTTAGTAGAGCCCCAGGATGTGCTAGCCCTACTTTATGTAGATTATTTCATTCAATCTTCACCACAACTTTGGAAGATGTTATATTAACTGCCTTTTCCAGAGGAAACTGAGCCAGGGAACATATTAAGTAAATATTAGCCCAAGGTCACAAAAGTAGTTGATAATGGAACAGAACTGACTACAAAAAGACTGATTCTAGACCAGACCTCTTAACTGTTTCACAGAAATCGAGAATTCCAAACAGACCTAAATTTCCAAGACTGCTATAGCTATATGAGCTATTAATGCTTATTAATGTGAGCAAATTTTTGTAATATACTCTGAATTAAAACCATGTTACACAATTTTTGTAAAATAGGACTTGTGACTAGGAACTTTCAGAATTAGTTACACAAATTTTCACAAATGTTGAAAGTAGCTATTTTTAGATGGTATGATTATGGATTGTTCTTATTTGTACCACTTTTTAGTTTTCAATACTCTAAAATTAATATGTATCATATTTATAATTTTACAAAGTAAATGTAACTTTTAAATACTCCCCTAATTATACCCCGGGGGAGTTAAATGGTGTGTGTAAAGTGCATGGCAAGCTATTGTGACGTACCTAGATGTTGAATATAGTGACATTGCTGATTTTATGTCACATAGCCACATTGCCACAGTGTGTACTTTAAAAATAAATGAAAATAATTTTAAAAATCCTGTGACAGCAGGACATAGAGCACTTATACATTGTTTGATGGTTATGCAGACACTGGCCCGCAGTGTCCGAGTCATTATGGATGACGTGAGACATTCACAGAGTCTGATAGAATAGGGATGGCATGGCTTTTCTCTCAAGGGGAGCAAAAGCTGTGGCCCTGTGGTGACCGGCCTTTATTAGGGTTCTCACCACATTACATAATGGTCCTCATTTACTATGCATAGGTTGCTTTAGGTGGTTACCTTTTACAGAAAACAAAGGAGCCAATGCTGGCTAATCACATCACAGAAGAAGGATTTTTGCAAATGAGGAGGCAAAAGTGGTTGAGCTGGTTACACTGGTCCTTGGAAGGTTTAGCATGGATTTTAGGAAGTTATTTTGCAGTAAATGTTTGCCACAAATCTGGGTGAGGGAGTTTTTTTTTTTAGCAAAAAGCAGGACTCAAAGTGGCCCAGGCACATTGCAGGCCTGATTACCCACGGGAGAACCTATCTGTGGGCTTGGGTCCTGTGCATCTCCGAGTGGGAGGTGGGCCCACGCCACGCAGAACAGACTGGTCTCCTACAAAATGGCGGCATATTTACCATATTTTTCAAACTATAAGACGCACCCTCCAAATTTGGGAGGAACATGCAGTGGTGACCCTGCTCCTGCCTCTTGTGACCCTGCTCCACCATAGCCCCCCCACCAGTGAGCCAGGTAAACTACCTTTGGACTATAAGACTCACCCCCATTTTCCTCCCAAACTTTGGGGGTAGAGTGCATCTTATAGTCTGAAAAATAGGGAAAAACAATTCTACAACTAGAAAGTTTAATCAGGAGATTAGAGTATATTTGTTAAACAATAGTATCACCTGCTTTACACTGCGAAACTATGTATCTTTCCAGTCAGGAAAAAAAATTCAAATTAGAAAGCTTAAAAATGTTGAATAAAATGTAACATTTTCATTCATACTTAATGGATAAAATATTGATTTGATTCACCCCAGGGCTGATTGCAATAACCTTTCCCAAGGTGGGTACCGAGTTATGGAAGCAATATTTCTGTTGGAGGTTAGGGTCATGGCCAATATTACTGTCATTATTTTTAAGTGGCAGAGATAGGCATTCTTCCTGAGGAACCCGCTATGAAGTCCAAGCATGCATGAACAGAGTTTAGTGCCGTAATCAAACAAAACTTACATTGAAGGTTATCTCCCATGAATTTAATGATATGCATAATTATTATTCTACTGCATAATAATTAGGCATGAATGTAAGCAGCTCTTGTGAATGATGGTAATTTGTATGACTAGTGCAGCCAAGCCAAGCACAAGCAGAGTGAGTCTCGCAGAATAATGGGTAATCTCAGGAGGTGAGGGGTGTGAGGGGCGTCTGTGTCCCACAGTAAAGCCTCAAAATGCTCTCAACGTAGAGGAAGAAAGGTGGGCAAGAGTAGGCTGAGGGAAATGGGGAAATACAGAAGAGGAGAATAAGTACTAGTTATGAGCTGCATTGTGTCCCCAGAAAGATAGGTGGAAGCCCTTAGTTCCAGTACCTTGTGACCTTATTTGGAAATGGCTTATTGAAAATGTGATCAGTTAAAACAAGGTCACACGGGAGTAGGTAGACTCCTAATCCAGTATGATTGGTGTCCTTATGAAAAGACAGTCATGTCAAGACAGTGACACAGGGAGAACGCCATGTGAATGTGGGGACAGGAAGTAGACTTACGCTGCCACAAGCTGAGAAACGTCCTGGGCTACCAGAAGCTGGCAAAGTCAAAGATGAATCCTTGCCTAAAGTCTCGGAAGGCGGGTAGCCCTGCCAAACCCTCAGTTTCAAAATTCTAGTGTCCAGACCTGAGGGGATGCATTCATTTGCTAGGCCACTCATTTTGTGGGGCTTGATGGTGGCGGCCTGAAGGAAACTAATGCTCCCATTTTGGAGGCTGCATCTCCGACTCTGAATCTGGGCAACTTGGGGTATTTAATACACGAACAAATATTTGTCGAATGCCTTCTGGGAGGCTAGGATTGCTGTAGTGTTTTCTGCGTGCCCGGGATTTCTTTCCTGTTAAACAAATGCTTCGGAGTAAAACAAAATGAACACATGAATTCTGTTTTAGGGTGAAGGAGGAAAGCCATTTTATAGTTTAATGAAGAAGAAGGGATGTTGGAAGGGTGTGTGTGTCTGTATTTTTTAAATATATAAGAATATCCGGTCTCTCTGTAATTAGGAATCAGAGCGTGTGAAACACGTTCAAGTGCGTTTACTGCTGTGCTGTTGTTTCTGTCTCCCTGTAGTGAAAGACTCTCCCACTCCCTTGGGAACATTACAGACTTTGTTGCCTTCAGATGTTACTGGGTTTTATAAGTTGTTTATTTTCATGTAAAGGTTATAACAGCTTTTAACTTGTTATGACCCATTTCATTTTATGAATCCCTAAAAACAATAAATGATTTTTAAAAAGAAAAAGAATTCATGAAATAAACCTGATGTTTTAAAAGTTGTGTGTGAATGTATATGAACATTTAAAGATGATATTTCAAGATATATTATTAATGATAAACAACCATTTCCATATGTTATTCACACAAATTTAGCAAATCAGAATAAAAGATAAAATGTAATAGTTTATTGACTATTTACCAAGCTATGGTATGTTTGGTCTATAAATTCTTTAAGAAAATCAATCTCTTTTTAACATTTGAAGTTCCTCCCCACCTTTTTTTGCCTCTCCACCCCCTCCTTTATCCACAGTACTTTGCAAAGTACTGTGTATACTTGTATTTCTTTGTTTCTTTCCCCTGGTAATAGGGGAAAATTATACCATTTGAAAAGTTTTGCTGTCACATATATTTTAAAACTGAAAGGGAATCTGGAAAATGATAATCATTTCATTTTCGTGTACCTCACATAGATAATACACAAACACACACATACATACACACCCCGTGAAACCTTCTCCCCTTTTGGGTTATGCCAAGTGTGCTGGAGGTGCCTGCTAGCATGCATATTCCCCCGCGTAGATATAATTTCCCAAATCTAGGCAGGTTTTAGCCCACATTCACCGCAGGAGAAAAATGGAACAATTCTCTGCATCCCTTAAGCTGCTCTCATATCTTGTACCAGTTTTTCCATTGTAACTTTTCTCTATCCTGGAGTCCTAAGGATGTTCTTTGGGAATAGTGCTGCCCCCTGGTGATAAAGGGAGTAATAGAATAGAATCTTTATGTTTGGTAATATGTATTATTCATTGATTATAAATGCGAATTCCAACACAGAGTCTGAAAAAACAATTCAACAAACAGTGTAAATGCCACAACTCAGTTTTATGACTTTACAACAATTATTTGTTGTATCTTTAAAGAAAAATGAGAGACAAATCACAGAAGAGAGACAATTGGTCTGAGAAGATTAAGGATGCTGCCTTCACACTATTGGAAATTTGGAGAAACTTACTGCCACTGCACTTTAGGAAATCAGTTCCTCCAATCAAACCTTCTGTTTGTAAGCTTCAAACAGAAGATGACAGCAAAATGAATCTTTACGATGTTCCCCAAATGAACAGGATTTTATATTTGGTAGATATTTCTGAGAAGTCTTATACCCTGAAGATTTACAGCATGGACACCATTTATTTAGTTCTGCTTGCAAAGATGTTTTCCTTTTTTACCCCCTGTTTTAGATGTTTAAAAAGAGATTTTTTAGGTTCATTAGCTATGGTAGGTAGAAATTAGTTTGTGGGTCCTTTTTGTTTATCTCTGGGTTGCATTCTTTGAATTTTATCCTGTGTGCTTTGAGAATAATAATCCTTACTTGATGTCCCATTACAGAATGCCATTTAGAGGGTCCCGAGATAGAATTTTAGAACTGGCAGTGACCTCACAGATCATTGTATCTAATTCTTTAATGAGTCTAGGTTAAGTCCACATGTTCATTATGGAAAATTTTAATTATTACAACATTATAATTCTTTCTTAAAAGTGTGCACATAACAACAACAAAAAGAGATTTTTCTATACCAAACATTTGTGCCCTCCCCACCCCAGGATATTCCTTTCCTTTACTCTGTCCCCATATCAGTTTTACCCTATTTAAACCAATGTCTTCTTGCAGGGCAATGCTCGGGTTTGGAGGGAGATTGGGTGGAGGAGGGCCGTCGGGCACACCATTGTGCGGCCGCATTTCCAGACCCATTGAGAAAGCAAATCCGGAGACACAGGCAGACTTCACTGCACACACAGAATTGGTGTTTGTGCAACGTTCATTAAGAAGCATTAAATAGAGTGAATGCTTGCAGTAGTTAGGGACTCCTCTGCAAAAAGCCCCCTAGCTGTTCCGAGATAAATAATGTAGGAGCGCTAGAGAAGTTTCACTGTTGCTGGTGTTGCTAAGGCGTTTCTCTGCTCTGAGCCAACACGGCGCTTTATGCAAGTGGAAGTCCCCAGGCGGCCCTTGGCCCTTGAGTGTGCTGGCTTTTCAAAGAAGAAAGCGAGCACAAGTGCACATTTTCAAATAGAGAATCATTTCTTAGCTGAGGCTTGTGTTTTCTGCGAACTTAGTACCATATGCTTCTCCAGTTCTATTTTCAACAAACTCAGCTACGTTGTTAATGTTGAAGTTGAAAACGGGGTGATTTCAACAGAAGGCGGAAAACCGAATACAAACCAGCAAAGCCGTTCCCAGCCTGTGACCATTCGGGATAACAGATATGGTGTGCATTCGTGTTATTAAGAAGCACAGTCTAAAAATATAACTGGCACCAGAATGAACAATTCATTCTTTACCTCAACCACATTTTTAGGTTGGAAGCTGGAGATGTTAGCAAGAGCTAAGTCAAGCAATGGCATCAGGATTCCGGGACGATGTGAAGCGAAATAAATCTGTTGCCTTCCATTGGCTCCTTTGATGAGAAAGGCAGCAGTAACCTAGGAAGTATGTGCGGGCTATGCCCTTTGGGGCCGCCTCCGGTGTAGTTCACTGGGCCTGAGTAGGGTGGGCCTGTTCAAGCAGAGTTCTCCAGAGCCTTGCTGAGAACGGTACTCGGGGAGCAGTTTCAAAGGATGAAAGGGAAGGCAAGAGCTAATCAGAAGTCTGGGAGTTCTAAAACAGGTTAGCAGAGTGAAGAACTAGAGAAATAGGGATTAGAAGGTACCAGAGAAAGAGTCCCGGAGATTTTCCTTGTTCTGCACTGGCTACAAGGCTCTGGGCTAAGGGGGCAGAGCCAGGTTTCGACACTTGGCTATTGACTAAGCCAAGATATTGTTATGTCTACCGAAAGCTGGTCTGTAGCATTTTGTTTTGTTTTGTTTTATCACAGCAAGACTGTATAGCAATGTGCAGGAACACTCCCAGAGTCGTTTGTAAACCACTGTCTTACCCCCTTATTTTTAGTGCTTATAAAGGTCAGGCCATTTAGGATGGCGTAAGAAACACTTTGCATTCTGAAAGAAGGTTAATTTTATACCGAACCCCCTGCAATGTAAAACAACCGTGACCAAACACTATTTGCTTTTAGAATGTGGTGGCGTCACCATGTGGTAAATGGAGGCTCTCATGTGGCTGGCTGAGTGGTTGTCTCTGAGAAGGGAAAACACGCTTCAAACTTGAGGATTCCAGGGACCTCCGCTTGAGAAAACCTGCTTAAAATGCTTCTGTAGTGTCGGAGGGGCCACATACGTTTGTTTGCTAACACCAGCGTTTGGACACCTGATATACATGGTCAATGAAAACATAGTTAGGTACGCACTTGAATTTTTTAAAAAGGCACTCAGAAAATTTTGGCTTATTCTTACGAAAACCAAATGTTCTTAAAGTTACAGAAAGTTGCTGAGTAAACGTGCGATTGAAGAAAATATTTTTAAATTCCACAACACTGGTGTGTGATTGTCAATATCAACAGTTAAATACAAGTCAAGATAAATACTACGACTAGAAATTTAGGAAAACATATTCTAGATTTAAGTTACACCAAGTCCAGTGTCGAATTCTTTTGCCTCTTCATTTTGGCGTTACTATGTACTCTGTCTGGGTTAAAGCATCCTAGTCTAGGTTATAATTTACAAGCCTTTGTACTGTATCTGTCCTCCCTAACTAGAAATAATAGAACATAGAAAATATGAAAAGAGAATAAATTTGGTATATAAATTTTAGGGAAGCGTCAGTTAAGTGAATAGTTCGTACCTTTTCTAAATAGACAAAAATTATTTAGGCAGGTGTTTCAGATACTAACGGGCATGAATTTTTCAAAGACTTGGGCATATCCACGGTTAGGTGAAAGTAATGAATTAAAAAGTACAAGGAACAGTTGTGTGTGAGTTGAACAATGAATTACAATTAAACCTTCTTTTTATTATTTTGAAAGGTTTTTTGGAAAAGATAACTTTGGATTTGGTTGAATGGATATTATAGAGGCTCACAATTCATGGAATATCTTGAATAGCAAACAGGTAACTAGGATTTGATTCAACAGGTAATGAAGAATTAGTAATATTTAACATAATCTCCAAAGAAGGAGGCCTCATAGTTATAAATGGTAGTGAACATATATTTGAGAATTCACATTGAAAGTAAAGTTATAATTTAAAAAAAATAATTGTGGGGAGCTCTGTGGGGGGTGGGCTGGGATGGGAGTAAAAGACAGAAACTGTACTTGAAAAATAATTAAATAAAAAAAATAATTACCCAGTCAGGGCACATTGCTGGGTTGCAGGACAGTTTCCTGCAGGCCAACTCCCAGCAGGGGGTGCATGAAGGGCAACCATACATTGATGTTTCTCTCCCTCTCCTTCCCCTCTAAAGATAAATAAATAGATCTTTAAAAAATAATAATAATAATTAGACTGCATCCAACAGAAGCCCCTAATAAACCAGAGGTGCAGTGGTGGTCAAATGTGTTTTCTATTCCAAATTGATTTGTATTTAATTTTCCTATACCTAATTAAGTTCAATTTGAACAACGTGCAAAGAAGAGAAAACAAGGCTTGTGATGGAGTTACTTAAAGGTCTTAGTATCCCCTCTGACTTTTTCCAGAGTGTAGGAAAATTAATCAGCTAGTTTTTCCTTAATGCCACTTGTTCTATTTCTTCTCTGGGAGTCACCCATAAATCAAAAATAAATATATCTAGTATTCGTGAATCCTTTTATCATATGATTTCTAAGTAAAAAATCATTTCAGAACATCTCTCAGAAGTTACTGTTTTCTGGGATATTCTAAGTTTAAATTTCTGGCAATTAATCTAGTAATGTCAGCTCTTATAAAATCATCTCTTAAATATTTTAGAATCAAAAAAGTAAATATGAATAAACTGTTTCATAAATGATACAACACTTTATAAATGCTATTGACTATAATAATAGCTATAGGAATAAATTAATATTCAAAGCTACTGCCATTAAAATGTCAAGTGCAACGGCAGGTGTGCAAGTGTTTAGGCAAACATGAACTTTGAAACTGGAATTTACAAAACAGTCCAATTAAGAGGTGATTATTTCCATCATGAAAAGCTTGTTTGTTTACCAAATGATCTTCACAAGGTTTTTTGGAATTTCAGTAGTACATTAAAGATATAACTTGAAGTGCCTAGTTCAATTGAAATTTTTTGAAGATTGTGGTCATCATGTACTATCTGTTAGTTTTCATAGACATATAATGAATGCTTCTGTTAAACAGACTCTGTTAAGAAAACATATTTTTTTTGTAAACCTCATTTAACTTCACTGAACAAGAAACAGAAAAAAAAAAAGATGTTGCTAAGGATCTATTTTCTAATTATATAATTGACTACTTTAGTCAATTATACAAATTGCTGTTTAGCCAAATGTTCACAAGCACCCATACCAAATTCCATGATGATATTTTTCTCCTGGCTGCAGAATATTATGCTTGGGAATCTTTTCCTTATAGCTGGACAGTTTCATGGATCCCACTGTGTAATGTGAGGCTCTGCCCTGCGGAGAAAGCCCTGATTGAAGGGTCGTAATCTCTCTCTGCCCCTGACTAGCTGCTTGGCTTTTTTGAGTACTTTAACTTATCTTGTCTCTGTTTTCTCCTGTTTGTTGGCCTTGATGATCTCTAAAGATGGCTTAACATGTAAAATGTGTTTAATAATCTGATAGGTAACATTTAGCTTATGTATGAGCTAACAATTCTGAACAGGATTTCAACACATCAATAGCCACCCATCCACCCATCCATTCATCCAACCATTAAATATTTATCAGGTGACTACTTTGGAGCCAGTAGCTGTCAATGCCATACATATAGCCCTAAACAAAGAGTTCCTGTCCTTATAGATCTTACATTCTAAATAAAGGTACAGTAAGGCAGGCAGCGGTAAGTGTAAAGCATAAGGTTTCAGGAAAGCGCTACTCAAACTGCCACACAGGGACCAATGCCAGTCTGTTACCGTTCCACACGACAAACTCATAAATTGATTAGTACTTAGAGGCAGAGTTGTTCAAAGATAAGCAAGATAGTCCTGTGGTCAGATCTTCCTAAGTCAAACATCTTGGGAGATGATATCAGGAAATTAGGAGGGATTCAGATTGCATGAGGATCTTGTAGATCAAGATAAGGACTTTTATTTAATTGTGACTAACCTGAGAAACCATTGTCCATATATGAACGAAGGAAATAAGTGACTGAATGTAAGGGTGAAAACATACAAATTCTCATATTCAATAAGCAATAGACTGAGAAGACAAGAAGCAAGGCACGAGCATCAGATGGAAGCCTATTGCAGTATTCATACAGGAGTTGTGGTGACTTGGATACAGAGAGTCCACCAGGCGTGGCGGGCAGAATGCCTGGTGGATCCCACAGACATTCTGAATCGTGTGTGACTTAGATTAGCTGGTTTAGAAAAGAGAGGAGTCAGCTGACTAGATTGTTACCCGAGTACTGGCCGTCTTTGCACCCATTTTATTTCAACATGCAATAGAAAATGACAAGGGGGTGGGTCACCGAGGGAGGGGATCAGGGAGCCAAGTGTCTTCAGTTCTAACACTGATTTGGACTTGCTGAGATTGTATCATGGTATGTCAGCAGAACCTAACAACTACCACCTGTAGCATTTCCCATGGCCTTCTGGTACAATGCAGAACTATTAATAATATAGCTCTATCATTCTAAATTTATAAAAGATAATGTGTCCTAAGCATGTAAACTTTTTCATTTGATTAAAGTATACTACTGGTAAATGCAAGTGATTGGAAAAAAGTATTTGTATACTTCAACTAACTAGTGCTAAGCTAACTAGTATAGAACAGAATTGAACTCCTGGCTCTTCCACTAGTTAATTTGGTAGTTATATCATTCATTGGTTGATTCTTGTACATGCTCTGAGCAGGGGTCAAACCCACAACCTTGGCATTTTAGGAAGATGCTCTAAACAACTGAGCTACCAGACCAGGACTCATTTAAATCTTTTTTAAAGAGACCAAACTACCAGAGATTATAGAATAATAGACTTGGCATTATTAGAAAACTATTTAAAATGTTATAACATGACATTTTATTATGTAGCCTATATCAGAATAATAGATTTCTAGAATAATAGATTTTGCATTATGAGAAAACTGTTTAAAGTGTTATAACATGACATTTTACTATGTAGCCTATATCAGTATCAGATGGGTGCTTTTTAAAAAATTTTTTTTTAGATTTTTATTTATTTATCTTTAGAGGGGAAGGGAAGGAGAGAAGGAGAGTAATATCAATGTATGGTTGCCTGTCCTGAGTCCCCTGCGGGGAACTGGCCTGCAACCCAGGCATGTGCCCTGACTGGGAATCAAACTGTGATTGTGTGGCTCGCAGGCCCACGCTCAATCCACTGAGCTACACCAGCCAGGGCAGATGGGTGCTTTTTTTATCATCCCAAAAAGTTATATGACGAAGAATTCCAAATTCAAATATCCAAAAACATTGTCAGAAGGCCATCCCACTTTAGAATTTACACAGACATTAACTGAAGACTCAGTAAAGGATCTTTCCTCAAAGCGTTGTCTGCTGTACCCCTTCCTCTTACTCTGAGTCTTGCAATAGCACACTTTTTTTTTATTTGAAGGAATTTTTAATTATGTAGACAAGACTTTACCTTGAATGACCAAGTTTGGATGAATGATCCTGGACAGTGGAGTAGACCAAGCCTCTGTGTACAGTTTTGTAGGTTCGTCAAAGGTATGTCAACTAGGGGACACGTGGAAATAAAATGCAGGCCGCATTTTGATGGCCAAACCATGTGCCTTACCTAGCATGGAGTTGATCTCACTCAGACTAGGGTTTCTCACGCTGTTTGCATAAGGGTACCCCTCGCGCTCGGGCAGCCCTGGATTGGAGAACACCGTGGGGAAAGAGGGTCTCTGGAAAGGCGCACATACACGGGTGACTAGGGTACCACTTTCATTCTTTCTGTTTCTCAAGTTTGCTCATTACTGATGTAGTTTGATTGAATGTCCCCAGAAAGCACTTATTATATTGTATGTTATCAGCTAAGTGAACATTTACTGGTGGAAAGAATAAAAAAGAAAGCTTCATTCAGAAATCAAAGCAATAGAAAGGCGACAGTCCTTTTCTTAAGTTACATCTTTACTGATGTTTAAGAAACCAGCCTTGATGGGTAAGAACCAACATTACTTCAGGAACATCTAGTTGAATTTTCTCTTTTAAATACTTCGAATGGAAAAAAAAAATCCCACAAACTGCTACTTCAGTTATAGTAAAAATTCTCACAGTGACAAGGCATCACAAGCAGGCTGTTTTTTTTAATCACACACGAGGGGATGGTCGAAGGCATGGCAATCTGGACAAGAAAGACGGCTGCTCCTGTTTACATACTTAGCTCCCAGTGGCATTTCACCAGTTTGGAGGCTTGCGCGATCCCTCTTAATCTGAGAGAGTGCGTCCAGATTCACAGCAAGACTTCAAGGAGAGCCAGATGATGGGGCAGATGGCAGATGACTAATTTGGCAAGCCCTGATGAGTGGAAATTGTTTGCTTTAATTGCTTGTCAAGTCCAGTACCTATATTAAAGTTAAGGACCTAGCACTTCCACAGAAAACAAAACAGCATAAAGTAAATAAGAAGGACTCCTTTGTTTGGGAGGGGGAAGAGGTGGGAAAGACGATTAAAAAGGCAGGGAAGGAATTGTGGCGAGATGGTGGGAAGGGGAATATGTTATTTCTTCTAAGGGGAACTGACAGAAATGTAATTTCTAAATGTGCGAGGCATGTTTTTTGGGTTCTTAGGCTTTCAACGTGGGGATTTTATGAGACATAATTTAAGAACAAAATCCAATAAAATATTAAAAGGCAGGGAAATAGTAAAGAACAAGAACTAAAATTTATATGCAAGTAGTTACAAGTCAGTTCTTGATGATCTGTATGGTGACTTTAAAATTATTGGCAGTTTTTTTAGTTCTACCAGGGTAATCTTTGAAATACAAAATAAAAAAAACAAACAAAATTAACCTATTATATGGCGAAGGCAAGATTAGAGAAGACTGCTCACAAAATATGTCATTTATAAATGGAAACAATCATGTATAATTTTAAAATCTATCATTTTGGGATAATCTCCAATGTTTCCCCTTGCAATATAGTTTAGAAGCTTAGGCATTTTTGAGGGCAGCTGAAAACGTTAGTTTTTAAAATTGATGTTAATCATCAATAAACAAATGAGGTGAAACACAGATCCATTCAATTTTAGATAAATCAGCATGTAGCACTACATAAAGCCTATAAACTTGCCTCCGTCAGTCTGTGGTATAGAATGCCTGTGTTTTCTCTGGCTACAGATCTATTAGCGAAGACCTGTGATGCCAAATGCTCTTTTCATTTGGCTCAAGGATCATTTACACAGTGTCTTAGTTAATTTCAGCAGATTCTTGTTTTGTCACTTTGGGGGACAATGAAAACACTGCTAAAACATAAAGGTTTGGAAAATTCACTATAGGGTCACTTTAAAAAATACTGATTTTTGTATTGAAAACTATTTTATTTCAGTTTTGTGTAACGTAAATTGTAAAACACTTATTATTTTGGTATCAATTTTTTTCTTTCATATATTTTAAGTTAATTATATAAAATGCAGCATTTCTGAAGTACAAAAGTGAGCAAAAGTAGGTTTACGGTTGTTTGGAAAATAACACAATAATTAATAAATAATAATATAAGAATAAACTCTGTGTTTTGAATACTCACAAGTGTAAACCTACATTTGCTTTACGCCATGTAAATCAATTTCTATTTTTATCTTTTTGAGTGTAATGATATCGGATACAAATATTTTTAAATCATCGGTAGAATTTTTAGTATTAAAAGTAGGAATAGCATGAAGGCAATAAACCTAGAAGTATATTAATGGAGTGCCACATTAGTGCTGAATATATGGTTTGTTTCAGCAATACAAGAATGGTTCCGTATTTGGATCTCTTTAACAATTTATTTTAATAAGTTAAAAATTTTTCAACAGTAGTTGAAAGTACATGATAAACTTCAACCCTCAAGTCTGAAAGAAAAACAAAGTAAGGCCAGGTTCTAAAATGTCTAACACCCTAAAATGAATGTCAAGCCAAAGGAAGCGTTCGTGGAGGCTGGGACAGAGAGAGGAGTAGCTGTCGTCGCTATTTATGTAAACAGTTGTCCTAGGAAGCCTGACCAGTACCAGCCAAGAAAGCAGAATAAAATAATATGATTGAAGACTGGATAAATCAAGAAACTCAAGTAAGATTGAATTGCAAATTATAAGGATTTACCAATGTAGCCAAGATTAGAGGGCAAACACATACAAATCATCAGGATTTATTTTTATTTTTATTTTTTTAAGATTTTATTTATTTCTCTTTAGAGGGGAAGGGAAGGAGGGAGAGAAATATCAATGTATGGTTGCCTCTCGTGTGTCCCCTGCTGGGAACTGGCCTGCAACCGAGGCATATGCCCTGACTAGGAATCGAACCACAGTTGTTTGGTTTGCACCCGCACTCAGTCCACTGAGCTATGCCAGCCAGGGCAGGATTTTTAAAACTATGTAACAATAATAGCTAAGTCAAAATGTTACAAATCATTTATTCAGGGTCAAAAGGATAAAATACCTAGAAACAACTATATTAAGAATGTTTTATGATTTACAAAAAGGGGCATATTTAACTCAGGTAGATCTACAAGCCAACCGGAATGTGTTTTTTAATTTACATACAGTTAGGTGGGCTTTTTTCGATCCACTGTTCCCCAAGTTCTAACCCATGTGTAGACGTAGGTGACCACTATCATGGTCAGCATGAAGAACAGTTCAGCCATCTCCCAAGTTTACCCCAAGGTCCTTCAGTCACACCTTCCCTGCCTCTGCCCCACCCCCTAGCCACCACCTGTCTGTTCCCCATCCTTGTACTTTGGTCTTTTCCCAAATGACCTATCAGTTGAGTCATGCAGTGTGCAGCTTTTTGAGCCTGGCTTATTTTGGTCAGCATAATACCTTTGGGGATTGTCCATGTCAACATACCAATCATCTGCTCATTTTTGTAGATATTCATGGAATGGATGTACCAGAGCTGATTTATCCTTCATCCATAAGGACAGTAGAGTTATTTCTCTTTCCAAGTTTTGGCTAGTTTAATTAGATATGCTATAAAATTTACATGCATGCTTTTTTGTGAACATAATTTTTATTTATCTAGGAATGTACCCATAAATGGGATTGCTGGGTCATTTGATAAGTGTATGATTAACTGTATAGCTTTGTATGATATGTCACAGTGTGTCAGTCTCAAGAACATCCATTGAATGCAACCCCTTGCATAGAGTAGAGTAGGTTTTAAATAAGTATTTTAGAAATAAATTTAATCACAAAAATTTTTGAGCTATAAAAACAGAAAAGAAATTGGACCTAGTGAGAGCAAAATTGTTATGTAACCTTACACACCTAAAAAGCGTTGGTGCAAAGGGTTCCTGATATCCAGTGTCCTTCCTGGGTGCTCATTCCTTTTGTGGGACTCCTTTCAGTATATTATCATGCAAGCCTTGTATTTTAATTTGATTTAAAATACTGTATATCATACTTATACTATATGTGTGTATGTATATACACACACACATATGTATGTATATATACACACATATATGTATGTATATATATTTATTTAAATGTATAGTTGTATGTATATATATACATACAACTATACATGTATATATATAAATGTATAGTTTGTATATATACACACACACACACACACAAACTATACATTTAAATAAATGCCCATAGTTGACTCTATCAGTGAGTCAGACATTTTGCAAAGCAAATGACAAGCAATTGGTTAATTTAATTCTTGTAACAGCCTGATGAAATAGTATTTGTTATAGTGTCCACTGTACAGATGGGAAAATACAACAAGAAGAGTCTAGATAACTTGCTCAAGATCACACTGCAAGTCAGTGATTGAGCTACATTTTAACACTAGACATTAACCTTCAGGTCCTGTGTTTTTAGCCTCTATGCTGAGCTTTGTTGTTAAGACCACTCAGCACAAAACACCACTTTGCAGATACAGAAATGAAGATTCCAAGTGGTGAAGTGAGTTGCTCAAGTTCACTCAGCTTTTAACAACTGAGGAACCAGCATTCGGTTACGGCTTAATTATGGTTCTCAGTGACTCCGAAGTCTTTCTAGTCAACAGATTTTGGCGGAGAGTGTGCTACGTGTCAGCTCCTCTAGGTGTCGAAAAGAGGGAAGAGCTTCGATTCTAACAGAGACATATCATAAACAAGTAAATAAGCCCACGCAAATGTAACTTCAGAAAGCAGTAAAACAAAAATAAAGGCAAGGAAGACAGAGCATCACAAATTGAAACCTGGTGCCTACTTAGATAAGGTGGCGGGAGAAGGCTTTTCTGAAAGAGTGACGTTTGAGCAAAGACTTGAATATATATTCTTACAGGATATAGTATGAAGTTTGGATTTTAAGGGGGATACATGGTGATGGAAGGAGACTTGACTTGGGGTGGTGGACACAATGCTGTGGACAGACAATGTGTTGTGGAATTGTGCACCTGAAGCCTGCGTAATTTTGTTAACCTATGTCACCCCCCAAAATTCAAGAAGGAGTAAAAAAAAGAGTTTGGATTTTATAACAAGTGTGATTAGAAGCCAAGATTGTTTTCGGCAAGGGAGGAATGTGAATGATTTATGGTTTTAAAAAGACCGTTCTGTCCTCTGTACGGAGAACTCGTCCACAGGGCCCAGTGGGGAATCCAGGAAGTCTAGTAGGAGGGTGCTGTCAGAGTCCATGGGAAAGATGGCCAGGATCACTGGATGAAGTCACTGTGGTGGTGGCAGTGACGAATGTGGCCCCATTTTTGGATGTGTTTTGAACACAGAGCTGCCAAAACTTGCTGTCTCTATGCAACTTTAATAACACTCAATAATAGTCACTGAAAATGTTTGCTACATCTCACATTCTCTTTAAATATTTTATACAGGGTCTGCACAAGTAGTGCCCCTTTTTATTACAAAATCTTTTCTTACAAAGTCATAAGCATGTAATTCTGTAGCATAACAATATCACACTCAAGCACACCACATGACATTTTAAGT
The DNA here is from genome assembly GCF_014824575.4 of Sturnira hondurensis. Classification (NCBI taxonomy): domain Eukaryota; kingdom Metazoa; phylum Chordata; class Mammalia; order Chiroptera; family Phyllostomidae; genus Sturnira; species Sturnira hondurensis. The sequence goes on from NW_028076312.1 coordinate 2,055,210, forward strand.
GAAATGTTTGAATTAAAACTATAAATTGTTACACCCGTATTATTACCTACCAACCACACTCAAGCAGGCATTACTCCTGCCGGCCCCTGTATTTTGGAGTTTACTACAGCTCCAGCTTTCTCAGTGCTCCACACTGCTCACTGAAATACAGCGCACTTTTTATGTTGACATTTCAGAAAGAGAAAGTACTTATTAGTGTTATATCAGAAAGGCTAGGGACTTTTAGGTTACTAAATATGTTGTATTCATACAGTTCCTGAATGATGCACACAGTGTATAAATAGCTTATGCGTACTGCTCACTTCTTTTCTTACCAGATGCCTTTGAAAACTATGTGAGCTCTTAGAAACGACCTTGGAAATTTTTATCAATACATATTTTCTCGTGGTACTAGCTGAACGATAGATGCTAAATAAATAATCATTGATTTCTTATTTCAAAGTTCATACAAGCATTCCATTTGAAAGTCAGGCAAAAGTTTTGTTTAATTTTTAATTTCTCTTCCTCTTGTCATCTTTCTTGTCTATCCAATGGAATACTGGTTGCCATGGTCATAGAAAGCTTGGAAGCAATACTGATTTCTAGTGTGAATATGGGTATTGCTAATGTTTACTCACGTTGCTGCTAATATATTTTCCCCATGAATCAAACAAATAATTTGGTTAATCAACCTTTTTATATTGCTTCAAAATCCTAATTATAGCCTTTTTTTCCTAAATGAAGATTATGTAGTTTATTCACTGCTGGATGTAAATTGTAACACAAGAAGAATAAAAAGCCATCTTTGCAACTAGGGAGACATTTACAATAGAATCTTACCAGAGTAATTGGCAATTTTAAGGCCTCACATCTATAGTTTTACTCCTGGAGTTACAGCTGGAATGGAAATTCTAAGGAGCGTATAGAAATTCAGGATTTTTCAAGCTTGAACTATTATAAGCTTATAGTTTAAGGACTTTATTAGAGTGTAGGCAAAGGGGGCAGAGTTTTGTTAAACTTGTTTTGGCTGGTGAAAATGATTTTTCAATTCTGTTTGATAAACAGCTGTGTGAAATCAATGAAACTTGATGGTTTCAGCATTGTCTTGTATACATAGCCTGATTGTAAAATCGATGGACAAATGGAAGTTGTGTGGCATTCAGTGAAGGCATCATGGGGAGAAATACAAATGGTTTTTACGCTTCTATCCAAACTAGTTCTTTTAACATCAAGTTTGTCTTTCAAGATAAAAGTCAAGAGGAATATATTACTGATTATACGTAGCTTGTGTCAAACAAATACACAAGGAATGTGTCACTGAAAAAATATTTCCACAATGAAACTGTGTGTAGTAAGTGCTCCAGAGACCAGAATGTTTAGAAAGTAGTCTGATTAATCAGATTTTCTACTTATTGGAAGATTATTTTTTTGTTGAAAAATATTGTTCATATGGTATATTCAAAACACAGCTGATCACCGATTGAACCATAGACTGTTCTGAATTGAGGGTCATTTTCTGAATATGAGTTATAATACCTTTTTTTTAATTTTTAAAGATTTTATTTATTTTTAGAAAGAGGGTAAGGAAAGGAGAGAGGGAGAGAAACATCCGTGTGTGCTTGCCTCTCATGTGGCCCCTCCTGGGGACCTGGCGTGCAACTCAGGCATGTGCCCTGACTGGGAAACAAACTGGTGACCCTTTGGTTTGCAGGCTGGCACTCACCGAATGGAGCCACACTAATTCTTCTTAAAAAGTTTTTATTGTTGTTCGGTTACAATTGTCCTAGTTTTCCCCCATTGCTGTCCCTTGCCCTGCCCCCACCGCTCCCTGCTCCCACAGGCAGTCCGCACTCCACTGTTCATGGCTGTGGGTCATCCACACCTGCTTGTCGATTAGACCCTGCCTCTTTTTAGCAATTAAATGAATATTATTAAAAGGTAATGTCTTGTAAAACACTATGCTTTATAGTTCAGCAGATATAAACTAATGAGTAATATACTGCACCTGTCTTAAAAGAGTTTCGAGACTGTGGGTTTCTTAAACTTATATTTGTAATGAAAATTAATAACAATGATCTTATCCTGTATACCTCTTTTATATATGCAGAATGGGACACATGAATTAACATATTACATTTATATTAATAGATGTTTCTCTCAAAATTTCCTTAAGATTCCATAGAAAACACTAAACACTATTTAAAAACCTTTTCATTCAGATGTTTACATACTGATTTTGTATATATTGATATTAATGGGTTTTATTTCCAATTGAAAGAAGCTTGTAGAATGCAAGTTATACATAAATTGTAGTGTGTTATTATATATATTTTAGAATGGTTGTGGCAAGCTTATTAATTAATGCTTAATTAAGCCCATTAGTAGTTGCCTTAAAATATAAGCTTGTCTTCAAAGGAAATGAAAATAATCGAAGGCTGTATTACATGAACCCATATAATAGTAGCTTTTTCTAGCAGACCTTTTACAAATTTATAAATACTTTGTTATAAATTTACTGAGAGTAATGAAATGAAGATAATGGGTAATGGAAGGGGAAGCGTCTAGTTAAGGAACAAGTACAAAGGATCCACAGGCGTGGGCGACAGGACAGGGCGGGGGTTGTCGGAGCAGTGGGGTGGGGCTGCTGGGTCCGGGGAGAACCATGGGGGAAAAAGTGGGACAACTGTAACTGAACAGGAGTAAAAAAATGAAAAATAGCAAATGAAAGAAATCTAGAAAGAGCCTATTTCAAAAGAAGGTCACATCCACAAGTACCAGGGATTAGGACTTCAAAAGATCTTTTAGAGGGACGCACTTTTGTAAGAGTACCTCTAGAAAATACACTGTTTGATGAGCTTTCAAAATCCAGACAGTGCTATGTGTTTTGTTTTTATAATGTGCCTCCACTGTGATTAAAGGTCTACATTATTTCTCACGCCATTTAGATTCTAACTTGTGTTATTTTTAATGTGTCAGTGAGCAAAAGGAGACGCTAAGGTGGCCTTAGTGATTAGACTATGCCCATCTAGTCCTTTTCTTGTCTGTTTCTGTACTGAAACCTGTCGCACTGCACACCACATCGGGATCATGACGCCTGGGTCATTCTGTGTGCGTGACGCTCAGTGTGTATGACCTGCGGCTTAAAAGTTGACACTTTCTATCTTGCCATAAATTTTTTGTGTATTATATAACTTACTCAAAGAATATTCATCATCCACTTTTTAAACTTTACATACTATCATGTAAAGTATAATTTACATACTTTAAATTGTAAAGGTTCATAATATAGAAGATTCATAGATACATAATGTAGATACATATCATGAATTGTAAGATTCGTAATATAGTTTTTCAGTCCATTGGTGATCCAAGCTGGTGCGTTAAATGGTACAGACTTTATTCAGGCAGTGTATACGCCGTGAGAAGCAATGGCTAAATCTCTAACTTCTGGAGGACAGAAAAGATGCCAACACACATACAACCAAAACCAGCACACGCATGTCTGGATACTCATGTGCTCACATATGAACAGATACAACCGCGCCCCAAAGATGGCACACAGAAATCATTTATCTCCAGTCTGTTATACCTCAGAACGTGGATGAGTGTGTGTGGTGATGACCCTATTTTGTATCAACTAAAGTTTGTATTTTATTACACAATCTTTTGTAAATGTTTCAGTCTAAGTTGTTTAATATTTGTGTTTTTTAATTGTTGTTCAAGTACGGTTGTCTCTATTTTCACCCCACCACGCTCCTCCCCCCATCCCTGCCTCCCACCCTCGATTCTGCCCCCTTTGGCTTTGTTTTAAAAGGTAGAATTTTGAGGGTTTAAAGACACGAGTTTTATGTAGAAAATTTATTCAGTGAGATCAGCTTATTTTTCAATAGAAAAACATCATTTTTTAAATAAAAATGTTACTTTTATCATTTTTAATTTTCATTTACTTGCATATGTAGAATTTATCCTGTTGGAAAGTAAATTATAAGCCCTAAAGAAATGTTGCTTAAATGAAATTAAATGTATTTGCATGCTTTATATGCTCATAGGTAATGTGATTTTAAATTTATCTCCTTGCTATGTGTTTCAGTGGAACCTATGTCTTCTTACTCTCTGTCCTTAGGACCTGCTACTTGTGAATATAAATGTGTAATATTATGTGTAGAATCTAAAAAACTGACTTAAAGAAACAGAGAGAAGAGCAATGATTTCCAGGAACTCGTGGGTAGCAGAACTGGGAAAGATGTTAGAGTACAAACTTCCAGTCATAAGATTAATACTTTCTGGGCAATTGAAATGTACAGGTGATTATAGTTCACAATAATGTATTATACACTTGAAAGTTGCTAAGAGAGTTAATCTTGTGTTCTTACCACAAATAAGAAATAGTAGTTATGGGAGGTGACGGAAGTGCTAGCTAGCTATTGATAATCATTTTGCAACATCTGTATTACATCAACAGGGTGCACACCTTAAACTTATACCATGTTATATCTCAGTGAGTCTGGAAAAAATAAAAGTGAAGATATTTATCAGTGTGGGTTACAGGTCTTAATAACTTTTAAAATATTTGAATTCAGGGCCTTGTAGTTAAATTGTGGAATACGGAGGTAAGGAAGATACTGTATTGCACAGTTCATATCAAGGTTACCTAACTCCCTGTGCATCTTCTTGCCTTGGCAGTGTGTGCAGGAACAGAGAACAAGCTGAGCTCTCTCTCCGACCTGGAGCAGCAGTATCGGGCCTTGCGCAAGTACTATGAGAACTGCGAGGTGGTCATGGGCAACCTGGAGATAACCAGCATCGAGCACAACCGCGATCTCTCCTTTCTGCGGGTAAAGCTGTCTCTTTCTTTCTCTTCTTTGTGAGTGAACAGTGGTGTCATGATGCATAAAGGCAGACCAGCTTGCTTGCACCTTCTATGCTCTCCTGGCCAGCAGGAACCATTGTAGGCAAAAGATAAGAGGTGGCGAGATACACCCAGAGACAGAACAAGAGTCACAGTGCCATGAAGATGGGTATCCTGAGTTTAGAACAGCTACTGTGGCCCTAAGATTGATAAAGATCTTTCAGCGTGCAGTGCATGGTATCTAGCAAGTCCGTCGTCGTCTGAGTTACAAGCAAGAGGAAGACTAGGAGAGTCAGTGGACCAATCAGATATTAATTGTAAATTTAGCTATAAATCTACTTTTCTGCTCCTTTTTCTATCATTTTGGAAATTCAAGATTATTTTACATTATCATAGTGAGACCAATACTGTTACCTTTGGAAGAACAATGATGTTTCTTTTGGAAAACCTTCAAATTATTTAAAGTAGACTCACAGGTAATTAGAAGTACTTTGTGGATCGACATAAATGCATACAGAGTAGGGGGAAGTAAGTTTACAGTAGTTTATATAAAAAATAATGCAATCCCTAATCAATAGTAACACAAAATTAACTGCTTTATGTACTCACAACTATAAACCTACGTTCGCTCCACCTTGTACAAGTGCATACAAATTGCCCAGACAACTGGCGTCCTTTTACAAATTTGGTCAGTTTGCACTAATCCTTCTTCTATTAAACAGGCTGTATTAGTGTTTAATGCCTATCGATTTTTGTGTTTTGCTTTAAATAGAATAGGTATATGAAAAGCTGAACTCCAAAGGAACTTGGACAAAGTGATATGGGGATGTGGTTGTTTGTATAATTAATGGTTTATTCTTCATACAAAGATCAATAGGATACATAGCATCCACAGGCTACATAAGATCTTGTTTTCAATAACATTTACACATGTCGCTTGCATAAATCAAGTCAAACATGATGTGAAGACTGATACTACAGTAACCTAGTTTAGTGGGTAGTAAATTATTTAAAGAACCATGGAAATGTCAATAATTCTATACTTATATAAGTAGTAAAACAGGGATTTTAAATACTTTGACTATAATAAATATGTCCAGAAATAATAACAACTGTAGTAAATGAACCATCTCAAAACCTAAACAACATTATGAGGTGTATGATATCTGTTTTTAAAATGATTCTTGTGTTACATATGGTATAGAAAATAAAGATTTTTATACTATATTGCTTAGTTGACATGACTCGTGCTATGAGTTGTATGTCAAAGCTTTTTAAAATAATTATGTTTAATTATGACATACTTTTCATCAAAAGTAGATAGTAATAGTTATCTAAATCCTAGAATGAGAGGGCCTATAAAGAACTTAACGTTTTCTTTTTCTAGTCTGGACTGTTATTTTGAGAAGGGACACATACAAATTATCCCATAACAGCCCCTCAAAAGAATATATCTGAGTATTAGTTACTAAACTTTACTTGCAAGCTTTTAATTTGATTATTTCTAGGTAGATTTTATTCTTCAACATCAAAATGAGCTCTTCACGGTATATGAGCTGATTTATAGATTTGTTTAGAGGTGCCAAGGAACTCAATGATGTTGTAGAAAAGAAAAACTGAGCTCCAAATCTGGAATCCAGGGGTATAAATAGTTTAAATAGTTTTTAGGTCAAAATAATATGAAAAATATTTTAAAGGCAATCAATCTTAGATCCTTGTTTTTCTTCTTAAGATTTATTTGCTTTGTTTGCTATGTGGTATTTGTCCAGCTAAGAATTTGTTCTTATATAAGGATTCATAGGATATATAGTATAGATATAGATTTTATAGGCTTAATAAAATATAGTAATCAGTATTGTAAGTAATGGTCTTTAAAATAAGTAACATAAAGAGCCTGGCCGGGTAGCTCAGTTGGTTAAACTGTCATCCCTATATAACAAGGTCGTGGGTTTGACCTTCAGTCAGAGCACATACAAGAAGCAACCAATGAATGAATAAATCAGAGGAGTAAATAAATAAGCAAATTGATTTTTTTCTCTCCATCTCTCTCTTTAGAAATCAATAAATAAAAAAAATACAAAATAAGTAATAGAAAACTAGTATATATTTTTAAATTTTATAGTTTTGAGCTGTTATAGGTGAATGGTATGATATAAATAGGCTTTAGTCAATTTTCAATCTTTAGAAACATAAAATATGAAATACAGATTTTTGAGCAATGTGGTCTCTGTGGTTGGATAGTCTACTTACTTAGGAACAATTTTTAAGTAAAAAATAAGTTAATAGAATGAGTACATTTGGGAAATAATAAATTGAAGAGCAAGGTTTCCACCTGGAGCCAGAAACATATTGTTTATTTAAAATAATAATTTTTGGTTTCAAAGTTGCATCTCAAAAAGTTCATATAAACTTTGCATTCGCCCATGCATCCATTTAGAGAAAGCTTGAATAGGCTTCTTGCCTATTAATGCCATCTTTTTATTTCATTTATTTGTTGTTTCTGTGGAAAATAACCATTTCTAAGTGTGACGTAGTTTATGCACTCAACATATGATCCTAGCCCAAGGATACAATAGCACGCACTCCATTATTCTCCATTTCCACAATCTTGTAGTGTTGTGGAGGGCTACAGAAGTGTAGTACATAAGTACTGCAAATACATGTTTGTGTATGTATATATACTATGTACTGTATATATTTCGTACATGTACATATAGATGTGTATAAAAGAGTTGTTAAGACAGAAGAAAGAAGCCAGGATAATGAAGGTATGTTGTTCTGTTAATAGATGGTGTGGGTGCTGAGCCAAGAAAGGAATGGCTAACTCTGACGAATTCAGGAAAGATTCCATCAAAGAGGAGCTTGAATGGGATCCTTCCAAAGTACATAATCTGTCCAAAATGGACACCTTAAAATAAGTAGAGCCCATGAAAAAGGAATCTAGTCATTTCATATTATACTATAATTTTAATGTTTTGAATGGTGTGACTAAATAGTAAACTTGCATTAAACTATCCTATGGATCGCATAGCCCTCGGGCATATTTCTGTAACTATAATTCGTGGAGCACGTCACGGAACCATCATTCAGAGATCCGCAGTGTTCCTTTCTACAAATGCCCCAAAGCTGTAATGGGTTTAGATAGACATCAGGGATAGAAATCTCAGATTTCATTTTGGAATTCATTTCTGTTATAGGAACTTAAGAAATGACTTTTGTTTTTGAAAGACTTTTCATGCTTATGTTCATCTCTAGTTAGCAAAGCCACAAGCCACTCTAATTTCTGTGATGCATAAGATCAGTTTACCCAGATACTTTGTTTATCTCTTTTACTGATTAGTTGGTGCCTAGTACAGTGCCCAAGGTATAACGGTTTTCTGTAAGTATTTTTGAATGGGAAAATTAATGAGTAATTTTCTTAATACTCAATGACAATAATTATAGATCACTGCTCCATATGACATATTCTCTAGATGCAGGAATATGTGAGCCCCTCATCAGGTTATGTCAGGCTGAGACCACCACACACTGAGGGTGTGCACACAAGACACAGTCTGAGTCTATCAATATCGCTGCCCATGAAGCTGTGAAATTGTGATCTGGAGCATTCCATTTCTGCATCAGTTTCTTGACCATTTGAACACCAGAATGAAGCCATCTTTTTCTTGAGGTTCTAATGGAGGCAACACATTGAAACAGACATAGAAAGCAGAGAGATATCCTCCACCCCAAGTTACTGATGGGGGAACCATTCATTTCTAGGTTCTAGTCTGCTTCTGAAGATTGCTTGCATTCTAGACATTGCATTCATATGATACTCCTGGAACGTGGTAGTGACTTTGAACTGATTCCCTCATTTTCCCTTAAACTAGATAGGGCTGTTTTCTTTCATTAGAAGTAAAATATCTCTTTTAGTACATTTCTCAAGATCCCCAAAACAGAAAAAGTGGGCCTATGAGACTGGATTGAAGATGTGCTTACATATAATTTTTAAAAATTACACTGTTTTGGAGCTACTTCATTAATTTTTACTAGATATATTTTATTAAAATATCTTGAAATGTATTATTCTGAAGACAGATTTATTATATCAATCTTGATACTCATCTCTGCAAACACCTTTGAACACAGCTCTGTTATAACCTCCACATTTTTACATTTCTTTTGGGGGCAAAAAATCTAATTGACAATATTTAACATTAGATCCCTGAGAAATCACGTAGTTGTCAAGAAAAATGCCCTAAGACTTATTTACTATGTATTCAATCCATGTCACATGTTAAAACATATAATATATAACAGCAAGATACAACAATAACAGATTTTCACCACTGTCTTACACTGTGAACCTCTCAAACATGGCAAAATATAGCAAGTAGTGGGAATGAACTAGTAGTTCTTACACTCCCATTGAAGTCTCAGGGTTTCTCTCCTGTGTCATTGCATTGGACTTTCTGGCCCCTGCTGACATTTATAACTCGACACTTTTAAACAGGTACCAGACCTACCAGTTTTTATACTTTAAATTTCTTTTCTGTTTTATGTATTTACTTTAAGGAAATAGCTATCAAGTGTGAACTAAATGGAAAGCAGGTGATATATAGCACAAAGTATATGAAGTGTTAACACCTATCCTTAACCAGTGCTATAATAGGTATTAATTTTTAATCTATTGCTTGAATTTATTGTGTAAAAATTGTTTTGGAAATAGTATTTATTAGGATTATGAAGAGAAAATTTATTTAACAGCTGATTCACTGACCTAGATTATTAACAATATCAGTAATTCATTGGATTATACATTAATGATTATACATCTATTTTATCCTGTAAAATGAATAAAGATAAATTAATACATTGACATCTTTCTAAATAGTGACAATAATAGTCTATGACTGACAGCAAAGGGCAATGATGTTGAAAACTGTACTATTTAAAATATATATTTTCCCTGGCTGGCATGGCTCAGTGGATCGAGTGTGGACCGGCGAATGGAAGGGTCGCTGGTTCAATCCCCAGTCAGGGCACATGACTGGGTTGTGGGGCCAGGTTCCCAGCAGGGGCAACCACACTGAGGTTTCTCTTTCTGTCTGCCTCCCTCTCTCTCTAAAAATAAATTTACAAATCTCTAATATAAATCTATCTATCTATCTATCTATCTATCTATAATTTAATTTCCTGGGGTGTACAGTGGTTAAGGGGGTAAATGGTGACAAAAGGAGACTAGACTTTGAGTGGTAATCACACAATACACTATACAGATGATGTCTTGTAATTGTACACTTGAAACTTATGTGATTTTATTACCAAATTTAAAGCAAAATATTTTTTAAAAGGTAACTTCTCAGATCCTGAATAACATGTTATGAATTTTGAAAAATATTAGTTGCTTTTATTATCTATTTGCCAGAGCTATAGGGATTTTTTTAATATACAAGAAATGCCATCTAAAACTAGTAAAGAATAAAACAATTATTTATTTATAGCAATCATATAATGTGTTCATGTTCTTTTTTAATTTTTTTAAAGTTTTTTTAAATTTATTTATCTTTAGAGGGGAATGGAAGGAGAAAGGGAGAGAAATATCAATGTATGGTGGCCTCTTGTGTGCCCCCTGCTGGGAACTGGCCTGCAACCCAGGCATGTGCCCTGACTGGGAATCAAACTGTAATTGTTTGGTTCACAGGCCCACACCCAGTTTACTGAGCTACACCAGCCAGGGCGGTTCATGTTCTTTTACCCCAAAAAGTCCCATTTTTTTCATGTCTCTTTCTCCCTTTTTTAGTTTATTTTATTGATTATGCTATTACAGTTATCCCAATTTTTCCCCTTTGCCCCCTTCCACCTGGTACCCCCCTTCCCTTCAGTAATCTCCTCACCTTAATTCATGTCCATGGGTCCATGGGTCCATGGCTTGTGCATGTAAGTTGTTTGGCTTCTCCATTTCCCATGCTATTCTTAACCCCCCCCCCTGTCTATTTTGTACCTACCAATTATGCTTCTTAATTCCTGCCCCTTTTCCTCCATTCTTCCCCTGCCCCCGCTGATAACCCTCCAAATGATCTCCATATCTATGATTCTGTTCTTGTTCTAGTTGTTTGCTTAATTTCTTTTTGTTTTTTAGATTCAGTTGTTGATAGTTGTGAATTTGTTGTCATGTTAACGTTCATAGTTTTGATCTTCTTTTTCTTAAATGAGTCCCTTTAATATTTCATATAATAAGGGCTTGGTAACGATGAACTTCTTTAGCTTTAGCAAAATGTCCTACTTGAAAATTCAAATATTATCTTTGTCTTCTAGTTAATAGTTAATATTTTACAATGTCATGGAACTGTCATCCTCTTTCATTAGGATATATATGGATTCTTCAGGTACGAGGATGTTGTCAACCATTTTCCATAGGGCATAGAATTTGCATTGCTTTTCCAGTGCTGGTAATGGATACACATTATTTCACACTCACACATCTTTTCTCTTCTGTCTAAAGACAAGGCTTTTAAATAAGGCAGAAAAAGCTGTAACTCAGAGACTCTACGATGCTGACTGGCTTGCTGTAACCTAAGACCTTGGCTTCATTAGCATGGTTTTGTGACAATAAAATCAGCGATGGTGCATAGCAATAATGAGTTTCGAGTTGGAACGAGTAACCCTGCTTTTGCTCGTCTCTTTGCTGTTTTCAGTGACAATGAACCATCAGACAGATTTAATACATCACTTCAACATTTAATGTAAAATGTTGAAATATTTACATTTCAACTTATGTCAAAGCAGATGACATGACGTAGGGGTGGTTTGATATCTGTTTGTGTTTGTTTCCCGTGTCCTCCTCCATCACATTTCAATCTGTGCCTGGGCTAAGCTTTATGCTGCACAGCATTATTTATCAAAACCCTATGTTGAATAATTTATATGTAAGAATAAATAGATAATTTACAAAATGCTTTATTCCTTTGGGTTGGAAAGTGACTTATTGAATAGTTTGTATAAACACTAGCTACCACTGCCTATCTGTGACTGTTTTTAGCTCATTAAATACCAGATAGAATGACTTGTGTAGGAGAGATTGTGTTGAAGAGATCCAGTGAAATAAGGATGAGAAAACTAGTCATATTTTAATCATTAAAAATCAGAGAGGAAAACTCCACTTACATGAAACATGTCTGGCATAATAAAGGGGTCCAAATGTATTATATTCTCTTTAGGTATTATATTATACCTAAAATATAATTAAAGTGCCGTATTTTCTAATACAGCCGTCTATGTCAGCTTTGCACTCATTTTGATAAGATTGCACAGTAAGGACAAGAAAACTTAAATTTGTTTTTCTGAATCACTTTGTGAGATAAATAAGTGGTGTATTTATAACTCCATGAAATGGCAGGCAAAGAAACAAGATTCCTATATCAAATGTTCATATTCTATTTATTCACTGAGCACAATAGTGTAAGGTTTTCTTCCATGTAGAGCTCATGTTGGAACAGATGTCCAGAAAGAACTGTGAAGCTCAGCATTCAAAACACTTAGAACTAACCCTCATATGTTTGAACAAACTTCAGGAAATACATTGGACAGGTAAACAAGCATGAGAATAGATAGCGTGCTCCAACATTTTACGTAATTCCCCTCATTTTGTCTGAATTTCATGTACAAACACATCTGTGGTGAAATCTATCATGATTGCTGCATCTAGTTGACAAAGTTCTAGCTAGGTGTGATGGGGAATATTAAAGAGAAAGTAGAGAGAATCACATTTGAATGTGTCTGTTGGGCCAAAGCAGACATTCTGGGTTAAATGGGATTTTCAAAGCTTCAATAGTTTCTGAAAACTGTTTCTGACACTGTTAAACACAAAGCATATCAATGTTGTATTATGTGTTTACACCTGGCTTTTGAATTGAAACTTGTTTTTTTTTTTTTTGCACCAAATCTGATATAGAATTGTATTACACTTGAAAAGCTATGCAATTTGCATTTATCCTAGGAAATATATTTTTTTCTCAAAGGTTAAATACCATTTGATCTGAAAATATACATTGACTTAAAAGTCTGGTGCTCTTCAGAAATCTCACACAATAAAGCTAAAGATATAAATGTGTGTTTTCTGGCTTTGGCAGTTTTATAAACATATTTTTAAAACTTTATTCTTAATCATTTAAATTAAATATTAAAATATATTCAACAGTTTTGTCTCTATATTAAAAATATTAAATATGCAGTAAATTCAGTAGTCCCTATATAAATATACTATTAGTAGAAAATATATATTTAGGGAGTAATAGAAAGGATAGATATAAGAAATATGTATCAGTATAATTTATAATTTTCATATATAAATATACATGCATGTATTATACATTTTAATTAGTGACAATCTATGCTTATATGTGTATATATATATATATATATATAGTAACAACGGTTTTCTAGGATTGAGTCAAATTAGTGTAAGCATATAAAATGTCACTAAGAGAATATTAATAAAAATAAACTGCTCAAGAGAAGTTTTTTAATTCCCGAAATTGTAATGTACTATCCAGAAAACAATGCCCTTGTTGCAAATGTACTTAAATTAGAAATGAATTTATCAGTATACTTCACAGATGGAAAGTGTTCTTTTATACCTCTGAGGGTTGTAGTATTTAAATTTGGCTTAAATGGTGAGAATAATGAATTTATAGGCTTGTATTACCTTTAATTAGAGAAAAATGCAGGTAACAAGCCCATTTTGCTCTATGATGCTTAGATACTTTTTGATCAGGGGAATTGAGTATGCAAAAGTTATTTATTTGCCTATTTTATTTATAAGTAGCCAAGACATGATTTAAAGAGAGAGAACAAATAATATGAATTTTTAAGACTAACTGGAAGCATTTTGGTGATGGACTACCTTTTACAAATTCTAAAATTCAAATATGGGAATAAACCTTTTATAAAAGTCATAATTATGTACATTCTTATTGGATTTATTTTTTCTCTTAAAATGAATACTTTATTTTCTCTAAAAAAAGGATGGGCTTAAACTTGATGAACAGTTTTATGTGAGACCAAATCAATTGTCAGGGTCTTCCTTCAGTCACACAGAGTATGATTTAAAGTTCAAAAGAAGACAACTAAAATGTGTAAGCTGTTGCATTAGAAACACTGCAATTGTTTCGCCTGATCCCCAATTTGGACCCATGGAACTATAAAATATCATATTTAAGTATATAATGATTGTGATAAAAATCAAGATATTTGTTTCAGTAAATAGAAGCCTCTTTGAAATCATTTCTATTAAATCTCTATATGGAAATCAAAATATCTGATGCTGACTCAAATCCTCTTAAACAACTTGGTGCCACATTTGTTTCCAAAAATAAAAGTCTTATCAGGGTTTCTGGCACTCACTCAGCAGTGCCTTAGTCAGAGATGACTCTGTCTGAAGCAAATGGTTTTCTTCCTCTCTTCCCTGACCCCCACAGCAGTGACTATTGAGCAATGATCTGAAGACTTGACATAACATTTTTACAAAGCTTTTTACAGGTTCAACTTGTGAGTGGTGGTGATTTTGTATTGTCAGAGAGGTGAAATTGCAAGTCAAAAACTTGGCTGTTTTTAAGAGGCAATCAATAGCTAAATAAAAATACAGATGCTCTACCTAATGTATGAAGGTTGTTCCAATAATCTAAAAGACATGCACACACGGAAGCATTGGGAAGTATTAATGATGGAGATCAATGAGAAATCAATAAAGCACTGGGGAGAGTTCCTGGAAAAAATCAGGAAACCACAATCAAATATGGGCCATGTGCTAGATTATATTTCTTTCTTAAAACCTCATTCTCAGAGGACAATGGCCAAAATTCTTACTAAGTTCCCATATTTTCTGGCTCAGCCAATATACCTTGCCTCCCACTATTGCGGATGAACCAAAACTCATGACATCCTTCGATTGCAGCCCACTTCTCCGTGTGCTCTGCTCTCTCTAGCCCTGCTGCCCTTTCTGTCATTCCCTGGTCTTCTCCCCACCAGCACACAGACGCATACACTTATTCCTATCCAGACTAAGTTTGTTCAATATACAGATCTCCATTTAAAAATAATTTTATTACCCAATGTCAGCCAAAAGAATTTCTTCAGGGAAGCTTTACTAACTTTTAGGTCTCACTGATTTCCTTCCATTACTACATTCATGGCACCCTGTACTTCTCAGTAACACTTCCATGACAACAATTATTAAGTCTTTGCTTAATTTCTGTTCACTCTTTTCTAATACATACTGTGAAGGCAAGAACCATGTCTAGTTCACTGTCTCATCCTAGAATATAACACCATGTCTATCATACAGTGGCTGCTTGGCAAATATTTGTGGAATGACAAAAAGTAAATAAAAGGAGTGAATTCTTTTTTCTTTATGACATTTTTAGTCAAGAAAGAAGTGATTTCACAGTATTTTTTTCATTATTCTAAGTGAAGTTTCTCTCCCTGATGTCTTATAGCATCTATGATGTCTTTCATCTACTTTCCAAAAAATGATTTGGTTAATAATAAATAACATGCTACATGTAGATGAAACATAGGAAACTTAACTCATACACTTACTCTCATACATAACAACATAAAGGGTGGGTGAGCAGTCAAGTTTCCTGCTTCGATTGTATGAAGGACAAAGCCTTATACCCTTAATAACTTTAAGTATCTTTTTCTCTGGTCTGCCTTGAATACCTGGGATTTTGCCCATTAACATGATCCTGTATATCCAGTTACTCTTCATAAACTAGGGTCTTTATACTTTTATGATATTTCTTTTCTGTGTAGAATGTCTTTCCACTTTTCTCATTTTGGGAAATCACACAACTTTTTTAAAATTTTTATTTAACTCTTGTTCAAGTATAGTTTTCTTTCTTGTATTCCCAGCCCTTCCCCCCCATCAGTGCTCCCCACCTCCCTCCCATCTCCGCCCCCCACCTTAGTTATTGTCCATGTGTCCTTTATACTTGTTCATGTGAGTTCTTCCCCTTTTCCCCTGTAATTCTCTCCCCTCTCCCCTCTCCCCTCTGGACCCTGTCAGCACATTCTGTATTTCGGTGTTTTTGGTTACATTTTGCTTGCTTGTTTGTTTTGTTGTTTAGATTCCTGTTTGTTAAAGGTGATATCATGAGGTATTTGTCTTTCACTGCCTGGCTTATTTCACTCAGCATAATGCTTTCCAGTTCCCTCCATAATGTTGCAAAGAGTAGGAGCTCCTTCCTTTCTGCAGTGTAGAATTCCATTGTGTAAATGTACCATAGTTTTTTGATCCAGTCATTGACCGATGGGCATCTAGGTTGCTTCCAACTCTTTGGCTATCGTAAATTGTGCTGTTATGAACATTGGGGTGCATAGGTTCTTTTGGATTGGTGCTTCAGGGTTCTTAGGATATACTCCTAACAGTGGAATTTTTGGGTCAAAAGGCACGTCCATTTTTAGTTTTCTTAGAAAGTTCCATACTGTTTTCCATAGTGGTTGTACCAGTCTGCAATCCCACCAACAGTGAACTAGGGTCACCTTTTTCCGACAACCTCTCCAACACTTGTTGTTTGTTTCTTTGTTTATGGTAGCCATTCTGACTGGTGTTAAGTGGTATCTCATTGTGGTTTTGATTTGCATCTCTCTGATAGCTAGTGATATCGAGCATCTTTTCATGTGTCTCTGGATCCTCTGTATGTCCTCCTTGGAGAAGTGTCTGTTCAAGTCCTTTGCCCATTTTTTAATTGGGTTGCTCATCTTTGAGTGGAGTCGAGTGAGTTCTTTGTATATTTTGGAGATTAAACCTTTGTCTGAGGTATCATTGGCAAATATGTTTTCTCAAATTATTGCTTCTCTTTTTATCTTGATACTGTTTTCCTTGGCCATGCAGAAGCTTTTAAGTTTGATGAGATCTCATTTGTTTATTCTTTCCTTTATGCCCCTTCACACATCTCCTAAAAACTTGTTCTAAATATATTATCTCTGTTACCCCAAATTTAGCATGACCCATAAATTCAATCTGTATCCCCATTCTTGGCCCCTCCACCAAGCCAAGCAAAATCAATGTTTACCAACAGTACATATCTGTACAATAGTATATATCACTTTGGATAGGAGCATGTTGGACTATGAGATGTCCTTTGCATTTTTAGTAGTTTGTGTAGATATTGTGTAAAGTAAATGAGAAAAAATTGTTCAGTCAACTGTTCTTCTTTGAACAGATGAGCTGGGTTAAGTGATATTCTCCTAGTGAATTTTATCATACAGAAACTGCATTCCTTACTTAAATAAAAAAAAACATAGCATTTATAGGCACCCTTAGAGTTACACCTTTGGGGTTAACATGGACTAATATCCGAAACATACCACTTGTTGAGAAAGGTGCAAAGCACAGTGCCAGTTTAGTGCTTAATTCAGCCTGTATCTACTGAAGAAGTTGAATCAGTAACTAATAATATTCCAAAAAAGAAAGCACTGGGTCCAGATAGATTTCTTGGTAAATAGTACCAAACATTTAAGGAAGACATAGTACTAATTCTCTACAATATCTTCCAGAGTGTAGAAGCTGAGGGAGAAGTTTCTGACTCATTTTATGAGGCCAGTATTACTCTAATACCAAAAGCAGACAAAGACATTACAAGAAAACTACAGACCATTATCTCAGAAAAATAGATGTAACAATTCTCAACAATACATCAGTAAGTCAAAACCAAAAAAGTATAAAAAGTGTTACACATCATAACCAAGTAGGATTTATCACAGGTATGAAAGGCTAATTCAACATTTGAGATGCAGTTCATGTAGTCCATCACATCAGCAGACTAAAAGGAAATATATGTGTGTGTGTGTATATATATGTATATATATATATGCATATATGTATGTATAAAGGAAATATATATATATGATCATATCAATAGATTCAGAAATAGCATTTGACTAAATTTGACACACACTCATCACTACAACTCTTAGTAAACTAGGAATAGAGAGGAACTTTTACCACTAGTTCAACACTATCTCCAAAAAGAAAAAAAAAAAGGAAAACAAAACAAAAAAAACCCAGACATCACACAAGTAAAGGTGAGAAATGCAAAGCTCTTCTAATGAGATCAGGTACAAGGAAAGCCACTTTGAAAGACAGTTTGGTGATTTGGTGATTTCTTACAAAGCTGACGATATTACCCTTACAATATAGTCCAACAATCACGCTCCTTGGTATTTATCCAAAGGAGTTGAAAATGTATGTCTCCACAGAAACCTGCACACAGATATTTATAGCAGCTTTAGTCATTGCCAAAGCTTGAAAGACATTCTTTAGCAGGTAAAAGGATAAATAAACTATGGTACATCCAGACAATGGAATATATTTCAGTACTTAAAAAAATGAACTATCAAGTCATTAAACAATATTGAGGAACTTTCAATGCATATTATTAAGTGAAAGAAGCCAATCTGAAAAGGCCACATAAAAATGATTCAACCATATGACATTTTGAAAAAAGCAAAACTATAGAGATGAAGAGAGGGAAAGAAGGCAAAGGGAGATAAATAGGCAGATCACAGCGGGTGTTTAAGGGAGTGAAAATACTCAGTGATGGATACATGCTGTTATACTTTTGTCCAAACCCACAGAACGTGTAACACCAGGAATGAACACCTAAGGTAAACTTTGGACTTTGGGAGATTATGACATGTCAATGTAGGTTTATTCTGAGCATAAAAACTAAAAACCAAAAGTCAAAAACCCACGATTCTGGTGAGTACTGTTGATAATAGGGAAAGCTATTCACAGGTGGGAGCAAGGGGTATCTGAGAACTCTATCTTTTCTCAGTTTTGTTGTAAACCTAAACTCCATAATAAATAAATAAATGAAAATTTTAAAAAATCATAGAAAAAGAAGTTGGTTACGGAAAAAGAATAGGGGCTATTAAAGAATCAAGAAAATGGAGAAGGAATTCTAGGTATAGCTTCCCTTAGGAAATCTCCATTTTTTATTCACTACACAAATATGGAGGCAAGAAAAGACAAAAAGAGGGAGAATTAATGTACAACATACAGGGAGGAGTTAGGATGCAACAGAAATGGGGACATAGTAGGGCATTTAGGTGGAAAAGAGAGGTCAGGGCCAAATTGTGATGAGCCTTTAAGACATGACAGGTCATTAATGGGAAAGTATTATTTGGGAAATTTAATCTCATAGCAGTATGGCATTATTTTAGTCTGAGACATTAGTTTGATGAAGCCTGGAACTAGTTGGTTGCAGTGATAGTTGAAAGCATGTGATGCATTCAATGATCGTTGTAAAGAAAGATTAATAGGACTTAATACTGTGGATAGAGGCTGTCAGTGAAGGAGACAAAAAGACTGAAATCTCAAATCCGGGCCCTTAGGCAGATGCATTGTCCTGGCTATAATAGAAACAAAGGAAGGAAAGCCAGTTCTTTTCAAAGATACCTGGTAGAAGCTTCCTGGAGTTTCTATCAGTTTTTCAGGAAAACTCTTTCAAGCAAAATGTGCTTTGCACACTGTCAGGGCTCAGTCAAGTGTTGGGTTAGCAGGGTAACCGGAGAATGGAAGTGTTAGTAAAGCATTTTTCAGTATAACTTTTATTTGCAAAGACGAAGTGACCCCTGCAATTTTTTCTACTCTGTAATTAGGATCAGCAAATAAGAAGTTAAGCTCAGCAAATGATTGGTTGTGCTTAAGCCTATTTTGGCAATAACCTAATTCTCTCTAAGAGATGTAGTTCCCTGAAGAGCTTGGCTTAACCTTTGGTTTACTGAATATAATTACAACACATTTAGAGTCGGGATGGGACGCTGCATTTTGACTGTAGAACCTAATTTTAAAGCAATCTTGATAATAAAATTCACAGATAACTGCTCTGGGACAGTCCCATTTGGATTTTCCACCTTATCCGTGAAAGGGCTCATTGGATGTCAATGGCATGAGACTCAGTTGGACATTTTGGCCCCAGTTCTCAGTCTGTTTCAGTGAGGCAGCAGTGACAGCGTCTGTTTCGTCACCCCCATGAAGGAGGTTGTTGCAGAGGTGTCGGTGTTCCCGGGGTCAGCAACCCAATATCCCTCCAAGGAAATAGAGCCACAAATGAACTAACATGTGATACAAGTGAAGAGGAATATGGTAAGAGGGAAGTTGAATCCTTTAGAAAGGGACAGGCCAGGTTAAAAGCTTAGAAGGAAAAGAAAAGCAAGAACTAAAAGTCTGAGCACTTGGGTGACCTGGGAGTAAGCCAAGAGTAGAGGAACGTGCTAATAAATAAACGTGTTAAATGACCTCCCTGGAGCTTCCCAAATTGCTCAGATTTTTAATCCTTTGTGTGGGATAGTTTCACCTCAAACACCTTTGACTCCTCTGTTCAAGATTTATAAGTCACCTTTTGCCTCAGAGTTTTCGTGCTTATGCTCAAGTTGTCTCTTTAATTGAGCAATTCTCGCCACCCCTGTGAAGTCTGGAGGCAATTTCATTTTTCTGCTCAGGGTACCGAGGCCCAAAGAGGTTAACAGACTTGCTCAGGGCCGTGCATCAGTAGTGCCTGAACTTAAACTCAGAGCATTCTGAAAAGACTCACTTGAGAACTGATCACAGAGTTTAAGTTCACAGATAATTAAGCTCAATTAATGCCCTCTATATCGTCCTTATGGAATTCATATTGTATGTGTGGCTAACTGAGAGGGAAACCTCAGGATTGCTGCAGCATGTTTTCAAACAAGACAAATCTGGCCTATATTGCTATTTAATTGTTTAATCATGGCTCAGGTCACAGTCTCCCCCCGCCCCCAAATATACATGTGAAAAAAAATCACATGTCCTGCTAGCACGAATGCAGCCAAAAGGACAGTCTAATTTGTTGGTTAATAAATTGCTCAGCACAGATTCATTCACCAGCCATGTGGACTATTATGTTCAGATAAAGGCCGACAGTTAAGGACTGACTGAGATCGTGTCTATAATAAGCAATTGGGACAACACGTTTCCAGAAAGCCCCGTCTCCAAAGTAACAGTTGAAAGGAGTGGGTGTGTTGGCCCTGGTGGGGAGAGCACCAAAGTGAAACACTGAAATTGTTGTGGGATATTTGAAGGGCTCTCATAGGAGAGGGAGTGGCCTAGTTCTGAGTTGTTCCAGAGGACAGAATTAGGCAGAAGTTGAAAGGAGTCAGAGTTTGGCTTAAAATAAACTTTTTTCCTAGTAATTAGAGCATTCTACCGATACAACGGGGTACCTTGTTAGATGGGTAAAAGGAATAGGCACACTTAATTGAACACCTTGTATTTTCTCAGCACTGGGCCATTGGTACCATCCAGCAACAGGAAAGAAAATAGGAATTTAAAGAGCCTGGCACGTTGTAGGCACCCAGTTAGTGTGAGTTCGTTCCCTTACCTTCCCTGTGTGGAACTCATCTCCAGCAATTCACTACCACATACCCCAGAGTCAAGGGCAATGTGTTAGCACAAGTCTCAGTTATGTACCTCCGTGCACAGTTTGAACCTGGGGACACACCCAACCCATGCTGTCTGTGGTATAGAGTGTTCGAGAATGTGTAAACTCTTTGTTGAAAACTCCAGGGGCTAAAGAAAAATTACCCATGTATCAAGTTATTTTGAACTTTTCCTCCCTGGATAGGAGCATGGGGAAGAGAGAAAGAGACTGGACAGTAGCCTCTTGTTTTCCTTGACCTATGCACAATGACACGATTCTATAAGTTGATGGTCAAGTTTAAGCTCTGGCAATCAGTCTCTTCAATTTAGATTAATAGCTTGCTAATTTCATACTACAAACACATAAAACTATAACTGTGTCTCCCTTTAAATGTGTTTTCCAGCTTTAATAATATCATAGAAGAATAAAGGTAAATGTACATTAGTCATTCATTACCTCACATTTGGACACATTTAATAAACTAAAATATTCAATGCTTATGGCAAATGACATTATTTTATCTAGTATATGGTTCTGTCAGCTTTTGGAAGAAAATGTAAATTAAAGTTTATATCAAGCAAAGCAAAAGCAACCAAACAAAAATCAAGGAAACTCTCTGCTCTTTCATGTTTTCTCAGTTTATTAAAAGAGATGGATAGTTTTCATTTCTAACTTTGTCTCAAACATCAGTCATCATAAACCTGTGGCACTAACCACTTATTCTGTATACATGCTCCCATAAACCCGTAGTGTATTTTTATAACAAACAGACATGGTGGATTTCAGATAAATTGTATGATATAATCCTTTAATTTAAATTATTATTTGGACATGGATAGAAGAGTACTGCTAAATTTTATGTTTTTATTTTCCAAGTTGTAAGACTAAACCCAAGGGACACATACTTCAAAGTAGGTTAACCGGGGGCAGAATGTCCTGTTACATTCCCGAGACTGTGGTAGGTGCTAGGGATAGTGAGGTGAACAGGATCAGTTCTTAGAACTTGAGAGCTCACAATGCAAGGGGAGAAGTAAAGATCAAATCGTTACAGTGTGATATAATACTGATCGTGTGGAGGTGAGGACAAGATGCCTGGACCCATGAAATAGGGACAAGAACAATCCACGAGTCTGAATTGGGGTAATAAACATGGTATGGTTCCCACATTGATTTCCAGTTCAATGGATCACTCTTTTAAAACTGTTTTTGATCGACTAATTCCTTCCCAGTTCTTTAGAACCACTCAGTGCTGAAAAATGAACCATGAATTGCTTTTAGGAATAATTATCTGGCTCAGTTTTGTGTTATGCAAAAAAGCTACATGTATTTAACTACTGTACTGTTTCAAACTGCAAAACTTATTCACCAATGACACTGAATTTATAATACCTCATAGGTCTTAAACTTTTGGAAATTTTCCCTCTNTTCGATTCCCAGTCAGGGCACATGCCTGGGCTGCAGGCCAGTTCCCAGGAGGGGACACACCAGAGGCAACCATACATTGATATTTCTCTCCCTCTCTCCTTTCCTTTCCCTCTAAAAATAAATAAATAAAATATTAAAAAAAAATAAAACTGTTTTTGATCGACTAATTCCTTCCCAGTTCTTAAGAACCACTCAGTGCTGAAAAATAAACCATGAATTGCTTTTAGGAATAATTATCTGGCTCAGTTTTGTGTTATGCAAAAAAGCTACATGTATTTAACTACTGTACTGTTTCAAACTGCAAAACTTATTCACCAATGACACTGAATTTATAATACCTCATAGGTCTTAAACTTTTGGAAATTTTCCCTCTTAAATTATGTATAATTATTATGTTCGCAATGGTAATTAATGTCTTTTTTCTTAAAAAGTAGGAGATATATTGTAAGAAAAAATCAAACACCAAGTTTTATTTATTAGAAAAGGCAGTCTTATTTTTCTCTGTCTAATAACTACTCTATAGTTTATGCAACTTAGAAATACTTTTAAAATTTGGCATATATCCAATTAGAAATATTTTTATATTTTATCACAAAAGAGAAAAGTCAAGACCAGGTATGCTGTAATTGTTAGATGTGGGCAGAATTTTGAAGACTTAATAAATATAAAAGAATATAAAATGCCTCATTTATAATTTATATCAGTTGCATATTTAAAAGATTATTTTGAAATATTAATATTGCATATATTATTAAAATTAATTGACCTGGTTTTGTTTTTTTACTTATCTAAATGTAGAAATGAAAGAACTTTAAAACACATGTGCAGCTGGTTGTTTAACTTACATTATAGTCACTGGAGAGTTCTGGTGAAGAAAGGTGGAGAGTGCTAAAAGGTGAAGAAAGACCTCTCAAAAAGGAGCGCCCTTTCAGCTCACTTGAAAGTGAAGAACAGTGGAATGAGTGCATCCCAGGCAGAAATAACACCATGTGTGGAGCCTCAAGGCTAGAAGACGCTGGACAATTTCAAGTAACTGAAAGGAACTGAATATTTGGTGTTGACAAGAGAAAAGAGACTAGCGTCCTCTACCTACAATTATTGACATGGATGGATGGATGGATGGATGGATGGACGAAAGGACAGATAGAGAGACAGACATGACACTGCTGAATGTTACCAGACTATAGAAGTAGAGAGGAACAGAAGCTGAAGGGGAAATACTGGTTCATTCATTGCAGAAGCCTAAGCACAAGACAATAGTGGCCTGGATGATGGAATTTACTATCATTTTCAAGGAGTGAATAGATTTTCCAATGGTTAGAAGATAGGATTAGTAGTAATTGCTGTTGAGTGTGGATTCTGTGGTTGAGGATGAAGAAAAAATTAAAGGGCAACATGTTAGAAGAGGTTTCAGTTACACTGAGTTAGAATACATGGCAGAGGTCTATCTGTCAACTTAGGAAATGCTGCCTTTGAGATACCAGTGAAACTTTCCAACGGAGATATATCAAGTAAGTTTTTGGTGTTATCACCAGTGATGCTTAAATCACGTCCATATCATGCCCAGTGCTATGCCCTTCTGCACATGGTTATCAGTAACTGTTTACTAATTGTCTAAACAATCCCATGGCATTTTTTAAGTATTTACAAACAACAACAAGACAAACAAAAGGAAAGAGCCTTCCCTTTGAGAAAGACTCTTTTTGTTATAGACAAATTTTGTTATAGAATTATCCCTAAAGATTAAAACGATCAAAGAAATTACAAAAAACACCAAATTTGTTTTCAAGCTGTCAATAAATACCTTAGAGTCAAAAAGATGAGTGAAATAAAATAGTTAAATGTGAGTACAATTTATTGAAATCTAAAATAATATAATTTTAGAAGCAAAATGATAGCATTTTTAATTAGTACAAATAAAATCCTTAAAAAAGAAACAATTTCCAAAAAGGAGGGCAATTTCAAATACCAGAAATAAATAAAATAAAATTATGAAAAGAATCAGTAAAAAAGGACCAAAGATACATTTTTTAGAGGAAGCCAGAATTAATAAAACAAGTTGTTCTGACCTGATCTTTTTCTATGTCCAATATCTATTTTCTCCAAGAAGGTGAGTAATAGGGACAAGTTCAAAGTACAGAGTCCTTTGAACTTTGAAGTCCTTTGAAGTACAGAGTCCTATACATGTAATTAATTTAAGCAGGAAATGACCATAACCTGGAAAAATTACAGTGTAACAAGTACTGTGAGAAACAAAGAAATTTGTGATAGAAAAAGAAAAGGTAAATCTTGTCCACTCAAAAAGATCATGATGGCAGCCATGGGGTGCGGTGAGGGGGGTGAAAAGCAGGGCCACAAATGACATTTCTAGCAGTAGAGGAAGTTATTTGCAACTTTTTTGTAATTAACACAAACATATTTATTAAACACTACTTAGTAATTTTAAGGAAATATAATAAGCGAGAAATAAAAGGGCAATCTGTAATGTACAATGAAGTATACTCTAGAAATTTCTGGAATTTCTGAAATTTCAACTTAGCTTTCATTTGCCATGTAATATATTTAGTGCCAGGTGATAGAAACATTTTCAATATTTTATTTTTTAATTTTAATCCTTATAGCTCTGGGATAATAAGATATGGTTCCTCTAGGTATAGATTTGTTATTTTTTGTGGTATAAATATTTCATCACTAATTTTACATGGCCTAATGCTTTGTCCCTCAAGGAGCATAGAAACCTTTGACTTAAAAGAAAAGGGTGGAAGAGAAATACTATACTCTAAAGAAAAGTTTTATCTTTTCCATGTTAAAAGTAAATGAAAAGAACCCATTTTTTTATTGATCCAAATAACTCTGAAAGCATAACACCTTTCAGAGTTATCATTTGTAATTTTATCCTTAAATTGATCCAATCAATAATTCTACCTGGAGTGCTTAGTAAGTACCGCTGTCTTGGATAGCCTTTTTGCATGTCTGTTTATTAATGCCATTAATGAAAGCTTATAAGCCAGTTCTCCATATTTAAGTTTCATATGCAGAAAAATGCTGATTCCCTAATAGATCCCCCAATCAAGGACTGGTCTCTTGGCTCTACCCAAGTCTAGATAAACAAATAGTCATTAAAAATTGACTAACCCACACATCTCATATACAACACTAAAATGTCAGCAGATTTTGAAATAAGATGATTAGCAATGCAAATTTAACTACTTACCTATGGCTTACAATTAAGTAGAATAGGCAAAAAAACCCTGTACCTCTGGAGAATAGCAGGCCTCCAAACTTAGCTTTAATGACTCTAAAGGATTCAAGACCTAGTTATCTAAATGCTTAAAAGGTTCTTCGCACTGGGTCTGGATTTATGTTTCTGTAAAACTTTCCCCACATGCTGTCAAACAAAATGTTTCTTCTTCCCTTCACTCCCTCTGCCCCCCGTGGCCACTTCATTTCATTTATCGTAACACATTGCTGTTCCCTGTCTACTTGGCTGTTCCCTTGAGGATGGTGAGCTGTGACTTATTTTCGCATCCTGCGCCTTAGCATGTTGCCTGGCACATAGTGGACATTTGTGGTTTGTGAAATTGATCTACTCTAATTGTGTTAAAAGTGCACTCCTGTAAATATTTTCATGAGCACAGTTGTAGGAAGGCGGCCATCAATGAGGATGACAAAATTAAGGCTGAGCCATCCCAACAATTTATAAGGCCAGTGAAAACGAATAATATTTGCTTTCTGTATCAAGTATAGTGAAAAGGGACAGAAGTGTGGCTCCAAAACTTACAGCGGCATCTTTGGCTCAGTACTAGCGATGGAAATCCACACAGCTCTTCACCCCCCGCCTTCATCACCTTACCCTCGCATTTAGATGCAGCTTTCTTTTGCAGTGAATGCTGTTGTATGTAATTGGGGTCAAGATAAGATCCATCGATGTAACAAATCATTAGCTGAAAAGAGTCATCTTGTCAATTAGATCTATTGCAGGCTTTCAATTTATCCTGGGGTTTAAAAACCACACACACACACACACACACACACACACACACACACAGAACCGTATCCTAATACTCAGCAATGACTGTAAGACCATTGAAAAACAACCTTTTGCCAGCAGTTCACTCCAATATGAAAATAATCCTATCTCAATGGAACAGCTGTGTTAAAGCTAGAGCATATCCATCATTTATCTCCTGAGTTGCATGTATAGATTTGGTAAAGGGGGACATCCATGTGATCAGTGTTATCTTTGTAATAGAATTAGCAGGCTTCAGATATCTTACTAAATCTCGATAGCTCTTCTAATCCTTGTTTGCCCCAATACTGATAATTTTATGTTAGGAAAAAATACATAAATAAAGGAAAGAAGGTAATTTAAAGAGTGTAATTAGAAAAAGTCACCTGGAAAAGAAGTCCCTAAGTAGAGGTTTATAGAGCTGACTTCCGACATATAAACTGGCATTGTCCTAGAGCCAAACTGAAGCTTTCAGATAAGGTAGAGCTTGTAAGGATTTGAGGACAATGTATTTTTATACCTCAAGAAAAAACACCGTTTCGTATCTAGGCCTGTTACATGTGGATTAGAGATATGTCACTAACTGTGCCTTCCTCCCAAGGCCATCAAATTAAAATCATGACAAGACATACCTGGACGGTGGGTAGTTCTGAAAGGACGTTTATCACAATGTACTGTTGCTCTTATAAATAGAAAGGGATTGTTGTTATTTTACTGCTGAAGGGGTCTTGATAGATACTCTTTTATTCTGATAAACTTTATTCTAACTAGATAACATGTGACTTAGCCTCTAATACCATCATCTATAAATTACACTTTTATGTCACAAGAAGACTTTCATGACTCAGAATTTCTTTGAGCAGTGGCGTCTCCAAGTGCATAGTCAAAGGCCATCGAGTACATGCTGGTCGGTTTATGGGTAACACAGTAGATGTTAAAAACTGGCTTCCTGCCCCCAGCCCTGGCTTCTCTTTTATTTTATGTATCATTTCTAGACAAAGCTAACAGCCCTCAATTGTGCATTTGAAACACTTATAGGATATCAGTCTTACAAGACTGAGGTTATTCAAACTCAAAGTCTAATTTTATATAAATATTAACAGCCAGTGTATTTTATTGAATATCTTTTGGATATGCCTGCATATCATATTATAAAAATATTTTGTAATATCCCTAAGAGATTGGAAAACAAAATAAAAATCATTTTTTAAAGCATCTCCCAAGGGACTCACAGGTCTTCAAAAACCAACATCCCCCTTCCAATCGCCTGTTAAATAACCCACTATCGTCAAAGAGCAGGTTTTCTCTCATCCAAGCCTGTCAAACACTGAACTGCATATTTTCACATCCCAGCACATTCATAAGCTTTAGATGAGCATTCTTTTCCCCGATTTGTGTTTCTTTAAGTAGAGGTCAGAAGGCAGAATTTTTCTCAACTCTGGTCTTCATCGCCTCCCTGCCTCCCCACCTCCCCACCCCCAAATTACCTACATCCAAAATATTCTTAGATCTGCAAGAAAAGTGTCTCTTTAGATTCATAATAAGTCATCCAACTCAAGTGTCTTCTACTCAGAGATACTCCTTTCCTTCTTAGATTTAGGAGACATACTTTTCCTCTTCTATAGTACTCTGTGTCTACTATTATAACATTAATCAAATTATGACGTTTGATTCTCCTGGTTGTTTCTATTCTCCAGCCCCAGTCTCTAAACTGTGATCTTCTTGTGGAGACATGTCCTTTATTCCCTGTATCCCCATTGCTTGATGCAGGGCATTATCAGTAGGCACCAGACAACCATATGTTAAAGTACTTCATCAGGCTGTGTCCAAATGTGATGTAACTGCCCAAAGCTCAATCCTAATAACTTCTTGTATGTTGTTTTACACATTTTTCTTAAACATTAACTTGATAGAGGAGGGAGTAGATATTTGTTATACTAATAATGGGGAAATGGGAGTAGAGAGGGACAATGGAGGAGAGGCAGTCGAAATAGCGAAGGTTCCTTTTAAATGCCAAAGTATTCAAGAATCTAGGTGGATAGAACCCTGCAAATGCCCATTGCCTGACACTCTACTTTATCTGAGCATCTTCAGCCTACATTTTCTTGACCTTCTCTGGCCTTTATGTTGCCCTGGTTTTCTAAGGGCTAAGCAGAAAATTCAAGCAAAAAATTTACTTTGCATAATGCTGAAATTATGAGCTGGCAAATAGCAACAATAAAATGTTAATGTGAAAAGGTCAGTGTATTTTAGAGAATGCATGAAATGTGTACCATGTGAGTATCAATGGCTTACTCATTGGAACAAACTGTAGGAAATCTGAAACCTAGAGGAATCCACCACTTTCCTCTTATTTTGAAGAGCAAAATGATCTGTTAGTTTTGTTTTCATCACTTAGAGGAGAACAGGGGATGCTTTCACCCAATGCTCTGAGGATGTCCTGTAGTTCCGATGGCATTTTCTTTTCTTTCCTGTTTTATTCTTAACCTTGTAGCTAGACTTGCATAAAGGCTATGCTGCTATCAGTCCACTTAAGTTTCAAAATCTAGAATTTTCACTAGGGCCTCAGATTTTGATTTCTCTATATCAATCTGTTATCTGACCTCTTAAACCCTTTTTGTTCAATTCATGCCCAAACCTGAACTTCTCTCTGTGAAGCAGGAGTCTCATTTTCTTTTTCTAAATTGAAAAGAAAAAATTCAAACCAGCACATTATTTGCAGTTGGAGTGGTCTCTTTTCTTTTCTCCTTGCATATTTCCAAGTTTGTCAAAATATTAGGACATGTAGGAAATAGCTTTCATTTCTCGTTGTGCAATTCTGCCCATTGTGTACTGAAGCACACTTCCTTTTGAAAAATTTAGTTATAAATTATCTGCATTCTGACACAGTGATTCAAATGAAAACTCCATAATTGAGTCACACGACTTTTTCTTCTTTCTGGTATTTGTATCACAAGACAATTAATATTTGGTTGCTTTTTATATCTCCCTATCACTTACTCCCAAAACATTTATAGAACTTGGATGTTTTCTCTAGGGTTTTATGCAAACTTTGGGGATTTTATTAGAATCTGAGAACTTTCTGGAATGTACCCATCCAAAGTTATCACCTTCATTTTGAATTCTTTAGAAACAGGTCCCAGGAGAAAGATTGGCATAGAGCAAATCAGGCAGGCACAAGTTTAATAAAATCAATTTAATAAGTGGGGGAATAAAACACAAGAGTTGTTTTAATAACTGCTTGTCCCCGGTGCATAGAGTAACACAAAGCCAAATGCCAATTGCTTTCAATACCTTAAAATTTTAATCAAATGAGAACTCAGAAAATGCCTCACAACTATTTTTTCTCAGACTAATGCAGGGAGGAGTTGGGAGTGCACTGGGGTAAGACCAATCTTTTTTCCAATAATGCTACTTTTAATGTTTACCTAGAAAAAAAGGTACTCTTTGCTGAAGAATTTTATAGATAGTTTTAAAGCCCTATGTTATGATCTGTTAACACATATAAAATGCATTAATTTCATAAAAACTTAAATTTATGAAGTTTTGGTAACATATATGCCTATAAACAAACATACAGAGTTTTATTTAGGGACGAAGGCATTTTAGTTTTAAGCTGCTAATTCGTAATTGGACCATGTTATGTCACTGCTATGGGGCACTGCCATGACCTGTATAGTGTTTTTTCTCTGAAAATACCTATACATTTTTTTCTGGTGTATCAGAGAATTAAAGCATCTATCTATTTTTTTTTGCAGTGATCATGAATAGCTATACATTTCTTACATAAAAGCAATAAAATGGCATTGTCATAAAAGAAAATAATTTAATATCCATAATGCTACACTCACTGCTGAATATGATACAGTTCTAAGCACCCCAATTACTCTACCTGGTGAGAATTAGCAGTCCCCCCTTTTCACAGAAGAGAAGACTGAAAAGGGTGTGTACCTTCACTGAGATTTTATAGCTGATCAATGGCAGAGTCGAGATTCAAACCCAGGCAAAATGACTGCATTGTCTTCACTCTTAATTTCTTTGCTATTACCCTACTGAATGCAAAAATTTGGGGTGAGGTATGCTTCTGTCTCAACCCTGAGTTAATAGATGCCAGATGGGTCCCATGAATTTTGTTAGGATATTCTGACGTTTAGTTCTTGTTACTTTTCACCACAAATTTGAAAAACAGTTATTTTCTCATTATTTTCATCCTAAAAAAAAGTAAGACTAATAATATCCATCTCATAGGGCTCTCATGAAGTTTTCCTTTGGGTAGGACCCTCATATGCCTTTTGAGAGGCTCTGCACTAAAGTCACGGTGCCAGCTTTCTGGAACAAAGTAGCTTGTGCAGGAATTTTCCATGTGGAGGAAGGGAGAACAACTACCCACGCCCTTGCTGGGTAGTTGAGCACATACCAGCAACCAAACATGTTAAGTAAGCTAGAATTTGTCTTAGTAGAGTTTACCATTGTTTCTCTAATGACCAATTTTATTGTACAACGATGCCTTGAAGTTACTTCCACTAACAAGACAGCATAATTCAACATATGTAATCTCATACCTTAGTCCAAGGGATACAATAGTAAGCAGACCAGATTGCTACACCTTAAATCCCTACAGATTTAAATGCATTTTAAAATTATCTTCCTGGAAACCATACAGTTTCTCTCAGCCTCATAATCTTTACTTTCTGATCTACTAAGGGATGTGCATATCAGAAAAACTGTAGTGGTGCTTACTCTTTCAACTCATTGCCTCCCCTGGTTTTTCCTTGATGTAAACTTGATTCTAACACAATAAAGATATAAACACTGATACAATTGCAATCTCCAGGGAGCAAAAAATGTTTTCTAAGTCTCTAAATTGTAGTTGCTGAATACTGAGCAAGAACAGTATTAAACTAATGCAATGTGATAGCTAATGTAGAAATAAAACTATAATTTTATGTGAAAAGTCTCTCTACCTCGTTCTACAATTCTAATAACTATGTATAATTCTCTAATGGCATTTAAATTGAACCATTGAATGTGTTTTTCGCAAAATTTGCAAAAATTATGAACACACAATGATCATAATTAGACAGATTTAGGAAAGTAATTTGTTTCCCATTAGACATCACTAGCGAGGCTCCACTTGTGACCTAGAGTTGTAGTCATTTTCTTCAAGGTCACAGAGGTTCCCTAAGTGAAGTGGGACTGTGAAGACCATCACGTGTGAGGCCTCCGTGCAGTTAGAAAAAGAGGAAACACAGAGGAATCAGCCTCTGCTTGCCAACGTACGTTTACTAATCTTAAGGGGGAGAGCACGGTCCCGAGTGCTGAATTAATCATTTAATAAGCTTTGCTTTGCTTCATTAACTTGTAAAATGTGCTTCAAAAATCCATTTCTTATTGTAAAGTAAATCAAGTTTATTTAGTGAGTGTGGGCAAGCAAGATGGCAAAAATCATTTTAAAAAATGGCATAATCTCCCAATCTAAAATTAGTCACTTAATATTTTGGTTTCTACTTTTATTTCTTTTTTTTTCAATGTGTGTGCAAATAGATAGGATATTACTATTGGAATTTTAACCAGTTTTGGGTCCAGAATGTCTTCAACTCTCTTGTCTACTCCCAGGTTCAGTTAGTCTATTGGTTCTTCCACTGGGAGAGCATCTCCTTCTGCAGGAGGCACAGAGCAATCTGTGGGGGGAGTTGGTGGCGATGGTGGGAAGAGGGTCATACGGAACTGCAAATAAATTTAACCCACCTCAGTTCATGGTGGTTTCTTCAAGCTGAATGGAATTAGATGAATCTCTAAGGAAAAGTCAGTGGAGTGGGGATATGGATAATTGCCTAATCATCTGTGATATTTGTTTTCCTGTCTGGTGAAAAAAAAAGAAAAGAAAAGCTCAAAATAAAACTTTAGGTTAAAATGACTTTAGTTGATTAGAAAAAAATGAAGTAGTCCGTCTTTCACACCTGAGTTTTGGAAAGAACCCGTACCTGCCACACCAATCAACGTGAATTCATTTACTCTCTACCCCTTCTTTACTTCTCTCTTGCTCTTTTACTCTATCCTGCCTTTCTCTTACCTCCAAATACATGCAGTTATTCTTCATATACTCTTTTTTCTTGTGTTAGACACATCGTATTTTGGATACAAACATTTTCGTCAGTTGGGGAAAGTGTTATTTGTGAATTCATGCTGGACACTGAGTAGCTGCTTTTAAAGTCAGGTGAAGTAATTACAGCAGAAGGGCGAGGGTGGCCAAGATACCGTAAAGTAGACATTGGGTTTATTTGGGGTGGGGGATTGTGCAGTAAAACAAGCATTGGACATGCCACCATATTAATTTTAACAGCTAGAAGAAATCATCAAAGATTGTGGAGAGAAAGAAGAAAGAAATAAAACCCCATGAGTCAGTGTTGTCTTAGAGTGAAGCATTGTTTTAATTACCAGTTCCTTGAGATGCTGGCAAAGACATTATACTTTCATGGGACACTTTTTACAAAACATATGGAGTGTACAGCTACCAGTGTTTGGTTTGGTTTTTAAACCCTGAATATGATTGTAAAGTACATCCAACGTGGAGAAGCACAGCAAACACGTCTCAGCCAGCTCGCAGGCACAGTCTTTCAAGGAGACATCGAGAGATTCAGTTTGCAGGCGTCTGGGGCACTGGGACCAACTTCCAGGATTAGAAGCATCTATAAGCTAGACCTGCTTGAGTTCACTCCGGGGTACAGTGGAGGCATTTTAAACACTGAAATGCTAAGAATAAATAGAGCAGGAGTTTCTAACTTGGGTGTAAGGGAGGGATTATTAAAATCATTACAAGTCAAAGAGGTTTCTAGAAAAATGGCATGAACATTAATAACTGATGGAAAAGCAGTGATTATAAATAATGAGCTTAATTAAAGTTTTAATAGCATTTCTTTAAATTGTGTCACATTTTGTTAAAGTTTCCTGCAGAGCATTATCTTTAATATAGTGAAGATTTCATAGAGTTTATTTTCAGAGGCGTCAACTAAGATGCTACAACCAGTATATTGAGGGGGTGTTGCCCGCCATGTGTTCTAATGGCATTGTCCATCTGGTACAGGTGTCTGAAATCCTGAGGGTGGAAATAGAGCTAACATGTGTGACAAGGGAGAGCAGAGGCTCAGTGATCACACAATATTGTAATGATCAGAAACCTTTCATTGTAAAGGCCTTGGGAAGTCTTATAAGCTGAGAGCATACCAGGTTGCTCCTAGCAACTTGTGCTTCTCAAGGAAAGAATTTCAGAACAATTTAAGTACTCAGTAGGCATAATAAAGGTAAGATTCACCTGTTATATAATATGGATAAAACAAAAACAAAAAGTAAGGTAGATATTCCCCAAACTTAAAAATGTATAATCCAGCCAGGAAGTCTAAACTCTAATACTAACCGCCAGTCTGAAAGTTGTTTAAATGTTCGTAGAACTTTTCTTTCTCCAAATGTAAAGTGAAATCCTCAACACCGACTTTTACTTTATAATTTCAAATTGATAAAACTTGTTTTATAGAGTCACTCAGGAAATAGGGCTATTTTAAATAGCCCTATTGTAAATTGTAAATAGCCCTGTATATTGTAAATAGCCCTGCTATGTAAATTGTGACAGCACGTAAACATTCGTATACAGTGGTTATTTCAGGGTTATAAACTACTAATTTATTTTTTCAATTTTATTAGAAAAACTAATAGTCTCACACACACATAGAAAGTAGTGAGTGGTAACCCGTCTTATTACCTCACTTCATAATTCCATTTTCGGTTAAGCATATTCAGTACCAGAGAGTAGTTCCTTCTTGTTTTTTGCTCTTCCTTTGCTTTGTTTCCTTAACTGAGCTCTGAGTAACATGTCATGACTGCTCTGATTGCCCGTATTATAGAATTCAGAAAAAAAGCACCCAACATAAAATAGCTACTGATATACCAGTAATAGCGTTACCTGTTCTGTGTTTACCAGTGCAGAACTGATAAGATCGTGGAGGGTTCCCATGCACTCCCTTGCAATAAAGCGGGTAGTGGGGGTAAACAGTTTTGCCTGAAAACAATACTCACTCTTCATCTTTATTTTTAAATATAATAAACACCTGCAGGGGCTTTAGAGTTAATTACATATTTACATTCATATTTAAGTAACAGATTTATCTAGGAAAACTTTATAGTTTCCATTAGTAAGTGAGTTAACCTAGTATCATAGATTTATTGGCACCTTGTTCTTTAACATATTTGATATACAGTTTGCCATCTAGTTTTAACCTCATATATGTGTATATAAAAATGAATATGGTTTATTTGTTGGTTTGTGCAACAGATATTTGTTAAGCATTTACTGCCTACAAGATATGTTTTTAGACATTGAAGTTACAGCAGGTAACCAAAAATAGTGAGATCCTGTTTACAGGAAGCTCAGAAGCCAGGACAAAGTGAAAGAGACCAGAAACTAGAGAAACAAAAGCAAATAGCAGGTAAATGTTTTATAGCCACAACTGCTATGCAACAAATTAAAATGGAAGTGATAAAGGTTTAATGGGTCTAGCTAATTGGATTGAGGGGTCAGGGGAGGCTCTGGCAGAAGGTGACATTTAAGACACAACCTGAATGCCTAGAAGGGGCAAGCTGTTTAAAAACCAGAATATTCCACGTGGAGAGGCATTACTTAACATCTCATAGGAAAGCCCTAAACCAGGCTGGAGCCTGGCTTGGGCCTGGAGAAGTACATGAGGACACAATGGATTCGAGTGCAGAATTCATGACAAAAACGACAGAAAACGACAGAACACTTTACTGTTGGGTTTATGCTTTAAGAAGACCATTCAGGGCGCTATATGAACGGACTGAAGAGGAGCAGGAGTGGAACAAGGAGACCGTTACCATAGCTGAGGAGAAAGTTGATGGTGGTTCATATGCACGAAGTTATAATTGTAAAAGAAATCGGGATAACTACACGTGGACCAACAGAAGCACAACTGAAGAATGTTCTAGACCCCCCCCCAACTACTTTGTTGACAATGACCATACTTGTCAAGTTCTCTCTTACATCTCCAGAGCTTTGAAAATGAATAATGTGATAAGTGAATAAAAAGAAACAAAACATACTTGGGAATTTTAGGCCAGTTAAAAAAATTAGTCCCCTCAGCTTCCTCATATGTGAAAAGAAGGTCTTACGCTGTTAAATGAGCTCCAAAACTATCATCTATTCTACATGCCAGACAAATGTGGTAAAATATAAAGACAAAAACAGAGAAAATTGATGCAGTATAGGGGAATCAAAGAAGACTTACTAAAAAAGTGAGACTTATTCGGGCTTTGAAATGTTCATAAGAACCAGAATTTTTTTTTGTTTATGAAACAAAATACAAAAAAATAATCCCTTCATCACCCTCTTCCTCTTACCCTTTTTTGACCAACGCCAACAGAAAAAAAAGAAAAACCTCAATTATCATGCCCACAAGAAAGATAAGAGCTCTGAAAAGGGTGGGGGTTGTTACAGAGCACATTCTGGTAATCTTGTGTGGTTACCAGAATTCCCCTGATGGGATGTAATTGATACCTTTTACAACCCAGGCTTCTTTCCACCTTCCCAAGGTGGTGCTTCTAGTACTACTGTTTAATCTTTAGAATCCATTCCTTCCTTTAATAAATGTAATCACGCCAGGCCTCCTTTAATGTAATTTAGAATTTCATTTATGCCCTACTAGAAGATAAGATGATGCCTGTAATAGAAAGCTTCTATTTATTAAAGTATTCAAAGACCACACAGTCCAATAACTGTTTGATGTTGTTACTTGATTTGTTCTTTATATATTAAAGCTGCAGGGTTCAGTCTCCTTGATGGCTTTTCCCACAAGATTCTAATTAGATAAAGAAATTTCGACTTGTTCCTGGCTCAGGCAAGAGAGCCAATATATAACAGCAGGCATAAACCAAGAACAGTAGCAAGCACAACAGAACCAAATAATGATTTCTGCCTCACCTCTCTGTGCTAGGCCCTGTACCTAGACCTTTACCTACCTGATTTCTGTTGAATCCTGTAACAGTTCTATGAAGTATTATCATTCCGTTTAACAAAAGAAAAGGGGGGACTTTAGAAAGCTTCCATAAATTACCCAAGGTCACTAATGAATGGTAAAGCTAGGATGCTAAGCTTTTTCTGTTTCTAAAATGTATCCGTGATCTCCCTTGTCCTTAAAAAAAAGGAAGACTGTTGTTAGACTGCTATTCGAATTTAGCTCTTAGAAATATTTTGTGCAGCAAACATGTTTTATAGATGAAAAAGTCGATGTAAGTGTCTAGACTGAGCTAAGAACCTCACCTCCTGGCCTCCCGTTTAGAATGCGTATCTCTAGCGTGCAGCTTTTCACCTCTCAAGCTGTTTGCACCGTGTGGAGGAGCGCTGAGCTGCCGAAGTGTTGCAGAGAGGCCCAGCAGGGTGAGGACTGTTAATAGGTTTTAGTAATTCACCAAACATTTGTTAAGCATTTACTACATGCCAGGAACTATGATGATGTGATTTGGAAACAAAGACTGATGAACAGAATTATAACTATAGAACGCAGTTTAGAAATTGGTGACATTAGTAATGTTACTATAAATTATATTCATTGGCTTGAATAACTTTATAGATACAATCTACTCACGGCAGTAAAATTATTTGCATTTCTGGGTTTATTTGCTTTTTTTACGAAAATGGTTTTCAGTCTCTAGGCAGCATAGGACAAAATTGTTGCACATTTATTATTCAGTGAAGCATATTTTGGTGATGGCATTTACAGGGGGGGTTTGTGTATGTGTTAAAGCCATACAATATCTGTATTTTATTTAGAGACACATTTCCTATATAGAGGGCTAGGGTCTTAACAATTGACAGATGATCTTTTTAAGGAACAATTGCTCTGTGTCACTGATGCACATTCACTGGTATTTACACATCTTTCCTGGGAGAGTAAAAGTCAATGCGATTAGGTAAGACAGATGTTAGGGGTTGGGCTGTATCTCTGCAGGCTGTGTTTGATACTATTGGACGCCTACAGGTAGTATTAGCTAGAGTGTAAACCATTTGTTTGTCTCTTGGAGTCCAGGAGTTTTATCTTTGGGGAGTTATTCTCCTGCATATGACCTTCCCTCTTAACATTTCTGGGTTTGGCAGAGAAGGGCAGGTTGTTGCTTTGGTTTTTTAGCCTTATCCCCTTTTCCCTACTTGGTGTGATACTGAGGACAGCTGGGTAAAATTAAGACTTGATGCTATACTCGGATTAATTCATCTTTCAGTTCCCTATCAGCCACTTCAAGGTTGTCTGATGCTAGGCAGGTAACTGAGCTCCTGTGGGCCTCTGTGACCTCCTCTGTAACTTTGAGTGGTTAGCACACACCTGCCTTACCACACTTACCACGCCATGTCATGATCTCTTCTGCATTTCCCCACCTGTTTTCTCTCACTAGGGCAGAATATTCTGAAGGGCAGCAGCCGTGCTTTGGTTATCCTTTTATCCCCAGTGTGTGGCGTAGAAACTGGGACATTAAGATAGGTGCTCAGTAATCGTTTTGAATTTAGAAATGTTCAAGACATAGAGAGGAGACCCATCTTTTTCCTTCTGAGGTTCCTAGTGATCCATCTGTCCTCACCCAGAACATAGTCTCCTCCTCAACATGCGTTCAGTTCCTTCAACAACACGGTGCTCTTACTCCTGGAGCTAGAAAAGCATTCTACCATTGCCCACCTGTGTTTATTTGGAATGGCCATCTTTCCAGAGATCCGAAATATTTTCCATTTAAGACATGTTTTAACTCTACAGAACCAAACAGTGGGAAAAGCATTAGGGCTGGGTGTTGAAGAGAGATTTAGCTTCCCGTCATTAAGGGCAAAGTTGCTGAAGAAATGGTAATGGCATGATGCAGGTTTTAAAAATATTAATAACATAAATTTCTTACAAAGAGGAAATCTTAGTTCTTAAAGTTCCCAGTATTTTTAAATATATTTATATTGCTTGATAGTTTTTCATATGAAGATGACCTACAACTGTCAAAAGTAAGAAGGTGCAGGATGCCCTAGTCCCAGCTGTCATCCAGATGGCAGGCCCAGATCCTAGTGACAAGTGGCAAGGTCAGCAGTGAGCAGAAAGAGGTTGAGTATAGGTCTGATTATCATCCATTAGCAAAAAGCTAAGCTTTTATTTGTCGCCCATTTGTATTCACGGCTGAACACAACGAGCTTTCTAAATACAGGCTTTTATCTCTGTGATTTCATGCCAAAAAAGACAATTCATGTACAAATACTTAAGCTAATCATACACAATCTTTCATTAATGTATCATTCTGACCTTAAATAATTTGTAATATATTATCTTATTTGATAATTTTTAAATTGTCAGAATGTGGAAAGGAAGCACAGTCAGGATGTACTTCTTACCTTAAGTTTAGTTTGGATGTGGACGCGGATATCTACACTGAGAGGATGTGTGCATTAGAGAAAACAAACAAGTCGTAAAGGAGATACTGTAAGTGAACAAAGACAGAGGCAGGGGTTAGAAACAATAAATGTTTATTCTGTATCCGACGCTATAGACCCACTCCAGTGCCTTATAATCGACTGACCTAGACAGCATTTTTACAGTTATACAAATGAGAAATGTAAAACTCAGATTTTTAATAAATTACCCAAGTCATATAATTTGTAAAAGGGGAAGAAGTGGTCACACTTAAGTCTTCATGATCTCACATGTCATGTTATTTCTCTTTCTCTCAGTTAGAGATCTAGTTTTAAAAAGTCCAGATGTACAAAAAAAAAAAGTACAACAGAAAGATTTTTCTGTATATTTTGTATGTATTTTAAAACCAAATCTGACATTTCCTATATTTAATATTTTCACATTCTGTGGCTGCCTGTTTTCTATTTCACATATTTGTGAATTGTTAGATTTATTACCTCCACTTTCGGATACGGGTACTTGCCCACCCCTATATATATGATATATGTGGCGGAACCAAGATTCAAACCTTAGGCCTATCTAACTTCAAAATTGCTGTGATTTTTTAGTGATATCTACTAACTGTTAATGTCTTTACCCATCGGTAATGAAAAGTTCATTATTTAGCCCTTCAAAAATGTTTCTGCTGTCATAATCTAAATCAAGTTTGTTCACAATAATTTAGGCAATCACGTTTTCTCTCAGTTGTATTTTCTTTATCTGTGAATCTGAGTCGGAAGGAAGTTGCCCTCACCCCATGAAAATAATACCTTTCCTCTGGCAGATTTTCAGCTTACAATGAGATGTTGCCTGATTATAGCTTGCTTGTGGCTGTTGGATGTACTCTGTAGGTTAGCTCATTTAATTCATTCTCACAAGTGGATAACTTCGTTGCCTTTATCATTTTTGTTTCAGTGCTCTGAATTCTAGCTAATTTGTTGAGTTGTCTGATAGAAGGGGATAAAGTGAAATAAGGCAATAATCATCCCAGAGAAGTCATTTGTCTTCCTATTTATCTTTTCTTATATATGTGTACAATTGACTATCAATTATTTACACAGATGAAGAGGGAGCATTGTGCCATGGATAACCAAAAGTCATTTACAGAAGATTTACCTTCATGATTATCTTTTGTGTAGGTGATATTTTCTACATATACTTGAACTACACTCACGAGAGTAGAGAAGACCAGTATGTGTTTTTTTGTCAAAGTATAGCCAAGTTATACGAGATCTGTCCAGAAGTTGTCCAGTCATGTAATATGAAAAACAGAGACATTTACTAAAGAAGACACAAGAAATGTTGTACACAGGACAATGATGCCTCAGTCCCCTTCAAAATAGGCACCTTGGGACCTCACACAGTTCTCCCAATCACCATCAGCTTCTCCGTCATGTTTTCCTGAATCTCACCGAGGGTCTGAAATCTCTTCCCTTTCAAAGGTGATTTTTGTTTTGGGAAAAGCCAGAAGTTGCTGGGCACCAAATCTGGTCTATAGGGAGGCTAAGTCACCTGGGTGATTTGATGTTTTCCCAAAGAACTCTACCTGAGACATGATGTATGAGTTGTGCGTTGTTGTGATCAAGCAGTCAATCACCAGTTGCTCATAGCTGTGACCTTCTGAATGACATCTGAATAGTTTCCACAGAGGAATGTTCAAGCTTAATGCAAAATTTGATGAAAATTTGTTGCTCTGCTCATTCAGTCATTTTGAATATGGCAGCCACACAGTATGCATGTTCACTCAACCATGTCTATTGCCCCCACTGACTAGTACAGTGAAGTTATTTTTGTTCACGCATGCACACTCCAGTCCACTCTCATTGGCTGCCAGTTTACGTTGAAATCGTACAAACTATTCTCATTATATTAACAATGGCTGGACTTTTTCCAGACAGACCTTGTAGTTCAATTTTTTTCCTTTGTATAATTCATACAGAGAAAAATAGAGAATTTAATGTATAAAGACACCCTATAAAGATCTACATTAACCCATTTGAAGTACCATATTAAAATTCAGAATTTGGGTTAAACGGTAATCTATAGACTCCTTTTCATTTATACATTTGCCAATATTAAGATGTGCATAAAGGTCTGTGCATGCTTACATAAGTTTCTGTAGTGTATTACTTGTGGTGTTCCTGCTTCGTTAACCTGTTAGGCCAGCTTTGTCTGGCTTTGTTTGCTTACAACAAATCCAAACTGCTGTTTAACATATGCTCACCTTTTCAGTGTGGGTGGTCTTTTGTAGAGTCCCTCTTTATGTTCCAGTTTATATCTTCTTGATTATTTTACTAGTCCTACGTTTATGACGCCTTCCAATTTTGTGTCATCTTTGAGTTTCATTTGTGTGCTGTTTATTCCATTTTGCATGTTAGCAATGAAGACACTAAAACTCGAGACCTAAACCAACCTTGGTGGCAGCTCAACTCCTCCCCCTAGCTCTGTCTGTTGGCGTTTATCATTACCCCTTGTTTATATAGCTCTTTAAATGGTTTTCAAACCATCTGAGAATAATCATCTCCAAACCAATTTGAATTAATTTTGCAAGTCAGAGCTTATGAAACATCGAATTAAATACTTTATGGAAACCCAGATATATTTCCTGTACTGCACTCCCTTCCCCTGTTAATTCAGAAATTCTATCAGATGCAGCACTCAGGTTGGTGTGTCACGATTTGTTCCCTGTATGTCCGTACTGATCATTTATTACTCACAGGCCTTCCCTTATCATTTCTATGTACCAGGCTTCATGTTAATGGCTTCTTTTAGTAAAAAACAAACAAACAAATGATACTAGGTTAGTTCTTGTGCAGAGCATCCTAGAAATACCGCACTCACTTATTTGGTCCTCAGTAGACGTAGAGGACCTACTGCATGTATTCCTAATGCGAATCTTCACGTGACGAATGAGCCTACGGGAAGCGTGCTGACGCAGGCTTGGTTGGTCAGCATAGAGCAGGAGGTTTCTGATACACAGCCGTCTGGTCAGATTGGATAACACTGATTCCAATAGAAGTGTGCGACTGCCTGTATGCGTTATTTAGTCTCATTTTTCACATTTTTGTCATGCTATTACTTTTTCCCGAGACATGGCTTCGTAGGTAGTTCTCTAATACTTTAGCAACACCAAAATTCTTAATAATCTCCCCCAAGTCGCTGTCAGGAATGTGGTGTCTTTCAAGTTTTTAAGACTGAGTGTTGTATGTATCTACTTTGTGGAAAATAGCTATTCATATAGAAAGTCAGAAATGCCTTGAAAAACCACAGCTATTTTCTTTCACAATGATAGCCTTTAATAAAAAGCCCTGTTCTAATAACCAAACACATATGCCATTTTACTATTCCAAAATATGCAAGTGCTATCATAAAATGTTTTATAGTCATATTTATTTCTCAATTTCTTTGCTCAAAATCTCCATTTATTACTTTAATTTTAACATCATTTAAACGATATTGCCACATTTAACAAGCAAATAAAAGTCTCCTTGAATTTTCTCCTTGTTACTTAAAAATTAAAAATAAGGTATTTTAAGAGGAGCTATATTATACAAAATTTAACCATTAAAAATTAAGTACATTAATTGCTACATATATAATCTAACTCTAGAGCCAAAAGTTATAAACTTCTGCTTTTCTGCATGAACACTGTTATTGTCTCCTTACTTGATAAATTTTTTTTAAACCCTGGCTGGTGTTGCTCAGTGGTTTGAATGCCACCCTGTGAGCCAAAGGGTTGTGGGTTCAATTCCCAGTCAGGGCACATGACTGGGTTGCAGGCCAGGTCCCCAGTAGGAGGCATGCAAGAAGCAACCACACGTTGATGTTTTTCTCCCCATCATTCTGCCTCCTTTCCTCTCTCTCTAAAAATAAATAAATAAAATCTTTATTTTTTTTCTCTTTCAAATGACCATTGGACTTACAGAGGCTTATCCAGTAGAATGTCACTTATTACAAAAATTATTTCATAAATAAAAAAATCACCTATCATTTTTATCTGCTAGGTATTAATTCTTTAACATTGTAAGTGTTCTTTGGAACTCTGGCAAGGTAGTTAACATGCAGATAATTTTTGACTATAGTTCAGTTCTCATAAGTAAATGACAAGTTATCTTTTTAAGTCTGATGAAGGCTGAAGTTTGCCAGGTGAACTGCTTCACAACTGTCTCATGGTTGCTGCCTGTAAGAATTAACATCACATATGAAAAACTCAGAACTGACAACCTCTTAAATGCATACATATATTCTTAATTTTTCACTGGAAATGTAGTGTTACTTTCTGCTTCAAGCATACAAGGAATGCAGATGTTTATAGATTCAGTGCAGGCAGCGAATGACCATTTGAAATGAATTACCCCAAGAGCGGCATCCTGTTGCGTTAGAGGCAGGAGAATGTGAAAAGTATGTGGTTTTTGCAAGCACTTCTTCGTAGGGACGAGTATCATTTTCATCAATAAATGTTCTCAGGCTTGAGCTCAGGAGGAGCTCTCATTCCCATTCTTAACATTAACACTGAGGTCAGTGGGACGCACTGTGATTCATCCCAAACTGTCATCCAGATAAAAACTTGTCTTTACTTTTATTGTTCGTTGGTTCTCTTATTTGTTTTTCTTTAATGCCTCAGTGAGTTCACACTCTTCTTTTTATCAGGCATGCAGATATTACTGAAGATTCTAAAACAGTCTACAAAAACATCGCATCCCAAGATGCTCAGTTGCATTTCATGCCTCACAGCTGTGAAGCCGAGCACAGTTGGGTTGGTCAGTGTGACGGCAAACGCTGCCCTTCCTCACCACACCCCTTTTTTATTTGCTTCAGCAACTTCATTATAGAAAACACCTTTACTTAATCAAAATTACTCCCCACAGTTCTTTGAATTTCTTACTCGGTGAGCCAAGAATGTTAGAAACATCTTACAGCTTTGAGTGAAGATTCCTGCCCTATTGATAGAAAACAATGAAAAGCTAGTAGACACATAATGTCCAGTAGTGACACTAGACTGCCAGTCAATACATTTGCTCTAACCTGAGAAGGACAGACTGTAAAGAATGTTTCAAAGAATATTTGAAGAAACACCTTTAAGGGATCTATCCAATGATGATAAAACCATTGAAGGATATCCAGTCCTCTTCAAAATATTTATGGAGACATTTGATCCAAGTTAAAAGTTTCTCGATGTTTGAACTTGTCCAACACACCCAGGGA
Source organism: Sturnira hondurensis (assembly GCF_014824575.4). Taxonomy (NCBI): domain Eukaryota; kingdom Metazoa; phylum Chordata; class Mammalia; order Chiroptera; family Phyllostomidae; genus Sturnira; species Sturnira hondurensis. The sequence goes on from NW_028076312.1 coordinate 2,099,589, forward strand.
GACATTTGGTCCATGACAAGAGGGCTTCGATATCTGGTTTTGTCCAAAATGATCATGGACATGTGGGTCCCTGCCCCGTGCTCTACCTAACCCACGTGCCATGACCAGTTAGGCTACTGAGGCCAGAAGGTTATTATTGGCAATGCAGCCACAGCATATTTATTGTTCCAACAAAATGCAGTAGTATATTTTATGTGTTAATTGTGTAAATCAAAAATCACAATAAATGTTATGGGCTATCTGAGCCCAGGAATGTTTTCTAAGTGTAGGTGTTTCTGACAGGACCAAATATAAAGGACTAGTTGTCATGAACCAAATATGCTCATGGACATTTTGAACAAGACAGTATTTTAAGGACTTTCTGGTGTGAACCGAATATGTTGATGAACTATTTAAACAAGACTAAATGTCCATTAATAAATAAGAGGAATCGTTTGAATAAAATCAACTAACAAACAAAATAGAACCTTAGGCATGGAAACATGGACAGACCAAAAGTGATCAGAGGGGAGAAGGAGGGTGATGATGGTGGAAAGAAGGGGAAGGGACTCGACAAAGAACACGTGTGACTGACCCATGGGCATGGACAACAGTGTGGGAAGTGACTGTGGGAGTGGGGGTTGGGATGTGTGGAGGATGGCAAAGGGGAAAATTGGGGCAACTGTAATGGAATAAAAACAAAAGTTATTCAATAAAAAAGAGGATGCTTCAAAAACATGTTAGATGAGATGAATTCCATATAGTATATTTTAACATTTTGTCATTTTACAGGTGATAGGGAGGGGGCCAGTGGAGAGACTGTGAATAGTTTCACAAATTAAAAAAAAAAATCTTGAAAGCAATTTCTAAAGTCTTGCCATGCAATCCTTTAGAAAACTTTTGAATGCAAAGCATGACTTTTTACTATTTACCACCTCCCTCCCATTTCCACCCCCCACCTTAGTTATTGTCCATGTGTCCTTTATACTTGTTCATGTGAGTCCGAGGGGAGAGAATCACAGGAGAACATTATATTCTTACAAGCTTGCTAGCAGTGCAGCAGTAATACTGGAGAAATGTGGAATTGCTAGTGGGTTTAACATTATATTCAAAATCAATTATAGCTCAGTCATATTGAAATATATATTACATTGCTTTCAAGTAAATAATATATAAAGTTGAAGAGAACCAAATTCAGGGTTGATTTTGCCAATCCCGTGTCACTAAACTCTAGTTCATGTCAATTTTCAGAAACAAAGAGAAAAAAAAGCATTAAAAAAGGAAAAGTGAGGTTAAGTGGTTTCTGGGATGAACAGAAATGAAGTTGAGTTCATAAAAATGAGGTGTCCCGGGTCCTAGTCTGAGGTAATAATTGCAATGTATTTGTTAAAAATAATTTGCAAATAATTAACACTGATAATGCTATTTGTCTATAATATGATTTTATTCAATGATCAAGAGAATCTGTAACTTCTTTTGAATGACTTTAGTTGTTGATAGACTATTTCTTGCATTATCTTTAGTCAAGAATGAAATGATTGAATTATTCTCATTATGATTTTATAATTTGGTAATTGCTAAGTGTCCAGAGAATAATAGGCTCATTCCAAGTCAAAAAGCATAGAATGCCCAGACTTTAATATTTTCTGAAATGAGAAAGCAATATTATTATTAAAAGAAAGAAAACTCATAGAGGGAAGATAGGTCTCAAGTATCACTTTAAAAAATAACTGAGATATAAGAAATATACAGATGCGTGCACAAAGTTTAAGTGTATAATTCATGAATCACAGCAAAATAGACAGTCTCTTAGCACTCACACAGGTTAAGGAAGTTAGTATTGCTGTCTATGTCTTGTGTGTGCCATTCCCCATTATGGTTCTATTCCCACCCCCCAAAAACGCTGACCCAACTTCTAACACTGTAATTTAATTCTGCCTATTGTTGAAATTTATGTAAATGGAATCACATTGTATATATTCTTTGTGTCTTCCTTCCTTTATTCAACATTTTTGTGATTGTCATTCATATTGCTTTATGTAATCTAAGTTTATTAATTTTAGTGCTATATAGTATTTTAATATACTTATATATTACTATTTATTATTTACATGCCCGGACCAGGGACCAAACCCATAACCCAGGCATGTGCCCTGTCTAGGAATCAAACTGGCGACCTTTCACTTTGCTGGACTAGCCCCAACCAAGTGAGCCACACAGGTCAGGGCTCATTTTCCCTCTTAAACTTCTTTTAGATAAATGAGCATTTTGGAAGTGTGCATGGCAATTCTATTCTTAGAACCAAACTGTTCTTTCACAAGCCATTTATCAATGAGCAGTTTGGCCTCAGTGACTTTGCATGTTGTGGTCCCTTTTTTCCAAAAATAAACTGATTCCTGACCTTGCTCCTCCCTCGCACTCCACCAATCTGACAGTTATCACAACACTCTCAAAGAGTTCAGTTTCTCCGTCCATTTCATTTTATTTTTTAAATAAAATATTCTCCATTTCAATTAGACCACTTATCATCTTGTGTTCTAATTATGTGTTCACCTTCCTGTCTCTCTCACTAAACCACAGAGTAACTTGTGGGCAAACAAACAAACACATCTAATCCATTTTCAGTTCGAATTAGTGGTTGTTTAAAATAGACTTACTGAATACTCTGGATCTAGTTGAGTTGATTCAATGTCCTTTTTCGTAGAGCAAGATCAAATAAGGCACAGCATCTGTCATGTTCATTTCTCTCCCTTTTGTGATCTAACACTTTACTTTTTATGTGGAAGATACTTGCAGATAAATAATTAATGAATTACCTCAAAAGTCGAAGTCATTAAAAGTGTGAAATATGGATTATTTTAAAATAATTAGTTTTGGTGATTTCAAATGTGAACTATGATTTAAATTAGCTTATTGTGGACTAATTCATATAGTCCTTCAGAAATATCCTTTAAAACTTTAATCAAATTAGATAACAGATTTATCATTAATATACCAATTGATGTACATATAAAATATTTTAATTCTTTAGCTTTGTTTTCTTAGATGTTTAGTCATTCATTTTAAATTTTGATTTTGCTAAAACACATTAATACATAGATTTAAAAATTTACTCAGAAATATGAACAAATTCAGACATATCTCTGGCTCCTCGATTCTAACCTGATAAATTATTATAAATGTAACAGGAGAGGGAGTCAAAATTATCTTAAACTTAATAGATTTATTTGTGCTATGTTCCATTTTGAAGTGAAGAGAACTTTTCATAAATAATCTTGGCATTGTAATTCCAAAGGAGATCACACTGGAAATATCTTAGTAACTGCCATGACAGTTACATCAGTATCTTGCCCTTCAATTCAGTTAGCTCTGATAAACAATATAGAAAACCAACCAACATGATGCATTTCTTTACCAAAAGAAATGTATGCACTATAATTGTTTAAAAAGTACAAAATTTAATTTTTTACTATACCTCAAAGTATATGATATGAATTGCTTTGATTTTTTTTTCTGACCTATTGGCTCTCAGATACACCACACAAAAGAGACACACCACCCACAGAGGTGGTGGCCAATATAATATCCTTCATGTGACCCAGCCATTCTGGAAGTGCTTAAGCTTTTTAAAAAGTAATACCTAATATATAATTAATTCAATGATTGTGCAATTGTATTCTGGTTTTCATCCAAGTTAATTATCTGCCCTTACAATACATATATTAAATATTATATTTCAATGTCCCAAGACAGTTACAGCATGACATTTTCAACAGCCTTTGCTCACTGAAGTATTCTTACAAAATAAATATGGCTTGTCTTTTGAATGAGAATTGAATTAACCTAAGCCATTAATTAGTACTTCTTTTTAAAAAATAACATAGACGTTCTAAAGCATAGAGGTTTAACGTTTTAAGTGCTTTAATTTTAAGACAATTTCTCAACCATTTTTATGCTCATATTCATTATGTGTGAAGAGAGAAAAATAGATGTATTATGGTGGAAAGAGCCATTAATTGAAACTAAGGCTTGGGTGTGAATCTTGGATCTACAATTTAGCTAGATATTCCAACAGTTTTACATGGTCCTAAGATGTGGTGAGATGCCTCCAAACCTGCCAACACCACGTGACCAGTAAGTCTTGAACGTTTAGGGATGATTTGATGAAAGAAGAAATTAGGCACTCGGTGGATGGGGAGCTAGGTCCAGAACTCCCAGACCAAGCACTCCTTCAGAGTGAATCATCAGTGAGCTCCTTAAAGATACAAATTCCTCCACAGAACTTCTGGTTGGTGCCTAATATGAAAGAACATGAACTACAGGAATGTAACACCAAATGAATTGTAACCAGATCTTATGCCCTTGGATTCTAGGAGTATTAAGCACCTCGTGAAATGGAGGTGATTGTTCCATCTTCCCAGGTTCTTGGCAATAGTCATTCACTAAGGTGGAATTTGACAAAATATCTAGTAACCCATTAAATGCTGTATAGATGTAGGTATACATCTTAGTATTAACCCAACTTGTATATATACACCTGTGTACTTATTAATGTGATTAATCTCTATTTCCCCTAATAAACTCAAGCTCCAGGAAAACAGTGGTTTTCCTTTTTTTTTTTTCACCTTTGTGTCTTCAGCGAATATCCAAGGACTGACACTTAATAGGTCCACATTAAATATCTCTTAAGTGGCTGAATAAATGAATCAGGGAAGACAGCAAAAGGTAAATGGGTGCAAAAACTAAGAAGTAGTGAGAGAGTGTGAAAAGCTCTGCGATTTATTACAATGAGATTTGATGAGCAGATCTTAAATAATTCTGCAACAAGTGAGTGAGTTCTTACTGCCAAGCCCTTTGCTCCCTTACTTAGACAAGCAAGCATCTTCCTCCAGGGAGCTTGTTCCAGAACTGTCCCCGCTGAGCCTTTGCCACTCAGAGTTCGGTCTGTGCTGCAACAGATGGAGCCACCAGAGAGAGAATCCATCCAGAAAGGATTCAATTTTGAGAATTTATCAATTTAGCCATTTGTCGAGAACCACCGTCGCCTTACTGTATGTCCTACCACTTGGACTGCCACTGTGATATCTAGATTAGGGTAATTTGGACCATTTCAATGATTTAACATAGGATTTGCTGAAGATAAACATCATGAAGGTAGAAATAGTACTATCCTCCTAATCCCAGGTGAACGTGATGTTATTCATAAAGTTGATCAGAATTAGACTGGAGTTTCAACCTCTATACTCATTACTCAGGGTCCTTTGGCCTGAATGGAACCATTTGGCAGTTAATGTTTCTATACTATGCACAGAGCAAAATTTGGATTGAAAACTAATGTGTGCCTAAGCTTTGCTGTTCTGCCAGCTCTGTGACACGGGCGGGGTAGTTCATTTCCTGCACCTCAGCCCCCGCTTCTGTAAAACTGAAATACTAACACTGACTTGATAATATTGTTGGGAGGATAAAGCTTAACAATTGACAAAGAGCAACTGGCATGGATGGAACATAGTGAGCATTCAGTGGATGTCTCTTGTCCTTATTACTGTCGTCCAACCAAGTAACATGACACCCAGACGAAAAACGTAGATGTGCCTTTCAGCTAATGATTCATTTGGGAAAAGACTGTTCAGTCAGTGTCACATTTACTTCGAATGTCCTATGTTTCATCCTAATAACCTTACAACAACAGCAAATTGCTTTCATAACAATACCTAAAAGATACATGATCGACTTTGTCAATCTATTGTTAAAGTATTCTCCCTCATGAATCAATTTTGATTGGACATTATGTAATACTACACACAGTAATGTAGTAGTTTATAGCTTTTAATGATTTCAGCAGTGATGGAAGATTATTGTCCTTTGTACTCAAATATCGCATTCACGAAGCTGCTGCCATCTGATTATGCAAATGTGCCTCAAGAACTGGAGACTGCATTGCCTGGTGAATGTAATGTCTCCTTCATTAGTGTCTATGGCCACTTCTTTGAAGATGTGCCTCTGTTTATTGCTTGTTGAATATAGTACCCCAGGAATCAATGAATATTGATTTAAACTACAGTTTGGACTTTGTTTTTCACTTCTGTCTGCTTTCATTGAAGTTTCACATTCATACAAAGATGAGCAGTAATTTAGAAATGTAGGTATGGATCAATTTATAGATATATTCACTCAGTAAATATTTTTATATCAAGTCCCTCTATATGTGCCAAGAAAAGGTCAGCATGACAGACAAAGTTACAGATTCCTAAAGAAACTGTTTCTAGTGGGTCTTTTCATTCAAAGTTTTTTCAATAGTATACAGAAAGCTGGGGTAAAGGTCATGCCCAAGGTGCATGTTTTATTAATGTTGGAGTTGAATCATCATACTCAATTCTATTGCTATTACTTTGTCTGTCACCTAATCTAAACCAGAAATAAATCTAATCTGAGAGAAAATTTTGAAAAATAACAATGAAAATAATTTGCATATGGCTTCGTTCATATTAAAACAAATGAAAATATTTTACCTATTTTTACATTATGAGAAGGAAATGCAAAATGACATCTGATTCTCAGATCTGAAAATAGAAACATGCTTTACTAAAGACTACCAAACACAAAACTGTGACATAATTGATTCATAAGAAGATTTCAAATTAAGTTTAAAAACTGAGAATATTTAAATAAAGAAACCATAGCCACACTCAGCATCATGATGATTGACTCCTAAATTGTCTTTGAAGTGTTTTATAGTTGCAGTGCTTGGATACATGCCTTTGATTCATTTTGAGGTTTTTTTTTTTCCTGTACATTGTGAGGTAGGAGTCTCGCTTCTTTCTTTTGCAGGTAGATACACAGTTGCATCTACATTTGTTAGCAAGATGGTACTTTTCAATTAAACTGTTTTGGTACCTGGTCAAAAATCAATGTATCCTAAATGCATGGGTTTATTTTTGGACTTTCAACTCAATTCTATTGATCTATCTGTTTATTATACTATGCCAGTGTCATGCTGTCAATTACTGTAGCTTCTTGGCAAATTATAAAACCTCGATTTATAAGTCTCAATTTTGTTCTCTTTTAAAGATCTAGATGGATTTTAACATCAGTTTGTCAATTTCTACAACAAGAGTGCCATCTGGGATTTTGACAGGGATTGTATTAAGCCTGTAGACCAATCTGAGAAGTATCAAAACTTTAACAATATTAAGATTTCCTATTCAAGAACATAAAATCTTTTCCAGTTATTTGGACCTTCAATTTTTTCAACACATTATTACAATTTTCAACATAGAAGTGTTGAACTCCCCTTTAAAAGTTTATCCCTAAGTAATTTTTTATGCTATTGAAAATTGAATTGTTTTCTCAACTCCCTTATGTATTTTTTTTCACTGCCTGTGAAGGAGATACAATTTATCTTGTTATACTGTTTTGTATCGTGCAATCTTGCTGAATGTATTTATTAGTTCCAATAGTTGTATGTGTTTGCATGCATGCATATTGCTTGGCATTGTCTATATGCAAGACCATATTATCTTCAAATAGGGATAATTTTCTTTTCATTTCCATTCTTTTTAAAAATCTGAGTATTCTGACTAAAACCTCTTGTAAAATATTTAATAAAAAGTGGTGAGTGGACATATCTGACTTATTCCTGTTTGTAGAGAGAAAACATTCAATTTATTATTGAGTATGATATTTGCTTTGGGTTTTTCATAACTGCTCTAGATTCAGCTAGCTCCATTAAAATCCTAGTATATTTAGCATTTTATTATAAGAGGATGTTGGGTTTTGTCAAATGCTTTTGCTGCATCAATTGAGTTGATCATACATTTTTTGTCCTTTATTCTAATGATATTATGTGTTACATTATTTTTGGATGTTAAATCAATCTTGTAGTGCTGGGATTAGTCACACCTCCTATTTATCCTATTTATCATGGTGCATAATCCTATTTATCAATTGGTGCTTTGGCTTGTTACTATTTTGTTAAGGATTTTTGCATCAATATGTATAGTAGATATTGGGCTATAGTTTTGTGTGTATTTGTGTGTGTGTGTAATATCTCATTTGATTAATATTGGCCTCAAAGAATAGCCAAGAAATTTTCTCTCATAGCTTATATTTTGGAAGAATTTATGAAGAGCTGTTGTTAATTCTTTTGTGAATATTTGGTAGAATTTACTAGTGAAAGCAGCTGGGTGTGGAATTTTTTTGTGGAGAATCCTAAATTACTTAATCCTTTGTAATTGGTCTATTCAGATATTTTTATTTCTTTATGAGGCATTATTAGTAATTTGAGTGTTTAGATGATTTGTTATTTTCATCTAAGTTATCTAATTTTGAGCATATAGTTATTGTTCACAAAATTTTACATTAATTTTTATTTCTGTGAGATAAGTAGCAATATCCCTCTTTCATTCTGGATTTTAGTAATTTGGGTCTTCTCCCTTTTTACGTTGGTTAATCTAGCTAAAATTTGAAACAATTATTGATTTTGTTGATTTTCTCATTTTTTAATATTTTCTATTTTATTTATTCCCACTGTTTATTGTTTCTTTCTTTCTGCTTGCTGTGAATTTTAGTCTGGTTTCCTTTTTCTAGTTTCTTGAGGTGGGAAGTTAGGTTATTGACCTGAAATATTTTTCATTGTAGGTGTTTACAGCTATAAATTTCTCTGAGCTGCAGTTTTAATATTTGCTTGTTTTTTTAATTCATCTGAAAGTAGTTCCTAATTTTCCTTGTGATGACTTTTTCTTTGGCCCATTTCTTTTTTTAAGAGTATATTATAAATTTATATATGTATGTGAATTCTTCAAGTTTCAATCTATTATTGACTTTTCATGGTATTCTACTGTGGTCCTAAAACATATTTTGTATAATTTGAATACTATTAAATGTATTAAGGCTTGTGGTGGTCTATCCTGGAGAATGTTTCATTTGTACTTGAGAAAAAGGTGTGTTTTCCTGTCATTGTGTGAAATGTTTTGTGGGTGTCAAAGTCTAGTTGTGTTTACTGTTGTTCAAGTGCTATTTTCTTGTTGATCCCTGCTTAGTTGTTTAGCATTGGTAGTGCAGTGTTAACATTTCCTACCACTATAGTTGAATGGCGTATTTCTCTCTATGACCTTAGGAGGCCTCTTCCTGGCTGTATCTTTTATTCCTTCAGGGTTTTTTTTTAGAATTTTTTTAAATCGATGCTCTATTTCAGTTGTCCCAATTCTTCTCCCTTTGCCCTCCTTCTTAAAGTCTTACGCTCCTGGATGTTCTGCTGTATTGCTTGCATCAGGAGATACCAGCCATCCTACCCGTGCTCTCTACACAAATTTCTATTGTTTTCAACAATGCTCTTAGGCATGCAGTTCTCCTTTATCCTTCTACAGAGCTAAGAGACACCGTATGCTGTAGGCCTGCATTTCCTTCTTGCAGAACCCCTGCACCATTGCAGGGGAGCTGGGTTGGAGGTCTGCTTTCCCAGGACGGACAGACTCACTGCTCTTTGTGTGGGCAATGAAGGGAGACTGCTGGCCCCTCGTCTCACTTGCCCTTCCTCACATGGCTCCTCCACCCTAAGGGTGAGGGCAATCTAAGCCTGAGTATTCTTGGCCCACTGCGCCTGGGGTAGAACTTCTGCCCTATTGGTGGAGGCTGGGTGGAAGAAAGAATGAACAGGTTCTCTTGGCTGTGGCTTCCTGAAACAGCCTCTGCACCTCAGAGCGGGGCTGAGTGGGAGGATGAGAATGGCAGCAGTCTTGCTCCAGGGAAAAATCTGTAGGCCCAGCCTGGAGGCTGGGGGACAGGGAGCTGAGTGTGGTTCCAGAAGAGCTTCCAGAATGGAGAGCTTGAGTGCCGGCCATGCGGCCAACATGACACAAATACCGTGGACCTTCTGTGTTCTTGGAGAGATCTGGCGGGTGTTGTTTTGAATGAATGTTTCTTTACTTGCGCCATGCCCTTAGGATAGTATCCAGATATCTTAAATGATCACATGTATGTGCATTTTAAAGATTTCCACAGTTATATTGCTTTGTGTTCCTGAAGAGTCCCTGCGGGACTAACGACTCCGTCACCCTCAAAGCCGCATGTCGTAGAGGCTTGTAAGTGTTGTTTGGCGATGCCCGTGATATTAAACAAATGACATTTGTTTTAACATATACCTGCAATCCAGTTCACTAATTTTAGTGAAGAATGAAATATTTAATGGACAGTTAAATATTCCATAAGCAGGTAGCAGTGTCTCAGAAATCTAAGGCTTATTATTGGTATTTCAAGATTATAGAAAACTTTCAGAAAATAATAAAAGTAATGAAACTCTACTAAATTTGCTCATCTTTTATCTTCCTCTTTCTAATTTTCCATTATGATGTATTGGTAAGAATATTTGATTGAAATTAGGAAATTAATTCCAGCTCTGTCTCTCAAGAACTTTTGGCCTTGGAGAAGTCATCTCGCATTGTTGGCTTTGCTATCCTTAAAACTCCATGGCCTCACTGGATGATTCTAAAGCTTCATTCATCCTGCGTTGATTCTAAGATTCAAGTGGTTATCTTTGAAAGTTGTGTTTTTTCATCACTTACATCCTTAAATACATGCAACTGGACTTCATTACTAATTACCCTCTTGCTGCCAACCTCTACAATGTGAGTACAAAGTCCAAAAAAATTTGATGGTTTCTTGGGTCTCATTTTCCTTGGCACTTTTTTAGCTTTTGATGATATCGCCCTATCATAGTCTTAAAACTCAGTTATGAGAGTGTCAATGATATACCAGTGGTCACAGAAAAAGTCACAGAAATAAAATTATAACATAGTTACAGAATACCAAGGAAATGCCTTTTCTATGGAAACAAAATGATTAAGGCAAAATGACACTTTGCTGTATTTCACCTGTGCATCCTCTTGGAAATGAAGCTAAATATAAGTGAAATTCAGTAATACTAAGAACAGATCTTCACTTCTCAAAGAAATGTTTCATTCATCGGTGTAGTCATATGCTCCATATTTTTCTCAATGGCTACTCTGAGCACAACGAGGGTGTTGCAATCAGAATCAGAAAATATTACAGGAATTTGTTGATTCACTGGAATATCTTCCTTCCTGGATAACTCTCAAGGGCACCAGGCCCTCCCTACTGTGTATGGTAAGATCGTCAGACTTGACTTTATGGGCATAGCATATTGCTGGTGTCATGATTTTTTGGCTGGAAATCTGAAATCCACGCATGTGATATTCTGAATCTATATATTCATACTTTTTCCCTAGACAGTGACACAGGGATACTGTTCCCCCTTTATTTAACAACTGTTCTCCCTGCTGACTCGAGATCACGTTTGGTTTTCCCTGGGTGAGGCTGTCTCGGTCGAGGTGTGTTGAGTATTGGCGGCTTTCCAGGGAAGTCACTCCACTTCTCCGAGAACGCTCTTAATCTTTCTATTCTCAGGGAGGAGTTTGGGGTGCGAGTCCGAGCTACCAGAGGACTTCAGACTTACTCCTGTTGCTTCCCATCCAGGGCAAAAGTCTCCTAAGGCCTAATTAAATGAGTCATTGAGGCTACTTTCATCTCAACTGTTCTTTCTGAGAAGTCTATTCAGCAGTCACTTTGTGTCTCGTCATTAGAGCTCTTTTCCTGGCCTGATGTTTGACTCAAATTGAGGGAAAATTGCTTAACATTCCTTGGAGACCGATTGCTTCCAACCAGACTGCTTATTAAATAATTCCAGTTCAGACCTATGATTGTTACATGCCCCTTCATCCTCAGCCCACAGAGGACAAACACATTTTTATTTCAACTAAGCATTAAATTCTGTAAATTAATCCTGGTTCTATGGGGTTGGGTAATAGTTCTTAGAAAGTGACTGTACTCAGCTCACTGACTTTCACTGATGAGCAGTGAGTATCTTCGCTTACTCTGACCTTGACATCCCAGAGGGATTGTAATGATACATAATGTGTTTAAGCCATTACAGTCATTTTTCCTGTTTTCATTGCCTCTCCCTTTCTCGCATCTAGCCAAATGTTTTCAGTTGCCTTTTATATACAAACTTGATACTGAATTAAAGAATTATATAAAACTAAAATGCTAATTGTCTTTGAAAAGTTATCTGGATATTAATATAGATGTTTATAAATTTGCTTGATTAATGCCTGAGAATATGCCCTATTAAATATGTTAGATAACTATAAATAATAATTTGATTATACTAAATTATGAGAAAATAAAATCACTTTCATTTCTATTAGGTTTAACTGAGGAAATTTCTCTGCTTGCAGACAGTTTTATGTGGTTCACTCTGATATATTCAAATATTTAGACACACAAACTGAAACTTCTTAGCTTAAAAATGAAAATATTAGTTACATAAATTAACCCTTAAAGCTCAGACACTAGGCATTTAACATATTTATTCACCAACTTTACATAATTTTCTATGCATAATAGTTGTTAGTGGCAAAGTACTTTCCGGAGAGGGTCTGTCTTAACATATCTCTCTGAATGTACTCAGCAAACGAATACTTGTATCTAAAGACCTGGTGGGAACCTTTCTCTGGAAGAGGAAATTAGTGACAGCATTTAGATGATCCAGTGAACCAGGTTCTAGCATGTCACTGAAGGAAAACAGGACAGGCTGAAAGCAAGACAACAAAAAATATGTAGGTGGAATCTTTCATTTATAAGAGACTTAATCAGACACATCAGCCAATGACAATGTTTATATAACTTCTATGTAACTTCTGTATGAAACTGCTAACAACAATCAGAGAAATCACAAAAGTCATGGAAATTTCAATACCAACAAGATCATTGATATTAACAGAATTAATACTCTTCCTTCCTTCCTTCCTTCCTTCCTTCCTTCCTTCCTTCCTTCCTTCCTTCCTTCCTTCCTTCCTTCCTTCCCTCCCTTCTCCCCAAATGCTTTTGCTTTTGCTGGTCCCTCTTGTCTCACCCCTTTCTCTACTAAATTACCTTGTGCTGAAATCCTGCCTATGTGTCAAGGCCTATTTCAAATTCCAACTTCTTTACAGGGTGTTATTTTATCCTCCAGTTTGTAAAAGTAAATACTGCCCCTTACTCATTTGTCTGCCTAAACATCTTTTTTTCTAATACTGTAGTTACTTGTGTGTGTATACATATATACATACAGTGTATATGTATGTATATATATATATATATATACACACACACATATGTATATACACATACCCATCCAGTTTGAGACTATAGGTACTTGTTTAAATGCTGTATTTTACATGTAATAAGTTCACTGGCATAGGATATGGGCATTATTCCTTATTGGAACCCACAGAAAACCTGGCCTCATGTATTCTTTGAATGAATGTTTTAATGCTGGTTATATAGAGAGCTATATTCTTTTTGTGGGTAGGATTGCAATGAGACATATCCCTTTTAGGGAATCACATTTTAGTTAGGAACTAGAAATTCATGCATGTCTGTATAATAAATGCAAAAAAAGAATGTATACAAAGTGCAAAAAAGCAAATTGGGAAGGAGGACCATCCACCAGTGCAGAACCCGGAGGCCTAGTGGACTATTTCAGCAGGATCTTGAAGGAGAGGTGGGCCTTTGAAAGTCTCCAAGTTCTTTCTTTTGATCTGCCAATCGAACAGCCACCAGAGTTTGTTTTTTTAAATAAAATACTGACCTTAGTCCCTTATTATGAAAGTTTTCTGAATTTCCCATCAACTATAAGACTAGGTCAAATTATTTAACACGACACACTCGTATTTAGTACTTGGTTCATATTTTAAACTTTGTTTAACACCATTAATACTTTGTACACTGCAGTTGTACTGAATGGCTCACCATGTGCTGGACTTACCACTCTGTGCTGTGCCTCAGACCTTTGTACAAGGTGCATATTTTCGTTCTTGTTGTTTTGGTTTGGTTTGTTTCTTTTCAGCCTGGGATCCCCTGTCCTTCAGGGGAACTATGACTCAACCTCTGAATCCAGCTGGCGTGCCCCCTCCTCAGCACAGGTTTCTCTGACCTCACAGGTCTAAACGTTGGGAGCTTTGGGGTTTCTTTTCCTGCTCTTACTGCATTTTGTGTTTGTCTATATTATAGTTAGTGATTGAGCTTCACCAAGTCTTAGTTATCTTGTCTGCAACACAGAGAGAGTAAACCAGATTCACCTCTAAAAGCACCTCCAGGTTGAATGTTCTGTCGCAGCTGCCATTCTTAAGGTAGGCCATTCAAATGCCACTGGAAGTCATGGTACCCAGTGGAGGGCAAATCACAACTGACTCATAAGTGACACTGCCCTCTGAATTAATCTCTCTAGCTCTTATGACTATGCAAGGGTAATTGTGTGTGCATGCATATGTGTGTGTATACATATATATGTATGTGAGCATGCATGTACACAAATATACACACAGAGAGTGTACACAGAAGTAGACATATATTTCCATATGGGTTCTGTCTTTAACTCATTTATGGTTTTTTTTATTTGATTAGTTTATTTATTAGATTTTGTTTCACGTTTGTTTATTTTGCCACCTCTACATTTTTTAATTATTATGTTCTCAGTTCTATATTTTTCCCCTATAGATACTGGGTTTGATGTTATGCTTTACGTGATGCTAAAGTCTCAGGCCTGTAAAAAGTACAGTTACATTTTTAAATATTTAAATGTTTTCTCTTTTTTTGTGCTACATTTTCACATATGAAAGATATATATGTTTAACTACTGAAGTAGTATGGATGACTTGCCCAAAGTGGTTGTCCATCGAGCCAGTTACCCACAAAATGTCTCTTTTGTTCCTCAAATATTTTAGATACTATAGTTACAATGTGTGTGTGTATATATATACACACACACATACACACACACACGTGCGCAGACACACTTTTTAAATTCATGGACCTAATTATTCCCGTGTTAGTTGTGATTCCTTTAAATGTTTGATGTTGTTCTCTATCATCTATTTCAGGTCTGGTGGAACATATCATTCTGACACCAGTTTTTTTACTATTTTTATAGTTAAATGGGGATAATTATGCCTTACAGTAAGCTTCTTGGTTTGGAAGGGAAAACAAAATTTTATTTTGGCCTAAAATAATAAATCAAGGGCATATTATTAATTTAATTCTGCTGTTAAATAGGTCCCCTGTGTGTGTATGTGAGAGCTTCCGCTGTGTCAGGCAGTGTGCTAAACAGTTTATGTACTTTGTCTCGTTTCATCGTCACAATAACTTTGTGTTTACACGTGGAGACAGAGACACTGGGAAAGCTGAGCATCGCACGGAGTTGTTGGATGGTGGAGACCACATCATGCCCAGGCCAGTCTGCTTCCAGTGCAAGTGCCCCCTTAAAACATTTACATTATATATGTTTTTAAATCAATCTGATCAAGAATTTTTTCAATTCGACAGGACAATTGATTCCATCTGAGAGACTGACTTTTCTTTCTTAAAGACTTGAGAAGACCAGCCCTGACTGATGTTGCTCAGTGGTTTGAACACTAGACTGTGAACCAAGGGGTTCCTGGCTTGATCCCCAGTCAGGGCACATGCCTGGGGTACAGGCCAGGTCCCCAGTGGGGGGCACATGAGAGGCAACCACACACTGATGTTTCTCTCCCTCTCTTTCTCTCTCCCTTCCCCTCTCTCTAAAAATAAATAAACAAAATCTTTAAAAAATGAATTCATTAGACCAGAGGGAGACAGAGACAAGCTAAAGGGAGACCGTAGTCAGTAGAGTCAAGATTTCATTTAAAATGGTATATTTAATCTTCTAAATTTAGTCTTCCTTTTATTGACATGTAAATATAAACCTATAGAAAAGCAGTTATATCTGCATCCTATTTAATTCATACACACAGGCTTTTCAGAAAAGGCAGATTATGTTTTTTATACTATAGATATAAGAAAAAATAAATAAGTGTAATGTGAAACATTAGAATAGATTCTGATTGCTCCTCACAGTGAACGCATCTAAAACAAAGCATACTAATACATGACCTTGGCAGAGAGGACTCTTTTTAACAGTGTAAAGGAAACAATCTGACTCGGTGCTCAGGGCCTGTTTTGCAGGGCCCCCTTGTAGTGTCCACCCAGCCCTGCCCGCCCCCCACTCCTCGCAAAGCTGCTTCTGCAATGACTGATTTTAGGGACCGGCATCGTGGATGTTAAAATGGATGTCGAGGTCCAATGAACGTTGGAAAGCACAAATCATTGTCTAAAGAAACCGCAGTCATTGTGTTCCATTGTCCCTGAGACATTCATTCGATGGCATCGTTTCCTGCATGGTCACTTGGACAGGGTACCCATGCCTTTTTTGCTCACGCTGAAATACTAAGCAATTCTAGAGTCACCTGCAAGTGTCTGTTACAGTATATTCATCAGTTTTTTAATCTTCGTACAAAGGTAAGATGCCCCCTCCCTCTCTGCCATTAACCATTGTTTGGCATCCATTGGCTTGTCCTAAGGGAGTGTGGTAGCTTCTCTCCTCCTGCTCTCTCCACCTCCACAGCGGGCCCGCTGCAGTGCTGTCCTCTGGGGCTGGCACTTGAGAGGGAGGAAGGGACAGATGAAGCACAAAAGTTTCTTCCTTGGGGACAGACCGAGACCTGCCAGCAGAGGCAACTCTACCCCGAGGTCTTCAATGTTCCTGACAATATGCCTCCCCGCAATGGAAACGCTCTTGATGCTAAGCACGGTTTGCAGTCCCTGGGCTGTCCAGTCCTTCCAACCTCTGTTTGGACGGTGGCCAACTCTAGCTAATCTGCTCATGAGAATCCTTCTCCTACCCAAGCCGTCTTCTTGAGCAGGTCTTGAAATGATTCCAGGTCTCTTCTTTTTATGACCAGTATCTGGTACCGGGAAGACATTCTCATAGAAGCGGAAGATAGAGTGGTGGTTACCAGAGACTAGAAAGAGGGAAACAGGGAGGTTTCGGCCGGAGGACACAAAGTTTCAGTCATACTATATGAGTAGGTACTGAAGATCTAATGTATCACAAAGTAGCTATAGTAACAATACTGTTTTGTGAATTTCAAATTCGTGGAGGTGATAGATCTTAAGTGTTCATACCACACATGTAGAAGGTGGCTTTGTGAGGTGAAGGATATGCTAATTAGCTTCGTTGTGCTGGTTATTTCACAGTGTGCTTGAAATCAGCAAGTTGCACATTTTAAAAACATGCAATTTCTCACTGTCAATTATACTTCAGTAAAGCTAAAAGGGGGGGAGTGCATGGGATCTCTGTTTTCCTGCCATGGCATGTGAATGTACATTATCTCAAAATAAGAAGTTAAATAAATCGATTGAGTGAATGAAAAAGAAAAACATTTTTTTTTTCCGCTCAGAGAGAGAAGGTCAGCTATTCTTAAAACAAAAACAGCTAGTCTGTTCTTAACTCTCAGTTCCCTGCATGGGACTTACATACTCTCTTTCCTCCTCCCAGTTCCGTGGGTCATTTAATACACTGTCTGCAAAATATAAAGTACACCTACCGCACTTGATGTGAGGGGGAAAGGTTACTGTAAAGCTTTCTTTCTAGACAGCATGTCTCAAAATCCTCATTTTCTCCCCGCCCTTCTGTTCTCTCCCAAGCTTCCCTTTCATCTACCCTGACACTCCACTGGGGATGAGTGACTTTTAAAATGTAATTTCAACATTCTTTGTTGAGAATTCAGGGTGACTTAGACTATTCTGGCACCACAAAAAGCCTGTTGGAGAAGTGATACTTGAAACCTGAATATAAGTAAGCTTTCGGCAGGCAGAGAAGTAGTCTATTCTACCGAGGCGTGCCTTGGGGAGCCTGGGGCACCAACTGCGAGACAAACAATGCAAGGCGTAAGCTGGCAGGAGAAGAGGGGTCAGTCTTGGGCGCCCTCTGAGCCTTTTTAAGGGGGATGTTTTCATTCCAAGAGCAAAAGAAAATTTTTGAAGGGTTGTAAGCTGGGAGGTGGCAGGATCACATGGGTGTTCTTTTCAAATTAATATGGTTTCCGAGTGAATAGTGGGCATGAGAAAGCAGGGCTAGAGGCAGTGAGGGCAGGCGAGAAGGTGGAGGGCCGTGGTAAGGTACTGTGGCTAGGGAAGGGAGGTGGCCGTGGGGTGGGGAGGAGGGAACTTGTAAGATAGTTATCAAGAGGGAAATTACCTAACCTGGGGAACTGGATGTGGAATTGAGTCAGCAGGGATTAATTATAATTCCGGAGTCATATTTGGAAAACTATGGAGCCAATTTTGATCCTTTCTAAAAATACTCATTTTGGAGAAGTCACAGATTTGGAAAAAGAAATGATGTGTACTGTTTCCAAAAAGCTAAGATTGAGGTAACTTTTAGACATTCACCGTAATTCTGTTAGGTATTATTCTGATTTTACATATAAAAATACTGAGCCCACAAATTTTATAAGTGTTATGGCCAGACTCTGAACCTGAGTCTGACTCTCTGGCCTACATTATTATTATTATTTTATCCATGTATTATTTAATTTTACTTCAACATTATGGTACTTGAATAATTATTAAATGTCTAAAACAGAAGGCTATTGTGATTATAATGACCACAAGCAATAATGAAAATAAAATTTAGATTGCTGTAAAGCTTACCTTGCAAATAAAGCAGAAATGGTAAGTAAAAGAAAATAAAAGCTCTTAGGAGGAAGGAAAGACAAGGGAGGGGTAGGTTTATTTTTTATTTACATTATATTTTAAGATAAGGATGTCCTGTCTTCATATGTTCTTTAAGTCAAGTGTCATGTCTTACTAAATCCCTGTGTTTCTGTGGTTACTGAACATACTTTCATGTCGTCAATATAGAAATTTGATAGTTTTCTTATTTGGGAAATAATATCGTATATAGAAGAGAAAGTAACATTAGTTTTATATATATGATGAAAATTGTTGAAAATATTCTGTGTGAACCTTAAAAAATAAAAAGCTTTAATGAACAGTATATGATTTCATGCTATTTAAATAACACCTCTCAATTTATAACAATCTCCACCTTTGTCTCACTTTTATTCCTGGTGTCAAAGGCTATTTGATACATTTAATATTTAGAGCACTTAAAGACATTATTAAAGAGTAATGTAAAGAAATTGCTTTAAAACACGTAAAGAAATCAAATGATTCGTGTGTCAATATGAAATCTGATGCAGAACAAAGAAATTAAATACTGGGCTCTGACACAACCCAAATATTACCTTTCACAGCTTAGAAGGTCTCCCTTTTACTTTCTGAGTAGGAGGTGTAGGCGTTCTTTCTCAACCTGTCTGCGGATTTGGGGGAATGTTGGCATAGAGCAAATACTTGGGCTCCTTGGGGCAGTGCCTTTGTTCTCCGCGAGAGAGACTGCTGGTCTAGTTACAGTGTTGCTTTGCCACAGAAAGTCTGCTCGTTTCCATCCCTGGCCGTCTGCTATGGAAGCTTGCAAATGTACCTTTGGTGTTGTTATTAAAGCAGAAATATGGAGGTGGGCTGGGAGTGGTCTAGTGATTATTTATGTCCTGTGTTACTTAGGGATCTTCTGTTTAAAGCAACAGGAAAAAACTGGAGTTCTTTGTTATCAGAAAGCACAGTTTTTAAAAACAAGGCCAAAGGTGAGAAAGAGGCAGTATCCCGAATCACTCTGATAAAAGTGTGGTCCACTTATTTTCTATGCCAGTTCAGATAGTCAAGATAGTAATGTTTCTTTTACAGTGAAACTGGATGGGGTTAGTTTGTACTTTACTCCAGAAGTGATATTAACAGGGCAGCATTAAATGTTGCACCTTTATCTTATTTTTGAAAATGCTATTCTGCCTAGCACTGTACAATGAAGATCATGGGAGTCCTAAGGGACAAAATGAGCCACATAAAGGTGACTGTTGCGTGTGGCAGGGTATTAACAAACATCCCACCAGTTTTATCACTTTGCGTGTTTAATAGCGTGGGGGAAACGGAGTTTTTCTTCTTCACAAAGAAAGCTGAAATAATAAAGTGATTGTAATAGACAAGTGCATTAAGATGTGTGTGTATGTGTGTGTGTGTGTGTGTATGTGTTGTAGAAAGTGGCTGTGTATATGGAGATCTTCCTAGATACCTTGAATCTACGCTTTTGTGTCAGGAAGCTTGAGAAGGTTAGAACTTGAGGCAGTCATGGGGTCACTGAGGCAGCATCACCNAAATGTTGCACCTTTATCTTATTTTTGAAAATGCTATTCTGCCTAGCACTGTACAATGAAGATCATGAGAGTCCTAAGGGACAAAATGAGCTACATAAAGGTGACTGTTGTGTGTGGCAGGGTATTAACAAACATCCCACCAGTTTTATCACTTTGCGTGTTTAATAGCATGGGGGAAACGGAGTTTTTCTTCTTCACAAAGAAAGCTGAAATAATAAAGTGATTGTAATAGACAAGTGCATTAAGATGTGTGTGTGTGTGTGTGTGTGTGTGTGTATGTGTTGTAGAAAGTGGCTGTGTATATGGAGATCTTCCTAGATACCTTGAATCTACGCTTTTGTGTCAGGAAGCTTGAGAAGGTTAGAACTTGAGGCAGTCATGGGGTCACTGAGGCAGCATCACCCTGTCTTGGTTCAGAAAACACACTCTACACAAAGAAAAGGAAAGACAGCATAAATGCATGAGGAATAAATTTGAAAGATATAAATACGAGACACGATGCTTTTGGGTATTCTGTCATCCAACTCCTTTCTACTTTTCGTAGACGGTGGCCTTAGATTATCTTTCTCCCTTGACTCCTCCTACTATTATGTCTCTCACTGTTTGTATCTGTAAACTTTCTCAACCTTTTGCTTAAATTGCCACTACTAAAGAAGTAAATCAAAACACATGTTTTTTTTTTTTCTGGTAATGGGTCAGTAAATGATATGTGAAATGTAGACTTAGAAAGCAGTAGAGAACACATCCCACAGTTCTAATTTGCAAACTGAGCTAGAATAGTTCTGTACAAATCCTACACGCTAGACCCACAAGGCTCACCTGAGGACAAAGGCCATTTGAGGACAAAGACACTGCCTTCTATTCAGCTGTTTTGCCTAATGAGGAGTTTTCCATTAAGAGAATGATCACATTTTTGATAGATAAACTAAAATACAAACAATCAATTGGTATTCTTATAATAGTACCTCCTCATTTAATCATGTATTATTTTCTTCTGGCAACTTCAAATACTTTGTGGTACACAGAAAGAAAAAGGATCATTTATTTTCTTGCATGGTGTTTTCTGGGAACTGCTCTTAGTTCTTGGAGACCACCCTTGGATCATTATTGCACTTTGCTCCCTCTATAGGTGTAACATAGTAATTTGCTTCTTCAAGGACAGTGGGAACTTCCTCCTTTAAAATCTACAGTGTTAAGACTGATTAGACTGGGCACAGCTAGCACAATCTCCGTTTTGATTAATTGAAAATCAGAGGATTAGGGACTTCCCTGACATCTGGGAATCCCACCTACCATATGAAGTAACATGATCATGGAGAGATAGCTCATGCATTCAAGTCCTGGCAGGGTGTGTTCACGGGTGGTCGTGGGGTGGGGAGGAACCGTGGGGACATCTTCTAGTTTGGCCTGCCGTACTAGATGTTAGACCTTAAAAGAGTGTCACATAGCAGCATTACTTAACAACATTCAGAGGGTGGCAGCAACCGTGTCTATGGACACATGAACAGAGGAAATGCACTACATACACACAAAGAAGTATTATTCAGCCTTAAAAAATGGAAGAAAATCCTGACTCATGTTATACTACATGGATGAAACTTAAGGGCATTATGCTAAATGAAATAAGCCAATCACTTAAAAAAAAGACAAACACCACATCATTCCTCGTACATGGTACAGCTAGAGTAGTCAAATCCACACAGACAGACAACACAGCGTGGTTGCCTGGGACCAAGGTGGGTGTGGGGAGGAAGAGCGAGTTGCCATTTCGTGCATCTAGAAGTTTCAGTTTTATTGGATGGAAAGAACTCTGGAGATTCTTTGCACAGCAATATAAATGTACTTAACACTAGCAGACTGTTGCTTAAAAATGGTTAATGTGTTAAGTCTTGTTATGTATGTTTTACCACAATTTTTTAAATAAAAGAACAATTCAGTATCTACAACATTCATAGAGATGCAACAGTTCTTTTTCTCCTCTAAATTATCTGCAAAGAAAGTAGTAAACAAAGTGTGTTGTGCCATGTAGTCACCAAGGGAGGTTTTGTGGAGACAGTAGTTCTTTACTTAGTTCTTAAAATATAGTGTTTGGATACTGAGAAAAAAGCAAGAAAATAGACAACTTTGCTAAGAAATTAAGTCGCTGGCCAGAGCAGTTATGTGGGGAGAAAGTGGATGTTTATAAAGCAAGTGAAGGTGCGCATGTAAAAGGTTCTTAAATGCTAAATTAAAAATGGATTTTACTCTATAGTGTGTGAGGAACTATTGAAAATAGTACATTGTATCTGATGACACCATTGTCTAGGAGTCATTGCCAGGTGCCATGGTCAATACACAGGAGTCATTGCCACGTGCCATAGCCTATACATCCCTGGGATAAACGAATGTGACTACAGTATGCATGGTCAGCCGATTTATAATTATCCTTTGTTTTCCTAATAAAAGGTTGTTTTATTGTTATATACAACACGCAAAACTTATTTTTATTCAAGAAATTTAGTGCACTGAAAGAATTAGTCATCGACGCAGAAGCATCTGTGTAACCGAAACTAAGGCAAACCCTTTTTCTCAACTCATCTTCTCTTTCTCAAAGTCTCAGCCCAGTGCTTTGCACTTAGTGGTTGCTCAATAATAGTGTATGCCGTTGAATGCAGACGTTTTCCCCGAAAGTGGTCTCTGTAGAGCTTTCTATCTTTCATGTGGGTAGACACCAAACAATGGTGCTAAGATCTTGCTGGACACTGGAACGTCTCCTAATTCTTTTCTAGTAATTCCAGTCGAAACTGGCATTTGCTATAGAATACTTTGAAAGGAATTGGCAGTCGCCTGCACTTGGAGCCTGCACTATATAGGGATGAAAGTTATATTATTAATGAAAATATAAAATTATAACATAAAATTAGGCTCATGGTCTTGGAAGGCACCTGTGCAAAGAGGGGCCCTGAAGCCTATACCTTATTTAACTTATGCTAAACCTCCCATGGCCCGTTTCTGCGGCCTGACGGTAACCAGGCAGTTTGACTGTGATGGAAGTGCAAGGTCCTTTCTCATCAGGATGTGCCTTATTCCCGTCTCAGATCTCTCCTCAATCAGGTTTACCCCTCCACTTCCCCACTTCTCCACTTCCCTAATTGTAGCAATCAGTGTAATTCAATACAAAATGGAAATAATTCACTTTCTTTCTGCTTCTACTCTAAATTTCTGGCCAATATACTGATGACCAAGTTACTTTACATGTGTATTTTTAAATAGGCCCATTTCTAGAGAATTATTTTAAACTCAACATGAACTTTATATATTTTGGAATATCATTTGTGTATATTGATCCACATCTATGCACAAAAGATAGACTGTGATTGGTGATCCAATACCTAAATATTATCCTTATTTCTTACATCATCTTTAAAAATCATGATGTAGACATTTGCTTATAAATTCTGAGTAGACCCTTTCTTTATTTTATAAAGAATATAATATGTAAATGTTCACTATGAGATTTATAAAATATTAAGAGTAAGAGAATTATAAATCATATGTAATAGATTAATATTTGCAATAAAATTATGCAAAGGTTTATAGGCTGGCCATTTTTGCTTTATTCTAAGTGAAGAAGGTAATATTTTGTCCTATGATTTCAATTTATTTAATCTGTTTGTCAGTGAGAACTTCTCTTGTTATGACATCTCTTGCTTCACCTCATCCTTGGTCACCATTTGCATTTGGTAAGCCAATGAGATATATGGTTGTTTTTTTGTGTTGGAGACATGGTTGTAAATATCTACATTTTTGGCTCACTTGGTTTTTAAATTAATAGCAAATGCTATTGTATTCAGGTCATACAGACTAGGAATAATGATATTTATTTATAAATGCTTTGTGACTAAAATAGATTATAAGATATCTTGATTTGTTAACAAGGCCAGTTTGGAGTTGAGAGTCTTATGTGATGCAATTATAGATGGAGTTCTTCAATTATAGATGGAAACTGTTCAGTAAATTCTGAGAAAAATCTACCAAAATTATTGTGTGGTAGTATATGATTATGTTTGATGTAGAGTCTTGGGTCATTTACACATTTTTCCACAATTACTATATTACATGTAATATTTTGGGGGACATTTTCCACATTAATTTTCCACATGTACTTTTTTTACTTAAATAAAACAAATAGAAAAATCTTTTTTCCATAACTTCCTTTTAATATATTAAAAAAGATCAAGATTATATGCAGAAATGGAAGTTTAATATAGACTATTGAATCTTAAACTTCTTTTTAAGTTAAAGCAAGCTATTATCCAAAGAAAATTTATAAATGTACATTCAACAACTGCTGCTTTAATAAAGAACAAGAACTATGTACTGAAAATTGCTCAAGCTATTTTTCTTTATAAATAATTGGAGTCAAAGCAGAGACAGGTTTGGTGGTAGAGGAATTTTTAGAACTGTTAAAGCCAGGTTTTTCCCTGGCTGATGTGGCTCAGTGGATTAAGTGCCAGCCTGCTAATCAAAGGGTCACCAGTTTGATTCCCAGTCAGGGCACATGCCTGGTTTGTGGGCCAGGTCCCCAGTGGGGGGGCATGTGTGAGGCAACCACACATTGATGTTTCTCTCCCTCTCTTTCTCCATTCCTTCCCCTCTCTCTAAAAGTAAATAAATAAAATCTAAAAAACAAAAAGATCAGGTTGGTTGTATGAAGCCTTAACAAAGTGGCAGAAAGAATTGGATTAAAGCTAATTTTTCTGGGCCCTTATCCCTGAGCCACTCTGCTAGAACATGTGAACTGAGAGAAGTATTGAGGAAAACCATGTAAAATGTTATGTTTCTCCAGGACAGATCCCATACTTGACTGAGTGACCTGTGTAGTAATTGAGCTTAACAGGGTGACTTCCCCACCTGTGTTTGCTTTGCTGTTCCTAAGGAAGCTTCGCAAGAGGGCATTGCCACAGACTGCCCCTCTCTCATAACTCCGCATGTGCACTTGAACTCGATGAACTCTACTTCCACTCTGATCACATCACCAAAAATGGCCTTTTTCTTGTAACCATTTCCTTTCTTGTCACCAAAGCCATTGCTTTAGGTATTATCTTACTTTACCTCCATTATAGAAATTTACATTGATTCTAAATTTAATTTTTAGGTTTATATTTTCTCACTGTAGAAGACATACTCTTTGAGTTAAAATACATAAATGTCAAAAATCAATAAAGATTATTTAAAAATCTATTTTGTTACCCAGAAAAAATAATTGATATAATCTGTTTCTTAAACACTCACCCACACAGAGATATACACAGCCAAAAATCAACTCATAATGTATATTCAGAGAATCTTACTGATTTTGTAAGTTAAGCTGTCCATCACAGACATTTTCACATGCCATTAAAAATTCTTCAAACAGAACATCTGTAATGGCTGTACACTATTCTAGTCTATGGGTGTGGCCAAGCTTGACCTTTCACTTTTGTTAAATTATGAATATTTCAAACTTTCACAGTTACAAATAAAACTGGGAAAATATCCTTGGGAAAAAACTGGTTTGTACCCAGTGATGACTATTTCTTAGGATAGGTTTGAGAACATGTAATTACCAAGTCAAAGAGGTGCCCATTTTCAATGTTCTTAAGACCTGAAAGCCTTTTGCTTTCCAGGTAGTTTCCAAAATTTCTTCCAGGACAGTCAAGATACTCATTTTATTGCACACTTGCTATATTCCCCCCCAGTTTTATACAATCTGATGCTGGTTTTATTTTGTAATTTTATATTTCATAAAGAGTTCAATGTAACTAATTTCCTCAAAATCTTTTTTGTAAAAATAAATTTTCTTTCCAGGAGACTGTTTTTTCCTTACTCATTCATGTTTTTTTCTTAATTTCTATGAAACTGAAAAGGTTTATCCTAGATGTCGTTTTAATTCTTAAAAGACCTTCTTTTTATAATCTGGCTCCATTATTTTATTTACTTAGTTCATGTTATCATATTGTCTTATCATTTCCCATGGGCTTTTCTCATTCTGTATCTAGCAAAACAGCATGTAGAAATACATTCATTATTTTCATCAAATGTGCCAACAGAAAAAAAAATTGTATATGCAGAGCACTCTGCGAAAGACCCATGTGATCCCCTCTCCAAACTAAGAGATTTATATTTGTATTACTTTGTCTGACTTTCTGGAAAATGCAGGTCCCTTGAAAAGCCTGTGTTATTGTGCTGTCGCTTTTTATTCAAAGGATTAAGACGGTAAAAAAGAAAAGTGCCAAATACGTATTTTTGGCAATGCTATTTAAGAGCTAGAGTTAATATATTTTCTTAAAACTATTTTCGTTGTTCTTTTCCCACTTAAAATCTTTCAAGGTTGTAGAAGTAATGCATATTCTGTCATCAAAAAGTCTAATTGTGTTAGATGATGTACCAGTGGTGTGGTCTAACAAGAACGTAGTTAATTCAGTACGGTCGGAACGGGAGAGCTGCTGCCTCAAATGTGTCCAAATCCTAAGAGATGAAGCAAAACCACTGGTGCCATCAGTGTTCACATCGAGATGATAGGATCTGAGTAGTTAGTATATTAATAGACTGACAGGAATGCTAGCTGATGGAAAGATGTGATGCTGCAGGCAATCACTTTTTCACTGGACTCCTGGAAAGCTTCTCTGAGAGCGCCCTCAGAGTCTTTCCCCCGGCCGTGCTCACGAGGCAAGGCTGACGGCCTCAGCCATCATTGCGGGACCCCTTTTCTCTGCTTATCTTCTACACATGGAAATGTTTCAGAGGCTTTTTGTGTTGTTGTTTTTCTATCATTATATTCCCAGTAAATACTCTCATCTAGTCCTGTGGTTGGAAATGCTATGCATAGGACATGATTACCCCAAATTCTTCTCCAGTCCTGCCACCTCCTTTCAAATCCAGATTTAAACATACAGCCACTTATGAGACATCTTTACTTTGGTATAGGATATAAATCTCAAAAGCTACATAATCTAAACAGAATTCTTCACTCCCCTCTCCCCAGTGTCAACAAATTGTTACCTTTCTCCTTCACTTGAAATTATGGCAACGCTGCCCCCCTCAGGTAGTGGGCTAAACCAAGTGTCTAGGTATAATCTTTGATCTCTATCTTTTCCTCCCCTACCACGGCAGAAACTATCGACAAGTGTCATTGATTTTTTTTTTTCAAAACACACCCAACTGCATGTACCTGTCCCAGTTCTCCTTTCAGCATCTTGGTTCAAACCGCCGGAGTTACCATCCTACCTTCCTATTTCCAGGCACAGCCCTTCATCGAACAATTGTCAGCATGATTAAAACAGTTGAGATGAATTACAGAGTGTCATCACTCCACCACTTAAATACTCCCTTGTTCCCAGTGTACTGAAAGGAAGACCAAATTCTGAACCTTTTTGTGGAATAATGAAATCCTAGAGCGTCTCTTTCTGCCCACCTTTCTGATACCACTTCGCTGTCCTTGACCACAGTGCTCCAGCTCAGAACACTCTTCCTATCCCTGCCTTGGGGACTTTGTGCAGCTATTTTGTTTTACTGAAATTTTTCTTTTCTGATTTTACAAGCACGTTTTTTTCCTTATCCTTTAAGGGTTCAGCTTGCATCTCATGTCTCAGAGACGCCTCTCATGAGCACCCAATAAAATATAACACTTGCTCCACATATAGCCACGTGGCTTTTTAAATTCTCTGCTGAGAACCTATTGCACTTTGCTTTTTATTTCTTTGTTTACTTGTCTGATCACTATATGCTCTGAAAACAGGGACAGTGTCTGCCTCACAATTGTCACATGTCAATCATTCTATAAATATTTGTTTAAAAATTAATATTGTGGAGAATTGTTAAGTATAGGCAGGTGGCAGAATGCAAATAACATTAAGGTGCTTTCTAGTCTTGAATAATCCTATGATTATAAATTACATTTTACGCTTTGTCCTACACAGCTTCATTATAGATGAACCATTGTGTCTGAAGAGAATAATTTAGAACTTTGGGCTTGATTAATCAATTGATACTCATATATTATTCAAAATAAATAGTTGTGTTAAAACTACTGAATAATTTGCAAAGTAATGGTGGCTTTTGTTTAGGTTTAAGGGATGTTGGGGGTACAATTAAAAAGTATTTTCTATTTTACCTTAGGAAAATAATATGAACTATGCAGTTAAAAGTCAATGTATATTTTTTCTTTCCTTAAAATTATGTTCCTTTTTGGAGAAGGATTGCTGTTACATGGATTAGAGACACAGCAGAAGCCCTTTCTGCTTGGATTATATTTACACTCAGTTCTTTGTGCCTATTTCTATAATAGACTTCCAAGTAGGAGGAGGGAAATAGCTTATCATTGACATATATATATATATGCAAAATACATGCACTTCTGGGAATATGAAGTATTCTGCAAGGTTAGGCAAAGAAAACCTTGTACATATTTGGAGCATTAATTTACCTTGAACCTTTGTGAGAAAACATTACCTTCTCATGAAAACAAGCAAAAAGAAAGTGCTGCCTGATTCTTTTGAAGTAAAATTTTATACTTTGCAGAAATTTCTTCTTTAGATCTGACAGATTTGTGCCATGACCCCCAAACCCTTAGACTGTGAAATTTTCCTATCCTGTACAATGGCAAATAGGCAGCTTGGCAGAGAAATTAAAAATCACTGGCCTGCTATATAAAGTCTTTCTTTATTATAGAATTTCATGTTAATTGACTAATATAAAGATACATGATAAATAAACTGGCAGCATTGTGAGGTATTATTAAACACATAAAAGAAAATTTATTTAGGAGTGTTAAGTGTGAGGTGTGGGCCATCTTACACTTTTCTTTATGATTTTTTAGCTGCACATGTTAAATTATAAACAGCAAAAACCCCCTCACCAGGTTGTTTTAAATTTATTTTTTATTGCAAAGACTTTAGGGTCAGAAAACTGAACTCCCAGCTATCCTACCATGTACTATGTGGGAAGCTTGGTTGACGGCGTTCGCCTGTCCAGGCCCGCGGTCCCTCCTCTGGGAAAGGGAGAGAGGTCAGTTTGTTCCCTCGGGTCTCTCGCAGCCCTGACCTGCGGTGACTCGGTTTCCTTGTGCCTTTTCATCACGTCTCGTAAAAGGTAAGCTTCTCCATTTTTAGACTTTCTGTATGTCTATTCAAAACTACCCTTCTCAGGGTATCTCCTCTATTTCACATGTCTGGAAAATGTTAATATGGATTGAGTGTCCCATCTTTATTCATTTATTCAAAGTCTCTTCTTCACTGGCAGACTATAGATGGTGAGAATTATGATAGCTGTGATCAGAGAATCCCTGAATACTGCTGTCTACAATTACTCATTCCATAGAGTGTGTGGATGATACAGAAAAGAACGGGATGTCACTGTCCCTGTGGTTAGTAATGTGGCTACGAATACTCATCCCTGCTAGAGATACACGGCTGG
This sequence comes from Sturnira hondurensis, assembly GCF_014824575.4. Taxonomy (NCBI): domain Eukaryota; kingdom Metazoa; phylum Chordata; class Mammalia; order Chiroptera; family Phyllostomidae; genus Sturnira; species Sturnira hondurensis. Next base: position 2,129,126 of record NW_028076312.1, read on the forward strand.
TCATTTGTAAATGACCCATCGGAGAGTTCCCTTTTGAAGTTAAGAGTTGATTGTCACTGTTAGCTATTTCAGCAGACTATTTTATTGTAAAAGCGATTCTTGGACCCAACTGTGGCTCATNCACGTCTCGTAAAAGGTAAGCTTCTCCACTTTTAGACTTTCTGTATGTCTATTCAAAACTTCCCTTCTCAGGGTTTCTCCTCTATTTCACATGTCTGGAAAATGTTAATATGGATTGAATGTCCCATCTTTATTCATTTATTCAAAGTCTCTTCTTCACTGGCAGACTATAGATGGTGAGAATTATGATAGCTGTGATCAAAGAATCCCTGAATACTGCTGTCTACAATTACTCATTCCATAGAGTGTGTGGATGATACAGAAAAGAACGGGATGTCACTGTCCCTGTGGTTAGTAATGTGGCTACGAATACTCATCCCTGCTAGAGATACACGGCTGGTCATTTGTAAATGACCCATCGGAGAGTTCCCTTTTGAAGTTAAGAGTTGATTGTCACTGTTAGCTATTTCAGCAGACTATTTTATTGTAAAAGCGATTCTTGGACCCAACTGTGGCTCATCTATAGGAGCAGGGAAAGAAGCCGTTTCATCTACATCTATCAGCCTCAACTTTTACTGTCCTTTCATGTTGGCATTGTGAAGTCTTATTTTCAGATATCACCAACTCTTACTTAATCCTGCCTGAAACCGAAACTTCAATAGTAGCTTGGGTATTTTAAAAAGGATTTTTAGGGAGTGGGATTTGGAAACTGAATTAGAACCATATTACCATGCTACCATACAGTACTAAAATAAAGTGTCCGTTCATTTTCACACAGTATGTTTCGTCATCAAGTGAGACCTCAAGTCCCTGAAGTGGAGCTGAGAAAACATAATTAATGATCACTGCTTTTTTTGTGAGATCTACATGACATAAGTAGTTTAAAAATTATAGTGAGGATGAAGCATTTTAAGCACTTGATTGCTGTTAGGTTATTATTATTGCATGACTAGGAACTACGGGAGAAAAGCCCATTATTAGAATCTAGTTCACCCCATTGTCAAATCCCCACTTTGGAGAGGTTTGTCCATCTTCTTAGCTTCCCACTGAAAGAGCAGGTAACAACTGATACTGGGAAGAAAGAGGAAAAAATGAAAATTAAAAGTTTTCCCAGTTTTAATCAAGGTCATCTATGGGTTTTTCTATTATTAGGATTTGGGACTCTAAGAGGTTCCCTCAATCATAAAGGTATCAGGTTTATGGGATGTGAGAATAATATCCTCAGGATGTTATTAACAAATTATAAATATTATATTCCATTGAAGTATTGAATGTTATCATCGAATGGTTTATGATTAGCAGTTGAAATTTTATATAATCTTCAAGAAAATGTGGGAGAGATTTTCCAAAAGCCAGCAGATATTAAAATTACTTGTGATATAAGAATAGCAATCCTGGATTTTGAAGAAAGATGTTCAGAAACCATTAGATAGAATAATTAATTGTGAAAGAAATATAGTAATTCTGGTGCTGTCTGTTTAAAAGGGGAAGGTTAAGTAAATGAGCAAAAACTCAATAGTTCAACTTAAAAGTGGCAGAAAAGTCAGCATTGAAATGAGAAATTTTGCTTTCTTACAGAGAATACAATAAACTTAATTGATTTTAAATCTTGAACAGTGACAAGATTCAAATGGGCTACAAGTGATTTTAAAGTTCAAATTTTTTTCGTGTTGTATTTTTTGTGTGTAATTAAAATTTTATATACCTGGGTATGATGTGGTATATCTCATTGAAGAAACATATATAACCTTATTAACCAATGTCACTGCAATAAAATTAATTTCTAAAAGATAAAGCTAGATGCTCATATGCATATTTAAAGAGATTATAATCAAATATGTGTATTTACAAGTCTCCTTAGAAATAGTCTAATGGAAAAGCACACCCCTGGGAAGGAGGCACAGCCATGCAATACTAACTTGAGGACTAATTTTATGTCCCCAGAAAATGCAAATGAAACTCTGAGGCTAAAATATATATATAATTTCACAGACCAAATGTTTTATGAGAAATTATGTCACCTGATGATTATGAACTTTGTATGATGTGTTTTTCAAAGAACAAAAAGAAAGATAACTTTTAAGGTGATAATAGCGAATAATAATACCCTTTAATATTTATTGAGTGATCATAGCATGTTCAGCACTAGGCTAAGAACTTTACACTAAATTTCTCATTTTTCCCTTCCAATAACCTTATAAGATAGGTACTGCTCTTATTTTATAGCTGCAAAAAAGGTTAAGAAAATGAAATACATTGTTTAAGATCACACAGGTGCAAAGTGTTGGAGCAAGACCTAATTCAAGTTTCAGGCTCTTACTCTCTACCCACTTCTGTTCATAACCTATATAGGAGGAACCCTATTCACAAGAGCAGAAAACAGTAGGCGTTTTAACTGTAGGTAAATAATTAAAATCAATGTACGATTCTTATGTATAATGCATTGATGATTTGGAGTGAACATCTTAAGTTACTCCAGCTAACATTCTATCTCAAATCCTGATGCGTTAACCTTGATTGCTTTTTGAGACTTTTTCAACTTTAGTATCTGTCAGTAGACCAAGTTATATTTGGTATAGAGTACCTCTGTTCTACATAAAGGTTCTCAGTCACTAATGGCTAGGTAAAATTTTTTTCACAACACAATTCAAAAACAATGGCAGTGTCAACAGTTTTTCAGAGACTGAGAGATTATCTTTGACTGAGGCGAAATAAACAACAGTACTCCCAAGAAAGCTGGGAATGCCAGAGTCTTTTCCAGTTTCAAAGTATCAAAGTCTGGTTAAGAAAGTGGAAAGTCACAGGCCTATAGCTGAAGTAATTGTCACTTACCCGAGGCCTGAATTATTCTCCTATGTTACGTCAGAGGTAACTTGTTTGTCATGACTTTCCAGGTATATTGATACTGAATAGTTTTTGCAAGCTGGCAGGGCACACCTGTTTCTTCTGGGCAAAGAGGAAAGTTTCTGCATATGAGACTATTGTACGCTATGGATTTTCCTCTGCCTCATAGCTGCGCTTGCTTTCATGGGGCAGCATACTGTCATAGTTAATTATATAATCAATACATGATTTTACTTTATGTGAAGAGTCTTCGACGCTTTGAAGTTTCTGGGAAAGGTTAATCTGAAGTATTTACAAAACAAGTCATAGGGGCTATATTTCAGAATCTATTTACTTTAAACCATTTTATTTTCTTGAAAAATTTAATTTTTAAAACAAAATGAAAATCAGCATTTAGAAAGATGATCCTGCAATGTTTCATTGTTCCGTAGATAATTTTAAACTTGTCTGCAATGCCAATTTATTTCTGTGACCCCCACCAACTTGAACATTTAACCATGCTGAATTAGAAATCAGAATGCTTTGAGTAGAGCTTAGGACTCTCTTTGTTTGCGGGGGGAGGGAGAGTCACTAAAGCAAACCGAAGAGAAAGAGGAGATAATAGAGCTGGGAAGCAAACTCTTGGCAAAGAGGAGCAAGAGCAGTGGAATAATTTAATTGCTCATCAGCTAATTATACGGTATTATAATGTTAATGTGTCTTCATCATGACAATGTAATAGGTATAGATTGAAACATATGAAAAAGAAAGTGTTGGTGCAGTAATTATAAGTAAGAGTGGAGCTGTTAGAGTAATTATAACGCTTCATCGGGTAATTAAGGTATTGTTCAACTTGAGATGGGGAACAGGAGTGGAAAAGTTAAATATTGAAGGACATGCCTTTGACACTGCAGGGATGCCATTGAGCCTTTGCAGAGAATAGGATATTCTATGTTGACACAGTTAGTTCCTGATTGCTTTTCCATAATTTATTATTTTTCAGTCGCACATGTTATGAAAGAGCACAGTAATTTGAGAGTAGGATGCTACTGGTGGTTAGATTTTTTTGTGTGTGACATGATCCATGTTGCTGCTATTTCTTTTTCAGTTTTGTATTCCCCAGGTCATTGAATAAGCTAAATACTCTAAAAGTAAGGTCCAAATGAAATAATGTACATACGCAATTCTATACACAATACTTTAACATACCTGAGCTATTCCTTCTGAGAAATGATTGGCAGTCTCCCATCATTTTGATATCCATGGGTAACTTGAATTTTTTTGAAATTCATTAGCTGAGAAATATCCACTTACTGTAAAGGTCTTTGAGTGGGTGATAAAGAAAAACAGCAACAACTAAACACTAGTAACATGTGGTAGGCAGCTACAATTTCGTAGCCATGTGCCAATATTCTTGCAGTACTAACTCAGTGACCGCATATGTGGCACACTGTTCTAGTTATTTTACATGTAGTAACCTATTGTTTCCACTTTAATTCTATTGCCATTTATACATTTTTACAGGAGGGATGGCTACCAGAGTAGAGAGTAGAGATTGAATAACTTGGCTAAGATAACATACATCCTAGTGTTGGAACTAGGATTTGAACCCAAGTGGACTAGTATCAGACTTCTAGTTGTCAATTCAGAAGCTTGTTAGAACTCCTGAGAGGTTTCTGTGTTTGATGACAGACTAGTTAAGCAAGATGTAATGAACTGATAGTGAAGGATAAATGTAGTCCAAAGGTAGAGGAGAAGAAAGGAGCAATTAAATATTCGAACACTGAAGATGGCAAAGAGAGATCAATTTGGCTGCACTGGAAGGTCCATAAAGAGGGGCCCCAGGGGGAAGGACTGCAGACTTAATTTAGAGTCCAATCACAGCCTGAAGGCCAGAATGAGAAACGCACAGAGAAGCTCATTAACTTACACGACTGGTGTATATGGATTTTCCAAAGCTTATGATGAACACAGATAGGAGCTACCATGTTTGACATGGCGGTAAATGTAGGATATTTAGCAGAGGAATTATAAATAGCAATGCCCTACTACTTTAACTTGTTGACAAATTAACAAAAAGGACTAAGTTTCTGACACTATAGTTCCCACTGAAATTGTACTGTGTTGTTTTGCAAAACCATCGATAGTAATACTTGTATATGTACTTTATAAGGAATCGTATTTTTAAATTTTTTCTTATGAAAGTTCTCATCAGATTGTGTTATTGGTTAAATAAGCCACATACTTTGTGGAAAACATGCAAACATTTTCTTTTTAAAATTGATAGAAAAGCACACTACTGCAGTGTTTTGACTTATCAGATAATGGTGTGTTATTTTCCATCAGCAAAAATTAAACTTGAGAAAAACTATCATGAAAACAACACAAATTTTATAGAAAGAGGAGTTAGAAAAAAATATTTGTGACCTAAGAGAGTTTAAACTTAAAAATAACTGATTTAAACATTAGATTTCCATATTAAAGCATATATTTATAAAACAGACTAGCACTTGGAAGATGTCTATTTTTTTATTTCCATATTCTGTGGAACTTCTTATAATTTAGGGGGAAAATGGAACCACAAACACATTCTCTCACTTAAATTTGGTAAAATACTCATTTACACAGCATAGTTCTGTCAGAGGGAGAAGATGGCCAGGCACGTTTGTGCTTTAGCTAGTAGCTGAAAACCCCCAGTCAGGAAGCTGTGGCCGGCGTGTCAAGGACTCTTTTAGGGGATTTGCCGGGCATCACCTCTGCAGTAGCAGGAGTAAAGACTTTGGAACCAGAGTGATCCCAGGAACTGACTCAATTAACCTCTCTGAACCTTATTTTCTCTGTTGAGAGAGAGGTAATAATAAAGTCTATTTTGCAGGGTTGTTGGGAAATTAAAAATCCATATATTAAAATGATTATCACAGAAGCTGGTCCATGTAACTGTTCAGTTACAACTGACAATGATTATTGCTATTCATCATAAGAGAGTTACTGCACAATGCTTAGCAGGGTTTCATAAGTTCGTAGAAGTTTATAACAAATCCATGAAATTAAGACTTACTTTGAATATACTTATTGTTCTCAATCTGTAATGAAAAAGTTTCCAGGCACTAACAAAGCAACGTGTAGTCATGGAAAGCATCCTTCTCACTTCAAGACACTTCACAAAAGGTGAAAAACTACATGTCAGAGGTTAGTTTAACAAAATAAGGAAGGGGATGCTGTTTCTGACTCTTTAAAAAAGGTTTCGTTTGTAAAGCCCTGGCTGGTGTAGCTCAGTGGATTGAGCGCAGGCCTGTGAACCAGAGCATCACAGTTCGATTCCCAGTCAGGGCACGTGCCTGGGTTGCAAGCCCGCTCCTGGCAGGAGACGCAGGAGAGGCAACCATACATTGATATTTCTCTCCCTCTCTCCTTCCCTTCCCCTCTAAAGATAAATAAATAAAAAGTAAAAAAAAGGTTTTGTTTGTAAAAATTCCAAGGTAATGAGTTTAAGGCCTATAATCAGTATTCTTCCTAGTACATTACAGTCCTTAGAACACACACACACACACACACACACACACACACACACACACACGCAGATATTACTTACCATGCATATGACATCATAATTACTCAGGTGTTTACTTTACAAACAGACTGAATGCTCCCTGATTTCTGTGGTATTTCCTCTGCTAGACTGTGGATGACATACTAAAGGGAGAAACTGTTTCTTTCATTTTATGCCCTCCAAAAACTGGTATACCACTTGGAATGTATATTTATGAAGTAAATAAGCGAATTAATGAATTTTACTATGTTTGGAAATAGGACCAGGGTTCAGAAAAACATAGATCACATACACTCACTATAATTCAAAATCCATAATTTTCTAGAAGTTATGCTTCTTTCACTGAACAAAATATGCACCATCATAATAAGCATATACATATTTGTATTCTATTTAATTTTACTTTTCTCCCTTGCTCCAACCATTCCCCAGTGGAAATGTTCATATCCAGTGAACATTAAAGAAAATGACTGAAAGGAGTACATTTGATTATATTTGAGAGTGCAACCCATTTCCTGTGGCTCACCTTTCACCTAAGTGCAGCATTAAACTGAGCAGTATTACCTACAAATACAACAAAATTGACCTTCTTCTCTATAAGTTTAACGTCATGACTTCTCGAGGTGGTAAAAGTAGAACAAACTTTACCAATCTTTTTCACCCTTAGTTGGAGAGGGAAAAATGGATAGAAGAGTCTTCCTTCTCTTCCATGTGAAGGAGGAAAAAAGTGTGTGGGGGAGGGATGCATGAACAACTCATACAGCTTTGAGAACTGGAACTCTCAGAGGATACACATGTGTCCGAAAGAGGTATTTTAGACAGACAGATTTTTGCTCCACAGTCTGTGCTCAGTCCACTCAGCCACACCAGCCAGGGCTTAGACAGAGTTTTGAACTCTCAATGTCTTGGTTGCAGTCACAAGCTTTGCTGGCCGCCCTGGGAACTGGTAAATGTAGGGCCAAACTGTATGGCAGAGTCACAGAAAAAAGCCTAGGGGAAGCCTCAGTGCAGGGCCCTGTTTCACTAAAGCTAAAGAATGGTTTGATTTTTTTTTCATGTAATTAAGTCAATCACCACATAACTCATCAATGGAATGGATATCTATTTTTTCTCATATGTTTTATGAGGAAAAATAATTCCCACCAAACAAATGATTCAAATGATAGATCATATTCTAGAATAATGAATTTTGTGTCGTTTATAAAAGGAAATGTAAAAAAATGTATCTGCAGTTTTAAAAGAGAGTTGCCATGCATTTCTATCTACTTAAAAAAATTACCCTCAAGTAGTATATTCACCATATTGGACATTATATTCCAATAGGGTGAATACTTAAAATATATACATGGTTAAAAAAGAGAGCTTTCCTGCAAAATAATTAAGGGCAAGGAAAGGCACCAGGACTTTTCCAAAGTCCCTGAGGTTCTAAGAGTCATTCTCCCATAGTGGGCGATTCCAGAAAGTGTGCCGGTAAACATTCGATTTCTTTTCTGATGCCCATCTAAACTCTGTTCTTTGTGTGGATGTTTTTATCCAGATTAGAACTTCAAGTGTTATCTCAATTCTGTGAGATTTGTCATGTTCCTTGAAAAAGTTCATCATTTTTACAGAATCAATCTGCTTGTAAGAAGTTGATGTCAAAATATAAAGGCACAGTTTACCCCAAGAGAATGCTAATTTTTACCAAGATAGTAAGCCTGTGGCATTTTTCTGTATTCTTTTGCAGAGGAAAACCAAATATGTTTAGCTCTAGTAGGACAGAAAGGGACACACAAAAGCTGAATATTATTATTAGTTGTGGAATTAGTTACATCTTTATTGCATATTAGCTAAGGACTAAGTACTTTTGTACAGTTTGGAATGTACTTATAATGCATTTACATAAGTTGTTAAAAATAAGAGTTTTGGTAGTGCTTCTGAGGAGCTGTAACGACCTTTCCTTGCCCTCATTTATTTATTGTCATCTGTAGACCGAGGCTGTGATGTAGCTGAGCTGCACATTTTCTCAGGAATTGGAAATGTGAAGACAGAAAGGTCCAAACTGGGTGGCAACCTCCACCGCTGCAGGTGGCTAATATTTTCCCAAGGGAAATGAGGTCTTTTATTAAAAAAAAAATAAAACCTAGCACAACAACAACATGACAGATCAAAGAACAACCTCCCAGAAATCCCTCAAGACTGACTTGCTGTTAGCAAAAATGGTAACATTTACCAAAAAAGACATGGTAGATGAGTACATTTCTCTATTGTTCTTCTTTTTTCCTCTGCCTGGATGTAGCCCCCAGAATGTTTTTGATCATCTCTTCCAAGTGGCTATAATGCAGCTGAATCTAATTACCTCTAGTATTTATTTTCCACTTTTGGGTAGTTTACCTGCACAGTAGGAATTGCCTTGTCCCATATCCTCAGACTTTTAGAAGATTGTAACTGTCAGTGGAGGGATGGTAGGTCACATTTTTGAAAGGGGTCTAACCTTACGTGTTGTTATAAGCATAACTTAGGAAAATTTACTTTTCCATGATTTGTAATATTTTTGTAATATCCCATAGGGTCTGGTTTAATGTCATGTATATAAGGTCTCTTAACATATGTTCCAAAATAAAGCAAGATTAAAAACTGTAGTCTGTATTTCCTTATCAGAGACATATACAGTGTCCCTGTTGTCCATAACTTGACAAGAAATTGAACTAGGATTTAGTACCTTTTTAAGCAGATTGTGCCTGGGGTCATTCCCATAGTTCAGGAGACGCCTTAGGAAGGAACTATTGGAGACTGTAGGCTAACTTTCCTTTCTGCACATCCTGTAGATAGTGATGTGTTAATACAGGGAACACACATTGCTTTTGTCTGATTTGTAACTGGTATGAATAATTACCATGTTAATTAGTGGTTGATATATAACACATAGAAATTTCACTGAAGTAATCAATGAGGAATTTGGACTACATCCATAAAAGTTTTATACATATGTGACCCAGATAGGGTATATATGTATAATCACTAGAAATCCAAAAGCATAATAAAAATAAACTTCCTTTCAAAACTGATTCAACTTGTCAACTTTTTTTATTTTTTGCCTGTTTGGGTCAGGTTCTCTACTAGAAAATGGATATAAGCTGAAATCATTCATTTACTTATCCAGCAAAGTATTTTATTCTATTTACTGAGCACATACTACATGCCAGGAACTGTTAGATTCTGAAGAGACAGCAGTTAACAAAACAATGTTTTTGCACTCCAGCTGCTCCCATCCTAGTGAGAGGGTGTTACAGTGAAGCACTGTAACAAAGAGTTTATGGTGTAGTAGATAAGACTGGCAGTGTGCAAACAGGAACGGCACAATGGGACACGGACAAGGGGTGAAATGCATTTGTGTAATGACTTTGGTACATGGTGGGTGATAAGTCAATCCTGTCTGGAGACATTAGGAAAGGCTTTGCTAGGTGATGACCCTTGATCTGGGTCTTAAAAGATAAATATTTTTCAGACAGATGGGACTCCCTGTGAGTAGATATCTTGGATGGAAGGACTGACCTGTAAATCATGGACTTGAAAAGCACTATAGTATGTTCAAACAACTATGAACTATTTGACATGAGTATGGACAGGTAAGAACATTTACAGAGGTAGAATCCAGTAATGTTAAGAACTAGGGACTTTGTAGGAACTGGGGGGCCATTTATGGTTTTAAACAAAATTAATGTGGCTGGGTTTGAATTTTAGAAAGAAAATTTTCTTACTCAAAGAGGAAAATTGATCCAATTTACATTCTCTATTATTAAACTAGTAGCTTCTGAATAACATTTAGATAACGTCTTTATCTAAGCTATTATCTAAGATATTTTCTATTGTTTGTCAGTGGGAAGTTATTAGATAGGAAAATATAAAGTAACCTAGTTTGTAAGGGGTTATTGCCTAAAAATATAAACACAAAACTGAATTTTGAAAATCGTGGAAACTCACTTTGTTCAAGTAAAATTGTCCTTTTGATTGAGCGCTTTTTTCCATCAGGTTCATGTAGAGTCACATGGAAGAAAAATCACTGGATCTTTTCCAAGTTATTTACATTCAAATAATTTCAGTTATGATTATGAAATGTGATAAAAAAATCTATAACATCTTGATTATGTTAATAAGAGCATTTGATAAAGTGTTTTTCAAAATGTTTTTATTTATTAATTTCTACACTGAATTTAATTTTATATACTTTTAAATTTGTGTACTCCCTTCAACTACTCTAATAAATATTTATTGTTTTATTCAGTAGCATAGTAACTTTTTCTAAATGATGTAAGTAAATTGGATTATACTGATATGAAACTTAGCTTTCATTTCCCCATCATCTTTATTTCTAAAGGATAGCTTTCACTTGTCAGGTAAAGAATCATGATGATCAGCCCCGACTGGTGTGGCTCAGTGGATTGAGTGCTAGCCTGCTCATTGAAGAGTTGCCAGTTTGATTCCCAGTCTAGGCACATGACTGGGTTGCAGGCCAGGTCCCCATTAGGACATGCATGAGACGTAACCACATACTGATGTTTCTCTCTCTCTCTCTTTCTCCCTCCCTTCTCTTCTCTCTAAAAATAAATAAATAAAATCTTTTTAAAAATTAAAAAAAAAAGAATTATAAGCACCACCTCTTTCTTATTATTTGTAGGATAAGAAACTAGAGAAAATGTCTATCAAAGTGCCAGCTAATTGAGCCCCTTTACTTACTAGATATTTATTTATTTTCTTTGTATTTTAATGTAAGGATAGCCTAATAGTCAAAAGCAGAGTTAATTGTCTGCCTTCCTCCTCCGACATCATAGAGTAGAGAACAGGGTAAAAGCAAATACAGGTAAAGGTAAAGAGAATGCAGAATTGATATTTTCTACAGAGAAATCTCTCTGGAAGCATATGTAAACATGGGAAACGAGATTAGCAGCTTGACACAAACAGCTTTTTTAATACGTCAGTAATCACCTTTGGTATGTACCCCAGTGGGAAGTGCACCATCTTCAGGCCAGAGCAGCTTCTTGTTTCCTTATTACTTCTACTGATTTCAAGAGACGAGAAATAAGACTTCTTTTTTTTTTTCACATTTCATTAAATCTACAGTTGTTTAAAGGGTTTCACTTTCTTCTTTACTTAAATGAGGTCATATAATAATTCATTATTGCTTATGACTTATTGAGATTTCTTTCAGACTTTTGGTGATATAGTGCTTTCCTTATATTACTTTATTATAGAATCTTCTCAACTTCATTTGATATTAATATCCCCATTTTACACATGAGTAAGCTCAAGCCCAGAGATGTTAAATAATTTACCAAAGATCAAATAGCTAATAAATTGCAGAGATTATATTAAAGTCTCTGTGATGTTAGGCCTGTATTTTTAACTACCACCTAACACAGCTTTCATATTACGTTTTTGTTATTACTGTTGATAATCCCATATTTTAAATGTTATCTCTTGGTATATATAATTTTTACCATTTCCTATACCAAAATCAATATGACACAATTTATTTTTAAAATTATTATAGATTTTAAAAGCTGTATTTTGAAAGTTACATAATTTTCTTGTGTGTTTAAATATAAATTTTAGAGAAGGTTCATGCTTTTAATATTTTAACATGTAAGTTCTTTGAAAATAAATAAAGATTTGTTCTTAATTGTTATCAATTTTAATTCTCTAACATGCTCTTGTTTTGGTTACCCAGGGGCTGCATTACTAAGTTTAATAAAATATTATTCAATAATACAAATTGTGAGCTACACGCCCAGCTTCTCTGAGTCCCCAAGGCTCCTCCATTACCTTCATTAAGATGTGATTTTGATATCACTAATTCATTTGTTAATGACCTATCTGTGTACAAATGAATAAAAGATACAGAAATAGAAACCAGTCCTCTAATGTACATTTACATTATTTTACAATAGACTGAAATGGAATATTTTTGTTTGTAATGATACATGTAAACCACTAATTGAAAGGACTCAATGTTACTCAACTCCAGTAGACTTCCACCCTCTCCTGTCAATTCTCAATGGAAGTTAAGCATTTCACGCTTGCTCATAGGGTTCTGCCTGTGTGTTTGTTTTATCAGTAGTCCCTCCTTCCTTTCCTCTTTGTTACTTCTTTCTTTTCTGATGAAAAATATAAAACAAACTTAACTCCCTTCACTTTCATTACGTTTCCAGGGCCATATACATATTTCTTCCGGCATTTCTTATTCCATGAACCATTTTATTGCCCATCTATTTCCTTATCTCTAAACTCATCAAGAATTAGCTCTTATAGAAATCTGTAGGATAGTAATAATACCTCCCTTGCCCCCTCAAGTCATTTACTAATAAACAAGTACTTTCTCTAATATCCTTATTTTATTTTGAGTAAGGAAAAATAAGATTTTTTTCCTAAGGACTATTTGCTAAAAATTATGTCTATGTCTAAAATAGTCGATTTGATAGAAAACTGATGTTTAAACACATACTTTTAAACATCAGTTTAAAAAAGTACTAAGAGTACTTTGAAAAGTACTTTTAAATAGGTGCTGTAGTAAACTGCTCTCTACTTGTCAATATTTGTTTGAATATAAAACTATAAATCTCCCCATTTTTGTAGCTGATTTCAAACACATTGGTCTATTGTCAATTCCTATTAACATGGATTGCTAAACTGTTATTTTAAAGTCATGCCTCTACTGAATATACATATTTTTGTTTCCAGTTTTTGCAATAATATATCAAAGTAAAAAACCTCAGTGTTGAAGTCAGAAAAAAAATCACTGCCTTGCGATATTCCCCCCTCTTTTCCTACTTTTAGTAGTTGTAGAATAAAATAATATTTGCACATTAACAATTTGTACAAAGAGCTGAAATTTTTAGAATTATAACCAGCAGTAGTATGCACATATAGCATTTCTATATTGCTTTCTAACATCTTGAGCTTATTAGCAGGAAATTTAATTAGTGCTAATCAGCCAGAGGCAAAAGGAGTGTGAAATTAACTTGACGTGTATATTTGATGTTTTCTAGTATTTCTCAGTTTCGCACTGTAACCACAACATGGCAATCCAGAATAAACATACAGACCAACAGTGTCACTTCCAATTACATTACTCAAAGTGGTTGTCGCTCACTGCAAAACCAGCCGTGATTCTTTATCTTCTTGGTTTTATCTGAAAGGCTTGTGCCAACACTGCACATGAAATGGTATGTTTGCAAATTCTAGACTTTCCTATATGGTTCGGATCTTGATTTACAGACTATTCTCTAGAATGACATGTAATCATGTTAATATACTTAGTAGTGTTGGTCATGTTCAGCCTTAAAGGAGGCACCAAAGAGACAGTAAATTTCCTTTCCTTTCAGATTCTGTAGCTCATGGTCTGCATTTACAAGGGATTAATTAGTGCAGCAGGAAACAGGAGTTAATAGGAAAATTGCCATAATAATCTTCATCACTTCTGTTCCCTTCTTTGAATCTTCTTTGCTGTATGATTTAATATAGTTTGTCACAGAATCACTTCTCTGAAAATTTTGAGATACATACATCCAACCATTCTTTTATAAAAAACAGTGATATCAACATATAGTTCATAAATAGGGTGACAATTTAATATTTTTTGAAACCGAGGGACTTTTGAAAGTAAATGGATTCTCTATTAATGATTACACCATGAAAACAGGTGTAAGTTGAGACTGTTCCATACTACCCAGAGATGTGGTCATGTCATCTTGCCTGAGATTACCCTGTAAGAGAATGACTTGTTGTGCTGGTTCACAAATCTAGATTCTCAAAGGCTGACTACTGAATCAGAACCCCTGGGTAGAATCTGGGATATGCATTTTCAGCATGCTTTCTGGATGGTTTTTAAGTACATTAAATAAACATTCACACACATGTATGGTTATCATATACCAGGTATTCTTCTAATGTCTAATCTGTTATTCCTTTAACTCTCACCACCACAGCTGCAAATTGAATGACATATGAATCACTCAAGTAGGAAAGGTGCATTCCTCAGAAGTGGAGCTACTTGGAAATATTTGGATGGTTGGTCAATAGATCTACATTTTGCCTAACTTTTTGTCACCATGAAGGGCACACCATAACTTGATTATCTGTAATCTTGGAAAAACAATTAAAGACCTGAGAGGAAAGGCCTTAACGAAAAAGCAACATTTTGGCTGCTTTTTAGTATCAGATATGTTTGGGGGGCAAAGGAGGCCAAAAGGAACAGGATGTGTGTAATAATGCAATCATGGTAACGCCTATCTTGTCTGAGACAAGAGGGAGGCTTCACATGACAGGAGCTTGGAGGCTGGTCCTGAACAGTGATTGGTCTTAGAGGATGGTCTGGTGTTAAATGGGAAAGGATTACAGGTGCTGCTGGATTTGTCCTCCTGACTGCCCTCCATACCTACTTAATACTTAAAACGTTGTGGCCCCTGGCCCTATTTCAAACTGCCTCCTTCTATAACTTTTGCCTGATGGTATTGCCCCCTGAAACCAGCTCTGCCTGTATTTGGGGCATCCAGAAATGATGGAGAGTTGGTCTCCCCTGAGGGCCAGTTCACAGCCAATAACCAAATTTGGTCTATTAAAACCCAGTTCCTTTACCTACTGTGCTAAATAACTCTGAGTTACATATTCTCGACAGCCCTGCAGGACATCCCAGCAGGATGCAACCAAACACCGATGGCCACTGTTTTCTCTTCCCTCTTTCATTTTCCTGTTCCCTCACTCTTCTTTCCTGGGGTCACTTCACCAAAAATTGTTGGCGATTCAGAGTTAGCTTCTGGAGGAATGCAAACTAAGACAACACTGTCTGCTGTGAAAATAATTTGGATTTTATTTAGTTGTTTATTAACGAAAGCCATTTAATGAGAAGATTGAGAAACTTTCTATTCCATCAGAAGAACTAGCAGCAGTAAGAAGAGACTAGATGGGTCAGAATGGTGCTACACTGAGAATCTGGCTAGAAGGCAGTTATAGGATTGTGTTAGAAGCGTCTGTGCAAAGGTAGTGAAGTAAAAAAAAAAAGAGTTGCTTAGTTATACTTGAGAGTGATTCAAAACTGCTATTAAATTTGAGTGTGGAAATCTGCCAGTGTGATCCTACTCCGGAATGGCCCTCTCCCACTCATTTACTTTTTGCAATAAAATGTAACATTTAGACACAAGTTCCTTTGGGTTAAGTCTGCTTGGCACCCTATTAAAGTGAAGGCTTTTAAGAGTGGTCACGTCCATAAAGGAAATGTTGAAAAGGTAGCGTATAGAATTTAAGTGCCTTGTTGTGACTTTGAAGGGTAGAAGAGGGGAGAAAGGGCACAAACTGGAGAGACTGGGGGTACAGAAGGGAAGCTTCCCCGCCTGTGCTAATGGCAGCTCGGTATGTAGTAGCCTTTTAGCTTTGATACATAGTAAGTAGCTCTTAAAAGAATGGTGCCCAACGCTTGAAACCCGCTGAGTTCCCCTGCTTAGAACGGCAAACTAGACAAAAATAGCTTTCGTAATTCATTAAAACCAACTGAGAAGGCTTTTGTCCAGTTTCCCTTTGCATCACTTGTGAGAGAATTTGTGGTTCTGAAATTTAAAAAATCAAGGCTCTTTTCACAAAATTTAGGAGCAAGAAATAGTAATTGTGTTTGTGGCACTCACCATTGCCAAGCAGAGTTACAAGACAACTTAGTTTTCTTTAATATAGTTGTTAGGCTGTGAACATAGATGGAAAGGGTTTGGTTAAAACACTTCCTCAGGGGATTGGGAAATTAAAGAATTCAGAGGGATCAAACTTGTCAGACCCCTGGTGTGTCACAAGATTGTATTTTTCTGTACCGATGTGACAGGGTATCACAGGACACGCTGCGCTTGAAACTGGAAAGTAAATCAAGAGAATTGATGGTTCGTTGAAGGAAGCGTTGATATTCGCAGACACAGTCTGGAGTTGGTGCCTGTTGGTTGGGAGACAGAAGTTAGCAACTGCCTCATTTCCTCTTGCGGAGCCCCAGACAGTCACCCATTTGGGAGACCTGCTGCGCTGGGCTAGATATCAGTGGCTCTGAGCCAGGCCGAGTCCCTGCGCTTGCCCTCAGAGCACGATATTCAGGAGGCTCCACAGGTCTGGATGTTTTGGCTCCATCCACATAACTCAAATGAAAGAAAAGTAAAAGTGAAAGAGGGTGGAGGGAAAAGGAGAGGAGGAGAGGCAGGCAGGGGAGGGTAGAAAGATAGAGCAGAAGAGTGGGCTATGTTCAGCAAAAAGAGACAATGGCTGCAAACCTTAGGACAATTATGCAAATCTAGTTCGGCCCAGATTTTCTGCCCTGGACAATGTTTGTCTGTAACTATCACCATGGACCTGCGTTCTCTTTTAGGATGGACACTGACCAATCACAAAGGATGAAAGCTAAAGCCAAAGTGTTAGAATTGAGATCTCTAAATTCTAAGTTTGCATGCATTGATTTCCAGTGTTGTGTATAACTCACCTCGATTTCCAGATGAATAAACTGAGGCTCAGAATATTAAATAGTGCAGATTTGACCTTGTATTTATAGATGAAGTAACTGGGCATGATAGCTAATGCCTGGACTGCATACCTTAAGTTGATGTGACTTAGATGGTGTGTGGCACAATGATTTGCAAGTACAAATGTTAGGAATTAGAGTTAGTATTAACATTTTTTGATAGTATCTGTGACTACTGTCACAATATTAAATATGTTACTTTTTATGGAAATACAATTTCATTATACTATTTTAATAAATGCACCTTTCTTTACCTTGTTGAAAAATAGATTAGATAATAGTATGAAGACATATTTATAGTTTTATTTGTGTTAAAACAGAGGTTATACTTGAAAATCATTCTCCAAGATATACCTGAGATTGCATAAATGAAGTAAATTCCAGCCATTGGCATATGTTGCTTCTAGGAAGAATTAATGCAAACATATAACTCAAACAACAATATTGGCAAACATATATTTTGATAATCTGAGAGGAGAATAACATTCAGTTTTGAAAGACTGTATTCACCATTTAGCATCATGTACACAACACATCACTGAGTTTTATTACTTGCCACTAAAGGATTTTTGATGCATTCTAAATGGTGTGTTTAGAATAATTTACTATCGATGTGACTGTTAAGAAAAGAGTAGGTTTAACATTATTTTTCTATATTAGGATTTGTTCTGAATATGAGAATTTGCCCAGCAGGTCATTCAATATTCTTTCCACAAACAGTTATAGACTTCTGGCATCCATGTATAAAATGGTATACTGTGGAGTGCAAAGACGAATATTCCATTTATTAAATTGAATAAAATATTAAGATAACTTTTTAATATATAAATTTTATTGTCCTATTACTATTAATGAATATTGTGATATTTTCATTCAGATATGTTTTATGCTAATTCATGTACTTATATTCATTGTTTTTTAAATAAATATTTATTAAGCATGTGTTAAGTTACTATTTTTAAAGGCCAATTTTTTGCTTGTCCTTAATTTTTTTTCATGACTACATTTTACCTTAGGACTATTGCTTGTTCTGGCTTACATATCCATGTTATATTAATATGAATAATATTATTTATATAGTGCTATATATTTCTCAAAGCATTTACACATCCACTGTTATTTTCATCCAATTTGAAACTTTATGGAAGAGGTAAGACAGTTGTTTGTAATTCACTTTTAGAAACAAGAAAGTAGATTAAGGTTCAAAGAAGTTCAGAGATTTGCCCTCAGTCACACAAAAGGCAGCAAATTGAACATACTTTATTTTCTAGGGCCATTTTAGAACAAATAGATCTAATAATGTTTTTTTGTGTGTGGTATTTCTCTGTATTTTTTTATTGTTGTTCAAGTACAGTCATCTCCATTTTCCTCCACAAGTCCCCTCCTACACCCATCCCTGCCTCCTACCCTCAATCCTACCCACTTTGTCTTTGTCCATGTGTCCTTTGTACACGTTCCTTGACAACCTTTCCCCCATTTTCTCCATTATCCCTCTCCCCTCTGGTTACTGTCGGTTTGGTCTTTACATCAGTGTCTCTGGTTTTAGCTCATGGGTTTACCTTAAGGAGTCTTCTGTCGATTACCCATGATCGGTCTTTAAAAATAGAGTGGAATATTGGTAAATTTACTGGTTGTCACCTTGAATGATTTTTTCACGGAAACTGACAAATTGAGAAGATCTTAAGCTAATATATTAAGGTGTACATTGTAATTAAGGTAACCGACTTGGGAATATAATTGAACAATGTTATATCCATGAGAAAAGCAACCTTATGGGCTCAAGTTAACTGCTCATTTTTTTCTGTTGATATAATGAGCAAGAAAATTATCTGCATATATCAGGAAGGTGGCTGAGCATTTTGAGGATAAGCATTTTTGAAAACAATCCTCTTTTGGACAAGATTTTCTACATATTTTTATTCCCTATAAATGCAGATGCACACAAAGTATTATTACTGAAAGCATTTTCTAAGTTTATTTCTAGGCTGTCAAAGAATAATATGTTAGAATATATTTTGGTATACTTAGATAGTCCTTGGTGAATTGAGTGTGAATCAGAAGACTTTTCAATTGCCTTCTCTTAACTGGTTGATATTAGAAATGGATGATTATAATTTCCTATTTGCACCAATCGATAGTAATGCCCTCCTTATTTTCCTGTATAAATCCTATTCATTCTTTAAGAATTTGCCATGTACCAGTGTGTACCAGTATGTCTATTATGACCTCCCCTTTTTTAAACCACTGCCTTTGATACTGATATTAGATGCTATGTACTAGGTATATACTATATAATTAATGTTACATTAATGAATAACTCTTTAAAGGATGTATTGGTAGTTCTTATTATGATGAGGACAGCTCAAGAAATCTTAACAGCTTTTTTAAAATCACAGGAAATTTTAACCTAAATTGTCCTGAATCCAAGGATTTGGTTACTGTTACCACTTGATAGTTCTGCTCATTTCACGATTCCTGTTACATGGGATTTCAACTAGATTCCTGCTCTTTAGAGTGCAGACCTTGACCAGATGGGATTCAAGACAAATTCACAAGAACTACCTAGTCCTGTGGAGGAAAAGGGGTGGCATGGCTACTCCCTCAAGGGGTGAGTGCGCTGACCCTTGCCCAGGCTTTTATTGGGTTTAATTTGCGCAGGACTAGAGGTACAGCTCATTAATCATTGTCAGGCGATAAGGATCAAACAGTAGATAGTATACAAAGAACTATTAGGGCTTCTTCTGAGTCAGGGTCTATCAGCTAAAAGGCTATAAAACTTTGGGAAACAAACTCACTTCCTGCTCGGGCCTTTATCGTTTAACTAAGAGCATTCTTAGCAAAGCAGGCTTCACAGGATTTCACAAATTCTTTCTCAGGCCTGATCACCCAGGGAGCCCTTTCCAGAACAGGGCTGCACTACTCTCTGTCATTGTTTCAAGCTTAAGTCAGGTGGAGGAGGCAGAAAGCCAAGGAATTTCGTAGACTTCTGCTGACTCAGGGGAGTCAGGCTTCGTCAAAGTCGAAGGGCGAGGGTCCATGACCTCCTTTCTCCATAGCCCCCAAGTCCTTCCCCGGGGCCTCCACGTGATCATGCCTGCCTTAGGTCATTCGGCTCTTAGGGAATCTTCCCCATCATTGCTGATCAAGCACTGGGGGCCAGTTATGGAAAAAGGAGCAGAAGTGGTGCTCCTGACAGGGACATAAGCTTTGTCTCCTTAGTGACTTATGGTCCGAAGGTCACTCACTCAGCCTTAGCCACGGGGGGTTCATAACTCCTGAAACCAGGCAGGGCGGTTCCCAACAGACCTTAGGACTGGTGTTGGGCCAGCTGACTAGTAGATTTTTTGTCTGAATGGCTATTTTTTATGGAGTTGAATGTCACTTGATTTATGCACAGGTACAGAGGCCAACTTATTAAGAGTTAGAGGTAAGTAGGAAGCAATAGATGTAGTTAGACTGTTGATAGAAGAAAAAGATGATTTTGGAAACAGAAACAGAACTTTTTTGATCTAGTTCCTTTGAATGTCAAAATGACTTTACATGAAATATGTCAAGGGATTAAAAGTAGTATGAAGATCTAAGGGACAATTGAGTCCAGTTTTGTCTTAGAATATAAGACAGAAAACTGTACTTGAACAATAATTAAATATATCAAAAAAAGAACTTGTGTGTGAATATGCTGTGACTAAATAAGATATTTTCTTTGTGTTCATTGGTTATTCTGATTGCTTTCTGGGAGGTCTCATAAATGAGGGAGATATTATTACTGGCAATAATATTAAATATAAAGTTAAACAAATTGTTTTTGCTTTTAGTCTATATTTCAAAAAGTTATTTTGAAGAGACACAATCTATTTTGTAAACAAAAAACAGAACCAGAAGGGAAAAAGGGTGTAGAAGGAAAGAGCCACAAATATAATCTGTAGATAGTTTGGTTATAATCTCTTTGCAGACGTTTTATGTGGGTTAAGACATATTCATGGAAAAGAATGAAACATTCTATGTCCATTTATTCTTAATAATGCAGTTTGAAATATGAAGAGTTAAATTGGCTCATACCTAAAATATCCTGAGTACAAAGTATGTGCATATGTTCAGAGAAAAGGGCAGGGGAGATTGGGAGAGAATGGAAAACTCTCTGATTAGAATTTCTGGAATAAAAGAAAAGTAAAAAGCTAGTCCTATTGTAAAAGGAGTCAGTTATTTTATTTGATTACTTTTCAGAAATTACAATAGATGTGCTTTACCTAAAAAAAAAAACACAATTTTTCATGTCTGGTTTTATTGCATGTTTTATGTTTTTGCCCTAAAATTATTACAGAACACAACTTCATTCGCTTAGCATTTTTAAGAAGCTATATTTCTTTCCCAGTTTAGGTGTCACTACTGTTCAGAGACCTGTGGAGTGATTTGACTTAATTGAATCTCCTTGAGAGAGCAATAAAGTATTTTTTCTTTCTTTTTAAAAAGAAACTTGGGGTTAGCAGAAAATTTACACTGATGTTACCCATTTCAGTGCATTTTTGTATGCCTATTTATTTTATGTTGCACATATTTAATTCTTAAATAAGGAATAAAAAGGGATAATTACATTGTTTTTATGATTTTGGAGCTTTTATGTTAATTTGTATATTTATTAATTTTTGAGTTAACACATATAAATACATTTATTAAACTGGTCTTGAACAGTCTTTTTTCTAATACTTGACTACTCCCCACTCCTCATTTGAAGATTGTTGGTTACTGCATTTTTAAGAGATAAATGTCTGGAAATATTTCTTATGCATGTATGTAAGAGAGAAAAAGGGAAAAAACTAACCAATCTAAGTAGGTGATGAATCACAGAATTTCAGAACTGGCAAAAACATTAGTGATCACATTTTAAAATGAACTACAGTGGACTAAACATTAGGTAGTAAAGTATCTTCAAAGTTTAGCACTTAAGCTGTGGTTTGAATATAACTCACCATATGAATACGCAAGCTTGAGTTACATTGTGGCCCATATACAGGCTGGAAATTTCCAGATTAAACTGTCTTTTCATTATTTTTTTCTCTGACCTAAGAAGATAGTCCATGACAGAGATCTTTGTTGTGAAATTTCCTTAGCCCCCAGTTATTCCTGAATGAAAAAAAAAGTAAAAAGAAGATTAATTTAAAAAATGGACTCCAACTTCTATGTCTCTACATTGTTACCCTTCTGTTAAAACAGTCTCAGTAATATCCGTATCAAGGAATTATTAAGAATTCTCATCTGGCTACACAGCTTTACACTAAAGTAAGAATGTATTAGCACAGGCAGGAGAATCTGCCTTTGAAAAGACTTCTGTGAATCTAGAAAAACTAATTATTTTTTAAAGATTTTATCTATTTATTTTTACAGAAGAGGAAGAGAGGGAGGACCAGGGGGAGGGAAACATCAACGTGCGGTTTCCTCTTGTGCACCTGCAGCTGGGGACCTGGCCTGCACCCCAGGCATCTGCCCTGATTGGGAACCGATCTGCTGACCCTTTGGTTCGCAGGTCAGCACTTAACTCACTGAGCCACACCTGCCAGGGAAAAATTAATAATTTCTTAGGTGCCCATTTGACATATTACAAAATTTTGAGATGAAACAATATAAGCAAGCGAAATACACATTTGAGCTTTCTTCAAATAATACCATTTAGGAGAAGGCAGAAAACTGTTCTTGAACAACAATTAAAATAAAAAAAATAAATAAAGTGTCTTTTTGAATGTCATTGGAATTATCTATTAAGGTCTAGGCCTCATTCAGGTAATTACACACACAAATATGAGGTGATCTTTCCACACATTTTCTCCTAAAAATGCAGTAGCTAAGAACGTTCAAGTGGCAAGTAGCAGTTACTCAAGTAAAGAAAACAGTCTGTTAAAGACCAATGTAATAAAAAGGTTTATAAGAATTAATTTAAAAATACACAAGACAGTAAAAAGACCTAAAATGATAAAAATTAATGAAACTTCTCCTTCAATTTCTGTTTATTAATTAAATATACACAGACAAAATAAATAAACATACAAAAAATTAGTTAAATAAGTACAATCAATGTAAAATTGCTTTTAATTCCAAGGTTTGTTTTGTTTTTTTTGTTTTTTATTTTTGTATAAGAAAAAATGTGTTTGGTAGGGAGACTTAACTAAGTCAGTAGAAAACTAAGGTATAGTGATTTTTCTCACTGTATATTTCTATGCCAAAATTATACAGAGTTGAGATTAGAAAAGTAAGCATCTTTAAGGAATGACAAATTCATAGTCTTACTAAATTGTTTAAGAAAATACTGTATGATTATGGTGACCATATTTTAAAACCAATTCTACAGACTGGAAACCAAAATATGTGGGTGGGTACAATCCAGGAAATCCACAAATACATTATGATTTCAGAAGTTCAGAAAATCTAGTTGTTTGAAATGTGAACTGAAACAAATATCTAAGTTTTTAGTCATTAGTAATGAAATCATTCTTGATTGAACAATAAAATGGCACCAAAATAGAGACTTGAAAAAAGACTTTGTTTCTGTGCCACCAACTGCATATTGAATGAATCTAAATAAATAATAAATGGACAACAAAAATCAACACAATAACAACTAGGGACAGTGAGTATAAAGTTGTGTTGAGAGAAATTTGTGGCACTTAATAATATTCTGGTTAGGTGTAGTTGTGGGGCAGCTATTTAAATTGTACGAACATTGATTAGCTTGAGGACACAAATGGAAATAAATAGCATTTGGCAAAGTCTTCTAAGCTTGATTTGTGTGCATATTAGTAATGAGCATCATACAGGTATATGCCTATAGGTTTATAAATAACAAAATTGTGTTATAAACATTAAGGAAATGTTAGAAAACTTTAATAGACATACATTTTTTTATTATAAAGTGACCTAAGATTCAATGAGTTTGGAAACACTAATTCAAACAAGTAAGAAAGTTGATAATTCCCATGAGTAACTCTGGCAGTGAATAAATGAATGTTTATTAACCTCTCCTGTGTGCTGGGCTCTAGGATAGTCCTGGCATATTGAACTTGGCCTTTTTCTCACAGGGAAAAGGCAAAGTGTAGCTGTAGTGAAGTGTATAGACTACTTCAATCCTCTCCTGAAATTTAAAGAAATCTAACTCCCAGAAAAATCAGAACTCCTTTGCTGTAAGAAAACAAGACAAGACAAGACACTTATCATAAACCCCAAGCAAAGATGCATCTCAGCCTCTATAGATAGAGCTATACAATTAGGATACTGTAGTTGATGATACTGATTTATCAGATAATGCAAATTTTTCTTTGTGAGGACATATGTAAGAGTTACCTTTCTGTAAGAAATTATATTTTCTTGAGCAAGAAGATGGTTCTTTACAGTTTTTAAATTTACCTTATGAATTATATCTATGATTAAATTATCTTTTTTGTATTGATTGCCGAACACATACCATTAAATATGGGCTCCGTATCTTGCTTATTTTTCACTTCAGAGTAAGAGATTTATCCCTGCTCTCACATTATCTTTCTATTGTTGCCTTCCTTTTGATTTTTTCCCCTGTTTGCCATTTGATGGTGTCGCGCTCTATTTTAGGCTTGCGTTTTTATGAATAGCCCTAAATGCTTTCTGGTGAAAGGAAGATTATGAATTTAAAAAATGTGGAAAAATAAAGCTCATTTCCCAGTAGGATTTAGAAGTTTCATTGTTGCTTTCATTTAAAGACGGCTGTATAAAACTCAGTGGCATCATGCATACATTCATCAAAGGCCCGGGATTTTTTCTAAGAACTTCTTGAAAAGAACTTCATTAATTTTATGAAGGAATTGTCTGTGCCCGGTATTCTCCTTGTCCCTCCATTACAGTTCTCCACCCTCCTTGACGTTCTGTGCCTCGGAGGCTGACTTCTTTAGGCTACATCAAGTGGGCTTCTTGCCCCCGGGCTTCTGTGCAGTGCATGCCGGTGGAGGCACTAGCTGGAGATAAGAGAATGATGGCAAAGTGAGGTGAGGCCCCCATCTGGACCCCAGGACTACTGCTTCTCCTTGATCCTGTATGTAATGATCTCCCAACAGTCTCTAACCATTGAGTTCTGAATTATTTTTTATTGCTTCCACTAAACGCTACACGTGCCTTTGTAAATAATCCGTTTCTAAAACTACCCTTAAAATATGCGATTTGAGTATGCTGCCTCTCTCTTTTAAGCACTTCTAAAGTATTGCCTAAGAACGTTGTGACGCAGCTGAAAATCAGGGAGATTAATATGCAATGATTACTTCTAGGTACTAAGAATCTTGGCTGATACAAAAAACTTCATAAACATCTCCCTAAAGTGCCCGAGACACAGAAGATGTAGGGTAAAAATAAATATACATGTATGACAATATTGTGTACTAGAAAGAGCAGGCTTTTGCCTCAGAACCGAGTTGAAATTTCTCTTAATTTGCATATGATCTTGAAATAAGATATTTAAATTACTTAAATATGCATGTCTTAGAGCATGTTTTAAATGCTCCTTTAAATACTCCTTAATTAAGGACCAGGAAAGGACAGATATGAAGGTGCCTCATAGTTGTCATACTTATCACTGTTATTAAGCTCCAGCTGCATGGAAAAATCAATAAGGAGTGATCATAATCTACAATTAAAAGTTGTTCACTAAAGTCCCTAAAATAATTAAATACCCAGCATACTTGAAATTTGATTTTATTTTGGGAAAAAGGAAAACAGCACACACGAGGTTAAAAACAGCTTTTCCACATTATGAAGAACATAATGGCTGGCTTTCCCGGTGCTGAGCAGGTAAAATATGCACCTTGTGCTGTTTATCGCCTTTTTGGGAAAATATATTATTTTCATGCTGAAAGTAAGTGGTATGGGTACATAGTAAAAAAGCTATAAAATATTATTTATAAAGCATAGGGCTATATATTTTGTGCAAGCTACTTTGAGTTACACACAGAGACATTACCTTCACATAGCCCAGATGTTTCCATCGGCCACCAAAAATGCTAGAAGGAAAACCACTGAGAAGAACCACCTGAATTAAATGCAGTGAAACAACTTTTTCATGAAAAATGTTTTATCCTTGTTTCTTTGTAAATAAGACTGTGGGTTATACTATCTTATGTAAATACCTTATTTGTTGAAAATATAAATCACAGACCCTATTATTCTGCAATACTTTCTCGTGTATATTTAAAGACAGACTTCTCCAGTTCAACTCCAATCTTGAAAACAAGCAAAAACCTATAGAGATATCGAATGCAATTTAGAGAACAAAAATTAACTATGTTAACTGATACTTAATACTTAATTTTTATAAACTGGTAAAATACACTGTAAGATTATTTTTTATAAATGTAACTAAAGGAAAAGCACTACAAGTGAATACTTCCCAGAAGAATTGAATCTAAGAGTTTTTAACTTATTGGTCTGTAATTAAAAGTGATTATCTTTAATTGTTTCCTGCTTCTTCTCTTTTTATTCTTTTAAATTTTCTAGCAGTTGATTTACTTTGATTTGAGTCAGCTTTTCATTGGTTATTATGGATTTGGGTCTGCTTCCCACTGGTTATTGAGCTGTTCCTCAGCCGAACCTGTTTCTATCTGATTATCCGAGGGTTCCCCTGATGTGAAGTTGATGAAAACCAAGTAGGGGGCATACGAGTTGGAAAAAAGTGTTTAAAAAAACTCAAGCTATTGTTGGAAGGAAATAACTGTTTAGCAACTGTGAACATTAACATTGTTGTGCTTTTCCTAATACATTATTGTGGGCAGGCAGTGCAAGTGAGAGTTTTGCATATATTGGGGGAAATGTTATAAGATGAAATACTAGTTCACATGCTTTGGGTCTTAAAAACCTGCCCTGGCTAGTGTGGCTCTGTGGATTGTGAGTTGGCCTGCGAAACAAAAGGTTGCTGGTTTGATTCCCGGTCAGGGCACATGTCTGTGTTGTAGGCCAGGTCCCTGGCTGTGGGCATGCAAGAGGCAACCGATCAAAGTTTCTCTCCCTCTCTTTCTCCCTCCTCACCTCTCTCAAAAATGTTTTAAAAAATCTAAAAGTAGATATTTATTTTTATTTAGGGAATGCTCTCTATTGGTATAAAACATATAGAGTTAGTCAACTATTTTAAATGGGTTTCATTGTCATTGGATGTGCAGAATTCAGAAGGATTTGATAAGCGCTGGAGTAGAGATAAGGAGAGAGCTGGGATCTGCTTAATACTGATGGTTGTGGACACCACCCACATTTGAATTGGTGAACTGAGATATTCAAGGAGCCTTATTTAAAATAGGGGAAGAAAGCATTAATAATTGCCAAAAACATTGAAAAGCATTATTACTACTTGCCAAATGATAGATGGAGGGACTCTTGAGTAGGAACTTGAGTAAAAGGGTAGGGCTAAGAACAGTTCAGGAAAAGGGACCCCATGGACAAATTGTAAGCAGATTTGTAAAAGTGTCGGTCATTTATCTAATTCTGTGAGCCCTTTCTTGTTTATCTTGAAATCCCTGGTATCTCCAGGGCAATTGCTAGTCATTCAAGAATGAAGACAAGAAATATGTGCATCTTAGAAAAATATCTCTCTTGGTAGTGGAGTGGAAAAGGAAGAAAAATGTTTAAAGGGGAAAATAAATTATAAGATATAAACTAGATATCAATAAAAGGTATAGAAGAGCAATGCCATGGTTATTTATCTACTCAGCTTTAAGGCAAGATTTATTAAAAGCCAGCTACATGTTTAATAATTAAGTTCTATGTTAATTGAATATCTAAGAATAAGTTTCTATTGATTATGTATTTCAAACTAGGAAGAATAGTTGGTGGGTATGGACTTATTTCGTGAGACAAAAACACTATGTCTCTATGTTCCAGTGAGATGATGTGAAAGACAGATGCGGAAGCAGCAAACTGTGGTAGAGATATGAACTCTGGTGCGGGACTGTGTTTTGATCTTGGCTTTGCTGCTACCAAGTTGTATGTCTTTGGACGAATTACTTACCTTTCCTTACATTAGTCAAATGGTGATTAATAATGCTACCTATCTTAAAGCTCTTTTAAAATTAATTAATATATTTTGAGTGGTCAAACTTTATAAGATTCATTAGTTGGTTTATAAAAGATTTATTATTAGTGAGGAGGCAAGAAGGAAGTTTTCCTGAAAAGTATCATTTACATGTGTCACAATTGCAAAAAATAAAGGATTAATTTTGAAAATGGATAATTGTGCTTTTTGATTGATCAAAAAATGTTAACGATATTAATCCTTAAAACCTTAACTATTCTGGGAACATTTAGAGGTTATAGTGTGAAAAGATTATCACACAATACTTCATCTAAATATACACTTTCTATAATTTTAACAAAGTAAAGTGAATAATAATGTATGCTCATTTGTGTAAGGGATTCGAAACAATATATTTAAAATCTAAAAAAGATCAAGAAATACTCTCAGTTAAGTTGATTTGTCTAAAAGGTATAGGTCCTCATTTTTCAGTTATACAATTGAAATATATATTTTCTTATAGTAGGTTTTTACTGAGAACCTACCAGGGTTTAAAAAGATCAAGACACTATGTCTGACCTCTGAGAATCCACAACTTTATGAAAGAGAAAAATTCAGAAATAAATAAAAGTTGTGTGGATTTAGTTACATTACTTAACTGCTGAGATCAGTTTTTAAATCTGACTAATGCAATTATATGTATATGTGTGTGTATAATATGGATGCATTTATATAAAAATCCACTATATATAGTTTATACTGTACCTGTGTGGATGCTCAATAAATCAAATATGTTATACATTATATATTACTAATACTGTAATTGGCAGAGGATATATGTTTACAGGTTTATTACTAATATAATGCAAGTGTGTTAAAAGTATTTGAAGGGATATAAGGAATGTACATGCTAATGGAAAAAAGGAAATTTTGAGCATGGTCTGAAAGTGTAAGTGGCTGAGAGTAAGTTCTTCAGGTGAAGAAGAGAAGGGGGACATAATCTCTAGAAAATATAAAGAGTCCGGTATGGAAAGAAAAAAGGCAGGATGAACTACATCTGAGTTTGAGAGACTCAATAACTGACTTTCAATATTTATGATGCAGAAACTATATAACTTTATATCTGTCTGCCTAATTTGTAATTTTTATAACAATCATGGATTCATTTTAATCGGAAAAACAAAAATAAATGAAGGTAGGATGTGTTTTCTGTGAACTTCGAGTTGAGTGTTAGATTTCCTCAGAGATTTTGTTACCTTTGAATTGTCTTAACTACACACACTGTATGATATGTGTACTCTTTAGATTCTTTGGAGTGGGAAAGCAGGCATAAGGTTTGGAAAATACCTTCTGATTCAAAGTTTCTAATTCAGTGGCACCCAGTACTTTTCATAAACAATGCCCAGATTTAATCACTGTGATCATACTCTAAAGATAACATGTCTAAATATTCATCATTGACTCAGTTTACAATAGTTTCAAGTATGTATCCTTTCTTGTTTTCTATGGTATCTGTATGTGGATCTCTGTATTGTGTCTTGAAAACATACAGGTATAATAGTCCCATTTCACTTCGAGTCATTTTAGCATAGCCTATCTCTATTTGAGGATGGGCACTCACACAAACAGTTGTATTTTGAAGCAAGATGTTTGAACTGCATTCAAAGCAGTTAAAAGTTGAATGCAATGGGATTGTACTTAGAACTTGAGCAGCAGTAGCAGGTGCCAATATTTTAATAGTCCTAAGATGTGTTACATGAAACCAAGCTCATTAAAATCAGTTCAGCAGGAATGGCTGGGTACATACTCAGTATTTTGCTATGAGGACTCATTCTGTAGTTTAAATCACATCCTTGGCGTTAGAGTTTGCTTGTGGGAGATGATGAAAACCTAGTTTTCGCAAATGGAGCTTTTGTATGGGTGCAAACTTCAAAAAGAGTAATGCTTTACCTAAAAGCAAATTTTCTTATTCAGTTTCTAAATGCCCTTTGCCACTATTAAATGTTTTTGTTTTTTCAAAAGGTTTCTTTTGCTTCCATCACTGGTTATGCTTCATCTCTTATGAAAGCAAAATCACTTTTACTATTTAAAACATAATACAACATATATAAATATTGTTTAAAAAATGAAACAGCTATACTTGCCTTGACCTAGTGGAGAAATATCTTCAGAATTAGAAACCTGGATACTGTCTTTTCTAATATTGTCTCTAAGGATTAAAATTAAACTTAAAAATATTTTCCTAGTGAATTCTCAGTAAAGAATTTAGCAATTTCTTTAGAGGGAGAAACATTTCTTGGGATTGGATTAGGTGGCTCATGACACAATGGTAATAATTTTCCTTGTATTTTTGGATTACTTTGAAAAAATTGGGGAAATGAGCCAGTTGAAGACCCAGATGAAATATTGCCTCCTCCATGAAGTCTCCCTGATTCTTCCAATTTTTATATACTCATTTTATTGCTAACAACTGTCCCTTTTCAATGGTTAAATCTACTTAGAGATTAATTTATGAACTATGAATGGAAATGAGCCAATTGCTCCATCTTCTTTCTGGTAGTTAAGGCCCTTGGCCTAGATGCGTTACCACTGAAATATTAGATCTTAGGTCCTCCATATTTTACTATATGTACCTGACTACTGGGGTCTTCGAAGGAGCTGATGGTGTCCTGAGAGATACAAACATGGGAAAGCAAGCTTTCACGGATATTTCACTTGTATTTTTTACAGAATTTGATTTTTTAATTTAAGTTTTTCAGTGTTGTTCATACACACTTGTCTCCAGTTTCTGCCGACTTCTATAAGAGAGGCACTTGATCAAGGGCATCCCATGTTGGACTCCACAACCGTGACCTTGAAATAAAGCTTCCTGATATTTTCACTCAGAATCTAGAAGGGACAGTAAGAAAGGAAGCACTGCAGATCCATTTATATGCGTAGTTATTTGTTACATGGAAAAAATATTTTAATTATGAAAAAGGAGCAAATGACTTTAATTAAGCCTTTCACTGTTTTGCTTTGACATAATGAAATAGTCTTGTAATTTCCCTCTGCCTTCAATTCCACCTTTACACGTACTTCCGTTAGGATAACTTAAGAAAGCAGAAATCCAAGTATGACATAGACATTTCACATTCTGCTTCTCCCTTTCACTGCCCTAAACCTGAATACCACCAATGTAATAAACACAGTTTACTATTGCCTGCACACACCATGGCTTCTTCTATTTCTAGGCCATGGCAAACTCTGTTGTGCTCCGACTGTGGAAAATTCCTATGCACCAAATTTTCTGAGAGCAGTTCACATATCACCTCTGAGAAATCTTCCTTAATGGTTACAGACTGTCTCCTCTATTTTCGAAGCACTTAGTATATCTCTTATCAAATTTCATCAACATGATTTGCTTTCATGTCTGCCTCGCCAATGAGAAAGTGACCCTCTGGCAAAGAACATGTATGCTTTCTTTCTGGACCTTCTAATTTCTTCCCTTCCTCTCATAATGTAGCACGAGTAGGTTCTTATAAAAGATTTGTTGAATTAACTAACAGCATGCTTATCATAAAATAAGAAATTCCCTTTAAAATAATCTCTTTCTTTTGCATTGACCACTATTTTCTATTATCTTCTGTCATGTGAATGATGAGAGAAATAATTCAACAAGTGTTTATTGAAAGCCAGAAATGTACTGAACCTGGCTTTTTCTGGACAAGTGTATTAATGCAATGTTGTTGACAGTGATGAACTCTTGGTGCTTACCATGATCTGCTTAATAAGAGTTCATAGCTTTTCTCAAAAATCTCATCTGCTCGTACTGGGGAGACCCCAGAGATGTGTCTCATAGGCTGTCCATGTCCACATCATTCCATAATCTTTCACCCTGACCTTTCCTTGTTAATGTTGGCTGTACTTAGAGCCACTTGAGAATGGCATCTCACAAGTGCTATTTTGGCCAGTATCCGCAGTGACAATGCTAAGTCTGGTTCAAAAGGGTTTTTCTCCAATGTTTCCAGAGTTACAAATTCTGAAGTCTGTGAGCATTAAATGCAAATTGTGTTCCACACAAAAATCTGGAAAATGCTATTCCCCCATGTTCAGTAATGTGTTTAGTTACTGCATTCATTCCCTGGGGCCGCTGTGACAAAGTACCACAGGCTGAGTGGCTCAAAGTAACAGAAAGTTTTCCTCTCATGGTTTTGGAGGCTAAAAGTATGAAATCAATGTGCCAGCGGGCCATGATCCCCTCAAAGGCTCCAGAGAAGAATTTTTTCTTTCTTCCTTTAGCTTTTGGTGGTTGCTGGTAATCCTTGGCATTTGTGGGCTCATGGATGTGTCACTTCAATCTCTGCTTTCATCTCTATGTGGTCTTTTTATGTGGGAGGCTATATCTCTGTGTCCAAATTTCCCTCTCCTTATAAGGATGCAGTCATATTGGGATTAGGGCTTATTGTAACCTAGTGACCTCATCTCAACTTCATCACATCTGCACAAGCTCTCTTTCCAGATGTGACATTCACACGTTCCTGTGGGTGTGAATGTGGGCAGGGGCACTGTAGTCTTCAACCTCCGGTGTACTTTCCCAGGCCCTAACATTAGGGTGGTGTATGGTCCAGCCTTCTACTTCATCTATAGAGCTCCCTTCTAATATTTCATGGCTGGATCTGGACTAATCATTACTCTTATTTCTTAGACATTCTCGAAGATATACAGTCTTCTGGAAAGTTAAAATAATAGTGATAATACTAACGACCGCAACAAAAATCACCCCACTTTTCCTGCAAATGGACACAGCTACTGAGGGTTGTCAGAACAATGGAATCCCCATAGGATTTGGGACTCCTACTGCAGAACTAGCTTCAGAGAATTAAAGGCAAATAACACCTAATCCTCATCTCCCAGGGAAACTTAGTCCGGTTGGAGAACCAGAAGGTCATACAGTAATGCAATAAACACTATGACAGAGAAGTCTCAAGATCCTCGATGAGCCACAAGGGAGGCATTTAACCCTGCCCAGGTCAGTTCTGTGATGGTGTGGTCAAACAGGAGGCCAGGCAGATACATAAGGACTACATCTTGAAGAGCACCCCAATGTAGGCAAAGTGCATTCTTAGACAATGATAATGGAATAAGCATTGTAAAGAGGGAGTGAATGGATCTGATACAATGATTATTCTGGTGTCTGCAGGACAGGGGGATTACCAAGACCAGAAGAAGGAGGGGAATATGCAATAAACAAGAAATGGCGTACGTCTAGTAGGAATAGGGGTGAGTGACAGGAGGATGAGTTCAAATTCATTTAGGAACAATAGGTTGTCAAAGAGATGGAGGTAGGAAAATATCTCCACAACATCCCCAAATTTCAGCTTTGGAATTTTTACAGTCACTGGGACAGGAAATAAAGGAGGGAGGGCAGATTGGGAGGAACGATGAGTGTAATTCATTGCCACATCTTCAGGTTTAATTCCAATACTAAACACCACCTAGTAATCTCACTGAAGTACTTTTACTAGCAACTTTCAACTCCAGTGGAAATAATGCTTGAAAATGATTTACATTGAACAACCTTATTGGTTTTCTATGGCTGTTGTAACAAAGAACCACGAATGTGGTGGCTTAAAACAACAGAAATTAATTCTCTCACAGTTGTGGGGGCTGGAGGCCAACATCAAGGCCATGCTCTTTCTAGAGGAGGGTTCTTTCTTGTTCCCTCAGCATCCAGCTGCCCAGCTATTCCTGAGTTCCTGACTGCATAACTCCAATCGCTGCCTTTATCTTCAACTGCTTTCTCCTCTACACATTTCAAACATTTCTCTAATTTTCTTGAATTTAGGACCTGCCTGGAAAATCCAGGATGATCTCACCTTGACCTTCTTTATTTCTTTAATTAAATTTTTTTGGGTGACATTGGTTCATAAGATTACATAGGTTTCAAGTGAACGTTTCTATGATGTATGATCTATATATTGCATTGTGTGCCCACTACACAAAGTCAATTAATCTTCCATCACCATATGTTCGGCGCTCTCTACCCTTCACTACCCCCCTTCGTGCCCCTTCCCTCTGACAACCACCCTACCATTGTTGTCTGTGTCTATGAGGTTTTGTTTGTTTCTTTTTCATTTTTGTTCATTTTTTTAAATTTTATAACCCACACATGAATAAGATCATATGGTTCTTATGATCTGTTTTTTGTTTGACTTATTTCACTTGGCATGATGTTCTTAAGGTCCATCCATGTTGTCACAAATGGCAGTATTCCATCTTTTCTTATGACTGACACTTTTAATTTAATGACATCTGCAAAGACCTAATTAAATAAGATTACAAATGAGATCACATTATTTGGAAATATCTTTTGAGATAACCAGAATTCAACACATTATAGTAGGTATAATTTTAAAATTGAATTAATTGTTTTTATTTTGATGAATATGAAACTACAAATTTTACTAAGAAAACTTTTTTTTTCTACTCAGAGGAACTTTTCAGGTTTTTGTTTTATAGATACCCTCTTGCAAATCTCTAAAACGGGCTGTGGTTCTTGTAGATCTAATCATGTGATCTCTGTCCCCAAGGGATAAGGCAAATGTCATGTCAAGTGTGGATCTTGTCCTCTGAGTAGGTGGGAGCAGTTGCTGACTTACGTGGCTGTGACAATGAATGAGTAGGTGTATTCTAGGGACTGATACAGATCTCAGAATGCTATCCATTTCCTAAATTTCTCTTGGGAAATGATTCTACTCACATTCTTGACAGCTTTGAAGTTCACCCCCTATGGAAGTCCTAGTATTGTAGATGACACTAAATATACTCCTATAAATTAATCCAATTTAGCCAGTCAAGTCTGAGCCTGTCAGTCATTTTAAGATGCCTGGTTTCCTGACTAGATGACAGTGTTATGAGCTGTTGAAAATGAGTTTATTTACTGCCTTTTCAATTCTGTATATTTGTGAATACAATGATTGAATGTGCAGTACTTTCTAAGTCTTTCACGTTTATTCATTCAGTCAGTTGTTCAACTAACCTGTGTTAAGCACTTACTATGAATTCATCAAGAATGAACAAATCATTTTATTCATCTTTATATCTTCAAAGCCTAACATAATGGAAATCAGGACACATTTGACCAATGCATTATTGCTTCAATGAATAAATAAATCTTGCCTATGTGGTTGGGAAATCAAAAATAAATAACACTTTCTTAAACCCAAGGTGCTCATTTTAGAATAATATTTAATATATCATTATTCACATTTTCTGATTTGAAAGAACATAGAGACTGATAGAACAAAATAATGCCAATTAAAAATAAATAACTACAAATCAAATTAGTACCATTCTCATTAAAGGTGAGATCATATGGTATTTGTCCTTCAACACCTGGCTTATTTCACTCAGCATAATGCTTTCCAGTTCCATCCATGTTGTTGCAAAAGGTAGGAGCTCCTTCTTTCTTTCTGCTGCATAGAATTCCATTGTGTATATGTACCATAGTTTTTTTATCCATTCATTTACTGACGGGCACCTAGGTTGCTTCCAACTCTTGGCTATTGCAAATTGTGCTGCTATGAACAATGGGGTGCATATGTTCTTTGGGATTGGTGGTTTAGGGTTCTTAGGATACAATGCTAGCAGTGGAACTTTGGGGTCAAAAGGCAGGTCCAATTTTAGTTTTCTGAGAAAATTCCATACTGTTTTCCATAATGGTTGTACCAGTCTGCAATCCTACCAACAGTGGACCAGAGTCCCCTTTTCCCCACACCCTCTCGAACATTTGTTGTTTATTGCTTTGTTTATGATGGCCATTCTGACCGGTGTAAAGCGGTATCTCATTGTGGTTTTCATTTGCATCTCTCTGATAGCAAGCGATATTGAGCATCTCTTCATGTGACTCTGGATCCTCTGTAAGTCCTCCTTGGAGAAGTGTCTGTTCAAGTCCTTACCCCATTTTTTAATTGGGTTGCTTGTCTTAGAATGAAATCATGTGAGTTCTTTGTATATTTTGGAGATTAAACCTTTGTCTGAGGTATCATTGGCATATATGATTTCCCATACGGTTGGTTGTCTTTTTATTTTAATGCTGTTTTCTTTAGCCACACAGAAGTTTTTTATTTTGATGAGATCTCACCTTTAACAGGAAGCTAAACAACAAAACAAACAAGTAAAATATAACCAAAGACACTGAAATAGAGAACAGGCTGACAGTGACCAGAAGGAAGAGGGGAGGGAATTTCAGGGGGAAATAGGGGAGGGATTTAGAGGAACATATATAAAGGATACATGGACAACAACTGAGAAGGGTGGAAATGGGAGGGAGGGGGAGCACGAGGGGGGGGTGGGATGGGAATAATAGACAGAAAACTGTACTTGAAAAATAATTAAATAAATTAAAAAATAGTACCATTCTCACTGGTGTGGTTGAAAAAATGTAGTTTACTAAGATAACTGCAAATACCTTTCAAACAAAAGAATTAACTTGAGAAGATCTTAAAAACAAGATAGATACATATGTTTGTCAATTATTTATTCATTTCTCTATCTATGCATTCATCAAATAGTTTCTAATTATCTACTTTACTTAAGGCTCTTTGCCAATAGTACTGGTTATGATACTGTTTTGCAATCTTTTGTGTTAAGGAATAATGCTAATTTTCTTGATTAGGAAAGGCTTTTGACTTTAGTTTTGGTAATGACATTTAAATTAAAAAGAAAGCTTGAGCATATCATATACTTTACTATCAAATAACTATAGAATTGGTCAAGGAGCTATTTTTAATAATTATGCCCTTCATATCTTTATCTAGTAACTTCAATTTATCACAGATATAAGTATAAAATCTATTTGTTTAGATTGTATAGTGCTTCAGGATTGGATAAATATACACTATCAATATGAAGACTATTGATTTAACAACTCTCTTATTTGTGCCAAATAATATAAAATCATTAGCAAAGTAGAAAAATATACCTAGAAGGAAGGCATATGGGTTGACTAGAACTAAATTTTTTTTTTTATGTAGCAGATTTTTCTTTCTACTAATTTAAAAGCATAAAGGTTGACAATGGAGTATTTCCTTTGATATATAATTATATTCAGATATGAATGCTAAAAAGGTAGTTCACCATAAGAGTTCAGAATATATAGTTGTTTTGTGATATTATAATAACAATGGAATAAAAAGTAAAGAGGACCGATAGGTTAATATTTCTTTGCGGTTTTATATACTTTTAAGACAGAATAATATATATTACAAATATTTTTCTGATGAATCTTAAATGATTTCTTTGCAGACAGAAAAATAAATCTGAGTTCTACCATAAGTAATCAGATAGATTATTTGCCAATTCAACCATATTTTTATAACTTCTCTCTTAATTAATGTTTTAAGAATTAAATGATTTAATATAAGTAATCAGTCTGGTGCAGTAAGAGCAATCAATAAATGTTAGCTACTGACCGCTTATTGCTATTAACATTATTACTGTTAACACTTGTGGTATACATAACTGTATTTCAGCAAATCTGAAGCCACTTGTTTTAACTTGAATTATTATTTTAGGTGATAAAGGAAATTCTACTAAATAAGTTGTGATACTACAATGCTCTCTTATCACCAGTTTTAGTATGCATTCCCAATCTCTATGAAGTTAAAGTATGAAGGGATATACAGATTAAAATTGGTGAAGTATAGTAATATTTCAGTGAATACATTGGCAATGGGATTCTTCTTTTCTCTGTTCAACTGGCAAGATACGTAAGACTGGACACTTGCTGTCATAACATAGTGTTTGCTTTGTTGTTCAGTCCAGAGACATTGGGAACACTGGGCATGATATGAAACCTGGCAGATTGCTGTTTCCAAGCCACAAAGTATAAGCCAGGGGCAACAAGTCATCTATTAATACACTTATTTGACTGTCTTTTAGGTTTTAGAATTTTAAAAATTAAGTTAAATTTGATGTCCTTTGACCTCATTGCATATTATAGAACTTTGAAGTGAATATTATTGTAATACAGGATTTATTAATTCAGGTATTTCTAAGTTTGCTGTTATATAGAGAAGCATTTTGTAAAAAAAAAACTTTATGGGTATAATTTAATAAGACAGATTAAACTGTTTTATATACTTACCTTCAAAATGTTCAAGTTAATTTTCCTAGGGTAAAGAATAGTCAGAAAGATCCTGGCATTTACAGTCTTCTAAATACCTCCAAATGCTATTTTATCCCAAACATTCAAATAATATTCTCTATTAGTGCCATTGGTCAGGTAATGATTTTTTTATCATGCATTTTACAGCTCAAGTCAGTTTATAATGCCCATACAGGTTTAACTTAAGTTGGCCTTTTTTAGAGACAGATCATAGTTTTATAGAAGCACTTTTTCCCCATTTTAATTTTAGGTTATCTTTAACATGTGGCAACAATAAAATATATAAAATAAAATTTGGCCCAATAACCTGGATAAAAGGTTATGCTTATTTTAAAATCTACTTTTATATATTTTACCACATAAATCCATCAGTTATTGCTACTCTTCTGTAAGAGGGTACTCTGGACTTCATGTGGAATTCCCACTAAATCTTTCACCTCCACTCTGTGTGTGTACTTTCTGCCCCCAAATTCCTTGTCTGATCAACTGATGACCAGCTTTAGGGATGATCTCCTCTGGGAAGCCTCGTTTGATTGTCCTCGGTACCTAGACTGGGTGCTCTGTAACCACCTGCTAGGACAGAACATCATGTTATTTGTCATGTCCTGTTTCCAATGATTGTGTATCTAGTTTTTATCTTATTATTTCTAACTAGAACTTTGTAGATGTCCAATAAACACATATTTGAATGCAGAAATCAATGGTTTTAGAACCCAGTTCTCCATTACTCTGCTCTAAAATGTGGTTATGTAGATATTCTGGGTCTTCCCTCTGCAGATCTTAGCTACAAGTTCTGCTTTGTAGCCAACTCCAGTTAGCCAGGCATAATTTGGACTCATGCTCAAGAGAACTTCATACTTTCTAAATACTTTCTTTATTTTAATGTTGAACTAAAGGAACTCTATATGTTAGTGTCTGCTGTGTTTTATGTATGGAGCTAAAAGCAAAATATTTTTCTGTAGTTGATAATTTAATATATACTCATTGAAGCTAATTCAATTGCATAGCTGATGTTGAGATGGCATATATTAAATAAACAACAATTAGGAGATATGTAAATAAAGTATTAAGTAAGGACCTATGAGAAATAGGGAAAAAATAAAATTAGTGAAAAGACATTCCAGACTTCTACCTTACTGATATAATTAAAAGTGGTTTGGTTAAATAATTCAATCTCAAAAGGAAAGATAAATATTTGTGGAATATCAGATGGGCTCAGACGGGAATGGTGTTAGCATGCAAGTCAAATTTTAATACATAGTTAAGGTATGTAGTAACTTAAAGATTAATTGAATTGATGAACACGTCTCTGTGGTGTTGCAGGAACAGGCCTGTCTCCAACTATTCTGCCATGGCTGCTCTGGTCTTGAACGCGTTAGGAATTTACTCTCATGTTGCTTTTCTTTTAACCCAGTGCCAGGTAATAGAAATATCAAAGTTTTGAGATGGATACAACAAGTTTAAAAAATAAAATCAATAAATTTAGAAGACTGGCTTAGAAATTGTTCCCTAGAAATGAATTGGCAGACAATGAAAACCCAGGTGAGTCCCCCGTACCCCCATAAAGCTGTTAGTCTGTTCCATGAATCTATACCTCTGTTTCTATTTTGCTCACTGGTTTACTGTGCTCATTAGATAACAGGAGGTGAAGGGATTAGCTGAACATATCCACCAGCCACATAGGCACAGAGGACAGTGTGGTGGTGGTCTGAGGGCTGGGGGTCAGTGGTGAGTGGAGGGAGGCAAAGGGAGGGGGAATGGGACATCAGTAATAGTGTCAACAATAAAAATAAAGTTAATAAAGTAAAAAAAAAAGTATTTTGTTCGAAATAAAGTTATAACACCACTGCCTCACCTAAAATGAAAGAAAGAGAGAGAGAGAAAGAAAGGAAAGAAGGAAGGAAGGAAGGAAGGAAGGAAGGAAGGAAGGAAGGAAGGAGGAAGGAAGGAGGAAGGAAGGAAGGAAGGAAGGAGGAAGGAAGGAAGGAAGGAAGGAAGGAAGGTAGGAAGAGAAAGAAAGAAAGGCCAGTTGACAGGAATAGGGAATCATTTCAAGACAAGAGAATTTTATGGCTCAAGATTTTAAGACTATTTAAGTATCAAGAAGAGTCAGGATCCCTATAGAATCTAATGTGGTTCATACTAACATGTTTACTCACTTTGGCAGAGGCAAAAATAAAATGTCTTTCTAAAAATTTAGGTGTGTCTTATTTAGTGAGGGATGTTATGTTTCTGAAAGTAGGGTCAGAAGTTTGCTGAATGAGTGATTCAGTTTGGTAATTCAGAATACTGCCTGAAAGGCAAAGATTCAAAATCTGTTTTACTTATACATGGACAATATTGTTTATGTTTTGCTCTTTGTGTCATTTTACCCACTCTACAAATATCTGTTTTATGGTTTCCATTTCCCAAATTTTACCTTCTATAATAACAACACCCAGTATCACTACAGATTATTTTTATCTGGATTATTAAGCAATATCCATGAATAATTTTGCCAGGAGTCGCCATACCAGTAGTTAACATTTATCAAACAATTATGGAAGACCAATAGTGTGCTCACTACCTGATCTACATGGATTATCTCATTTGCAACAACCCCAGCGTGCAGAGACTTGCACTATCATCTCTACTGAGGCAACTGGAAAGCAGGAAGCTTGTGAACACATCATCCCAGTTAAAAATCCTAGTCTTTTTGTCTCTAAACCCTGAATACTGGATCACTGTGCCCTATCATGAAAGCACTCTGGGCTGAGATGTGGACAAGGAAAATTAAAATCTAGTCTTTCACACACAGCTTTTTGAATGTGTGAAACTAAATTACTCATCTTTGTAATTTACTACTGCTCTTTCTATGTTTGTGGTTAAGTTATAATGATGTTAATTTGACTTGATGTGTTAAAAATTGACTTAGATGTAGGGAAGGATCCCTCCCTCTTTGTCTTCATTTTCCTTTAGCTCCTCTGACTAAGATAGGAAATCTGGAAACAAAGCGAGGAGGAAAATTATTATAAATCTGCCAAGCATTATGGTTCAATGATTCTAATGTTCTTATTCATCAAAAATTATGCCCGAATTAAAAATAGAAAGGCAATAAAGTAC
Organism: Sturnira hondurensis; assembly: GCF_014824575.4. Lineage (NCBI taxonomy): Eukaryota > Metazoa > Chordata > Mammalia > Chiroptera > Phyllostomidae > Sturnira > Sturnira hondurensis. Next base: position 2,170,335 of record NW_028076312.1, read on the forward strand.
TTACTAGTCACTGTTCACTGATGAACCAAGAATTTAAGTATCTGTTTGCCGAGATTTAAGTGATTTGATAGAAACAAGATATGGATTTAGTCATTACTGGTTTTCACACAATGATGGTAATTAAAGACACTTGCTGGGATTAGATTTCAAAATGAAAAAAATCCAATGTCAATGGTACCTTGAGTTTTTCACAAAGTTTTGAATCTCTTCAACTAAGTTTCATTGGATTTCTTGAACAATTTATGTAACATGTTTTGGCATTCTTTGATCCATGCTTCTAATTTCTCTCTCACTTTTTAGGGTATTACCATTTTCCTAGATAATTAACATAGAAACATTATTTATTCTTTCTTGCCTTTTTACTATCCCTCTACTCCACATCTAAATACTTACCTCCAAAATATCTCATCATTCAATATTTTCCCTCCTCTCACTCTTTCTCTCATTGTTCTTCTCTTGAGTCTATCTGCTTTGTGATTAGATTTCTGTTTTGATTTCTAAACTGTCTTCTTCTCCTGAAAGGCAGTCTGCAAAACTATGTTTATTGTTCCTAAAATAATTGTTTTAGTATGTCACTCTCCTCCTCAAATCCCTGTACTGACTCAAGTTGAACAGCAACATGATATAGCCCAAGTTCCTTTTTTTAAATTTATTTTATATTTTATTATTTATTTTTAAGACTTTTAAAATTGTTCTTCTATTACAGTTGTCCCAATTTTCTCCTATTCATTCCCCCTGTCTTGCCCACCCCCCACTCCCACAATCAATCCCCACCCCCTTGACCACGTTCATGTGTCATTTATAATTGTTCTTTAAGTATTCCCTTCCCCTTCTTTCCTCTTTTATTCCCTTTCCCCTCCCCTCTGGTTAATGTCAGTTTATTTCTTGTTTCCATGCCTCTGGTTCTACTTTGCTCATTTGTTTGTGCACTAGGTTCCTGTTATAGGTAAGATCATATGGTATTTGTCTTTCACTGCCTGATTCATTTCACTTAGCATAATACTCTCCAGTTCCATTCATGCTGTCACATAAGGTAGAAGTTCCTTCTTTCTTTCTGCTGCATGGTATTTCACTGTGTAAATACCATGACACCATTTTTTATCTGCTTATCTACTGATGGGCACTTAAGCTGTTTCCAGCACTTGGGTATTGTAAATTGTGCTGTTATGAACGTTAGGGTGCATAAATTCTTTTGAATTGGTGTTTCAGCATTCTTAAGTTATACTCCCAGCAGTGAAATTGATGGGTCAAAATACACTTCTGTTTTTTTAGTTTTTTGAGGAAATTCTATGCTGTTTTCCACAGTGGCTGCACCAGTCTGCATTCCCACCAGTAGTGCACCAGGGTTCCCTTATCTCCACATTCTTGCTAGCACTTTTTTGTTGATTTACTTATGATGGGCATTCTTACAGGTGTGAAGTGATATCTCATTGTGGTTTTAATTTGCATCTCTCTGATGGCTAGTAATGTTAAGCATCTCTTCGTATGTCTATGGGCCATCTGTATGCCCCCCTTGGAGAAGTGTCAATTCAGGTCACTTGCACATTTTTAATTGGGTTGTTTATCTTCCTTATGTTGAATCATATGAGTTCCCTATATATTTTGGATATCAAACCCTTGTCCAGTGCACCATTGGCAAATATGTTATCTTATATGGTCAGTTCCCTTTTCATTTTAATGATGGCTTCTTTAACCATACAGAAGCTTGTTAATTTGATATAGGCCCATTTGTTTATTTTTTTTCTTTATTTCCCTTGCCTAGGAGATAATATGGGCAAAAATATTGCTGTGTGGGATATCTGAAAGTTTCCTGCCTCTGTTTTCTTTTAAGACTTTTATGGTGTCATGACTTATATTTAAATCTTTTATCCATTTTGAGTTTATTCTGGTGTACAGTGTAAGTTGGGGGACTAGTTTTATTTTTTATATGTACCAGTCTAGTTCTCCCAACACCATTTGTTGAATAGACTGCTTTTATCCCATTGTATGCTCATGCCCCTTTTGTCAAATATTAGTTGATCAAATACAGACATGGGTTTATTTCTAGGCTCTCTATCTGTTCCACTGATCTATATGTTTGTTCTTATCCCAGTGCCATAATGTTTTGATTCCAGTTGACTTATAGTATAGTTTAAGGTCAGGTATTGTGATCCCTCCTAGTTTGTTCTTCTTCCTCAGGATTGCTGAGGCTACTCAATGTTTTTTTGTTATTTTATATAAATTTTTGAAATGTTTGCTCTAGATCTGTGAAATCTGTTATTAGTATTTTAATAGAAATTGTGTTGAATCTATAAATTGCTTTGGGTAGTATGGACATTTTAATGATGTTAATTCTTCCAATTCATGAATACAATATATACTTTCATTTATTTGTATCTTCCTTAATTTCTTTCTTCAGTGTTCTATAGTTTTCCCTCCTTGGTCAAATGTATTCTTGGTACTTTATTTTTCTTGCTGCTATAGTAAATGGGATTTTTTTTCCCAAAGAAAAAAACTAATCTTTATCACAAAGATTAGTTTATCTTTGTGATATTTCATTACCAGTGTACAAAAATGCCATAATTTCTGAATATTGACTTTGCATCCCACTTTTTTCCAAATGCATTTATAACATCAAATAGTTTTATGTTGGAGAATCTAAGGTTTTCTGTTACATTGTCATGTCATCTGTGAATATGACAATTTTACTTTCCCCTTTCCAAGTTGGGTGCCTTTTATTTCTTTTTCTTGTCTGATTGTTGTGGCTAGGATTTCCAATACTATGTTGAATAGAAGTGGTGAGAGCAGACACACTTGTCTTGTTCCTGATCTTTATGGGGAAATTTTTTATTTTTGCCTGTTGAATATAATGTTGGCTGTGGTTTCTCATATATTGCCTTTATTATGTTGACGTATGCTCCCTCTACTCCCACTTTGCTAAGTGCTTTTATGATAAATGGGTGCTGGGTTTTATCAAATGCCTTTTCAGCATCTATTGATATGATCATATGATTTCCCCCCTTCATGTTGTTTATGTGGTGTATTAGTTTAGGATACTATTCAAAGTCTTCCATAATCTACCTTCAACTTTTCCAAGTCTATGTCCTGCTAGTATTTTATGTTTGATTTTTATAACTTCCATTTTTTAACTTAAAATATTCCCTGGGCTTGTTTTAATACTTAATAAATGGTGGTTAAATTAAACAATGATTAATTAAACAATAAATTGTCAAATTAAACAATGATAACAGTAGAAGTTTGATAGTCAGCATAAACCTATTCCTTTTACAGTAATAGGGTAATAGTTGCTAAAGTCATAGGCTCTATAGTTACTATGCCTCTGTTCAAATTTCACTTCTAAAATGTCTTTGCTTATGACTTTGATCTAATTAGTTGCTTTGCTTTCAGCTTCTTCATCTGTAAAATTGAATGAATGATATGATGATACCATAATCATTTAACAAGATTAAGTGTTCTACCACCTAGCACAATAATATGTGCACAGTAAACTCTAAATGTTAGTTGGTAGTATGTATTTTATTGTAGTTTTGAATATTCTTTTTAAGGTCTAAATATTTTTCTCTTTATATTCAGTGTTTTATAACTTTATTTTGTTAGAACTCCAACTGTGCCCACCCCCTTTATTTTTTTCATTTTGGATTGGGGGTGTCGTGACAATAAGGAACAAATAAAAAGCTCTTATCTTTTCTAGCTCATTTTGGGGATTTTAATTAGTACTTATAGATCTATTTTTCATGTCTCTTTTTGCATGCTATTATATTTTTCTCCCAGCATATTGATTTATAGCTCAGACTTCCATTTTAGTATTTGTCTTACCATTGCACCTTATTTTTTGCCTTTTAACTGATCAATGGAGATTTTTGTTTTGACAATCATTTTTCAAATTTCTAAGACTTCTATTTTTTTCTTCATAACCAACTATTATTTCTTTCTGAAAATAATGACATTCTCTTGACTCCCCCAAAATGTTTATTATGTTTATTCTCAAACTTTTCTTTCTTTTTTTACTATTAATTGTTTGTCGGTTGCCTGTCTTATAAAGACCACTTTTCCTCAAATATTTGCTATGTTGTATGCTCATATTATTCTTATAATTTATTTTCGTTATAATTTGCCATTCGATGTCAGTTTATCTCAGGATGAGATTGGCTGCTGTCCTCTGCTCATCGTAAGCATACAGGTCTGGGAACAGCGTGATAATGTGCTGCTATACCTGACTTCAAATAGAGTACATTTTATCCCCCCAAAGAAACTTCTTGTTCTGAACTCTGTACTGTGTATCAGCTGGTCTATCTTGCAGAAACCTTGAACCACTGGGAGATCTGGAACCCCTCTCCTGCATGCCTTTTAGGTTCCTGCTTTCTTAGAACTATCACTAGAGTTGATTTTATCTGCTTTCTAGTTTCTAGAAACTTGTGTTATATTTTGTCTTATGAATATCTGTCCCATATTAGCCTTATTTATCTTAGCACCTTCTTTTGGTCATATAATGGGAGCTGTCTGTAGGAAGAGAGGAGACCATTGTGCCCTCTTGATACAGGGTTATTACTTATCATGTTTCTCCCCTAGTGTTTATATATTAATAGTCAAATTTGTGCATTTTTAAAGAAATTGACCTATAAATGTTTGCCAAAGTTATAAGAGGCAAATTGCAAGATACTGCCAAATGTGCATGCATTAAGGGTCACACTGGGGAAATGAGGCTGAATTAATCTTATTTGCTTCTCCATTGTAACAATTTAAGTGCATTTCCTTCTGAGGCTGGGTATGGACAGTCTGTTGCCTCACAAGTTATTGGTAATTGTTAGATGAAACAATCTGTACACAGTTTCAATGCTTCATAACATTTCTTTCATAACAAGAAAAAAGATGCTATTCCATCTTGTTCTAATTTTTTCTTGCTGTCCTTTTGAAGGTTTTTATTTCTGGGCTGAGCTCTGTCAGGGAAGGATAAACAAATAGCTTCTATTCTTTTTAAAATGTGGTTTCCATTTAAGCTACACTGTACATATCACATATCCCTGTGGTAATGAGCTATTAAGGATTGTACTAATAGCGGTTTAGTAGCCGTAGCTGAGGATTTCCCTAGCAGTAAATGAAGTTTCCTTGGTTATTAGGCAGAAATCCTTGCTTAGCCTCTTAGCACAAGTGACACTGATTAATGGCTGTGGGAGATAAATAATGTTCCCAGGGAACAAACATAACAGCCTAGGAAACCATTCAAATCTAAGGCAGAAAACAGAGAATTCTGATATATTGGGAAAGACACAGTAATCTCAGGACAATATGAGCAGTAAAAACAAATAACTGAACTTGATGTAATTAAAAAGTTTAGAGGTACATTCTGTTGGTATGAAGTGAAGCAATGATCCTTTCCTTCAAACACTACATATCTGGAAATAAAAATGAGAGCCTGAAACAATTGTTTGTGGAAGCAAGTTAATAACTCTTTAAATCTAGTAGATATAAGATTTAAATTAATATTTGCCAACCAGAATAAAAAATAATCTAATAGTATAGGGAATATTTAAGTAAAATTTATGTTTGAAACACATTCAATATTTTGAAAAGCCATCTTTAAAAGTTTATGTATTTGGAATAATATTTATTTTCCACTGAAATATAACATATAAAAATGAGAAATGCCAAAATATTTTCTCTGTCTAAAATGTGAATAAGGTATTCATTGCTGGATATAATTGATTTTTTCTACAGTTAGCACAAACCTAAATTTTCTGATCTTTTTTTAATATTCAGAGTCAATATTACATATAATATTATGATAATGCATAATGCTTATCTCCTTACATAACTACGTGTATGTTGTAAAGTATATTTATATATGCGATTCTATTTACACAATGATTTTGATAGATGTTTTGACTTTGTTAACCATATTGTTCTTAACTTTTGAACATCAGTCAATGCAGAATGCAGCTTTAGCAGGATTGACCATGTCGCTTTGCTAAATGGCAACATTCACTCTGGTTTGCTGATAGGTTCCTAATTCAGAATTAGTTGTGACCCTGACTGTTATTGGCTGCAGTGCGGAGCATAAATGATCGCTAAAGAAAGGAAGATACAACATCCCCTTCTTCCTTCTTTCAGGCCTTCCTGCATCTCATCGCTTCACCACCAGCTGATTCCCTGGTTATCAGTAGCAGAAATCTGCGGTAGTGGCAGCCAATGATAATTCAAAACCATTCCTGAATGTTGTGCATATCCACCCAGCACAGGAAAAATTTGTATTATTTCTAACCCTTCATTTCTCCAAGGTCCATGTTATATACCTGGCCATTTAAATTCAATGTCACTATAATAACGCCTGGGCTATATAATATGAGGGTCAGTCTTAGACTCAAATATCGAAATATTGACAGATATCAAAGTAAAGTTATCTAATGCATTTCTCCTTTCTTACTGACATAAAAAACATGAAAGATAAGTGCTAGTAATAATTTCTTTCTTAATTTTTAAAAGCGAGGTTATGAAGTCTTCCTGTTCAGTCAATCAACGTCCTAATATTAGAAATGATACATAACAGATGTTTGAAAGAAATTATGAAATCCCTCAAATATTCTGTACTGTCCTGCGACTAGAGACAACACATAGCATTTCATTTCCAGAGGGTCATATTAAAGGGTCTAATTTTAGGGATTTTTTTTTAAAAAGAGACAAAAATGAATTAATAATTGACTCGTCACTGACCATCAAACTAAACTTTTTAGAGTTAGAATCTTTAGCAAAATGTACAAGTAAGATGGTTTTAACCCTAAAATATTAGCACATTTAGAAAAGAGAAGTTGGTCTCCAACAAAAATACAATTTACACATAGTAGCAAAAGAAATGAAAGCGAAACAGCCCATTCACAGTGACGCTATTTCAGTGTATAAATGAGCATGATGACTTTACAGAGCAACACACCTTGGGGCTGTGCATATGCTGTTTTGCACAGGATTTATTCCATTCTATTGGTTCCTCTTCTGGACTCAGTTGTTTAACTTAACATTGCCCTTCGTTCAAGGCACTTGCAACTGTTGAGATTAAATGGAGCGAGGGGGTCTGACCTATTCAGAAGTGCTCAAGACTTACCAAGAGACCACTGCTGATTTTTAAAAAATAGGCAGAAAGAGGGTATTTTCTGTAGTGACTTGGCCAAGGGAAGTTACATTACTATTTTGTATAGCACGACCCAAGAGACTGAATTCTATAAAAGCAAAAAAGGAAGCTAATAGAAAATTGATTTATGTTATAATTTAAAAGGTAATTAATTATAATTACTTATTTTATCGCAAAATCAATTACTAATATATTTTGTCATTTTAATTAAGTCAGTCAATAAAATCAGATAATCGAGAGGCATAGCTATATGAGAAAACTAATTTTCCCATATAATAAAGTCTGCAGTAGGTCAGAAAAGATTATACTATCAGTTATTAAATACTCATAAAATCTAATTACATCTCAATGGAAATATTTTTGTTAATTTAATTAAAATAAAATATTCTAAGAAATGAAAAAATAGAGCATGGGATATAACCATACATTTTCATGGTAAACATTTTTTGTTAAATGCTTAAATATTAAGTAATACTCGAAGCTTTTATTATTTTGCTCCCCATTGTATAAAGAAAATTTGACACAAATGTAATCGTAGTTATGACTTACAGTGATGAAAGATTCATAATGAGAGATTATATAGTACATCACAGTATAAAGAATAATATGTTTATAGCTCATTTAATCCCCACCACCAGCCCAAGTATTATGATTGTGAAATTACTTGTGAAGAAATTATAGTTAGACTTCTAATTTGTTTATACACACAGAGGCGCTAAACTGACCATTAACATTTGTTAGAGAGCTCTTACTCCAAAAGACTAGTGTCATTTCACGTCCTAAGCAAGGAAACAAAAGCTTCTCTTACATTTTTTTAAACTAATTATTTATCTAACAGAGTCTGTACTGTTTTAGGTCATGAATGATTTCCAGTAGAAAGCATATTGGCAACTTTTAGGTATATTTGAACTTAATACCTATTGCACTCTACCTAAACTCAGATGTGTGTGTGTATAGAATAATCTCAAGATTGGTACAATATATGAAAACAATCCATAATATTTAGATTTCAGATGGAAATGGAGAAATAAATAGATTAAATACTTATCAATTTTATGTTATACTGGGCATTAAACCAGATAATACAGGCTAAGACAGCCAACCGGGCTGTTTCCGGTACTCAGTAAATGCATTAGTTTATATTTGGTCTGTAGTAGGAGAAAGGTGGGGAGGCATGGGGACAGAGAGAAATAGAGAGAATGAGAAAGAGAGAATAGATACCTGTTTTCCTATGACAGACCATTTATATCTGTACACTAACAGACTGAGATTGAGAAACAACTGATGGATTATCATTAAATCACCCTATAATGTAATTATGAATAAGGTTATCAACACTGCACCAATAGTATCGCATCTTTTCAGGAGTGTTTGATGACAATGTTTATAAACACTTAGGATATATAGAATTTATTATCAAATATAGATACATAGATGTCACATGTCTTCAACATCAAAATATAGTATTTGACATGAAAATTGTATTTTTATAATAATTAAACTGTTGAATTATAATGCCCTACGAACCATAATGTTACTTATTAAAATTATTCTGCTCACTTTAAGGAGTACATTGGTAAAAACCTATGCCCACTAACTATACTAAATATAAATATTCCTCCTGCATGAGATCTTTTAAAAGTGATAATAATATGCACACAGATATGTTCATATACATGCATGTGCACATACATGTACCACTCAGCACCGCCACCACACATGGTAATACGATGGCTCCCAAGAGATTACAAAATGTTTAATTACTTTACTGTTTGAGTGTTTATTAGTATGTCTCAACTTTAGTTAATCTTCTTTCTATAATACGTTGACATGAATATTTGAAAAAAAGAAAGTTTGGGACAATCCAATTAGATATATTAATCTAGTTTCATCATGTTTTTAGCCAATTTATTAAGCCAGTCAGCAAAAAGACAAATACCATATGATCTCATTTATATGTGGAATCTAATGAACGAAATAAACTGACAAACAGAAAAGAAACAGAGGCAGAGCTATACAAAGTAGACTGTAGATGTCAGAGGGGAGATTGGAGGGGAGATTGACACTAATACAATCTGTATTAGTGTCAATGATAAAAGTAAAAAAATAAAATAAATTATTCCATATTTTAAAGAACAAATCCTCATTAGCTCATGCTTATTTGGTAATTGGTTGAAGACTGACTTTTATAAATATACAATTAGCTCACTTTGATTTTAATGTTTAGCAGTTTTCCATGTATTTATTAAGATACATGTGCCTCCTTTTGTAAACTTTTATAGCCAGTTTCAATTTTAATACCTTTGATCCTTTGAATTTTTACTGAGAACTCAAGATGTTATATTTTGGGTAGGTTACTTGCTACAGTTATATATATATATATATATATATATATATATATATATATATACNTGGATGACAGAAGGTGAAGGGATTGGGCAAAGAACATACATGCATAACCCACAGACATAGTCAGCAGTGTGGTGTTGGCAGGAGGGAAGGGAGGTGGGGGACGGGTGGAGACGGGTGGAGTGGGGTCAATGGGGGCATCTGTATTAGTGTCAGTGATAAAAGTAAAAAAATAAAATAAATTATTCCATATTTTAAAGAACAAATCCTCATTAGCTCATGCTTATTTGGTAATTGGTTGAAGACTGACTTTTATAAATATACAATTAGCTCACTTTGATTTTAATGTTTAGCAGTTTTCCATGTATTTATTAAGATACATGTGCCTCCTTTTGTAAACTTTTATAGCCAGTTTCAATTTTAATACCTTTGATCCTTTGAATTTTTACTGAGAACTCAAGATGTTATATTTTGGGTAGGTTACTTGCTACAGTTTTATATATATATATATATATATATATATATATATATACACACACACACAAGTATTTATATATACTTTTATATATAAATATATATGTATTTTAATTGCAAGTTACCAGAGGACCTAGTAAATTTTTTAAAGTAAACAGTAGTAAATTGATGAAGCTTGTCTGATAATGGAATGAATCAATGTTCTTTGAATTTTAGAATGCTTAAGCAGAAAGGAATTTGGTCTATCACTTCTTTCTAGATCAAAGGACAAAGACACTCGTCTATATTTGAAGTTAAGGCAGCAAATTGGTGATTCACATGAAAGAATCTGGACACATAGGCCCATATACCCTCTTCGCCTATTTCTTCAGTTGGCCAGACTGGAAACTGCCGATTTCCCATTTTTTTTCTGCCATCACCCTCTGCTTCATGGCTAGACACAGTGCGGGGCCATGCCCAGACCTTTAGCCCTGAAAAAGAATTGACTGTCCATGTTACAAATGCACTGGAGGCCTCCTTTTAGTCTTTTCTGGCATCCAGAACCCATCTCAGTTTGAGCAAGACATTGATGGTTTATATCGTGATTGATTAAATGGAACATGTCTGACCACACAGGGGGGCCAGCCTCAGGGAGACTCTCCTCTCATTACTGACACATACAGGGAAATGACTGACGGGTGACATAGCCATGCACAGGCTCCTTTTGCTCTACAAATAACTCTTACTGCAAACTAAGGGAATAAACCGAAGGTCTGAATAATCATGATTTGCCCGTAAGAACTGTGTTATCTAGAAATATTGTTTAAAAACCCATGGACTTAAACAAATATTTTAATGCTTTTTGTTTTGTCTGAGCAAGTAAACTCACACATAAGAAAAACCTTAATTACATTTTAACAGTGGGTGCTTTCAGTTTCTCATGGTGTTCCTCTGGTTAAATACACATGATAATCATTCCCTGTGGGTAATATCTTGTTATAAACACTCTACCAGCTTTCATTCTTAAATTAGGATGAGAAAATATCCAAAATTTTGTTCAGTTTTGAATAATGCCCAATGAAGTAATATATTCTATTATCAATAGTTATCAGAAGCTGATAATAAAATTAAAATATTAATATCTAAAATTAATTTGTTTTTTTGCCATATAAAAATAAGGATAAACCAAAATTTTATATTCATAAAACCAAATGGAAACTTGCATACAAATGATAAAAAATAAAATTCTACCAGAAAAGACCTACCTGGTAAGATCATTTAAAATTATTTTTAGAATACTAAAAATACAATGATACTAATTAGTGTCTGCCCTGACAGTCTCCAAAGCTAAAAATGTTTTCTATAGAACTAACATCTCTATTAGGATGGCAAGGCAAAGATTGTATTGATTCTGGTGTATACTGAATAATTTAATGGACCAAAATAAGTATACCATATTCTAATAGAACCTATTAAATTGGCCACTGTGGATATCACATGTTTTTAACTTCCTTCATGACTAACTTATTCCAGAGTATTTCCTGAACCCCTGGTACATATATGCACTATCATGGAAAAATTATGGGAGTATACAATACAAACGCTTTTCTCTCTCTTTTTCTTTTCATTGTCAGTCTATTACTGTTGTGTCACAATTTTTCCCCCTGTGACCTCCTCTGCCCAGGCCCAGCCCTGTTCCGGCAATCAATCCCCACACCATTGTCCATGTCCATCAGTTATTCACATGTGTTCTTTGACTAGTCCCTTCCCTTTCTTTCCATGATTATTTTCCTCCCCACTCTCTTCTGGCCACTGTCAGTTTATTCCATATTTCCATGTCTCTGGTTCTACTTTGCTCATTAATTTACTTTATTCATTAGATCCCTTTTATAAGTGAGATCATATGATATTTGTCTCTTACCAACCGGCTTATTTCACTTAGCATGATATTCTCCATTTTCATCCATGCTGTCTCAAAAGGTGGGAGTTCCTTCTTTCTTTCTGCTGTGTAGTGTTCCATCGTGTAAATGTACCACAGTTTTTTTGATCCACTCAATTACTGATGGGCACTTAGGCTGTTTCCAGCACTTGGCTATTATAAATAGTACTGCTATGAACGTAGGGGTATATAAGTTCTTTTGAATTGGTATTTGGGGATTCTTAGTTGCATAAGTTCTTAGGTGCATAAGTTCTTTTGAATTGGTGTTTTGGGGTTGGTGTTGGGTTTGGTATGTTACCAGCAGTGGAATTGCTGGGTCAAAAGACAGTTCCATTTTTATTTTTTTGAGGAAATTCCATACTGTTTTCCACAGTAGCTGCACCAGTCTGCACTCCCAGTAATACAAAGATGTTTCTCTTAGTCAAGTCTTGGAAGCTGGGAAAACTTGCGGGTAGGTCACTTTGATTGCTAGTAAGACCTGAAGGGATTGCACTTTATGTAAAAGGACTTAAGAGAGCATGGAGAAGTCATGGATAATAGGTGCAGTTTCTGAGACATGAGCAGTAATGTGCAGGGACCCAGGGACAGCACAGCTCAGTTAATAACACTCAGGAATTTGGTATGTCTGCATTACTTGGAAGGGTAAGATTTTTAGAAATGTGGATAAAAAGACAAGGGCCTGAAAACAATGTTGAGACTCGGAATTTATTTATTTATTTATGTATTTATTCACTCATTCATTTATGGACATGGGCAAAGGGGGAATATTTGGACAAATTACACATAAACAACAACATATTTTATAATAAGAAGTTAAATATAAAAGTAAAACCCTATACATACTGGAAGAAAACATACATATTTTAAGATAGTGAGAAATACAGATATTTTCTGACACAAAAGGATAGTAAATGTAATAATAGTATGAGACATAAATAAATTGAAATATTTGACTTTATAAAAATTTAAAGCAATGATGTATTACAAACATTATTAAAATAATACTTAGGAAATGATATGCCTAACAATTATGAAAAATTAAGTTTGGTATTAGTTAACAACACAGCACATAGAATCTATTTTTTTTCCCAAAGAAATGCTTTATGTAAGTAGGTCTGTTTTTCATGGGGACCTGCTGGTTGTTTGTTTGTTTCAGAAATAATCTTAAATGCCTTAATCAATCATATCTGACCACTACTAGTAAAAATCTATCTCTGTAATTTATAGAAATTAGGGATGAAAGAATTATTTTAGTATTTTGATAATCAAGTTTTTTGTTTTCTTTAATTCATTAGGAGAAGAAACCTGACTTAAAATGAAACACATAATAGTAATTTCAGGAAGCCCTTTAATCTCTTCATTGGAGTTAATTTTGTTTTCATCCCTCCTTTACTTCTGTCCTTTCTTCATCATAAATCAGATTGTTGGACGCTTTTAGATTTCTTTCAAAACTTTCTTTTCTGATCAGTTAGCTTATCAGCATTCAAAACTTTTATAGGGTTACAAAATTTACTCACCAACACATGGCTGAGCAGAGAAACTGTGGTATTCTTTCTTTTTCTTTCTTTCTTTCTTTCTTTCTTTCTTTCTTTCTTTCTTTCTTTCTTTCTTTCTTCCTTCCTTTCCTTTCCTTTCCTTTCCTTTCCTTTCCTTTCCTTTCCTTTCCTTTCCTTCCCTTCCCTTCCCTTCCCTTCCTTCCCTTCCCTTCCCTTCCCTTCCCTTCCCTTCCCTTCCCTTCCCTTCCCTTCCCTTCCCTTCCCTTCCCTTCCCTTCCCTTTCCTTTCCTTTCCTTTCCTTTCCTTTCTTCTTTCTTCTTTCTTCTTTCTTCTTTCTTCTTTCTTCTTTCTTTTCTTCTTTCTTCTTTCTTCTTTCTTCTTTCTTCTTTCTTCTTTCTTCTTTCTTCTTTCTTCTTTCTTTCTTCTTTCTTCTTTCTTCTTTCTTCTTTCTTCTTTCTTCTTTCTTCTTTCTTCTTTCTTCTTTCTTCTTTGGTTTATTACTGATTCTGTGTTCCTTTGAATACCTGCCTACTTGTTCTCAGGTAAAATGTGTAGATTGTAGCTCAGATTAAGATTTTGATAGCCTTTTTGTTAGGGTTGGTTTTGTTAATTACATCATTATAAAGTAAAACATATACATTAGATAATGCTTATTCTTTGGCACTGATGGTGTCTTCATCTTTCTCCTTCACCACAGCTGAGGGACTGGGTGAGGGGAATTTGCCTGACCTCATAGAGTCAGAGTGAAGGGCGTATGGAGTGTTCATTTCACAATGGCCTCCAGATCCTCATTTGTCCCATGGAGGAATGGAGGGTCTGGCTCCATGGGAATGTTTGGTTAAATCCTGCTCTTGAGCTTCCTAAGGATATTTATCATTGATTTTTGCATGAACTCATTGGTCTGTCTTTCTTTCCATATATGTGAGGAATACATAGATTGGGTAGTTATATAGATAGGCATATAGACAGAGGTGTTTTTTTTTCCCTTGGTTGGGGTCACCAACCTTCCTTCTTAGCCTTCTTCATCTCTCATGGAGTTTTTTTGTGCACTGCTGCAATTCAGCAACATTGTACCTGGCTCCAGACTTGAGTGGTATACCTAAAACCTCTAAAGCCCTGGAGGTGTGGGTCATTTGGTTAGGCATCATCATAAAAAGGAGAAGGTCACCATTTAGATTTCTGGTCAGGGTATATGTCTGAGTTGTGGGTTTGGTCCCAGGTTGGGGTGCAAATGGGAGACAACTGATTGATGTTTCTCCCTTACATTGTTGTTTCTCTCCTTCTCTTTCTCCCTCCCCTCTGCTCTCTCTGAAAAAACTAAAATAAAATCCCTAAAAAAAAAGAAATCTTGTTGAGTCTTATGGAAAATAGTTATTACAGCATAGTCTGAATACTAAGATAACCTAGCAATATTTACAGTTGTTTGTTTAAAAGAAATAGGATGCTTACAATATACACAAATGCATTGAAGTTGCAGGAACTCCTATACTCCTAACTGTGTTAAACTCTAAGACATTTTATGGCTTTTTATTATAGTAATGCATTATAAATCTCTTAAGCATTATGCATTTCACTGCCCACACAATAATCCACTTTCACATTTCCTGAGTAGACATTTATTCAAATGCCTACTAAGAATTGTTTAGTGCATGGCAGATTCATGATTGGAAATGGTCTGATAAATTATTTCTTTTATTTTATGAAGAATTTTAAGGGAGTTTAATAAGCATTAATACTAATATTGCATCTATTTTTCCTCTAAACAAATTAACCTTAATTTCAGAAGTTATCTTTCCTTGCTGATATCACTTTTATTGATGTTACTAATTTATGTTATAAATATGGTAGTAAATACAAGCTAAGAGGCAAATGATTCTATTTTGTCCTAATTTCATATAAATAAAATAAATGAGAGCTCTGTTTCAGAAGAAAACATTCAAATAAAACATGAATGGAGTTAGAAAAGTGACTGTAGTACTCTTCTAATGTATTATTAATCACATTCACTGAAGACATTTTTTATGCATAAAGTAACTAGGAATGCCATTAAAATGCCCCTTGCCAGGATAATCAATACGCTTGATGGCAGAGCAGATCACCTACTGGCGAACCCCAATCATTGCTCCCTTCCAACAGTTGAAGAGTGAAAACAGTGTACGATGGTGGTCTTCGTGGGGGAATTTCAATGCATTGCATAATTGAGGAGATGATAAAAAAATATTTTCCCTTACTCTTTTAAATTTAATGGACAATAAATATTTTACAAACATGAAAGATAGTCTATAAATGTGATAAAGGAACAAGTGGAAGTATTAGGACGTAGGATCAATCTAAAGACAATAATGTTGTGCAACACTTATCTAAAATGATTGTAGTTGTCGATTCAAATGAACAATTCATTTGTGACTAGGAAAATGTTTCAATCAATCAAGTGGGTAAAATTAGAAAAGAAAAAAAAATAAGTGATTTGCCAGGGGAACATAATTAGTACTTGGTAAAATTAAAGATTTTGCTGGCTGTTTCTTGCAAGAAGACCTAGTAAAGACTTACAGAAATTTCAAGCATATAAACCTTTTCCTGGAGACTCATTCTTATCAAAGTAGGTCATCTGATAACATTTGTCCTACCTTCCTGTGATTGGTATTGTTCCAAAGCAGGAAAAGGACCATTAGGGATTTCAGCTATGCTCATAGTTCTATTAAAAAAGAGAGCTACATAGAGATATAGAATAAAAAAGAAACCTGGAAAAATGGCAATGTCACTAAGAATTTGTATTGGTGAAAAAAGAAAATGCTGGTTAAATTCATGTATGGATTAATATTTGAGAAATGTGAATTTCAAATAGACCAGATTAATTCAATGCTTAATGAAGCCAACATGGGATTCTAAAATACCCTTTGCTATAATTAAGATTCATATTCCTATTTTACAGATGAGGAGAATGAGGCTTGGAGAGAAACTAAGTTGCTCAAATTAGAAATAGTGAATGGTATAAATAATAAATGAAGCAGTGACAGTTCGAATTCACACTTAAACCCTGCACTTTAATAAAAACAGCTGTGAAAATTAATTCATTATAAGTTCACAGGTACTCGTTAATAGTATACATATTTATAATTTAGGAAATATTTTTCTTTTGCCTAGTAAATTATTTGTCTTTAATCAAGCATCATTTTATCATCAAAAAAGTCCTAATTAAATTTTGCAACAAACATTAAGACAATTACATCATTAGTTTTCATATCAAGAACAATTTTATAGTTATAAAAACTAGCTTTCTATAATGTCACTAATGATATCCACTTAAGAAAGATGAAAAAACAGAAGGCAACTTCTATCTCTCCTATATGCCCAAGATATTAAGCATTTTTTAAATTATTTTCTAAACTTTAAAGTTTAGTTTTGGTTGAAGGTATTAAATAATTATAAATTATAAATAATTTAAGATTTTAAAATATCAAGAGATTGGCAATGTACTTTGTAAATTGTATGCTATTAGAAATTAAATATAATTGAGTTTGTATCCCTCTTAATCTTATCCTCTGTAGCCTAATGAAATTATTATGTGTAAGAAAAATTAAGAAATATGTATGCAAAAATGAGAAAGAGTTCATCTCAATTGATTTTTGATGACTTTAATAACCTAGGTTCAATTTAGTTCATCTGAATTTAGTTGTGATTCTTATTTGTTATTCAAAGATCTCATCTTACCCACTATAACACTTAGCAACATAATCCTTTGATAAATAGGAAAGAATAATGAGTGATTGATTTATTCACATTTATAGCTAGAGCTAGTATCTTGTATTAGTATTTATAGTTCCATGTTTTTATATTTTAGAAAATGTTATTTATTTTTTGTCATATTAAATATCACTTGCTTTTAATTTTCCCATAATCTGCGTGATGACTGTGTATGATTCCCATCTCTTTATTGTAACCTGTGAATCCTGTTACTACCGGCTGATTTGGTTACGGGGGTAGACCTTGAAATTGTTCTGCTGGAGTTATTCCAGAAAGTAATTTAGACATATTTCTATGTTTATGATTGATTTCAATGCCCTTACTAGACCGTGTGACACATAGTGAAAATACCGTGATTCAAAAGTAAAATGAGTAAAGAGAATCCTTTTTCAATGGATTCATTTTTCTTCCTTTCTTCCCTCAATCCCTGTCCTTTCCTTTTCTTTCTTCTTTCTTCCTCCCTTCTTTGCTTTTTTCTATATTTCTGTCTTTAAACCATTCAGACAGCAATTAATATTTTAATGTCATTGTACAAATGTGGATTTTAAAAAATACATATCCTGGATTAAAATTATAATTTAGTTTCTCACAATTGCTAAGACCCTTTTTTGCCATCACTAATACATGTGTCAGTAAGTATATTAGTGTGCTTGGGTTATGGATATAATTTTTTCCAGCTTTAAAAAAATAATTATATTTACAAGGAAAACAATTCTACTTTAAGTTTCATATGTAAAAGTTTTAACATGGCTTGAGGTTTTCTCAATTAATACAGAAATAGCTGTATATTATTCTTTATTTTTTGATTAATATTTATTAAGTGTCTTTTTTTTTATTCTATTGAAGTGTTATACATTGAGGATACAAACTTGAATTCAAAGAATAATTTCTGCCTTCAGTAATTCACAGCCTAGTTAAAGACCTTGGTGTCTAAACACCTGACAGCTTCAAGTACATAGTATTTACTACCTCTGTTACTTACCAAGAGGGAATCTTAAATTTTTTACTGAACATTTGAAAATGGCTCACTGTAACATCATTAACTGTGACTTTTGGACACTATGATATGTATTTTAAGGATGTTTTTTATTTTAATTATTTTATTATAATTTCAATTATAATTCAGTAACATAATTGATATTCCACTATGAAGGAATATCATAAATAATAATAATAAATATCATTATTCCTTCATAGTGGTGCATAGGGTGTTAAACAATTTATGAATTATCATGAATATAAAGTTAAGTTCCACAATGTTCATTTTATAGCAGAACTTCCTCTTCTCTTCCTCCTCCCCCTCTTCCCTTTCCTCCCCATCCTCCTCTTCCTTCTTTTCTTTCTTCAGATCTTATTCTTGATTCTTCAAAATACATTTAAATAACTGAATCAGCTAGCTGACTGTAAATAATTGTCATCTCTAATGCTTGTGTTTACAAGTTTAGCTTACAATTCTAATACCTTGAGTCAAATGTCAATTTTTTGTATTAATCATTATCCCTAAATATAACATGCTTCGGGCTCTTTCATTTACTGGGTGGGTACATAGTGCAAAGACTGATTTGGTTTATCTGCAGTACCTGCTTTTTTTTTTCTCAGTGGTGTGTACTGGATAAGGCAGGGAACTATTTTTTAAAAATACATAGCAAAATAAGCCAAGAATAAGAAAAGTTCATTGGATACTAATTGAATAAACTCTGACCATGCAGAGGTCTTACTAAAATTACATTTTGCTTCTGACGTAAGTCTGCTCTTCATTCAGTAAATTAACTACCAATAACTCATTGCATCAACAAATACACAATTTGTGCTTATTTTCACCTTCCTTATTCACCCACCGTTCGTACTATAGTCTTCCTCCCAAACACCTCTCAAACTGCTCCATCTCTCTTTATCCCACTCCGCCTTTAGTCAGGCCAATGCTGCCTCATTCAGAATCTTAGTACAGTGTCCTATCTTGTCTTTCCACAACAATTCTTTCCACCTCCAACCTGTTCCTCACCCAAAACAACTGATTGTTTTATTTCTTCCAAAACTTTAAATGATGTCCTTTTGTTCCTGATATCAAATTCAAACATCATAATATAGAAGAAAGGAAGAATTTGCAAAACGCTAAAATTCACACCTTAACAGCCAAGTAGAAAATCAAACATAGACTATTTACTTTATGTAAGATGCTACAACTATTTCAAAGTAGAGCCTGAGGAATAGACACCCATAGGTAAGAGGAAATGCTGAAATGTACTTTTAACAGATGACATTGTATCACACAGCAAAACTGGGATGTTTGGACGCATCTCTTTTTCAGTACAGAAATCAATAATATATTTACTGGGCAAAGCCATTTACATTTTAATGGACATAAATCATTTATACCTCCATGAGTCCATTATAGGGTAACTAGGGTCTCCATGAAGTGGCAAATAACCCAGGCAAAAAATAAGGGCACAGAACCCAATTGAAAAAAAGATAGAGGCTCCTCTGGGGATGCCCTGTGCTCTGTTGAAGGGTCACTGTATTCTTTAAATCAAAGTCTTTCACAATTTTTATTGACAAGGTATCACAATAGCTTGCAAGGCACTCTGTTGTAGCCTCAGGTCTCCATCCTCCTTGTCTGATAGCATCCCCCCCTTTTTTTTCTGTATTCCAGACATCCTCGAGTTTGATTCCCAAACAGTTTTTGCTCCCCCTGCCCCTTCTCAGGGTTCTCAAATTTTATCTCTCCTTTTTGTGGAGCTTTCTATTCTATGCATAATTTATTCCTCCTTTTCATTCAGGTCAGTCTTTAAAAGATCACTCTCTCATGGTACTGTCTTGAAACTTGGCTCCACTAGGTCTTCTCTGGTATTTGTTTATGACATTTAGGACCTGTCTTTAGTAACACTAATTGTTATTTACTTGTATTTGCCTGATCACTACTTTTCCTACCCATCAGTCTGAAAATTATAAAAAAGCAGGTACACTATTTTAAAGCATAAATCGTATAAATATAAAGCACTTGACATTAATTCATTTACATTTATACAAATTATCTGTATGTAGTTTCACTTTTAAAGGTTTATATTTCTTCATTGTTATCTTAACACTTTCAAATTTAATAATGACAACTAATTATCTTTTTTCTCATTATATCATCAACAGTAACTTTGTATTAAGGTTTATCTTACACCTTGATTTATTCCTAAGCACAGTATAAATCTAACTAACCAGAAGAGTTTACAAACGTGTTCATTTTTCACTACGCAGATAAATTGCTATTGTCATTTTTAATCCAAGCAGTCAATAACAGTTACCAAGCAGCTATTGACTGTATTAGAAAGTAAGAATTCAGGGAGGAAAGAGGGCAGAGAGAGAGAGAGAGAGAGAGAGAGAGAGAGAGAAAGAGAGAGACCATTTAAATTTCAGGAGCTAATGTAAATATTAATGAGTTCTATCATAGACTTCAGAAATAGGCACAGTGCTGGTATAGGAGAGAATGATTTGTTCTACTTGGGTGTTCCACAAAAGTGTCCACAGGGAAAAACTATGAGAAATGACCTGAGTGCTTCAAGCACAGTGGAATATAAAGGAGGCCATTCCACACAGAGGAGACAACAAGAACAAACAGCGGTGGCACAACATGTTTTGGGGAAATGTCAGTGCAGCACAGCCTGCATTTAAGGTCAATGTCAGAGGAGAAATCAAATGGCCTTGCATGCCATAAATGGCCTTGCAAGAGAAAGTGGGTGGGGGGAGGTAGGAGAGGATAAAGGGGGATAAATAGTGATGGAAGGAGACTTGGCTTGGAGTGGTAAGCACACAGTACAGTATACAGATGATGTATTATAGAATTGTACCCCTAAAACCTACGTAATTTTATGAACCAATGTCACCCCAATAATTTTTTAATTCCACTTTAAAAAGTTGGCAAATAAAAACCACTGAAGAGTTTTAAAAACATTTGGGTTTTATAAGTTCACTCTGTTAGAATGTAGGAGAGCAGTTTCGAAAGTGTTCTTCACTGCAAGATCCTATGTCGGAATTTTGTTTTTTATATACCTTTTTATCTGATATAAGAAGATTCAGTAAGCTTCCCTACTATCGGTGATTGGCACTGATATCCCCTCTTGGACAGCATGCATCTCAGATGCTCCACACAAGGCACTTAGCAGGAACTGCTCTGGGGGAGGAGAGGGGCCGCCCCATCATGCACAGCTGCCCTCTCTCACTTACTATTCGCTTTCAGCGTGTTTACATGTACCTCACATTGTGTTCCTGGTTAGAAGTGGCTTTTACTGATGATATTATTGGGTTTTTAACTAAACTGACAGTTCACAAAATATTAAGTTCTTTCAAAAAGCCTAAGGTTGAAGAGAACTGATTTTATAGACGAAAGTGGGAGAGGAATAAAGCAGTGTCGACAGGACATTGATAAACCGTTCTTCAGCTACACTACAAGGTTCAAGAAAAGCAGCGACGATGTAATCATATCTAAAAAGAAAGTAGGAAGAAATTGAAATGATTAAGAAGATTGGATGAATTTTATGTATGGGTTTCCATATACCATCTTTAATGATGAACTTTGACCTACCCTATAGTAGACCTTGGGACATGAGCTATGTCAATATGTGGCCTTCAATATTTGCATGACATTTTCATACAAAGCATCAATAACATAAAGACATATATATGATGTTTAAAGTTTTACGATACCGAGTTTGTTGTTTTACTAATGGCATTTCATGGTGAGTGTCTATAAGTTTCCTTTTGAGGTTTCTTACCATGTCCATAACATACCATATCTGTAAAATGTGTGAGTAACAGACACATATTAGGGAGACATGTTCAAAAATCATTTTGCTGTGAAACGAGTATGTTATTTTTAGATAGTTGAGCCTTGTTTAGTAGATGTATCCAGGGGACAAGTACAAGAAGGAATCTCATTGGAATATTCTTTTACTAAAGGGTTGAGAGCATATTTTATCTTTTGGCCTATTTATGTAGCAATGTATTTGACTAGGAAATTCATAAAAAATATCTTCATTGAAAGTACACTTAATAAATAGATGAAATAGAGGAAAAATATGAACCACACATTTTGTATCCAAGCTTTTATTTATTAAGACATAAATTGATATAGTCACATGCAGTGAATGGTTGAAGCACAACTAACTATTGTTTTGTCAGACTGTTTTAATACTCAAGTCTCTTCTGCTGATACATTCATGTAAGAGGAACTTACGTGGGCTTGCCAAGTTAAGATAATTCCTCAACCTAAGGGAAAAAATGAATTTAAAATGTGAGAGATAGTCCTATCATAGGTTAGCACTTTCTAATGAAGGAGTGAATTGAATAAATGCTAAAACATAATTATCTGCTTAAATTCTGTAAATATAAGGCAGTTCTCAATAATATAAAATTTATTATGTTTAACTGAAATTGATTTTTTTTTGCTAGTTCACCATCGCTTTTTCTTTACAGCCTTTGTTCATATCACTCTCGGTCAACCGTAACTGTAAAAAAGTATATATTTTCTAGGTTTCTACAAAACTCCCCTCATTGCATTTATTGCATTTATTTTTGTTAGTGTTTTATCTCATTTACTAGAAAGTAAACTCCTTAGCAGGTGAGGATCCACATTTTAAAAATATTTTAGCCTCCAAAGAAGCTAAAATTTGACACAATAGGTGCACAATGTGAGTACTTTGAATTGAATACAATGGTTATAGTAAAATGTTGGCCTATCTACACTAGCAATTAAGATAATACAGGAGTTATTAAAACTATCAGTTATATTTATGGTACTGCAAACTTGATACAATTTTGTGGAAGAGAATCAGAATCGAAATAGAGTTCATGTTGATGCTCAAAATGTTCTATATGCTTCTATATATCTATGCTTCTATATCCCACCGAAGTACATGCTCTTTGGGAATGTACAACTGTCTACTGCATTTGTCACCAAAGGAGAGAGATCAGACTCTTAAATCAATACAGTATGGAAGCATAGAAACCATGTGTTGATTCAAAAGACTTTGCATATTGTTCTTTTGTTGAATGTAAACAAAATAACAATCAGAAAGGGAAGGTGTGTTACAATCACTCCATATTCTGGATGTTGAAAACTGATACTGAGATATGCTAATGTCAAAGAAATAATGAATTGCTGGAATACATTTTGGGACTTAGCATAAAGTCAAATTACCCATATTTTCATATGAAATGTATACACCCATTATTTGGTATTTGCGAAAGAAATGCCGTTTCACTATATTGGTATGGATTCACAAACCCATGCATCTAAACTAGGAGGTTCTTGTTGAATTAGAAATAAATGTGAAATGTTGTCTTTCTTCCTTGTCAGAGAACGCTGTCACTTCATCTCTGTCAGCAAAACCTAGAAAGGGAATAGTAATTTACTACTTGGAACACTGAGAAATATCAGTTTTCATGCTTTTCTAATTTAAATTATTTGTCATTTTTGTGAAATGAATTGGCTAGGAAGGGAGATTTGTGATGTTAGCACTCTTCTTACCCACCAGCAAAATGACCCCTTATATACTTACGTTATTTAAAATAAATACACAAATAAAAATGCAACAAAAAGCTTTTAGAACCCCAGTTGGTGTGGCTCAGTTGGTTACAGTACTGTCCCCTAAACTGAAAGGACACAGGTTCAATTCCCCCTCAGGGCACATACCAATGTTGAGGGTTGGATCCTCAGTCAGGGTGCATATATGAGTCATCACATCAATGTTTTTCTCACATCCATGTTTCTTTCCCTCTCTCTCTCCCTCCCTTCCCTTGTCTCTAAAATCAGTGCTCATGTTCTCCAATGAGGATAAGAAAAGCTTCTAGATTAGAACCTCGAGAGCAGTAGTATCTCTCCTGGGCCTGGAAGTAAATACATGTGGTGTCAGTAGTGTGAATTGTCATGCTTTGGGAAGAAAGGGTTCAACAGAGCATAAAGTGTAAAAAAGTTGTCAACCACTTACATTATCATCATCATTCAGTCAACTGAGCTATTTATACTGATGTACTGTAAACCGGGCTATGAAGCACCTCTCAACAGCTCCGAAGTTTGGAATGTTAATTCTAAATTTGACATATATTTCTATTGAAGACATTTGTATCGTAATACTGCACATCCTACTAATTCTTTTAATCCACATATAAATAAGTTGTACATTATTTTTTCCAAGACTAAGTCTCAACTTTTTTTTTTGCTTATTCAAGGGACTTGCCCAGACATATAAGAAATCTAATAGACCTATAAGACTTCATTTAAGATTTATAATGACCATCATGTNTTCAACAGAGCATAAAGTGTAAAAAAAGTTGTCAACCACTTACATTATCATCATCATTCAGTCAACTGAGCTATTTATACTGATGTACTGTAAACTGGGCTATGAAGCACCTCTCAACAGCTCTGAAGTTTGGAATGTTAATTCTAAATTTGACATATATTTCTATTGAAGACATTTGTATCTTAATACTGCACATCCTACTAATTCTTTTAATCCACATATAAATAAGTTGTACATTATTTTTTCCAAGACTAAGTCTCAACTTTTTTTTTTGCTTATTCAAGGGACTTGCCCAGACATATAAGAAATCTAATAGACCTATAAGACTTCATTTAAGATTTATAATGACCATCATGTCTTGTGGTGTCCAGGAATCTCCAAACTGAGGTTGTCACTAAATGCCACATTGCAGAATCCTCACTGCCAATATATGAACAACTCTCCTTCATCGTGGTACTTGTGGTCTTGCTTGATTGGAAATACCATGAACAACATACATTATAGAAAATCATTAAGCATAATTGATTTGATAGCTGTGATTGATAAAGAAAATGGAGGATTAGTAACTATATAGTGGGTTTGTGGTAGGCAAATATGTTTAAATCATTTGATATTCCAACTTACAAATGTTACAGAGTCAGGAAGAGTGTAGATGAAGGGAATCAGAAATGAATAGGGAAAGAAGGTCTCTTCTTTCATGGAACATGTAGGCATGTGGGAGGAAATGAATTTAAAAGAAAATAAATAAGAATTTTACTGGTGATATTAAATAATAGTGTATGAATTATAACAGAGTAAACCAGACTTCTATCAAATAACTAGCTTATCCTTTTCACTTCTTGGCTGTCTCAGCCTGATGATGTGACCTACGAGAAAGAAAAAAGGAAAACAAGAGATATCTTTTAAAATAAATGTTCCTTTTAAATTAACATAATAATAAATAATTTTCAAAATTGTCAAAAGTATAATTGTCAAATTGCATATCTAAAGTCTAGAATAGCCTAGAAAAATTATTTTTTGAAGAATTATACTTTTTCATGCAGCTTCAAAAGCTTTTGTAATAATAAGCCTTTGTTATCATACTTTAAGTAAAAATGTGGGTAAAAAAACAGACAAAAATATATAAACTTGATGTACAAACTGTTAAAGGCAGTTTATTTTAGATGAAGCAAATTTGACAACTTCCTGTCAATTAGCTATTATTGTTAATCTGCCACTGTGCCTTGTGGGGGCAACTTTGCCTGCAAGTCCCCCTGTCCACCACAGATAAAAATAATTCTGCCAAGACATGATCTGCTTGGGGAGAAGAGGTGGTCAATCTCTCACAGGAGAAGGACCAAGAGCCTTTTCCTCAATGGACTTTTATTGGGTTTGTTTTGCTCAGGAATACAGGTAAGGATCAAACAATAGATAGCATTCAAAGAACTATGAGGGCTTATTCTCAGTCAGGGTCAGATAGCTAAAGAGCCATAAAACTTTGAGAAACAAACTTCTTGCTTGGACCCTTATCATTTAAATGAGAGAGCATTCTAAACAAAGCAGGTTTCACAGGATTTTATATATTCTTTCTTATGCCTGATCACCGGGAACCGCTCTAGCTGACAAAGGGCTGCACCGCTTTCCCTGCCATAGGTTTTTAGGCTTAAGTGGATTAGAGCCAGAAAGTGCTTCCCCCAGATGGAAATGGGGACTCAGGCTATGCCAGAATAGTCAGGGGAGCGAGGGTCCATCACTTCCTCCTTGTTGCAGACCCCAGAGTCCTTCTGTGATGGCCTCCCAAGTGATTGTGTCTGGCTTAGGTTGCCTCTCCTCTGAGGGGTCTTATCCGTCTCTGACTAACCAACCAAGCGTTGGGGGCAGAGATGGATGACGCAGAAACTGCGCTCCTGCCAGGGAGATAAGCTTTGTCTCCTTAGTGGTTCCCAGTCTGGAGGTCACTCACTCAGCCTTAGCCACGGGGGGCAGCTACAACTCCTGAAACCAGGCAGAGTGGTTCCCAACAGTGCCTAATTTATAAATTAAACTTTATCATAGGTGTGTATATAGAGGGAGAAACAGTATATGTAGGGTTTGATTTTATCCATGATTGCAAGCACCTTGGGTTCTTGGAATATAAAGAAGGACTAATGTACTAGAGACCTCAATTTGCCTTCTATTCCCAGTGCATGAAGCTGTTTCTATGATACTTCGCAGTTTATGGATAAGTAAATGAATAAATAAATAATAGGCTTTTTTAGGTAAGATAAAGGATGTTAAATATTTTCATTTCTATGAATGAACCAGGAATGAAGCTAATTAATTAAACTGTTGGGAATTCTTTTGGAGAAGTTTGTGATCAAATAAGAGGCTCTATCTTTATTAAGCAAATTTGGCCTCAGGTATCTTCATTCATTTCTCACAAAACGAGTGATGACATTTTGCTTTAGAGTTACACTTTATTACAGATTTATTTTAATTGATTCATCTTTAGTTGAAAGGGACAACTGATGCAAATGATATGTTATGTTAATACATAAACCTCCCATGAGTTACCTTCAGCTTCAACAAAAAATAAGGATAACATGTATCTGGTTATTCTGCACAAGTAAATGCAATACAGTAAAAATAAAATGAACTGTAATAGGTTGTATTATTCAGAACATTTTCTTATGCTTGATGAATCCTACATATTCTTAAATATCCACAGGTAAGCAGAGAAAGATTTGCAGAGTAAAATTAAAATAAACACTTCTTTATTTTGAGAGAATGTTTTGGTTGCAAATAAAATATTTTATTTTATTTATTTTTTAAAGATTTTATTTATTCATCTTTAGAGGGGAAGGGAAGGAGAGAAATATCAACGTATGGTTGCCTATCATGAGTCCCCCTGCTGGGAACTGGCCTGCAACCCAGGTATGTGCCCTGACTGGGAATCGAACAGCAATCATGTGGTTCGCAGGCCCACACTCAATCCACTGAGCTACACCAGGCAGGGCCAAATAAAATATTTTAGAATGTGTAAGTCATAATATTAATTTTGGGGGTGTGAGAGAAATGGTTACTGTTAATAAAAATATTGTCATTGACAAGGTGACCCTTCCTGTGAGTTATGTGAGAAATGACATAATGAAAAACAGTACACAAAGTAAAGGAAACAAAGGCAAATGAGCCACATATTTAAAATAAGACCTCTTAATATTGATAAATAATCCAAGAATATTCTCTTTAGTGACAAATTTGTTTCTCCTTCAAAAGATGTAATTTTAATCAAACAACACAAACTGAGTAAGCAGAGGACACATGTGTAGTTCATTTGAAAATTGTTTTCATGATAAAGTTGGTACCAACACTTTTGTTGACCATGAGTCTTTTTCACATGAAGTTGTTCTGTGAAGACAACAAAAATG
Organism: Sturnira hondurensis; assembly: GCF_014824575.4. NCBI lineage: Eukaryota > Metazoa > Chordata > Mammalia > Chiroptera > Phyllostomidae > Sturnira > Sturnira hondurensis. The sequence continues at coordinate 2,198,111 of NW_028076312.1, forward strand.
AGCTCCAAAATTCAGTCCATGGAACAATGAGTGTTAAGAGTTTGGCTTGGTCTTGGTGTCAGCTTTAAACAAATTCTTTAGTATGCTTTATAATTTATTTTAATAACTTGGAATCAGTAACTTCAGGGCCCACTGCACAAAATTGGGAAAAAGTTTTAATGGTCTAATTGCTTTCCCAGGGGTCAGTTAGTTTAAAGTGAAGAGTGTTATATTTCTTGATTTTAGTTTTATGAGCATTATGAAGATTATGTGAGGACTTCAAATCATCAATTATATCAGATTATTTTTGAGGATCCCATGTATGTGTGCATTTCAACATTGTGACTGAATATTTATTTTCTCCTTAAGTGAAAATATTTATAGAAATACCCATTAAATTACTAAAGTAATATTTTTTAATGAGGAAATATGTTTTACAGTGAAAATTAAGCTGCAAGTATCCTTGGATATTCTATAATAGACTTCCTTTATATTAGAGATGAAAGAAAAAGATTTAGGTAATTTACCCAAGGTCACATTTGCTAATTGGCACAGTTTAGACAGTAATTGAGAGTTCTTAAAAAGGAGCTCAGAGATTTTCACCACTTTCTTTTCTTTTATTATTCCCTCCCCCCAACACTCTATGGATTTTTGTTATTTCTTCCTTCCTTTCCATATTCATGGAGATTTTACTTGGGCATTGATGTTACCAAGACAAAGAGACTGGTCTGCTGCTCACCACGGATAGTAGAAGGGCAGGTGGTACTTGAAACCCACTTGGACCACAGCCCGCTTCAACAGTGCCCTGTGAGAGTGCCCTTTATCCAATCCGAGCTCAAGAGCACCCTGGCAGTCACTCTGTGCCAATGGGGTAAGAATCGCCTTGGTGTTCCACTCAGATCTCCATTTAGAGGACTTCACAACTTGTGACTTTATGAAGGCAATAAAGCACACGTTACATTGAGAAATACCTAATCCACACTTAGAAGAAAACATGTATATATAATTTAGCATTCAATTAGCATAAATGCCCCTCCCTACAATAAACCATAGATGATAGGCAATAGTTCAGGCTCCTTTCATTAAAGAACTTGACTATTTTTAGGTAAAGCAATACTTTTTTTTCAAACCTAAGTGAATTTGTATTTTCTAACATATTGCCCTGACTCCTCTGTGCATCCAACTCTACATGTGAAGGGATATCTTCTATGAAAAATTTTATTGGAGTTATTAGTACCATTGTCTCTTAATTTTTGTCATTGCACTTCTAAAGGCATTTTTACAGGGACAGATGGTACTGGAATTAGTGTGGGGATCACATGTCAAGATATACAAATGGAGAATCACTCTATTGTGCACCTGAAATTAATATAGTGTGTGCCAACTATGTTTTAAATAAAAAAGACATGCTTTGATACACTATTTCTCCACAACCTCACCAGCACTTGTTGTTTTGTTTATGGTAGCATTTCTGACAGGTGTTTGGTTTTAATTTGAATGTATTCTTCTCACTGGGTATAAAACACATTTCTTTCGTGAATTGGAGAGTGCAAGGTGAGAGGATAAGATGTAGAAAATGAAAAGCAAATCATTACTGAATCATTCAGCAAATATTTATGGGATTGGTAAGTGTATCCACTTGCTGAACTAAATAGGAATATAAAATAAAAAATATAAATAAATACATAACAGGAAAAAATTATTAATTTGATTTGAGATCATTGGTGTTGTGGTCTAGAAATTTGGAAATTCGTTGTGGCCTCATTACTTTATCTAATCCACCGGTCATTTCAGCTTATAATTTGAAAATGTTCAACATTTAGACAGTTCACAAAACTATGTCGCAATGGTAAATTTAAAAATGTGCGCCCTGGCTGGCGTAGCTCAGTGGATTGAGCGTGAGCCTGCGAACCACATGATCGCGGTTCGATTCCCAGTCAGGGCACATGCCTGGGTTGGAGGCCAGTTCCCAGCAGGGGACTCATGAGAGGCAACAATACATTGACATTTCTCTCCCTCTCTCCTCCCCTTCCCCTCTAAAGATAAATAAAAAAAAATAAAAAAAATTAAAATGTGCAATACTTTGAACGATAGTTTAGTTAAAGCAATATAATCACTGGTGGGGTGAAGTATTCTGAGACGTCCTTTATTCTGCATAGTTCATATTCTTCTCTAATTCATAAAAAATGCCCTCATCTTAGTCATAGCCACTTTGGACCTAACTAAGATATGCTTTAAAATGTACGTTCTTAACATTTCTCATTGCACAATTTGGGGGAACTGGTAAAGCGACTCTAGAAGTGATGCTCCATTTGCTTTACAATCAAGCACTCGAAAAGCTGTTTTCCTGAACTGTGTGCACAGACCATTGAGGGTGTTTGAGGGAAGCCTGTGCTGTACCTCTGAGAAACCAATGATGCTGAGGGAGTTTGGAATCACAAGTTGGCAAGATGAAAAAATGAGAAAGAATATTCAGTTTGAAGGAGAAAGCAGAAGAAATTAATTTTGCAGAAGTGATACTTTTATTATATTACTTTAGTTTATAAATAAATATATGTGTCCCTCATAGATTATGGGACATTTGAAATATGTAATGCATGTAACTTAATGTAATAACTGTGTAGCCTAAATTTAGTTTCAACAAAGAGTGTTTGATACTTTGTCATGCTCTAACTTCTTTTCTATAGTTAAGGTCACTTATATGTGCTTCTAGTGTAAACGATTAACTTTATGTAACCTTAGCCTATTATTGAATCAATGACACAAAATAATAAAATCTATGTGTCATGATAACCAGTACATTTAACTAATGAATAAATTGCTAAGGCAAAATGTTCTAATTTCAGGAAAACAATGCAATTAATTAATAATTAATTAATTCCAGATCAGGCTAATTGTGTTTCTTCTTGACTCTCGCTTTGATGACATTGCATTTTTGGTTGTTATCATCTTCAGAACAAATTCATCATACTTATCATTTGTCTCTTTATCAATTAAATCTAATGTTGATCCTTTTGTAGACTAATGTTCTTAATCAGTTTCTTAAGAAAGCTAATTAGGCCATCATTTGTGGGGTCTTCCTTATAAATTTTCAAAGTGTTACTATTTCTTTGTTATCTTCCATATTATCTACTCTGTTTTTAAATGACAATCAAAATACTGCAAGGTGGAAGTACTTGGGTTTTCCTCTGAGTTATATCATAATTTGTTGATCTGTAACCTCAAAATTCTAAAATTCTTCATCTTTATCCCTTTCTGCACATTTATGTAACACATTGTACCTTCAGCACAGATGCTTTGGACTGATTGCATTTCTCTATTACATGCCAAGCTTCAGAAGAGAAGGTTTTTGGTTTTAATCAACTAGATATTCCACCCCCTCCAAAAAAAAAGTTTAGACCTGGCATTTAGCAAGCATTCATTAAATACTTACTGAATAAAGGAGTAAGGAATGAATAAATTTTGAACAAATTCAATAAAAACATATTTAGAGGACGCATTTAGGTATTTGTCCTCTTAGAACCTTAAGTGTCAGATGTTGAAGGTTATGAATTAAATCTTCCCATTTAATGATGCAATAAATATTTAATATTCACCAGGTTATATATAAAGTACAATCTAGGCACTGTGCAGGAGATTGCTGCAAAAGAAAAAAGAAGATACATAATTTGCTCCCCGAAGTTCATGATGTAATGTGTGAGGCAAATAAAATTACACAAACCTTGGACACCAATGACCCTAAGGTTCACTTTACCTCTGTAATCGCTCATTTGCTGTGTCTTCTCTGTCACAATGGAATAGAATTCAGATGACATGGAGCAAAATGCATTATGAAGCCCATGATTCCCTTAGGAAAAAAAATAGGATACTAGGTTTTTAAGTAGCATTTGCAAAAAAATTAATATCGTACTTAGATATATTAACTTAAAAATAAATATCCAATGATATTTAAAGTTTTATAAAATAGCATATTTTCTAACACTTTAAAAAACCCACTTGCCTCATGTCAGTAAAAGTGGGTTTTATCTTTTTCATTTTACTTTTAAAAACAGATTTGATATTGGAAGATTTTTAAATTGAGGTAGTTTTAAAAAGTGTGATGATAAAGATAAATATTTGCCCTTTATTCATTAAACATGACTAAATGTTTTTAGACAGTAATAAAAATAAATGCATTTATATAACTTAAGTTTATAAAAACATGTAGAGAAACCAATGACATTCTTAATTATGTGATACACTCTATGGAAGAGATTTTTCAAGTTTCAATGTTACTAAAATTACAGAATCTCAAATTCTGCTGTTGTCATTTCTACTGTGTAGTACTTTCTGTTACTTAAGAAAAACTTATGTATCTGACAGTTTGGTTGATTTTAGCATCTTACTTGTATTATAGTCTCTGAAGTAAAATAAAAAAGCACAGCTGTTACTGTTTGGCTCCAGAGGAAAAACTCTTTCAACACCACAGCATGTGTTCAAATGTGATTATTTCAGACAAGTATTTTTGAAGAAAGCATACTTATATCATTTTGGTAATTAAAGAAACTAATGGCAAGGCAAATTATATTGATCCTGTATATCTATGAGCTATTACCAGTATTGTCATGATTTTAACTATTCCTTATAATAATTAAATAAGTTTAAACAATACTTTCTCCTTTTTCAAATAAGATATTTGCTTTTTGGAACTATTGTAGTGGAAATAGTAACAACTTTTCTGACAAATGTAACATACTTTTTCTTTTTTTTTTTTGCAAAACACTGTTGTGCCAGAAAATGTAATTTTATCAACAGAACCCTTGATGCACCAAATGTTTTCCTACATCGTCCCTGTTGTCTTTTCCCCTGGCATGGCATGGCGGTGTTGAAGTGTCATTTTGTAGTATTGCAGGAGCAATTATTAGGTCACCAGCCAATTAGCCATGGTCTTCTGTCTGTACAATATAGTTGGCAGTCTGTACCGTGGAATGAAATGGAGCAATTGTGGTATAATTGAGCAAATCACACTAGGCCCATCTCTAAAAGAAAGGTAGTTAAGATAGGGATAATCGTAAGTAAATTTGATATTTTGTATAGAAGCGCCAAGCAGAGAGACAACTCTGTAGTAGGTGCTCATAAATGTCATCAGTTATAAGGTTGGAAGTAATGGCAGTAAGTGTAAGAACAGTAGTCCTGTCGTGAATAACAGCAACAGAAGATAATTTGAGCAGTGAAAAATATCCCTCTGCGGAAACATAATCTGCATGACCTAATTTGTTGTATCTATCTTTTTGTACAGCAACACTTTCTACAAGGCACTTGAGGTAACTGTGTCACCTAAAGAGACCTTGGCATGAATTATAAGTTTCGTGTTCACGTGTCAGCAGTAGAGATTGCATCTGATACTAGGATTGGGGTCTGCTTAAGGAAATTAGCGTAGGATTAAAAGAGCAAGTTCTAGGAAAAGTAGGTGAAATATTTTCCTGTGGTGTAATTCAACAGTGTTAAATCAAATGCCACCTTCGTCATCATTTTGTTCACATCAGTTATTTTGTAAGATTCTTGTAAGTTCATTAACTTAAAGCCTTGGTGCATTTTATAGTTTAACCTGATTCCAAAACAATTTATTGAAATGTAGTGAATTGTTAAGATATTACTGAAAGTTACATGTATATTATTCATGTTGAAGGGTTTTATACATTGTAGTTAAATGTAATATGCCAGTGCTGTGATAATGTTATTGAAGATGATGAAGATAGTGATTGGAATGAGAATAAGTCAGTACCCACATTCAGTGCCTAGTAGTTGAGAAAGACTTTGACATTTCTGGTTAATGAGCACATTGTGAACTCAGTAGCCACCCATGGAAATGCAATCCTCTGTTGTCAACAACTGCTAAAGTCTGGGGTAATTAATAAATCCATCCCCAAGAAGAACTTGGTGATGTTGATTCAGGAGAGAGAATCAATCATATATCTTTGTTGATTGACTTAAAGAGAATTCAATAAATGAGAATAACTAAAAAGATTATCATAAGCATCTGTGAAAAGTTAAGGGGAGAATGCTCATATCATTCATTCCTCTCAAGGAGACATTTAAAAAATATATTTAAACCAGTTTGGTTACTGAGTACAGCTTGGAGACTATAAAATATAATTTTTCCAGTATAAAAATCTCAGAGAGACAGAGAATTATAACACTTAAAGAAATAACTAATTTTGTCTGTTTGTTGTTTACAAATATAACATTTGCCTTAATGTCTCTGCATTGCATTAGGCAGGCTTTTTATTTTTTATTTATTTTTTCTTTCTTTTTTAAATTTAATTCTTATTCAAGTACAGTTTTCTGTTTTATATTCCCTGCCCTGCCCGCCCCCCAGTGCTCCCCACCTCCCTCCCATTTCTGCCCCCCACCTTAATTATTGTTCATGTGTCCTTTATACTTATTCATGTGAGTCCCTCTCCTTTTCCCCTATGATTCTCTCCCCTCTCCCCTCTGGACTCTGTCAGCCTGTTCCATATTTGAGTGTCATTGGTCATATTTTGCTTGCTTGTTTGTTTTGTTGTTTAGATTCCTGTTAAAGGTGAGATCATATGGTATTTGTCTTTCACCACCTGGCTTATTTCGCTCAGGATAATGCTCTCCAGTTCCATCCATGATGTTGCAAAAGGTAGAAGCTCCTTCTCCTTTCTGCAGCATAGAATTCCATTGTGTAAATGTACCATAGCTTTTTGATCCAATCATTTACCAATGGGCATCTAGGTTGCTTCCAACTCTTGGCTATCATAAATTGTGCTGCTATGAACATCGGGGTGCATAGGTTCTTTTTGATTGGTGCTTCAGAGTTCTTAGGATATACTCCTAATAGTGGAATTGCTGGGTCAAAAGGCACGCCCATTTTTGGTTTTCTTAGAAAGTTCCATACTGTTTTCCATAGTGGTTGTACCAGTCTGCAATCCCACCAACAGTGAACTAGGGTCCCTTTTTCTCCACAACCTCTCCAGCACTTGTTGTTTGTTTCTTTGTTCATGATAGCCATTCTGACTGGTGTAAAGCGATATCATTGTGGTTTTAATTTGCATCTCTCTGATAGCTAGTGATATTGAGCATCTTTTCATGTGTCTCTGGATCCTCTGTATGTCCTCCTTGGAGAAATGTCTGTTCAAGTCCTTTGACCATTTTTTAATTGGGTTGCTCGTCTTCTTTGAGTGGAGTCGAGTGAGTTCTTTGTATATTTTGGAGATTAAACCTTTGTCTGAGGTATCATTGGCAAATATGTTTTCCCAAACAGTTGGTTCTCTTTTTATTTTAATACTGTTTTCCTTAGCCATGCAGAAGCTTTTAATTTTGATGAGATCCCATTTGTTTATTCTTTCCTTTATGTCCCTTGCTCTAGGGCATGTATCAGTAAAAATATTGCTGCGTGGAATATCTGAGATTTTCCTGTCAATGTTCTCCTCCAGGGCTTTAATGGTTTCACTGCTTATATTTAAGTCTTTTATCCACCTTGAATTAATTTTGGTGTATGGTGTAAGTTGGTGCTTGAGTTTTATTTTTTTGAATGTAGCTGTCCAGTTCTCCCAACACCATTTGTTGAAGAGGCTATCTTTACTCCACTGTATGTTATTGCCCCCTTTGTCAAATATTAATTGACTGTAGAGAGTTGGGTTTATTTCTGGGCTCTCTGTTCCATTCCATTGGTCTATATGCCTGTTTTTATGCCAGTACCAGGCTGTTTTGATTATAGTGGCCTTGTAACACAGTTTGATATCAGATATTGTGATCCCTCCTACTTTGTTCTTCTTTCTCAAAATTGTGGCGGCTATTCAGGGTCTTTTATGGTTCCAAATAAATTTTTGAAGTGTTTGTTCCATGTCTTTGAAATATGCCATTGGTACTTTAATAGGTATTGCATTGAATCTGTAAATTGCTTTGGGTAGTATGGACATTTTGATGATGTTAATTCTTCCAATCCATGAACATGGTATATGTTTCCATTTGTTTGTGTCTTCCTTGATTTCTTTCTTCAGTGTTGTGTAGTTTTCTGCATACAGGTCTTCAATCTCCTTGGTTAGATTTATTCCCAGATATTTTATTTTTGTTTTTGCTATATCGAATGGGATTTTTTTTTCTTGATTTCTGCTTCTGCTGTTTCATTATTGGTATACAAAATGCCTTTGATTTCTTGATATTGACTTTGTATCCCACTGTTTTGCCAAATTCATTTATTAGTTCAAGCAGTTTTTTGGTAGAGGCTATAGGATTTTCCATGTACACTATCATGTCATCTGCAAACAATGCCAGCTGTGTTTCTTCCTTTCCTATTTGGATGCCTTTTATTTCCTTTTCTTGTCTGATTGCTGCAGCTAGAACTTCTAATACTGCATTGAATAGAAGTGGTGAAAGTGGGCAACCTTGTCTTGTTCCTGATCTTAATGGAAAAGACTTTAGTTTTTGCCCATTGAGTTTGATGTTGGCTGTAGGTCTTTCATATATGGCCTTTATTGTATTGAGGAATGTTCCCTCTATTCCCATTTTTCTGAGTACCTTTATCAAAAATGGGTGTTGTACCTTATTAAAAGCTTTTTCCACATCTATTGATATGATCATGTGTTTTTTGTCTTTGCTTTTGTTTATGTGGTGTATTACATTTACTGATTTGTGGATATTGAACCATCCTTGCATCCCTGGGATGAATCCCACTTGGTCGTGGTGTATGATCTTTTTGATGTATTGTTGGATGTGATTTGCCAATATTTTATTGAGGATTTTAGCGTCTATGTTCATCAGCAATATTGGCCTGAAGTTTTCTTTCTTTATTGTGTCTCTATCTGGCTTTGGAATAAGGATGATGCTGGCTTGATAAAAAGAGGTGGGGAGTTTTCCCTCCTTTTGGATTTTTTGGAATAGTCTGTGAAGAATAGGGGTTAGCTCTTCCTTAAAAGCTTTGTAGCATTCTCCTGTGAAACTGTCTGGTCCAGGGCTTTTGTGTGATGGGAGTTTTTTGATTACTTCTTCAATTTCATCTGCTGTTATTGGCCTGTTCAGGTTTTCTGCTTCTTTTTCATTGAGTTTTGGAAGATTATATTTTTCTAGAAATTTGTCCATTTCACCTAGGTTTTCAAATTTCTTGGCATACAGTTCTTCATAGTAATTTCTTACAATCCCTTCTATTTCTGTGGTATCATTTGTAATCTCTCCTCTTTCCTTTCTGGTTGTGTTTATTTGAGTCCTCTCTCTTCTTGATGAGCCTACTTAAAGGTTTGTCTATTTTGTTTATCTTTTCAAAAAACCAACTCCTAGATTCATTGATCCTTAGAAATGTGCTTTTAGTCTCTATGTCATTTAGTTCTGATCTGATCCTCGTTATTTCCTTCCTTCTACTTGCTCTGGGCTATCTTTTTTGTTGTTCCTCAAGTTCTTGGAGGCGTTGAGTTAGGTTCTTTGTTTGAAATGTTTCTGTTTTCTTTAGGTAAGTCTGTATTGCTATGAACTTCCCTCTCAGGACTTCCTTCACTGTGTCCCATAAATTTTGGTTTGTCATGAGTTCATTTTCATTTGTTTCCAGAAGCTTTTTGATTTCTTCCCTAATTTCAATTCTTGACCCATTCGTTGTTTAATAGCATACCATTCAGTCTCCATGCTTTTGGGTGTTTTGGATTTTTTCCTGTGGGGTTGATTTCCAATTTCAGTCCCTTGTGATCAGAGAAAATGCTTGGTATGATTTCTATTTTCCTGAAATTGTTGAGACTCGTTTTGTGTCCTATCATGTGATCTATCTTTGAAAATGTTCCATGTGCATTTGAAAAGAATGTGTATTTAGCTTCTTTGGGATGGAGGGCTCTATATATATCAGTTAGGTCCATTTCATCTAGGGGGTCATTTAATGCTGCAATATCTTTGTTGATATTTTGTTTGGAAGATCTGTCCATTTTTGATAGTGAGGTGTTAAAATCCCCTACTATAATTGTGTTGCTGTCAATATCTTTCTTGAAGTCCTCTAGGATTTTCTTTATATATTTGGGTGCTCCTATGTTGGGTGCATATATATTTATGATGTTAATGTCTTCTTGGTAGATTCTTCCCTTGAGCAATATGAAGTGACCTTCTGGGTCTCTCTTTATGGCCCTGTTTTTGAAGTCTATTTTGTCTGATATGAGAATTGCTACCCTGGATTTTTTTTCTTGTCCATTTGCTTGGAAAATTTGTTTGCATCCTTTCACTTTTAGTCTGTGATGGTCTTTTGACCTGAGGTGGGTCTCTTGTAAGTAGCATATGTGTGGGTCATGCTTTCTTAACCATTCAGCTATTCTATGTCTTTTAATTGGTGCATTTAATCCATTTACATTTAAGGTTATTATTAAAAGGTACGTATTCATTGCCATTTGTGTACCTGTGTTCCTCTTTGTCTCTCCTTTCCTTCCTTTCCTTAAAGCAGCCCTTTTAGTAATTCTTGTAGGGCTGGTTTGGTGGAGGTGTATTCTTTTAGACTTCTTTTGTCTTGGAAGCTCTTTATTTGGCCTTCTATCTTGATTGAGAGTCTTGCTGGGTAAAGTAGCCTTGGTGGTAGGCCTCTGTTTCTCATTACTTGGAATATTTCCTGCCATTCTCTTCTTGCTTGGAATGTTTCCATTGAGAAGTCAGTAGCCAGCCTTATTGGGACCCCCTTGTATGTTACTTTCTTTTTCTCCCTTGCTGCCTTTAGGATTCTTTCTTTGTCTTGGCGTTTTGCCATTTTAATGATGATGTGTCGATGATGTGTCTTGCAGTAGGCCTCCTTGGGTTCCACTAGGCAGGCTTTTTAATAGTGAACAGAAGAAAGAGTCAATGTAGAAAGCTTTGCTGCAAAATTAGGTTAAAAAGTGAGAAATAAGAAAAGAAAGAGAACAGTGAATTTATGCATCCATCCACCATCTATACAATCATCTCTGTCCATCTCTCTATGTAGTTACCTATTTCTCTACCTGCTTATGGTTTTAGATATATATTCTGGTAAATTTAGGTTAAGAAAATTGATATTAATATAAGAATATTTATTTAGATCTTCATTTCACATATAAGCCTATGGATTGTGTTAATAGTACTTTAGCAGACATTGTTAATTTTTACTACTTCTGAAAACTGCCCCACCAAGGCATCTCTACAAACAATAAAATTAAACAGTTGCCACAAATTGATTAGTGTATACCAGAGTTTCTCAACCTCAGTACTATTGACGTTTTGGATCTGCGAAGTCTATGATGGGGATGAGCAAGATCTGTCCTGTGCATGTGCAACATTTAGTAACATGCCAGAACTGTGTCCAAGGGATGCATGTCCTTTTCAGATATTTCCAAATGTCCCTTGGGGAACCAAAGACCCCCAGGTGAAAAACACTGTTTTATAATATATAAAAGGTGTTGGAAACTTTTATACACACATATGTACATATGTATACACATATACTTGTGGTTATATATATATATATTAAAAACATAAAACAGGTGCTATTAAAACATATAAAGCACACTGAAAATATATCAGACACATGGCACCTTCTATTTAAATATAATAGGCATAAGCATAAGGTCATTAAAAAGAATTTTCCAAGAAGAAAATGTCAGTTGAGCTTCAGTTAACTCAAAGTTCATGTAATATTTGGGAAAATTCTCTCCACAGACTTGTTCTTTATCCCAATTAATAATATTTCTGTCTCGCAAGCTAAGAACTGCAGTCATTTCCTGTTTCCTTCTCTTCCTTAATTCCCATATCCCGTAAGTCACTAAAGTATTTGCTATTCCACCTCAGACAGATGGTTTGCATCTCAGCCCTGGCTGCTCTGTATTCACTATCTTCATCTTCTATTGCCTCGCAAATTTTTCCAAACTTTTCTGCCTCTGTAAGTCTCTTATCACCCTACTTTTTTTTTTTACACTACAACCAGGCAGATAATTCTGCAAAACAAGCCACAGCTTAATTCCCCTGTATACACCACCACTAAATCCCTATTGCCTGAAAGATGAAAATCTGAATTTCTACATTACTTTTTTCCATTTGAGGCTCCTGTCCTGCTGGTCTCATTTTTTATTCAAGACTCTCTGAAGATATTCTGCCAGTAGACATGTTATCTTCTCTGCCTAGACTGCACAAATGTGCCCTACTGACATACTCATTTCCTCAATCTGAATAGAGAAGATTTTATAAAGAGGAATCCATGCAATCTTAAATTGATTGACTCCTAAATTTCTGACATCAGGTGGTAAGATGTGAAGACATAAAGGGACAACTTTATGTACTTCCTTGTTTTTTTCCTCCTAACGACTTATTTTTATGACTTTTATATTGCAAATATAAGACAAATACTAGAAACTTCATAAAACAAATACATAGCTTAAAGATATTTAAAAGGGATGCATTTTTTAAATTACAACTATTAGCATACCTCAAGAAATAGCACTTGGCTAGCTTTGCCAGAAACTCAACTGTATGCTGTATCCTAATCTTGAATGCTTTTTGTCTACAAAAGTAACTACTGTCCTTAATTTTATAGAAATTGCTTTTTGTATTTATGTATAATGCTATAACCTAGTAATGCATCCCCCAAACCATAGTTTTTTTGTAATTTTTTTTTAATTTAAGACTTATTTACAGGTTCTTTCTTCCTGCACCGACCCTTACAATTTATCCATTCAAGCCTAGGACACTTTTCTGTAGAGGTTTCCTGAGCCTGCATTTTGTTGAGTGCTTACTCAAGTTAGAGTTTACCGTGTGCCTCTGCCTTCTGTAGTTCCTCTGAGTTGGTGGTTGGATCCAGAGACTTCCTCGTATTCATGCTTAAACCCTTTGGGGAAATTACAGGTGGTGGTAAGGCCAGCCAGAGGCACAGAGTGGACAGCGGTGGTTGAGAACTGTCAAGGGTCTGAGAGTGTCATCTGCAAACTAATGGTGTAGCCTGGCACCTGGGTAGCAGGGCACATGAGACTCTATGGGATGGTAGTCAGCATGAGTTTCATGTTTGAGCTTGTCACCTTGCCCCTGGGGAAATTTCCTCAGGGGTGATTGGAAAATGGGCACAAGTGGATATGGTACAGAAAATGGCTTTGTGTCACCATTGAAAAACTCTGGGTTTAGGAAATCCCAGTCTTCTAATGAGGTATGACGGAAAATGTACCCTCTGTCCTGGAAGGAGAAATTATTATTACATCCCAATGTTTGCCATACACACGGCTTCGAAAACAGTCCAGAACGAAGGCTGGGACAAACAATGCAGAACCCCACACTGAATTGTCTCTCATCTGTTTTTCCCATTGTTTGACCAGTCATCGATGTTAAATACTTAGATCTAGTAATTCACAAGACATTTTGAACTGATACTGCTCTAATTTTTAAAATAAATTTTATTATTAGAAAATTTTAGCTGTACAGGAATATTGTCAAGTACACAGTGTTTTCATAGAGTTCTCATGCAGTTTCCTTTACTCTTAACAACTTATACTAGTAGGATTGTTTTATTTGTTACTATTAATAAACAAATATTGAATAATACTCATTTTAACTTTTTTCTTATTTATTAGTAGAAATATCTTATAAAGATATGCTGTATTCAACCTATGTTGTAGTTACCAAATGTTATAGATCATATAGAAAAAATGGATAAATGTTTGATTATTTTCTTTTATTTACTGGTTATTAAAAATGAATTTGTTCTATATTATTGGTCAAATGTGATTAATTAATTTAATTTAATATTATGGACTCAGAGATTAAAATATATTTTGTGGGACTCAATAATTTGTTATTGTTATCATTTTCATATTAAATTTCCCCATCTTTGGCCAGGAAGGGTCTCCTGCAATTGGCTTTTGAGTCCTTTTCAATGACTACAGTAATTTGTGATAGTTTCCTAAATGTATAATGAGATATCTCAGGCTCATCTTGTACATATATTACATCAGACTCAGAATCTGAGATTTCTGCAACAAAAAGGAACATATTTCAAAGTACATTTCAAGAAAGCACATTTCAAAACCACAAGCTAGATGCTAGGTCCCTGGGGGTTTAATAACCTAAAGCAAAGTGTAACTTCTAACACACTTTACTATTGGTTGAATGAATGAAACCAAAAACAGGCAAAAAAAACCTCACGACATTTAGAAAATATCTTGGAATCAATATATTTGTACCTCGTAAATTATATATAAGCTATTTGAGAAGATACTATGTGATTTCCTCACTTTAGAATTCCTGTAAGAGAAAAAATGGTGGCAAATGTTTGAAGATGAAGGTGTCCATTTCAGTCTGCTGAGTGAACACTCACACAGAGACATACACCAGTGCCTCCCCTGGTACTATACTATGTTCAAAAATGCATATTCTCTCTCAGGAATGGGAGGGAGCAATGTGTAGCAGGAAGTGGGATAACTTCATACAAGATGAAGAGATGTTTAACACATGAAATTCTAAGGTAAAAAATATGCTTGAATAAACAAAGACATGAGAGAAAACTTTCAAGGCACTGCATGTCGTTCTTGGCTGAGCCTTTGCTCTTAGTGCCAGTCTTGCCATTAGACTAAGATTGGAAGTGATGAGAGTCGTCAGCACCGTGAAAGCAGAGACCACGTCTGTTTTGTGCACCTCTGAGCTTCCAGCATCCAGAGCAGCGCTTCTTACGTAGCAGGTGGACAGTAAACATTTGTGGAGTAATCGGGTGGATGGGTGGATAAACAGATGAGGCAGAAAGCACAGAGACTTAATGGCTTTTTTAAGGAATGGAAGGCAAGTGAATGTTTACTAAATACCTAGTATATACCAGTTACTTTTAGGTATTGATTTGTCTAGTTTCTAGATTAAAAAAATAACTGTCTTTCATTTTCTGAGCCAAAAGATTTGATTAATAAAGTACAAGTTCACTATGTGTGGTGGATACTGGAAATATGGAGGGGATCGTTCATAAAGTGCACCTGAAACTAATAATAATAACAAAAAAACATCACAGGTTCAGTCAGATACTGACATAGGTCATACAGTGAAGCAGTAGTTCTCCAAACTGAAATAACATATTTTTTCTACCCATATTCTCCATGGTCCTAGAAGTAGTACTTACCCCTTTTACATTTAGATTTTTTTTGTCTTTCCATTGTATGTCCATGTACAGAATCTCCTGTGATTCCTTCTGCATATCCATCTGAACAGACCTCTAATACATTGGCACATGCAAGAATGCTATGTTAAACTTTTAGGTTTATGTTTTAATAAACATTTAAACACAGTTAGAATTTAGAGATATCAGAATCATGCTACTTTTGACAAGCATTCTGCATCAACTAATATTTTCATCATAAAGAAAACTTAGAGTACATTATTCTCAAGTAACAATTTTAGACTCTAGATCAATGCATATTACTGTTAGCAGGGAGGAATTCTTACCAATTTTTTGAAGTAAATCGCTAAAATGGTTGGGATTTTGAACTCTGGAATAAGGCAGATCTTTGTTTTTCAATGTATCTCCCTCCACTTTTTTTCTCTGTGTGACTTGGATCAAATTATTTCATTTTAGTCACTCCACTTATAAAGTAAAGAAAATGATACTGCAATCAAAGAGATGATGTGTCTAGAAAATTACATGGCATATAAAAATTCTCAGATACAGAAAACTATAAATAATTATAAGTTAATATAATTATTAGAAATAGTAAACAAACACAGAAATTTGTGACTTGCATAATGGTACTTAAATATGAAAAGCATTTTAATACCTAGTCTCCAGAACCCTGATCTCAATTTATCTCTGTATTGATGACTGTGTCCACAGAGAGCTATAGAATATCTGCTATGTTTATTCATCTTGAATATTAAGAACATTGTAAGTGACATAAGACCTCATCCCTGGAGGAAAACTTTATAAATTAATTAAGTCTTTTGTTTCCTGTTCCTACAACCAAATATTTGCACTGATATTACAATGTATTTTGGCAGTCCTGTCAAATGCAATCCTGATTCTTTGGCTCTACTCTTTCTGAAATTACTCACCCTTTTCATTTAAAAATAACAACAGACTAGTCACAAAAGCAGTCACCTCTAACTTCTGAATCCTCAAAGGTCATACATATCCCATATGCTTTCTAAAAGAGACAGCTGTTGTCATACATCATTTTGTGGGGGACCCTTTTCCTGCTTTAAATTTTAAGAGGGGAAAAGACATTTATGAAATATCTCAGACTTGAAACTGTCACACTCTATTGTAAATCAAAATGGTATCAAGCAGCTCTGTCACCTTCACTTGGTGATGGTCAGTAATTCACTTAGAAAGAGGGAAATGCAGTTTTGTATGTCCCGTGGAAGAGAGGCAGCATGTTGAACAAGAGTAAAGATTTAGGATTCACAGAAACAAGAACAACCAATACTTCTCAAAACAGCCCCAAGACTTTGGGACCTTAGTATCTCCATTTCACAGATGATGAAATGCAGGCCCAGAAAGATCAGTGATTTTCCTGATATTGTGTTGCTAAATGCTAGAATGTGAAGTCAGGCCGTGTATTAGTTTGCTAGGATTGCTGTAACTAAGTACCACAGACTGAGTGGCTTAAACAGAAGTTTATTTTCTCTCAATTCTGGAGACTAGAATTTTGCGCTCAAAGTGTCAGCAGGGTTGGTTTCTTCTGAAGCCTTTCACAGTGGCTTGGAGGTGACTGTCTTCTCCTTAAGTCACTCCACATCATCTTCTCTACATGTGTGCCTGTGTCCTTATTTCTTTGTCTTTTAAGGACATCAGTCATATTGGATGATGGACATGCTAAGGACCTCATTTTAATTTAATCACCTTTTTAAAGATTCTTCTCCAAAAATAGTTACATTTTAAGATACTGGGCATTATGACTTTAACATATGAATCCTGAGTGGGTCACAATTCAGCCCGTAACAGGCAGACTGACTGGAGTCCACATAGTTACGCGCTGTGTAACACCAATTGTTTAATTGAATAATTTTAATAGTATATGTATATTTGTTTGCATATAATTTATTGTCCCTAAGCTCCACAAACTATTTGCAAATATTTGTGTAATTAGACTAACAATATGATGAAATTAATAATTTTTAATGATATTCAACTCTTAAGCATGTAGTAGGAATGTGTCCTACTTTTCAGAAGAGAAATTCAAGTGAAACAACGCATGGCAGGCCAGGAATTGGTGGAGGCAAGAGTCAAACTACGAGCCGTCAGAGTGCAGCACCCAGACTTGGTCCCGGGTGCATCACCCAAACCCGTTTGTCTTTGAAGAAAAACACTCATCAGCTGTGCAATGGAAATAACACTGCCCTGCTTGGATCCGCGCACGGCCTCAGCCTGTGTGAGAGTGCTGACTGCTAATCATTTTTAGGCTCTATCTATAGCTCATCAAAATATAAATCAAAAATCTCCAAATATTCTTACTATCTTGCCATATAGTGTATTTCACTTCACTTAAATTTAATTCTCCAAATTATTGGAGCTTAATGTGTACCATTTCTGGGGAAAAGTAAATTAAATATCATATTTTAAATTGTTATTAAAAAGCATTAAAATGTTTATTTGAAAGCTAGGTTTAAAAATGTAATACTACCTGTATAACACATGGAAACACACACATGCACACACATACACATATGCACACATGTGTGCACACACATATATACATGTGTGCACTCATGTGTATACATATATAAACACACATAATAGAGATGGAGTTTTGCAGTGCATTTTTTGTAACGTAGACATATGTAATTGAGGTTTGTATATGATTATGTAAATCAGTCCATAGAAGTTCTCCATGTAATTTCTGTAGCCTAAGTCTACTGTAACAAACACATCTATGATACAGGGATATACTAACCTGAGATAAGGTCAGGAGATGAAAGCCCATTTGGGAATGTAGACCTGAAGGGTATCTGTTAACGATCACTCGGGCCAGCTAAGACAGATAGAGAGGACAGAGGCAAAGATGCTCACTTTGAGAGAGGTGAATTAAGGAGTCCTCTTTTCAGTACAAGTAGGGTATATCCGGCCGGAAGTCATGGGTTGGGAGCTGGCTGAGTGCCAGCGATGAAGGAATGGCCTGCGCATTCTGAGGAAGCAAGGACCATAGCAAGGACCGCAGCTGCAGTAGCAGCCCAGATTCCGGCTCGCAGTGGCTGAGGGTTAGCGGGTTGGCGGGGAAGAACTGGATCAGAATCTCTGCCCACACAGCGTTATTTCACGCTGCGGGAAATAAGCATGGGTTCAATTCTGCCGCAGTCGGGTACATGACATTTCACATGACTCTATTTTTCGAAATCTCATTAGAACAGACTTTGAGTCTCTGCCTGCTAGAGTGGCATAATCATGGGAGTTTTAAGGAAAATGAGAAGACGGAACGTGAAATTCCAAACCATCACATTTGGAGGTTTTACATGTGAGTGAGGCATGTAGTCAGTCACTGTCCTTGCAGCAGGAATATGTAGTGATTGCTAAATGTCTACTATTTTTTCTGATCCGTTTCTTAATACCATACCATAGTTGTGAATGTTCTCTTCTTTCGAAATTCCCAGACTTGTGAAATGGGCAGAGAGAAAATTAATTGCCCACGGGAACTTCGTGGAAAGCCTTACTGATAGAGAGATTCAAATTTGCAACAACATTTGTCACTGTCGGAGGACACAGAAATTCTGCAGTCATTACCAGCAAGAGGGGCTTTCGTCCCCTGCCCACCCCACGCCCATACTTCCCTGCTCCTTACTCGTTTCTGCAATACACAGATTATTTAATTTCAAGTCGATGGCTCATAGTAATCACTATTATATTTGTGAATGTCTTGACTGATGGAATACATTAGTATTATTTGCAGATTATATAATTGAGTATGAGTACATAAAACACTGGAGTAGAATTTAAGAATTCAGAACTATTTTTACTTGCTGCCAAAGGTCTTAACAAACATAAAAAGGTACATTTTCTAAGGATGCTGATATTAAATAAAAAATATCCAACCAACATAGATTTGATGTATAATCTGAATAGGAGAAAATTAGAGACCAGAGTTTTCCTCACTTAGCCAATTGCTTTTAGTGTACATAAAATTGTTCCTAAACACTGATTAAAGGTTCAGGAATTGCAAGGTACTGCAATCAGTTAAATGTCAGGGCACACAAAGGGACATAGAAGGAGCTACTTTCTCTTAACACTAAGGACAAAATTAGAGAGAACAACTAAAATAAAAGAATAAAGGGACTGTGTCAAATACAAAGAAGTTATTAGTTGTGAAATGAAATAGAGATTTAAAAATAGTACTGATTTGTTTTTCTGGAATGATCTGGAGGTAAACGGAAAGCTCGCTAAAGCAATGCAATCTTTCCAATCTTTGACTGAGCAGCACCCACTGGAAATCCTAGGAAGTTTATAATGGCAGACATCACACTTTTTCTTAAAATATACGAGAGTAATGCTTATAAATGACCTTTAAAATGACTGTGTGCTTTTCTTAGGTTGATTGGTAATATAGTATGGAAAGTTGGTGAAATCTATCTTCTTTTGCCATTTCTTTTTATTTCTGTCATCAAATACCATGAGCAAAACCAATTGCCCCTTGGGTTAAAAAAGTGTTGGAGCATTTAAGGTCTTAATGATCTTCAGTTGTACTTACTCTTTGAACAAAGATGTAGAAGCAAGCATATATTGACTGAACATTTGTCAGTCATAGTCAGGGAAAGCTTACACTGCAAAGAGAGAGACAGCTTTAGGTGGGTAGCCACTCTTTGGTTGACAAAATAGGCAGTTTTCTGGGACTAAAACTTCCTGAGCAGACCCCGAGCCAGGGTTTTCTCTGTGCTGGGGCAGTCTGGTGGTGACCACCCACTGTGGTTCTTGAGTGCACATCAGGATTGCGGTGTTCAAACAGCGTTCTTGTTAGCAGAACGTTTGTGAAACATTTCTTGGAAAATAACATCTCAAAAGACCTTGAGCATAGCTTTTGCTTTTCAATTCCATCCCACTCAGCAGCCATTACCAGATGTTTGTTCAATGCTGGAGTTGGTAAGAAGGGCTATAACATACTCAGAAAAAGCGTAAGGAACCGGTTCTTTAATTTAGGTTTAAATTGCAACTTGAAGAGGCAAGATACAAACATGCCAAAGTTCCATAACAAAGAAATTAAAAGCAACAGCTCTTATGTAATGATATTATAATCATTTTGTTTTTACATCTGATTCTCCACAGAGAGATCATCGTGGCTATTATCAGAGGTAATATTTCCAATAGCTAGCATATATTGAACACTCACTGTTTGACAGGCACTTTTATTACCTCTTCTAATTCTTATGAAACCTGTATAATAGAGGTATTGCTCTTTGTTATTTTTTACAGATGAAGAAACTAAGGCTTAGTAAGGATAAAGGACTTGGTGACCATGAAACTAGGAAGCATGAAGTGTTGGTTTTGAGCTCAGCTATGCCTGGCATTTGAGCCTACCTTGCTTGCTGCTATATTTTCTTTAGAGAAGTCCTTTTTTCTAAGAGTTGCTTTTATGTTCATAAAAGTTCTGAGATACTTAAAAAGATTGTGCTACTAAAATTACGATGCCTGAAAGGAAAGAATCAATGGGTAACTGACATTGTGTGATCTTAACAGGTGTTATAAAGATTAATTGCCACATTTAGATATTTCTTGACTTTTACCAGGATTGCTTAGTGAGCTGCCAGTATTAACATATAACCATGTCATTGACTTGTTTTTAAGAGGGTATTAAATTGTTTATTGAGTACTCATGATAATAAATGCTACACAGGCTTCTTTCCCATCTGTAATTTTTCCTGGTACCATAATTCAATTTAGATATATTGCCTAGGATGTGCCACCAATCATTAATAACCAAATAAACTTTTAATGGTGAACTCCAGGTCACAACATAGTAACTGTCACTTCACCTACACCAAGGTTTCTGAAGACAATGGCTGCTGCACTCCAGCAGGTTGTAAATGAATTTCAAATGGAACCTGGCATCACTCTGAAGGAGTTCCAACTTCACACTGATGGCTTCAGAGTAGACTAACTTTACACAGCACATTTCTAAAAAGATACAAGTATCAGAGTCATGATCAAACTATTTCACCTTTTCAGCATTACACTGAAAGTAACCCAGCCATCACTGTTTCCTGTGATTTTATTTACAATCAGTATGCATTGTAGCTCATGCTTTCGGCACAGGAGTTTCTTGTTGAGCTATTTCAAGGTATGTGTTCACAGAAAGGCATCCAGAGTACACAAAAGGCTGTGATTGTGGACACCAGAAAAACAGATAACTTGAGAGGTGGACATCAAGGCATAATTTGTTGCTTTTGAATATACAAATTTTATATTTATCCTCTGTGATTCTTTACAAAGAATCACAAATCCTTTGTTCCTGTGAGCCCCTCCAACATAAAACATCAGAGCAATTAATCTTGGGTTGAGAGATTTGCTATTATCTTTTCCCCTATTATTTATATTATTTGTCTGGGTAGGAGAAAAGGATATAGGGGATAAAGTGAATAGGGTCTTCACCATGATTATCATCAACTAATTCTCTGTGGGTGAATTACATATTGCCTACCAAAGGTGGCTTTGTTCAAAGTGGATTAAACATGCAACCTCAGCATTAACATATAATGATGTCCAGAATTCAAATAGCAAAAGGATCACTGTTAAACTGATGTTTAAATTGCATATGCTGTTTAGCAAGACCTGAGAATAGTAAGCAGAATGTACAATGAAAGATACTAATTTTAAATACCAGAATCTCCGTTATAATAAACAATTCCTCCAGTCCCCGAATCTCAACAAAAAAGTAATTCTTGCTTTAACCCAAACTTTTTACAAAACCAACAAAATTTTTTCTAAGAAAAATTTAATGAGTATTCTAGAATTCAAAATACATACATTTTACAATGTGGATTAAATATAACTACATTACATGATGTGTGAATGCAAAGGTGTTCTTATTTATGGATTACTTTCTTTTGTAAACAGATGTGCTTCAAACTTCCCCTTCAATGTTGAGTTGATCCTTCTCTATGTGTTCAGTGTAATTCTTGGTCCATACCTATAATGCTTCTTATGCTAGAGCCCTGATTATTTGTTGACTGTTTGTAGCTTCGCCTGTGTGGTCCAAAATCCATGCTGGGTGGCACACCTTTATCTATTCAAAGAAATAGTTCGTCTCCCTAACAAACTAAAATTTGCTATTGACTTTGCTTCTTTGCTCATAAACCTCTTTGTTTTTCTCACCTGAGGGTGCTTCACCTGTGTTTTTTTTTCTGATAACCCCATTTATGTATTCCTTCATCACATGCAAGGCAATGAATTTGTGCCGCTTTGATAAGAATTACTTCCTAAGTGGTATTGGAGCTAATGGTGAGCCTGTTGGAAATTATGATAGATATTAAGACATATTTTATTTTTATTTTTTTAATATATTTTATTGATTATACCATTACAGTTGTTCTATTCCCCCCCTTCAATCCCCTCCACCCGCACCCTCCCTCCCCCACCATTCTCCCCCCCTTAGTTTATAACCACGTGTCTCAAGTTCTTTGGATTCTATGTTTCCCCCACTATTCTCGCCCTCCCCCCTATCTATTTTCTACCTACCATCTATGCTATTTTCTGTGCCTTCTCCCCCCTTATCCCCCTCCCACCCCCCTGTTTCTAACCCTCCATGTGTTCTTCATTTCTATGGTTCCATATTTTAGACAGTGGATTGATTGATAATACGTCCTCCATCCCCAACATTTATCTTATTACTATCATTGCAACCTAAAGCACTCGATAATTGTTGTGTATAAATTTTAGGGTAAACTATTTTCACAATCAATGGAATCATTTTAGTCTTTAAACTAAATGATGTTACAAAGTGTTTTATCTTTCTACTAAGAATTTAATGGCATAACAGTTCTAAGAATTCAAAGGGATAACAATTCAACCATTTAGAGGACTTGGCGGGCTCTAAGGCTGGATTATTCCAAGCAGGTGTAATTTCAGATAAACTGTGGTAAATGAACAATGCATGTCATCATGAATTTTAACCCTCTTTCAAATTTCCCTAGCATTCATCTCTTCAATCCAAAATGTAGTATTTGAGATTGGTCATAGTAACTCAGAATTCCCAGTCTGGTGCCAGATACAAGTAGTTTTATACATTCCATCCTCTTCCTCTCCAACTTTGCTCCATCAGGATTCTACTCTTTCAGGTGTTTAGCAGTAGCATGCTCACTCTTAAGACTTGTGGAGCCTGGGGCAAACATATAAATGGGGTCTTCATATTTATGTTTTATTACTTATTATAAATCAAGCAATATTAAATAAAATAGTTTATCTTCCACTTTGGCAGATATATCTCTATACCAACTGGATGGCAGGTAAAGTGTTAGAATATTTTGGACTTCTCAAGAATATTGTGTCACACAGAGAGATGGACTCTGACCCTTAGACTGTCTTCTAACCACTTCCGTCCTATACTGTGAGAGCCCATACAACACATTGAATGCACACTCTGGCCCATGCACTCACCCCTCAAACATGGGCCCCTGGACCATTCATCCTTCCAAGATGCTTGGACATTGGGGGCAGAGCCTACTGTCTGGGGGTCAGAACTGGGAGGGATGAGATCACTGGCCCAGGATAAGGGCTCAGGGCTATTTGGAAATGGAGGTCTAAGATCACAGGGGTTCAGAGCACAGTCTAGAAAAGTGAGTGCTGACTCCACATGGGCACTTCTCTTGACTCCACAGAGTTTACCTTGTGGTGAAGGTGTGGTCAGAACAGCCAGAGAACTGAGCAAATATTTGCTGGTTTCTTATGTGTATGCCAGTGCTGCTCCGGTCACATGGGGCACATGACTAAATAAATCAATGTCCTCGCTCTTTTAGAGCTTATATTCTGGGACAGATAGACTATAAATACTAAATGGAATAAATACACAATAAACTGCATTGTGCATTAGCTTGTGAGAAGTATTGTAGAAACAGTAAAAGTTAAGCAAGTAAAAGGTGGGAGTGTTGGCCTCAACTGGGAAGTTGAGATTTGTGCAAACTTCAAGGCTCTGAGGAAATTAGGCAAGAAGATAAAGACAGCAAGAGAAACTTAAGCCTTTAAGAGCATAGTGAGCACCTTGGGACAGGACTGCAGGTACCATGTTGGAAGTAGAACAAAGAGACCAACAAAACTGGCACAGAATGAGCAAGGTGGAGAGTTGAAAAGAGAAATCAGAAAAAAGCAAACTGATGGATGGATTGCACCATGCAGCGCTATCCAATGAAAATATGATGATAGCCATAAAAGCGTCATTTTAATTTTTTGTAGTCACAATAAAAAGATAAAAAGAAATGGGCTAAGTTAATTTTAATAGTACATTTTATGCAACTCAGCTGATCCAAAATGTAATGTAAACATTTAATCTTTGAACTCAAGAGTGTATTTTACACTTGCAACACACCTCACAATCTGTACTAGCTACAGTTCAAGTGCTTCATCGGCAAACATAGCTAGTGTGTACTGCACAGGGCAAACCAGATGGAGATTTTGACTCATTGTTGAATACCTTTGCATCACTCTGAGTGACTTGGGAAATGTTTCCGGGTTTTAAGAATTGAAGTGTCATGATTTGGTTTACGTTTTAAAGATCAGGGGTAGCCTTCACAGAGAAAATACCGTAAAGGATCTCACCTAGAAGTGGAACCTAATCAACAAAACAAATAAGCAAGAAAAATATGACCAGAGACACTGAAATTAAGAACAAACTGACAGTAACCAGAGGGGAGGTTGGAGAGGATAAAGGTGGGAGGGGAAGGGAGAGGACTTTCAGGAACCTGTATAAAGGACACATGGACAAAACCAAAGGGGGGTAGGATTGAGGGTGGGAGGTGGAATGGCTGAAGTGGTGGGTGTTGGTAGGGGGGAAATGGAGACGATTATACCTGAAAAATTAAAAAATGTAAAAAATATAAATTTACCCATCTTTAATAATCCCCCTCAAATAAGAGTAGCAACGGAGAGATTTATTGCAGTAATCTTCATGAGGAGAGATGGTGGCTCAGGGGACCATAGCCATGGCTGGCGTAGGACATGGTGGAAAGCCTGATCATTTTAAGTATGGTACACACCCATCGCATTGGGTGTGTGAGAGGAGAGTGAAGAATGATCTCAAGACGTTGGACAAACAACCGAGATAAGAGAGGCTGCTGGAGGGATAGTGGAAGAAAGATGCCTGGTCGTTTTAGAATAGGGGTGTCTGAGAAATGAATTAGGCATTTAAGGGGTAATGGAAGGAAGAAAGTTGGCAGTGAGTCTAGAGTTTCAGAGAGAGTGTGGAGGTAACCATTTGGAGATTTTCATCCTTGAAACTGGATAAGATCACCAAGTGAGTAAAAGTAGAGAGAGAAGGGAGTACCAGGGACAGATCCCTGGGGCATCTGAGGTTAAGAGGTCGAAAGTAACCTGAAATTGACATTGGAATAATATAAAATATTTCAGTAATTTTTCAGTTTATTTAATGTTTTTAAAAATGTAACACATGCTTATAACTATTACCATGATCATATGCTTTTTTACTGAACAACTATACCTTTTAATGAAACTTAAACCTTTTTTTTGCTTTAAAATGTCTCACAAACCTTCAGTTCACTAACTCATAGATGATTACATTAAAATAGACAGTAAAAATAAAAAATGTGCTCACAATCAAATTAGTGAGCACAGCGTCCATAATGCGTGTTTTTACGTGTTCCCTAGTGACACACAAGGCAACTCTTCTCTGATAGCTATGGTGGTAGATTGTGGGACAGATTTCAAATTAGCAGTTTGAAATCTGTCCCACAATATACAAACAGATACAGCTTTGTTTTATGTGTGATAAGCTTACTAATTTGCATTTTGTATATAAAGTTTGATTGATGATTATGTGTTCTTACTCATTTTAGTCTGTCAAAAAATGTTATCTTTATGCCTTGAATTATATTTAAATCTTAGGTATGAAGAATGCTTCATAAAACACAATCTATTATTTTAGAATAGGCATATTCATGACTTTAACAATATAAAAATCATATTCAAATGAGGTTTTAACTCTGTGATCTCATATTATCAAGACTACTATTTATAATATTGTGTGGAAATGGGTATATTATTAAAACTAAAAAATGAAATTAAATGATTACACAAATTTACTGACAAATAATCTTTAATATTTTAACAGAGGTATTTGTTTGTATCTTTTCAGTCTATTCGAGAAGTCACAGGCTACGTGTTAGTGGCTCTTAATCAGTTTCGCTACCTGCCTCTGGAGAACTTACGCATTATTCGTGGGACAAAACTTTACGAGGATCGATACGCCCTGGCAATATTTTTAAACTACAGAAAAGATGGCAACTTTGGACTTCAAGAACTTGGACTGAAGAACTTGACAGGTAAGGAAAATATGTAAAATAGCAATGATACTGTCATTATCAATGTCACATAATAGACACACATGTGTCTCTCTGTGCGTGTGGTTACTGTGGTATGTGTTATGTTGAGGATCACTGTATTTAAATATCTAGTCTTTATTCATCTTATAAGAAATTATGCCCTCTGATTTCCTTGTTTCACTTACATAGAGTGTGAGTGCAGGCTGAGGGGTCCCCTAATACTGTTATCTCAGCTGAACAGAAGTACACTGGCAGGAAGTGCTCAGTGCCCGAACACGGAGATAGGAAGCAGGTTGAAGAATGTTATGTTCAGTGGTCTCAGGTGGACGGTGGAGCATATCATTGAATCTCTGCAGTTCTGCAAATCTCACTCTCCATAAAGCGCAGTAAATACACAAGTCGTTATATCTAGTATTTTGCACAATTCTTTATTTTTGGAAAAAACATACCTAATTTATTGTCAATTTTGATCGCTCCCATTTAGTAAGCCACTGAATGCCACTTGTAATTCTTTCTCAGAATTTTTTAATGCCATTGATGATGTTTCCCCCCTAAGACTGGAGATAGGTAATTGCTAACAACTTGGTATTATCATCTTGCTACAAAAACACGGTAGACATTTGTTTGGTAAACTGGTCCTTGCAATCCCATCAACATCTTACTGGTTCACATAGTTCATAGTTCCTAATGACTATGGTGGAGGGCTTTTTGTTACAAGATTTCTAATCATAAATTGTGCCATGTGTGCCTGTAATCAAAATGTCCTAGTTCGCAATTAATCATCAGCCCACAGTGGGAAAAAGGGAGTTGAAAGTCTTAGTTATTCCAAATGAATACCTATATATTCTGAATCAACACTGTCGTGTTTTATGTGTATTTGGGTTCACTTGTACTATTTGTTGATATTCACAATAAAATATTTTGCATATATTACCTTAATATATCAAGTAACAAAATCATCATCATCATCATCAATCAGGCTATTTAAACAGTTTGTTTCTTTCATTTACACTGGATATAAAATATATCATTTTAAGTTAGAAGTAGCTTCATAGTGAGCCAGACATGAGAAGTGAAATTGGGATATTCTGGATGAAGAAAGGAATATTGGTCATCTTACTCATTTTGAACATGATTACTACAGACTTGATGACATAATGGTAAATATGAATTGTTCTGAATTTATAGATTCCTTCACCGATATGTTTATATCTTACTAAAAAGCAGGGCTTTTGACTAAATTATCACTTGATGAAAATGCTAAGAGAAGGAACTTGGAAATGGAATATGTAGAGAAAAATTGGATGACTGAAATTAGGAATCTAAAAATAATATGATCCAGTTAAAACTGCATAGGAATTATTGGGCTTTCTTCCTAACTTTTCTATGATTACAGCAAAGAAGCAGTGAATGTTTTTTTTTTGAAATTTTATAATACTTGGATTATATTACTATTTTATAATATGTGATAATTGTAGACTGTTTTTATATAGAACATTAGTTTTTAAGAGTTCCTATTTATTTCCATGTTTAACATCATGCTACTAAAATATTAAGAGTTATTTAATCAAAATTATGTCACATTGAAACATATTGTACCTACTAAGCTTAAAACCACATGTTACTTATGACTGTCCAATATTTAACTTTTGTAATACCAAAATATGTCACCTTAAAAAAGTATTTCCTACTCTTCTGGAAAGCCTTACAATATGTTCTTGGGAAGTAGTAGAAATGGGCAATTAGTACATGACTAGAAGAATGAGTTGTTTAGGGAAAAACGTGTATTTGTTCAAGAGTTATGATTTCTTTGTTGTATGTAAATTAAGATGCAATAAAAGGAATGGCAGAAAATTGAGACAATTAGGACAGTTTCCAGATACTTTAATATATTTGTTAGTTGGTTGACAACGGCGGGACAGCGTCATTCTGTGAGAGAGTCTGGCATCACGAACTGCTCTTTAGGTAATAGGATATAGTGTAAGCTCAATTTTGAGACTCAAAAGTTAGACAGGAAGCATGATTTGTGTTGGTGTGTAGGAGTATATGAGGAAGGGCACGAGCAGCCTAACTGTTCACATAAAGCAGAATCGGGATTGGATTTGCTCTAGAGCAATACCTTAAAGAGCTAAGTGTCGTGCGTCATCTGGTTAAAGATGGTTATTTGGTTATTTGTTAAACAAATATGGCAGTTTAATTCAGATCAGATTGTGTTTGTGCTTTGGAAATATATTTGGTTTATGTTGTTTGTTTATCTGTTATAAAACGTGAGCTATGAAACTTTTTTTTAAAAAATTAATCTTATGTTAATATAAGGCTACAGGTCTTTTCCTAATTCTAGATTTACCTCGTGCGATATGAAGCAAAATAGAAAGCTTGCTGAGTACCCAAATACTACACTAATTACTGTCCTAGTGAATTACATTTTTAACTCAGTTCTTAAAGGGCCAGGAGCATAAGCATCTCTTAGGCACTTGTTAGAAATGGAAATTCTTGGGTTTCACCTGAAACTTAGTGATAAGAAAATGGGGGTGGAGCCTATCAATATGTGTTTTGAGAATTCCTCCAATGATTCTGATGACTGCTGAAGTTTGAGGAACACTGATGTAATTGATAAAAGATGTATTACCAAGAAGTGGTAGCAAAATAAATAGTTAATTTCTTCACTTGATCCAGATAATTTTCATTCACTCAGCTTTTAGAGAGAAGGGAAGAGATGGAAACATGGGGATGGGTATAGGAGAGCTTAGAGATGAAGAAGTCATTGGGAATAAAGTTCCTTCTCTGTCATCATTTTGCCTAATAACAACTTTTCATAATGATAAACCATTACACAGACTAATAATTCCTGGTGAATTTTCTTTTTAAGCAACGTTTTATTGTTAAGTGTATTCAATGAGAAAAACTAATACAAGACATGGGAATGTGAATTGTCTTATGAGAAATAATTTGTTTTCCCTAAAATCTTTTTTTTGCTGTGTTGACCTTAGAGTAGTATGCCTTTATCACAGTGTATTTGCCACCTGCAGACACTGTCTTTTTGTAAAATGTATGTTTGGTTGACACAAGGACTCTCAGATATGAGGGTTATGGGCTGGGTGCCACTTACACATATACATTACCTTCTACCTCACACCTTTTTGTTAATTAGCTTGATGCTCACCCCAAGTTATTCCTTGGACTGTAGACGTTATTATAGTTCTTACGTATTTCCACTGTGATTGCATCCAAAGATCAGACACACACTGAAACATTTCTTTCTAGCTTAACAGAAAGACGTACTTGCCCACTGTCATTCATATTTTCCCGGTCCGTGTGGTGAGGCTAGGTAGAATGGAGGGGAGAGAGGGCTCTAGACGCAGGATAAGCTAAAAGGGAGCGAGGAACTCTTCTTGGCAATTTGTATGTGCCCTGCTACACTGGGCACATTCTGTTCTGGCCGGGGGGAGAGTCCACTTTCCATCAGGGTGTCTGCTCAGGCGTGTCATCCTACTCGGGTCATTGGAAGTGATGCTGCTGCTCTAGAGGAGTTCAGGGCTGGACAGAAATCCACCACTTCCTCTATTAAGGTCGCCTGCAAGTGGCTGTGATTCTTATGAATCACTCCCAGTGATGATGTTTTGCTCATTTTGTAAATAAGCTCCTTCTTAAACATTCTTATTCAGAGTCCAAACCAACATTTAATAATTTAAACATTAAGCCTAGGAGCTTCTGCTTATTTAGTCACCTGTCTGGCCAAAATGTAAAGGTTGTTTCATTACATGGGCCATAAAATCACTATTCTTTTCTGATATCTATGATTTAAAAATTACCCCATGTGTTGGTAATGGTGGATAACATTATACAATTTCATCTATATGTGATATTATAGACAGAAAGCAACTTTTGAGAAATACTGAAGTTCATATCTGTTTTACTATTTGTATCTCACTTATATTGATGATAACCTAGGTACAAATCTATACAGTACCTTTTAAAGTTTAAGTTTCCCAAAGCCCCTTCAACATTATTCAGTAATGGTCAAATAAATGACCTGATGTTAAAAGGACAGGCCATTTGTAACTGACTCAGTGTATTTCAAAAAGTATAAATTTGGAATCAGAAAATTCTGTGTTCAGCTGGAGGATCGCTACTTACAGTCTGTTTTTCTTCTTCAAAATTGTAAATTCCACCCCATGGTGTTGTTCTGGCATTCACAAAATAAGGCAGAGAACTCGCCGATCACAGCACCTTGTACATCAAGGATGTTCACGGAACCTCAGTTTCTTTCTCTGCGTTGTTTGGTTTTAGCTTTCCTTCGTGTTGACACGCCGACAAAACAATTGCACATGCTTCTGAGTATTCAAATGGCTCCTGTTGCCTCATTGAGACTTTGAAACGTGACTTGTGTAGACAAATAGGTGCTCCGAGTTCCATCCTCTCTAATGACACTGCTTTGGAACAGCTTCTTGCATAGGAACCGTTTCTCTGGCAGTGAAAAGCCTGAGGCTTGTCTTTGTGTCCTCTCAGTACCATCGCCGCCTTTCACACTTCACAGAACTGCTCGCTGGGCCTTTCAGCGAGTGGTCCAGGCCACACACCTGTTGCCCGAGCCCTTCACTTCAAATCTCTATCATCACGTTTCATCCTTCATTGGCCCTGACATTTGTCTTGGCCTAAATAAGAGACATGCTCATTCTGAGCTCTTTTTCTGACATTAGAGTTGCTAAGCATTCTTCAGTTGCTCTGTGAAAGGTCTTGGTAATGTTTGAGTGGGTTCAACTAACCTAGTTCAGATGGGTGTTAAATACAGTGTTTGACAATGGTACTACTAATATTTATGTGAGAAGAGCCACTCAGTGTACGGTGATAGCTGCAGGAGAATATGATCCCAAGGATGCTCTTAGCTGAAGAACGAACTGCTTGAAAAATGATTTGTTCAAAACTAACCCATACTGAAAATCATTGAGTCAAGTGAAATCCACAAAACAGGGTACATTTTTTATGGAAGCATCAATTTCAAAACCAGGTCCACAATGTCTCAAAAATGATACTCTAATAAATGTTTGTAAAGAACATTATTTGCTCATCATGCCCAATGATGTATGTTAACAAAAAAGTGGAAACCATAAAAACCATAAGCAATGCATTTATGTGTTTAGGCAAAACAGAAATATGTTTGAAAGGAAATGTTATAGATATGCGATCAGATAGAAATGGCCATTTGAACAAATTTCTAGGATGTGTTCTCAGCTATAGAGAAACTGATTAATGAATTTATAAAACTGAATGAATGTAAAATGGGAATTTCTTCTTCTTGTCCCAAAGGTCAGAGCGAAGAAATAAGCCATGTTACTGTAGACATAAGATATAGGATGGTGGATTTATAGGGAATAGAACCATTCCTTCTCTTTCAGCTAACATGTTTTATGTCATGAGTAATAACGTAATCTGCCCAAGCCATAAAAAGCAGCCACCTTGATTTATCTCCTATGCAAGGATCCTGAAGGGGTCCTATTCTTTGTACTACATTCTTTTTAATCCTGACAGCATCCTTTAAAAAATTGGGGGCAAGTCTAGCATTATAAGAGTTTCTCAGAAAAATTCCCTATTTTGACATCCTGTGATTATAATTTGTTATCCCTAAGATACACTAAGATATGTATGTTCCCTTCCCTAAGAAAGAAAGCACATTTATTCTAAGGAAAGAAAACATGTAAGATAAAAAAACTCCCTTATAAAAGCTCATTTCTTGAGAAAGCTTGCTCATTTGCTTATGACATTCAGAAAATGCAAGAGAGTCTTTTTCCCTCAGGGACCTAAATGCAATCACATAAATTGACTAGATATTATCATGAGAATATGCTTTCCTTCTAAAGACAGCAGTAAAGATATCAGAATATCTTCCTCCTCACCCTTATGGCTGGTTAGCATTTTTGGGCCTGAGGACACCCAACTGTAAAGAGCTGGCAATCTCTCTGGGTCCATTCCCAGTCGCCAAGCAGTTCTGGGGCAAGAGTCAGAGATCATTGCCCATTCTGAATTGCTGGAATCAAATCAGAGCTCTGGAAGCAGTGGGAGACATGTTTTGGGGGTAACACGAATTTGTATTTGGGAAGGAATAAAGAATGTATGCAACCTTGGAGGAGCCTCAATTGCAATTTTGAAAACTATATAAATATATCACCTTGGTTACTCAGAAGAAGCATCCCTCAGCTTGGCAGGGGATAACACTCTCAGTCATGTTGCTCTCTCCCAGTGTTTATCAAAGTCACGGTTATTATAATCCTTATATTGTTATGGATTTATACAATTTATAAAATGCTTTCAAGTTCCTTTTTAAATTTTTTCCACACACAGCCCAATAATGCTGACTGAGGAAGTATTTTAATTATTGTTTTTCATGTGAGGACACCAGACGTAAGGTCTTGTGGCTAATCAAGGTGACTTGTCGGCAATCTAGACCTATTTCCTACCTCTTCCCATTGTGCCATTCCGAAGAAATGTTTAGAAAAATTTCTCCAGGTAAGACCAC
Source organism: Sturnira hondurensis (assembly GCF_014824575.4). NCBI lineage: Eukaryota > Metazoa > Chordata > Mammalia > Chiroptera > Phyllostomidae > Sturnira > Sturnira hondurensis. The sequence continues at coordinate 2,231,010 of NW_028076312.1, forward strand.
AACCAGAAAAATAATAATTTTCCTGTATACATAAACAGTTCAGTATTAAGCAGAAAATCTTAAGGTTATATTTTAGAAAGAACTTTGATTTTAATTGTTGTATAATACTTGAATACATCATGGTTGTATATATGAAAAATGATGGTAAGTTAATAAAAATATACAAATAAATACACACAATGATAATATTGTAAATACTATATTTAATTTAAAAATATCTGATTGTGCTCTGGCTGGTGTAGCTCAGTGGTTGAGCGCGGGCCTGCGAACCACATGATCGAGGTTCGATTCCCAGTCAGGGCACATGCCTGGGTTGCAGGCCAGTTCCTGGTTCCTGGCAGGGGACGCTTGAGAGGCAACCATACATTGATATTTCTCTCTCTCTCTCTCCTTCCCTTCCCCTCTAAGATAATTAAATAAAATCTTTTAAAAAAATATCTGATTGTGTCCTGGCTGGGGTGACTCAGTGGATTGAGCACTGGCTTGTGAACCAAAAGGCTGCTGGTTTAGATTCCTGGTCAGAGCACATGCCTGGGTTGCAGGCCAGGTTCTGATAAGGAGGGCGTGTGAGAGGCAACTGATCCATGTGATCGATGTGATGTTTCTCTTGCACATCATCACGTCGATGTCTCTCCTGTCTTTCTCCCTGCCTTCCTCTCTCTCTAAAAAATAAACAGATAAAATCTTAAAAAAGTAAATGAAACTTAATTAAGTTAATTAGTTGCTTTGTTAAGGTAATGTCTTCTCCCTTTAAAGCGCAATCTCATAATGCCATTGGGAGAGGAAAATGACCTAACAAAGGAAAGCACTGTGTGCAGTGCTGGGCTTTCAATAATGTTATTTAAAAATAAAAAATATAAAAATATCAAATGTATTGCCTATTTTTATAACTGCCATTCAACAATAGCTTTTTAAAAATCAAAATTACTAAACTCTTAGCTATAACACAAATATTTACTAACAGTCTCACTTTTATTGGAAAACATCTAGGATTCCTTGGAATGTGATGTCAGTTCAAATATTTGATAGCTTTCTTTTGTTCCACTTGTCTATTCAAGGCGTGCTGAGGTACAAGCTCTTCCAAATTTTCTCAACATACCTGCCTTCTCTCAGTAAATATTAAATTTCTGACAAATATTTACTCACCAGCCACATTGTGAAAACATGTAGAAAGTACTTTCTTCATTATTATTATTATTATTATTATTATTATTATTATTATCATGTGTGCCACTGTCCAATAGGACTTTCTGCAAAAATGGAGGTGACCTGGGCTGCCCAGTTGAAGAGTCAGTAGCCAAATGTAGCTGCTTAAAACTTGAAATATGGCTATTGAGAGGAAAGAAATTAAATTTTTAATTTAATCTAATGTTATTTCAGTTAAATTTACATAGCCACCTGTGCTAGTGGCGATCATATTGGACAGCCCAGCACTGACTGGACGGTGTGTCCCACCGACCCCAGTGCGGTCGGGGAGGATCTTCACAAGGAGACTGGCAGGGAGAATCTGACCACAGGCTCTGAAACCAGACTCTTTCGGATTGAATTCTGTTCTGAGGCAAGATACTCAGCTTCCTAAGCCTCTGTTTTCTTATCTTCCAAGGAGTATAATGAGAATCCTAAGTTTGGAGACGGTTGTAAAAGTGAAACTATAAATTTCATATGTATAATTAAAGGTAGTTCCTGCAATAAATGTTGTTCATTATTTAAACGTTATGCTGATGGTATAAAATAAAAAAAGGCAGTCGTATAATCATTGAGAATATGTTAGGCTTACATAATTGCATTATAAAATATGAAATTCGTCATTTACGATTTAGAACCTAACTGTATTTTATATCTGTGTCAGCCAGGCCTGGATGGCATGTATTGGTCCTAATGTGCTTCAAGCCGCTAGTTATGACAGGTGTCCTTGTTTGTCAGAAATATGACTTTTTAAAAATAAGTTTTTTATTCTCACCTTAAGTTTCCCCAATATGAATATATAATCATAAATAGTTCACAAATTGTATTTCTTAATCACTTATTTGAGGGTAGTAAGGACTAGAAAATTATTACTACTTTCACCACGAAGAAGATATGTGGAAAAGTCTGTTGAGAACAATTTCTGGCATAGTCATTGCTCGTATTTTTAGGACTTCCCAGTCCATGTTCAAAGTTTCTTTTCATAATATAACACTTATTTAACAACAAATAAAGCACAAAAGAAGCTCCTTTAGTCCTGGCTGGTGAGGCTCAGTGAATTGAGTGGCAGCCTGAGAACCAAAGGGTCTCCAGTTCAATTCCCAGTCAGGGCAGGTGCCTGGGATGCAGGCCAGGTTCCCAGTAGCGGGCGTGCAAGAGGCAACCACACATTGATGTTTCCCTCCCTCTCTTTTTTCCTCCCTTCCCCTCTCTCTAAAAATAAGTATATAAAACATTTTTTAAAATATGCCTTTATAATATACTGTCTGAAATAGAGATCTATCACATTTATTAAACCTAAGTCACCATCAATTATAAGAAATATCTTTGAGTTGCTGTTTATAGACCACACTAAAACGTGATGTGAAAGCACAACATAAATGTTAAAATTGTGCAGTGAATCAAGATTTTAGAGATAGCCATAAAAACATTTACAATTTAGAATTAGTAAGTTATGTTAACATATGAAGAGAATAGAGGAACAGAAAACCTCTTATTACTTTCCTAGAAATACAGCAAGATAAGTGCTATTATAATGGCGAAACTGTTCACTGCTAAAGTATATAAAACAAGTTGCATTAGAAGTGGCCAATATTTCATAAATGATGAATGGAAGTTTCCATTTATCTAAATCTATCAGGGAGTAGATAAATGAGAATTTGCATGGCTCAACACCTTTTGATGTAATAAATGTTACTAACCAGGAAATTTAAATTATTGTTTTTTCCCCCTGAGACTTAGCTGATTTATTGACTCTAGTGATGAAAGAGATGAAACTGTAGTTCAAAGGGGAAACATTACTTATTCTAGCAATTTTCCTTCAACTTTGCCCTTTTAGTGATTAGAATGCATGATAGGGTATCAGAGAGGAAAGAGAATTTTTCACTTGTATCTTCTTTACCAGACTAATGCCAGTGTATCTAGAAATTCAGTGTGATGGTTTTCTCTGTTGCTCTAGCTCTCATAATATATTTCCCTTCCCCTACCCTCTACGTTTTATGATCCCTTCTGTGCAATATATTTTATACCTTCTAGCTGTAATTATAGTGTTGGCTAAATCAAGTAGTTTTGGTTATTGAGTCATAGTAATAATAACAAATTTGAGAAATGTTTATAGGGAAAAGTGAAGAATGATGGTGATCCATAACTTTTTCTTATGTGATTATTTAATTTACTTAATTTCATTTGTTCTTTGATGCAAATTAGAGGTTAGATTTTACAGCATCAGTTATTTTGAATAAAGCTAATATCAGAAAGGTCATTTTTATTTTTACTCATATAAAATAAAGGTGCTTAAACTTTAATTAAAGGTTCTTAATGATGTATTCAATGAGTGTAATCTGATAACTATTAACAAAAAGAGTATCTGTTAATTTTAATGGCTCCCCAAATTCTCTAAACTTTCTGCTTTAATATTTAGCAGGATGGCTTTATATTACATATAATTATGCACCTGGTGATGTCCCATGAAGAATCTTATTATAGCAGTGCTACTTATAATAGTCAAGTGCTGGAAATAGTCTAAGAGCCTATCATCAGTGGATCAAAAACTGTGGTGCATTTGCACAATGGAACACTACACAGCAGGAAGAAAGAAGGAACTCTTATCTTTTGTGACAACATTCTCCGGGAACTCCAGGAACTGGAGAATATTATGCTAAGTAAAATAAGCCAGTCAATGAAAGAAAAATACCATATGGTCTTATTTATAGAGGAATCTAATGAACAAAATAAACTAATGAGCAAAATGGAAACAGAGACATAGAAACATGAAACAGACTGATGGTGGCCAAAAGGGGAAAAGATTAGTCAAAGAACATGTACGAATGACCCATGGACATAAACGATGGTGTGGGGATTGACTGTGGGAATGGGGGGGTGGGCTTCATGGAGGAGATCAAAGAGGGAAAAGTTGGGACAACTGTAATAGAATGATAAAAATAATAATAAAAAGTAAAAAAGAAACAAAAATATGTCCACAAAATGAGTTCCAGGTACTTGTGCAGTAGGTGATTTTAAAAAAATTAAAGATGTTATTAATTTATTTTTAGAGAGACAGGAAGGGGGAAAAGAAAGAGAGAAACATCACTGTGTAGTTGCCTCTCATGTGCCACTTCCTGGTGACCTGGCCCGCAACCCAGGCATGTGCCCTGACTGGGAATCTAATCAGCAACCCTTTGGTTTGCAGGTTGGTACTCAATCCACTGAGCTACACCAGCCGGGGTCATTTTTTAAAAAAATTTAACTCTAGAAATTATGTATTCTATCATGATAAGGTTTTTTGCCCTTGTCTTAGTCTAAGATACTAAGGTTCTACTGTTATTGAAACAATGATTTTATTCAAGGTAATTGAGAAAGGGAGGGAACAATTTAAAACATTTTAAAAGCATGCCAATCGTTGTGTACTTAGGTATGCATTCTCATTTACTAATGGGAATAAAATGAAACAAAATAAATTCTAGTGTTTATGCACGACCCATTATAACCCAAATGCATCATTTGTCTGCAAAACACTGAAATTTTCCAGGAGCTTTGTAGTGTTGTTCAAAGAATACTGTTCAATGTGCTTTGCAAGAGAAGAAGGAGAAGACAGTGAAGGCGGTGCTTGGCGTACGTGGACACACATTTTTTCTACAGCGCAGGTAGAAAGTGAAATGAAACAGGGAAGCCACCCACGCTGTGCCATTGCCGTCACTTTTCACGTAGCGAGTGTGTGGCTGAATGTCACGCCTATGCATTACACTGTCATTGCATGGAGTTCGAAATTACATGTCATAATGATAAGTCTTTGCAATTAAAATCGTAACATGCTTCAGATGGGGGCCTCTCGTGCTTGGGGAAAAGAGGTAAATCAAGAAGTTGGCTGAAGTCCCTCTTACAATTTTGGAAAATTCCTTCTTTTTTGTAAAATAAATACATCAGAGGTCACAATACAGATTATCAACTCCTTTGTGACTTATTGAAAATCGTGTGCATGATTCAAGTAGCTATATATTTTTTTGTATTTTATTATATACATATGGGCCATTCATTTTTATTTTACATTTGGTTGATTATTACATATAAAATATGTAAAAATATTTAAAATTGAATAGTATTTGTTGAACCACTTTATGTCAATATTGTGCCTGATTTATATTTAAATCAAGGAGAGATTTAATGTAATTTTTAGTTCATTTAAATTTTAATCCATTACAATATGACTTATTTAGTATTAGAGAAGATTGAAATATTTTCAATCAGAATCACAGATCTTATGTTTTTAAAGAAGAAATAAATGATAATACATAATCTTCAAATTAATAGAAAATAAAGCTCTAAATAAACATAATGATGGGACACAGTATGGTTTCTTTCCTGAAAAACATTTCTGGTTATAATTGCAAATGACTACCTAGGCCAAGTAGTTTGTAAAGTAAAAACATCCTTTGGGAAAAAAAGCAATAAAATCAGTGAGGTACAACGGAGAGACAGCTGAAAATCCACACACACCTATAACCTTTGTGCAAATGAATGAGCCAACTCTAACTGTTGCTATTTATATTACTCTGATTGTTACTCCATTCATGAAAAAACATAAAGCAGTCACAGAGAATTAAATAGCTTTTATTGTATGAAAGACATACTTGGATTTGGGCATAAAGTCAGGAATAGTTTGGGGATGAGAAAAGGATCAAATCGGAGTGTAAAGTTACAATGATTGAAAGATTCTTGATATAGAAGTATAACTTTTACCTTACAATGTTGATTTATGATCCTCAGTTCAAATCTCCTTTATGTGTTCTAGATGAAAAATATGTTTCTAGATTATGAAAGCAGTATTTCCAGCATACTCTCTTCTAGTCTCAGCAGCATGAAATCGGAGAAAGAACTTGAGTTTTGAAACCTGATAAATCTGAAATTTCATACTAGCACTGCAACTTACAAGGGAAATGTCAAAGCCACTTAAATGCTGTGCATCAGTTTCCTCATCCAAAAATGAGAACTAAATGCAAAAAGTTGTATGCAAACTGCCAAGCATAGTGATTAGCCCAAGACAGAGGCTAGTTCTTTTTCTGTCTCCCCTTTTCATGTAGTTCTCAATGGAGAATTAATATTTAAGAGTATTAATTTCTTATTTAATCCTTGTCACATAGGTGTGTTTTTATTGGTTGTTTATCGACAGATGGAGTTGGTTTTAGCAAAGCCTAACTGCACTAGCCGCCGGAGAATCACATTCTCATTTCACTCGTACATTATATAAATCCCCTGCAGTCTCTGGTGCTGATTTTTCAATTCCGATATGAACGAATATCCTCAGTCTCTTCTATTCCCTTCTATTTGTCTGTTGATCATACCTGTCTGCTGCCTATCTTCATGGGAAAAATCTAAAGCAAAGTGTGAGTCACATTTTCTTAGGGCTTAAGTTCCTCTAGACGGTAAGGGAATGCCATCACCCCTTTCAGATCAGCAGAGAATAATACTCAAATTTTTGCTTTTTGAACACTTGGGAACCAAAGTTCAAGACTCTAATTAAAAATGCAACTCCATGTGGGTAGAAACCTCTATTGGGGTTTAAGTATTCGGTGTGTATTTGTTTCCTAACACAGGGATAACCATGGCCTACGATAATAGTATCCACATGCATGTTCATTTAGCTATGTGTCATTAAATGTAGATCCATTATTGTTTTAATAAATTGTTGTACTTCCCTGGTAAGACTTTGAAACCTCAGCAGGGTAAAAACTACCTTTGGATGGCTTTTAGGCAGAAAACAAAGAAGAACATGAACTGAGCAACAAAACCAATTTAGTTGGCTTTCAATACTGAGTTTAAGCCAAAGATTTCCAGTGGTGCCAAGCAAATCCTATTCATTGTTGTTCATTTCTTAATTTCTTAGTTCCTCTCAAAGTATTCCAGTGTCCCTGCTGGGTGAAACTACCACCAATTCAGCTAAGAATTTGTTTCCCCAGAGATTACTTTATACAGTATCTGAAACTCATTAATCATTGCTTCCTTTTAAATCCCCATTACACAAGAAAGAATGGGATTTAATTGCCTAGATATTTCTTACTTTGTTCTAAAAAAGCAGACAGAATTCAAAGTATATTTTTCACCCCTCCCCACTTGCTGAACTTGCAATAAGGGTATTTTGATAACTTATTTTAAAGAGCTAAACCTGTTTTAAAAGATATTTCTGAGGCTTGTAGGAATAATTAAAACCCTTTCTATTTGCTTGAGAACTTGAACTTCTGAAAAAAGGTTAGGGTAGTTCTGCTAGTGTGTTTGGTAGTTCAATTGCTACAGTGCAGCTGAACTCTCTGTCAGTGTGTGAAAGAGAAGTGAACTGTGTACTGTCAAAACAGTGGCGATGTGAGATACCTGGAGAGATTCCACTTGGATTCTAGACTCAGTAACCACGTGAAGCTTGGGGGTTGCATTCTAAAATTAGCATCTTCACTCTAAAGATAAAGACTTAGGGAAAGCTTCTTTAAGACATTTCTCATATGTTGGTAGACCTACTTCATAGGTTTCTATGTATTATTTTACTGATAAGGAAGGTAATCAACAGCTTAGATCTCTGATTGTGTAGAACCACAGTAGAGCTCCAATATATTGTTTTTTTTTTAAATTTTTATATACAAGACCAAGGCTTTTCTAATATAAGCAAATAATTACCACAATGTTTTTGTTTGTATGCCTAAAAGCGTAACAACTATTTTTATGTCATGCTTCAACTTTTAAATTCTGTGACTCAAGAGAATAGTTGTAGTAAATGAAACATTACTTTTATGGTAAATTACTGAATGAGTTTTATAAAGTAATTGCAACAATATATCCATACAGGTGAACAGGTCATATATATTGCAAGGTTTTAAAAATTGCAGACAAATACCTGGAATTAAGCAAAAGACAAATTAGAAGACCAAAGCGAGACAGAAAAAAAACAGGCTCATAGTTAGATAATGGAGAAAGAGGCTGTGTGTGTCTATGTACATATCGTATCTCTCCACAGTCTTCACAGAAATGTAATATGCATATGTGTATATCTATACAAGTGCATGTATATATTAATGTGTGTATAGAGTTTCTAATTATGATGTGTAACCATAGACGATGTTTGTCATCAACACATATCTGAGGAGCAACGTAACCAGCTAGTTATAATCCTACTTTTCTAAACACATGTTAAATATGTATTTTTCAAGAATTCATTTTCATATAAAATTATGCTATAGGATGCAGTATAGGACTCCATAGACAGAATAGGAAATGAGTGATCCACGTGTGTTTATATCTGTCCACATGGCACAGAAATATTTGGAGTGTCAGGGGAATGTACCCATGGGCCGAAATGAAGGTACAAAGGCATCACATGGGGAGAACACGCTGGAGGGGTTTTATTTGATGTTGTAAGACTGCTCTAGGGTCTGTCTTATAAGAACCTCCTTGGTTTCCTTTTTTTTTCTTTTTTATGTTTTAAAATGCATGACTTTCTTTTGAAATATCCTGCCAAGACAAAGAGTAGAAGAGTAAATTACAAATGAACTATGTGCTCATATTCTCTTTCTCTGTCTGTCTCTCTCTCTCACTCTTACACACACACATTCACACACTCATTCCTGACATAAACATCGCACTGCTGTACAGGTTTCTACAGAGATGCCCACCATACTCAACAGTCAGGATTGCACCCACCATAGTCAACGGTCAGGATTGCTGAAATCACACACTCAGAATTTGAGATCACAAACTATATTGACTGAGGGCAGAATTCAAGAAAGATAGCACCAAAAGGAATCACTATTACGGGCACCGAAGTTTTCTTCCTGCTTGCTTGTTGGTTTGTGTATTCGCTTACTTAAAACTATTAGATTTACACTTTCCTCCCACTAAAGGAGACGATTCAGAGCACTTTTCTTTATTTAACCTTAACCTAAGTGATGAAAGGTTGAAACCAGGCTTCTAGTCACCTTAAACTTAAATGTAAGACATACTTTAGGGAGCTGTAGATTGGGGGCGGGGGGAATGTTCTAAACAGCTAAATGGTTGTTTTAAATATACCATATAAAGCTATTTTTATTTTAAAATTTTGCCCTAAAATTCAAAATTTCTATAAAGTGTTTCGAGTACTTACCGGTGTCTAAGACAAACATAGGTTTGGTGCCGTACTAATATCACAGTCTTATCAGGAGTCCTTTATTTTTTAACTCTTACAATAAAGCTGTTCATGCTTTATTGGGAATCATGGGAAGCTTACCCAGGAAGAATATATCTTCAAGGCCTGATGGTAAAGAGGCATGATCTTTATTCTCCCGGGAAGAAGGCATGTTGCTAAACCTCTGTTCGCACACACAGGACTTTTTCACAGGAGGTTATGTTGCTAAGTGGTTGAGAAGTTAGAGCTCTCTTGCCAGGAGTAGCCCTCCCAGGCCGGCATTTGATAGCAATGAACAAACAGGTGCAGTCCTCCGGAGTTCGCGTTGCCAGCTTCCCCACACGACAATGGTAGTTTTGTTCCCGGCGTGAATGGTGGAGGGGTAGGCTCTGTTGAAGACAGACCCACTGTTGAGACAAGATTACAATTATTGTTCTTAGGGAAAATTCGAAAATGTTATTCTGCATACAGATGGAATTCGGGACGTGAAATTTGACAAGGCTTTTTCACTCTCTCAAAGGTCTCCATGAAATGTAACAAATCATCAGTGTCCTGTCTCGGTCCTTAGCGAACAGTTCTTGCTGCTGTTGGGATTGTGTGGATATCTAGGTGTGTGACCCATGTTAAATGGTGTTGTCTCTCAACAGACCTATCCCTGCATTTCAGGAGGGGAGAACATGATTACATTTTTTCTTCTTCTTTTTCTGAAGGTCTTAGAATTACACACTAAATAATTGTCACAGATTTACTACCGTATGCATTGTAAAAGAAGATTGAACTATTTTACTACAAACTATTACATAGTAAATGCATTGTTAGAGAATACGTATTACTATGTAAATACTTATGAATGGATAATAAAATACTATTGTATTTTACCAACAGTTACATTGATTAAATAGCATTTAACTCCTTGTAAATATGATATTCTAGAGATATAAGGGACAAAATCCCTTAATTTACAAATAAGCAGCCAATCAAAAAACCAATACAATGAGACCTCTGTAGGAAAAATGACTTTTCAGAAACCACCGAGCTAGCTAGTTTCCTGTGTAGCAACCAATTGTCTTGAACTTGGTGTAGTGGTTTTGTTTTCTTCACCCCACATTGGTGTTTCCCAGAATATACAGCCTACATGGTCATTGGGGCATTTTGCTGATGTGGCGAGAGATAGTTACCTCTATTTACTTTAGGGTCTCGTTATTTATGTAAATAGGACAGTAGATGAATCACTCTCATTATTTCAGATGCCAGAAGTAAAAACAAATGTGCTTTCCATTGCTTCAATGCCGGTATTATGCTGTGTGTTCTAAAAAAGTACAGTGCCTATTTCTTATAATTAATGAAATTGTATATTATATTATATTATATTATGTTATGTTATGTTATATTATGTTATATTAGTGTAAAGCAGACAGGATTTATTCACATTATATTTACATTTTTGTATGAACAAATCACTTCTTTTAACTGATTAAAATATATGTATGGCCAGAAATTGACTTTCAAAACTAAGCACAACAAGCTTTAGCCAGTGAGTCACTGTCTTTACCCTACCCTTCACTACTGTCTTCTAGAACCTGAAACTATCAATTATTTTGAGAAATACTTTGTCAAAAGTATTAAAGTGTAGTCATTCCCAATCACATAATAAAGCCAAAAAATCCCCTCTATTAGTTTTGCACCCCATTTAGCTTAATGTTCATGTTCTGATGAAGAAAGTAGTTTGGTTTTCTCATGTGCAGCTTATTAAATTTTTCTCATTACAGTAGAGTAACATCCAATATTTGGCAGGTCTCATCATATTTGGCAGGTACACGATATCATAGATTAACATCACATTGATCCAACATAACCCAGAACTGAACAGCTCTTAAGGGAGAGTGCATGGAATGAATGAACAGTGACTGAGGGAGCAGGTTAGAAAATATTTAGCATGCTCGTGTAAGTTGGATGATGATATAAGGAGCCCCATGGAGCCAAATAAGGTCATAAGTCACCTGGGCATGCAATCGAGTTGAATTTGAAGAAAATGTTCCAAATAAAAAAGTATAGATAGGACGGTATGAACACAAGGTCATTTTGTTTCAAGCCCTTAGGTTAAGAGGTAGATGACAGACTGGTAATAGCAGCTGGGTCACCGTCCTTCTCTGTGTGACCATCTCTAGGCGGTGTGTATGGATCATCAGGCAAAGGGTTCTTGTGAAAGAACATTAGGTTAAATTTGTTGCTAAAGTGAAAGCAGTTAACATCTATAAAACATCATTCATGGTGCCTTGAATTCAACATCTTACTTCCTTTCGATTGTGATATATTTTAATCCATGCAAGTGACATGGGAGCTACAGAAGGGTACTACAGTGAAGGACAGTGGATATGTTGAGATAAAGAAATATTAAAAGACTGGCATGTTTCAAATGATAAAAATAGAATGAATTTTCTCTTTTCAGATGTGCTTTTTATGAAATAAATATCACCAAAAGTAATTTATTTAATTAAATCAATATAAAATGGAAGAGAAGGTATGTGACTAGTTTACCTTTTTATTCCATTTTTATAATAAATGTAATGTTTATTTTTTTAAAAGGAAATATTAAAGACTAGGACTAGCTCTTGTCAAGTCGTATAGACAGTATTTAAAGTAAGTGTGGTAGAGGCAACCAGTTGCTCACCACATTTGTCTTCTTTATGAGGATACAGTTAGAACAAATTCCCCATTCTCCTTGGCAGGTAAGTGTGGGTTTGTAAGGAAGTTTAAGTAGGCCTAATGTGAGTGGAAATGTCATGTGCTTCTTTTAAGTGTAGTCTTAAGAGATTTTCAAACATGTCCCCCTTTTCACCACTACAAAAATTACTCCTTGAAAATTGCAGGTGCAATGCCACAGCGTGAAGGTCAGCCTGGATCCCTGGTGACTCTGTAGTAGAAGCCCCGACCTTGCTGCTATCACAAGTTCTTGCCTACCTATCTGAAATATTTCTTATATACCCTTTGCACATATGGGGTACATAAGTATTTCTTAGATTTCATGAGCAAGACATTTCTAACTCTCTGTGTGTCTGGGCCATTTATCCATTGTGAGTCTTCCTACAACAGGTGCTATAGCCAATTCTGTGACTAAGAAAGAAAATACCTTCCTTAGTAAAAGTACTGACACCAGAGCAGCAATGTACCAGAGGTGGCCTTGTGAGAATGGACCACCTTGGCTGCAGGCATTTGAGTCCATTGCTGAGACTGGAAATCCACAGCAAAAACCAATCACTTTAATCATCATAGACCATTAATTTTAAACCATGTCAGTTCTAACATATACTTCAGTGAAAAATAGTTTTATGGACCTAAGTCTTAAAAAAAAGCTACAGATATTGTTGGATTTAAAAAGCATATGTGCAAGTTTTAAACGAGCACTCTATATGATTTATCCTTTAATAAACATTGCTTTACATACAATTTAATTTGGAAAACTCCTAATTCTATAATCAACCCCTTCACACATAGACTTAGTCACACACGTTAGTTTGGTTGTAATTTTGTTCAGAATAATCTGAAATTATTCTGGGTGCATTTTATGTATCTAACCCATGTGTTAGTACGTATGCCTGTTTTTTTTTTCATTTATTTTTTATTGTTGTTCATTTATACTTGTCCCTATTTCCCCCCATTACTCTCCCCTGCCCTACCCACCCCCACCTCCAATACTCAGTCCTCTGCACCCCTGTTCTTTGTCCATGGCTTCTTCGTAGATGTTTCTTGATGAACCTTCCCCTTCTTTCCCTTGTTTTCCCCTCTCCCCTCCCCTTCTATTACTGTTAGTTGGTTCTTTATTTCCATGTCTCTGGTTCTATTTTGTTCACTTGTCTGTTTTGTTGGTTAAGTTCCACTTATAGGTGAGATCATGGGGTATTTGTCTTTAATCACTGAAGTGAAATAAGCATATTTCACTTAGCATAATGTTCTCTGGTTCCATCTATGCTGCCTTGAAAGGCAGAAGCTCCTTTTCTCTTTCTGCTGCATAGTATTTCATTTTGTAAATGTACCACAGTTTTTTGATCCACTCATCTGCCAATAGGCCCTTAGGTTGTTTCTAGCACTAGGCTATTGTACATTGTGCTGCTATGGACATTGGGGTGCATAGGTTCTTTTGGATTGGTGTTTCGAGATTCTTAGGATATAATCCCAACAGTGGAATTACTGGGTAAAAAGGCAGTTCTATTTTTTAGTCTTCTGAGGAAATTCCATACTGTTTTCCACAGTGGCTACACCAGTCTGTATTCCCACCAACAGTATACTAGGGTTCCCTTTTCTCCACAACCTCGCCAGCACTTGTTTGTTGATTTGGTTATGATGGCCATTCTGACCAGTGTGAAGCGGCATCTCACTGTGGTTTTAATTTACATCTCTCTGATGGGTAGTGATGCTGAGCGTCCTTTCATGTGTCTCTGGGCCCTCTCTATGTCCTCCTTGGAGAAATTGCATTCAAAGCATGTTTAATTGAACACTGCCAGTATTATAATTTTTAAATATAAAATAGTGATATAATATGTAGTTAAACAATCATTACTCAACTTCCATGCCAGTTCTAAATTTCAGTATTGCCAGATTTTAGAGCTTGCTTTTTCATAATAACCGTATGTATAGATTAGGTAGTTGTTGCTTAGCATTAAAAGAGTTTACTTAGCCCTGGCTGGTGTAGCTCAGTGGATTGAGCTCGGGCCTGCAAACCAAATGATAGCAGTTCGATTCCCAGTCAGGGAACATGCCCGGGTCAGGGCAGGCCAGTTCCCAGCGGCAGCACACAAGAGGCAACCATCCATTGATGTTTCTCTCCCTCTCTCTTTCCCTTCCCCTCTAAAGATCAATAAATAAAATCTTTAAAAAAATAAAAAGAGTTTACTTAGCTACTTAGCTTGCTCTTGGCATAATCAGAATTAGAATTCCAACCTTTCTACCTCCAAGGCCCAAGACCTGGTATTGCATAACTAACATTAATGTCCTACAAATGGAAACTTTAAAGCACAGCTTGTTTGTTCTCTCCACTCCACAACAGATATTCTGGGCCATTTGGAAGATCCCTTTGGATTAAATAAATTCCCATGAAATGTTTGTTGAAATTGTTGCCAAAAAGAGCTAGATAATTTGGCCAGCTTCCCATTGATCCTTTGTCATGTAGAAAAGAGCCTAATTCATTGCTACTGGTTCTTCACTTAGGATGAAATAATTTTATTTCTTTCTCTTTTTTTTGGAGTTTCATTTTTTTAATTGTCGTTCTATTACAATTGTTCCAATTTTTCCTGTTGCTCTCCCCTAAGAGAACATATGTAGGAGACAAAACTAGGTAGTGTGAGATTACTACTATTCCATAAGCATGCATATTTCTCTAATACTTTTGAAATTCCCATAGCTTCCATGACTTAGGAGGATAACTATAAACCAGAGGTAGTTCCCATAATGCATATTTTGTTAGATTTGGACAGAGATGTGTCCTCAGTCACCTGGTACAACTCTGCATAACTTTTAAAATTCATTTTATTTTTTATAAGGAACAGTTTCATCCTAAATATACTCTAAGGACTTACTTTTGAAGAAAAAACAGTAACAGTGGCAAAAACTGCTAATCAATGTATTAAATTTAAAACATTATTTTTTAGTTTTATTTTTGATTATAGTTTTATCCCATGTTATTTTCTATTAGTCTCAGGTGTACATCATAGTGTTTAAGTAATTATGTACTTCACAAAGTATTGCCTCAGATGTTTCCAATATATACCTGACACCATACAAATATTATTGACTATTTTCTGTGCTATATTATATATCCCGGTGACTGTTTTGTAACTACCGACTAGTACTTCTTAATCCCTCATTGTTTCCACCCAGTTCCTCAACCCACCTCCCCTCTGGCAACCACCAGTCTGTTTTCTGTATCTATGAATCTGTTTCAATTTCATTTGTTCATTTATTTTGTTCTTTAGATTTCATATAATAGTGAAACTATCTGATATTTGTCTTTCTCTGACTTGTTTCACTTAGCAAAATAACTTCTAGATCCATCCATACTATCACAAATGGTAAGATTTTATATTTTTATGGCCAAGTAATATTCCATCATATATATGTACCACCACTTTTTTATCCACTTATCTATTGATGGGCACTTGGGTTGCTTCCAGATATTTACTATTGTAAATAATGCTGCAGTGAACATATAGTTGTGTATATTCTTTTGAATTAGTATTTTGTGTTTCTTTGGATATATCACATCTTTGCCAGCACTTGTTGTCTATTTATTTAAAGATGATGGTCATTCTGACAGGTGTGAGGTGGTGTCCCATTGTAGTTTAAAAATATTAATTTAGTGATGTATATTTGAAATATCAAGTTTTATTTAAGCTTATTTTAGGGATGTAAATAAAACCTTACTATATATAAAACAATATGGTATTCAGGGAAGCAAAAATGGTTTCCTAGTCTATATTTCAGTGATTTGAAATTCAAATTATAGTATCTTTCTCTCTAAATATTTGTGTGCTGTATAGGTACTAGTCAATTATAGCTGACACAATGCTTTTGAGTAATTTCCAGCAGATAATGGTAGAAGTTAATGAGGAGTTGAATGTATAATTGATATATGATGGACTGAAAAACTGTGTGTATTTGTTTGTATATGTGCACGTTTGTATGTCCTGCTGACCATGCAGCCATACTATTGATCTTGGCAAGGTGGTCACTTACGTGGCCTTGAGACATTCCTCATCTTAGCTGACTGACTTAACCATCTCCTTTCAATGATTCTTTGTCTTTCCATTCATAATAGATCAGTTTTCTTTGGCCTTTGCCTTTTCAGTTAGCTGTGAACCTTGAAATTCCTCAGTGCTAAATGCTGTTTTATCAAGTTCTACCTAATTGAGGGAAGGAGTCAAGTTTATGGTTAAATGCAGAATATTACAAGTTCAGTGCCTCCAATTAAAAATAAGCTTATTATATTCCACACTCAAAAGACTACAAAAAGAAAAAGAGAAAAAAGGGTATGAAATGGGGATAAAGATGAGTCCTAATCCTGGCCTTTTTTCTGCCTTTGTGAAGAAATGGTCACTAGTCACTTGCTTTTGTTTCACCTTCTTTATATTAAAAGAGTTAGATGGCAGTTATGTCATTTTAATTACTATAATTATGTCACTCCTATGTGATGATGACCAAAGAGATACTCTTAACTTATTCCTGTTATGTCCCTCACTATTGTCCACAATGTTTTCTTTCTAATTCTCTCTTTATATAATGAGATGTGTTATCCTGGTTTCCCCTCTCCAAACATAATCTGTAGTCAATCCTTCTACTCCGTGGTTCATTTAATAGCATCTAGCACTCTTACTAAATAATTATTTTATAGAATAGTCAAATGATAACTTTATTTTATGTTTTATCAGCCCTTTTGATTATATATAAATTTTATTTGGTAGAAAATAAATATACCATAACCTTTCTAGGTAAAAATTAATGGCATCCCTTATTATCACACTAGCCCCTAAAAAACTACCTGGTTGGGAAAGTATTATCCTTCTAGGTCTGGTGTGTATTCTGGCTCCCTATCAGCAGCTTCAAGTTCTCACTTGACTGTAGAGAATATGAGCAAGTTTTTACAAAATCTTTTAATAGGCCAGACACGGAACCTGGTGTCAAATTTCCATGAAGATGCCACACTTGGTGCAATCATTCATAATTGGAAAAATATTTAGTTCAAATTTTGGTTATGAACAACTTCTGAAAAGCTAGACCTACTCGTAGAAAGTCAGAAGAGGACACATTTCTGACATAACTTCTAACTTCACTTAATTTTTTCTGCTGCTCAGCAGAGCAGTTCAAGCCATACTCTCTCCTCCCATCTCATTAAAGTCTGTTGTTTTAAGTCTTGCCTAGTGTTTATAGTTTATACCTCCTTTTTATGAAAATCACTGTGGCTATCCACTCTTTTCCAGCTAACCTTCTTAAGACTTATCTGTACATTCTGTTACCATTTTCTCACATTCTACTCAAATTTCACTTCACACCATTTAAGCAAAATTTTTGTTTTCTTTCAAGAATGCCAGTGGATTCCATGTTGTCAAGTTCAATGGGTAATTTCATATCCCATTGCCTGTCAACAAGATATCCACCCTTTGTTGGGCAAATCTTCTCTTAGGATGTTTGTTTTCAGTCCCCTTTATTAGCTCCTCCTCCTTTACTAGGCCTACTAAAACTAATGTATATGCAAAAATCCTTAGCATTATATTAAAGTTCTCACCTGAACTCCAGACTCATAAAAACAAATATATAGAGAGAATTTACACAGGATAACTAAGATATATTTTAGCTTAATGTCTCCAAAGCTAAATTTTGAACCTCATTTCTCACCTCCCAAACAGTTTATATATTGGTCTTACCATTTTAGGAATTAGTATTGTTAGGCAATTGATTGCTCAAATTAAAAACTTCAAAATTATCTTCATTTCTCCTCCACCTCCACTTAAGCCAACCATAGCCCTAGGGTGGTTAGACTGTATATATAATCCATTCATTTCTCTTCATCTCCACTGTCATTGTCCTGCTCTAAACCATCATTGCTCTCACGTGTGCTGGTGCCATAGTGTTCTCACCGGTTACCGTTACCCACCTCCAATCTAGTCTCTTCAGGGCCTCCAGAGTGGTCTTTTAAAAACATAAATGTCATGATGTCCCTCCCTCAGTCAAAACTCCTCAGTGCCTCCCATTTGTATTTGAGTAAAATGCCAATTTCTTGATGCTCTTTACAGTGCCTTGTGTAATCTGCCTCCAAGCAATTCATTCAGGTCCCAAGCCCTTCCTGCCATTTCTCCCTTCATGCCATCACTAGTCATGGTCTCCCAGACCTTTCCATTCCTGGAATACACCAAACGCTTTACTTGGCAGACACGTTTTCCTTTCCTTGATGTTTTCTTACCACCTCTCACATGACTCACCCTTTCTCGAAGTCTTAGTGCAGTAATTATATATTTGGACAAGCTTTGTATGACAATCTATACCTCTCTGTAATCCAAAATAGATTCACCAACCCACCCCATTCTCTATATACATGTAGTGTGCCTAATTATTTTTATTGTGGTCTTTATAGAAATAATCATGGCTTGTAATGAACAATTTATTTAATTTTCTCAGTTACATTATTTATATTCCCCACTAGGGTAAAAACCCTGTAATTGTTGGTATTATGTTTGCCTTTTTCACCAATCCACAGCAGGACTTTTGAAAGAAGAATTATATTAATATTTAAGACATGGTTAATTTTAAGATGAACTGTTATTTTATGTAGCATTAAATACAAAAATGTTGACACTATAACTATAATAAATTACTTTGTATCACTTAGGACTTTTGTTACTCATTCAAATACTTTAATATTAGAGTTCTTAGAAATTTTTAGCATGTCACTCTTGTGCATACATAAAAATACATAAAAAGAGCAAATAAATTGGTTAGGTAGTCCTAAAACTTATTTCCATTGGTAGTCTAATTAATTCATGCTCACTTTTCAGCTATTTGTTTTCATGGTTTGTACCATCAAGAACCTTGGTGACTGAATGCTCCAATCTAGATTCTGGGATATTCTTCCACACTGTTAACAATCCATCTAGATTAGTGCTATTGATTTCTTGATTTTACCAAGTGGAATTGTGCAATTTTTAAAAATTTTTGTATATAAAACATTCCTATTAACTTTTATTTGGTGCTTCCATTGTTTGTTAGCTTGAACATCAAAGCATTGAAGTTGTACCCAAATGCCACAAGAAAAAAAAGTTCACATGTGCAGAAAGTTACTGCAAAGTCATAACTGCCATCCAGCTAATAGCAATAATAACATGTACCTCCATTTCACAGGTCTTAATATATGAAAAAATGTGTATGTTAGAACTGATAAAATAAGAGAGCAGATAATCAGTGACTGCTCTTTCTTCCTCCAGCTCTTTCCACAGCTGGCTCCTTTTCCTTCAGTTTTCAGTTCAAAAGTTATGACCCCAGAGGTGCTTTCTCTGACAGTTTTATCCAATGTTACCCAGCCTCCCTTCCCTGTCCTATACCAGTCACTCTATAAAATTATTTGTTTAGTTTTCTTCATTGCCCTTATGTTTGTCTGATGCTCTCTTTTATGTTTCTTTATCGATTTATTTGTTTTCAATTAAATAATAATATTTATTTTTAGCTTGTTTATTGTTTGTTCCTTCCAGAACCTTTGTTTGAAGCAAACAGGAACCTCCTCTCTCATTCACCGACGTTTACATCTTTGTTGAATGGATAGGGATAGGGATAGTTTTCTAACTTGATTTTTAGACGCACACATCAGTAAGGGAGTCTGTTCACTTTTGTGTTTGTTTTGATCCTTTTAATGTTTTATCTCAAAAATTAGTATAATATTATGTTATCTATATACTCAGTTCATATACTTCGTATATCTTATCCAGCACAGGTCTAGCTCTCTAAGCTGTTACGGTCATGGAATGAGGAAATCATACTAGCCAGGAAGAGAGGTTATTGTCTCAGATGGATTATATGGATTAATGACAAGAGAGGGAGGGGAATTTAAGTCTCTGAGTAAAAAGAAGTTGTGATACAACTGAAGCTCAACCTAAAGATTTCTTGTGGTGATAGAAGGAAAAGAACCAGTTTTAGTAAGGCATATGACCTTACTAAACAATTGTGTTTATCAGGAGATTGAATATGAGAAAGGATGCAGCAAGGTGATTTAACAAGTTTGGCACACCGTTGACATATAGCTATAGATATAGTAGATATCTATCTATATATCTTATAGGTAAAAATATTGGTTATCTTAAAGCATGTTTATATTTCAATGTCTTACTCATTTGTGCTTAAAATGTACATCTGGGTTGAGTGTCATGTGTCAGATAAAAGCATTTCATTATTAAGAAATAAGTTAAAATACTGTATTTACAGTAACTCTCTACTCTATCTTGTTCTATACTCTGTTGCCTAATGGAATAAGTAAAAGAGTTGATAAACTAGACTAATTATTTATCAACCCACAAGAAGGAAATAAAATACAATTTTGTAGGCATATAAAAACTGACAGGCCAAGGGGAGGCACTCCAAAATTATAGTCAGAACACTGTAAAGAAAGTTGCAGCTCCCCAAGAAACATCAACAGCTTCCTAACTGCAGCTACTGGCTTTTTTTCCCCAGGTGATTTAAAAGCACTTGCCAGGCACAGGTGAGGGGTTTTGCGAGGTATATTGACAACATCATTGTGCAGTGTTCTTTTCAAAGTTGAAATGTGCCACGCTAAGGCATTCATTTTAGAGTTAGAAGTTTTTTAGTTCTTTGATTACAATAAGTAATTGACTGTATATTGGAATAATAGGCAGCTGAGTGAAATGCACTGCCTTTCAGCATTTCAGTGCATGAATAGATATTCTTGTTAACACCTGTGAGATTTATTGTATCGTGTAGGAAGAAGGACAATACACATTGGGTCAATTTCAGGAAGGAAAGTAAAAGTATTCAATAAAGATAAGCTTGACTTGTATAACTGTTAAAGGTAAAAGTTACAATATAATGTAAAAGTTTACTAATAAATTCATTATGCTTTTTGATATGCAATAACCTTAAAGGGCTTTTTTGGAACTGGGCATATTTGACCACACTTTTTCATCTTATAATTGCCCATAAATTAAATCAAATGACATTCTTATGTCAGTGCTTGCGTCAATTTCATTTTTAAAACCATAGTAATTTTTGCCAAATTTTTGTCTTTTAACCACAGTGGATTAATTTAGAATGAAGCTTAAGACAGTTATGACTTATGACACACACAGACACACACAGAGGTCCTTAAGCAAAGTGGAATAGTTCTCTGCACAGTTCACAAAGACTAGTGGTCATTCATAATATTATGTATTTTATAAGATGACTTTGCAGAATAGGTACTATATTCCAGCATTTTGATCAATGGATTTGGCAGAGTTCATGGAATTTTTCTTTGCAGCGTATGGGAGTATGTCTGCAAACCGCATCGCCTGCCTTGGCACTACTATTTCAGCAATTCTCAGGGATCTGTTTCTCACAGGCAATGCATGGAAGTGGAACCATAAACAACTTTTCACTTCTGAGGACTAGGACACTCATAAGTTGTATGTGATGCCTACTATAATCTGAACATTAAATGTTGTGAAATAAAAACATTAAAAATACTAATCCTTCCAGTGGTCAGTGAATATTTTAAATTGTTCCATTTTTGAGATCTCCAAAGAATAGATACTATGAGACCTTACGAGTACCATGAGACCTTATGAGACTGACTATGAACTCTGCATGATTATATAGTTTGCTATTCTAGGTTTTTTTCACTTATTCCTTATTATACTTGTTTTTTCTTTACATGACTCAGATGCCATCTGATAATGTAAATATTCATTTTCCTGGCTTGGTTTTGGATTTCTCTCTGTAGTCTTCTACTGACGTGTGGAAAACTTACATGAAATAAAGAGCCATCCCAACATGAACTTTACACTTTTCTTGTTTCTCTAGCTTGCCTTACTCCTGAATGAGTTCTTTATGTTTTATTTGTCTTTTTAATATATGTTGTCATTATCAGTTTTTCAACTTGGTGGCACAGGCCTCATGGATATAATTTTCTTTCTTTTTTTATAGCAAGGCCTTTTATTTTTTTAAAATCAGTCTTCTGCCAGATTATATTTCTTGGCTCTGAGGATTTCACTGCTTTTCGTACTTTCTCCATTTATTATTTAAGTTTAACTTTTCTTTATGATGTTTTATAGGATTAAATTATTTTTATTGCTTTGTTAAAACCATCCTTTTTCGTGGGGATATTTGGTAAATGTATATGCTTAATCTCATCTCAAAGGAAATTTGTGACTTGGTTTATGTTCTAATTTGTACACTTATGGCGATTTAGATGTCACCACATTCAATGTCCTCACTTTACAAATAAGAAAAAAGGTCCATCTGTGGTATATACACTATACCAAACAGCTAGGTGAGTTGGTGGCGAGTAGCTCCTAACGGGGTTCCACACTACAAGCATGAGAATAGGAGCCAGAGGATGAAACAATGCCAAAAAGTGACTTTCGGGTTTTTTTTTTCTTTTTTGTTTTTATATTCATTATTTAGGTACATTTTATTTTCTACTTTATTTTTTAAAACTTAAAATAAATATAAATTTATTTGTGAATCTATGTATAAAATATAAAATACAGGTATCACATCGTCTTATATATAATATCACTCAATATGGATTCTACATAGGCTTTTGCAATTCATTTCAGCAGGTATTGACATTAAAATGATTTAATAAAATATTGACACCCTAAATTGTGCATAGTGGCCAAATGATGTCCATCCCTTTATCAAAAAAAATTAAACTATCTTTAAAAAGTTTACAGATTGTTGAGCATTTTTGTTGTTGTTGTCGTTGTTGAGTTATGTGAGTTCTTTACACATTTGGTATGTTAGCCCTGTTGGAGTTAACTGCAAATATCTTCTCCCATTTGGTTGGCCACCTTTTTGTTTTGTTGATAGTTTCTTTTGTTGGGCAGAGGCTTTTTAGTTTAATATTGTCTCATTCATTTATTTTTGCTTTTACTTTCCTTGTTTTTGGGTCAAATTCATAAACTTCTAAGACCAAGGTCCATAAGTTTAGTACCTATGCTTTCTTCTACGTAATTTGTTGTGTCAGGCCTTGTATTTAGGTGACATAAGGGAGAAATGTCTACGGGGCTCTTCAAATCGATGTCAATCTTCAGCTTATGTACATGTCAGAGTATTTCTCAAGTACAGACAGCGATCTGCAAATATTCCTTACTTATATAAATTACGGAGTCGTTTTCTAGTGGAAATGGCTGGAGAGCTGGAAATCTGTAACAAAATAAATGCATTTTGCTCTCATAAACACCGTTGCTGCAGGTCCTGATGTTCCCAAACACGGATTGTGGTTATTACTAAGAAATGGTTAGGTTTGGGTGGTGCTGCTTGGTTTTGTCAAGTGTGAAGAAGATAACGTAGTCATTTAATTTTTGGTAAAAGAGTTTTCTTTTAGAAGGATAAGGGATGTGATAATATAGATGTATTATTCCCTTATAGAATAATCGATACACACATTTTATTTATGCAGGTCCAGCACATCATATTGATTTTTATTATTCTTTTTAAGTTCATTTCCCATTGTCTAGATTACCATTTCCCATCTGGACAATGGGAAATGAGCTTAAACAGAATAATAAAAATTAATATGATGCACTGTGCCATAAGGAAGGGGTAAAACTGTAATAACTGTATGAAAATGAGAATGAAACTATAAGCCAATCATCCATAAGATATGACCATTTACATTTACTGAGGTTAATGTATATAAAAATATTGTTCAGACCTTGGGAAGTAAGCTGAGCTTAAGTAACACTTTCTTGTTAGTTTATATTGGCTAGCTTGTCTTCACATCTAGCATTTAATGAAAAACTAATGTACATGGACAGACATACCCACTGACACACACAGACATATATGGATGTAGATAATATAGCCTGACAATCATGGACAGATATAAAGATATGAAAGGAATTGAACACATAAATCAAATCTACACTTTTGTACTTCTTCACTGCCAGGAGATATTTGTCAAAAAGAGTAGTGGAAAAACGTGTGGTTTTCAAAGAGCTGGTGGATGTTTGTTGTAGAAAATATTACTCCACTATAAATACATCGAATGCTATTGTAACAAATGTGCATAAAAAGTATGAGCATTCGAAGTAAATTGCTTATTTCTTATAATACTCGAGTAAGTTACATGGATATAAAGTTATATTTGAAGTTAATATTTTACATGTGGTCATTCTTTGAGCTACAGATAACATAGTTAAGAACTACACATTCTTTTCTTTGTATTAACTTAGAAATGTGCTTTTATCTAGCTTTTAAAATTGTGAATTCTCTGCTGGTGATACAATTATTTCAAGATGAGATAAATAAAGAGGTCTGGTTCCTGCTGTTCATGTATTTCTGGACACGCTATGCCAGAGGGGTAATGCATGTCTTCATGGTGTACTACAATTGCCTCTGTATTTTTATCACTTATTGGTAAGAACAATTTGCTACACAGCAATAATAAAATGGAGTATAATCAAATGTCACTGGGGTCTGTTATACTGTAGTAATGTCAGATAAGAATAATGGGTTTCATAAAAGGCTGGCTGAATCTGAGAACAACCTGATTCAGTTGGTGTTCAGATTCATGGCCAAATTAAATGTACTCATATACAGTTATTGTATACACATTGGTATATAATCAGTTATGCCTGTGATTTTATTTAGTTATATGGATTTTTCCCATAGTCGATTATTGGAGGACTTTATTAAGTAAGATTATCTGAGCTGAAATTCCTTGATAGATTTGAAATCACAAGCATCATAATAAGAAAGTATATTTAATGGTTCTTATTTCCAGGGTCTTTACTGTAAGAGAAAAAGGAACCAATGTTATATTTTGTCTGCAGTTCCAATGTATAGTAAAGTTTTTGAAAGATACATTCATGACAGAAAAATTTAGCTAATTGGGTAACAGAAATTTGAAGACAAAAGTGTTGCTGTAACTGTGATGTTCTGAACTGTTTATGTCTATGGTTGTCAACACCTAAACTGTCCTTTGTGGTCCATTGAGACTTTTGGAGCTGGAGTCCAGGCTCCCAGTCTGATGAAACTCTAATCTCTTCCCTGTCTGGTGCTGGCTTGTAAAACAATATCTCACATATGTGAAGGAGATGCCTGCATATACTTTTCCAGTGTTTCAGTAAAATTGCTATTAGAGAGAAGGAGACACATATGGATTTAGGCTATAATGTTTTATTATGAAGTTTAAGTGGAGGATGTGTACAAAGTTAACAAATATGTGAGATAAAACACATTGCATTACTTTTGCATAAGTCCTCCATCCTTCAAGAAGAAAGATTTTTAAACTTGAACTCCCAAACTTATATTCCTACCAGTGGCAATGCGATTCCATTCATGTGTGAGCCAGAATGATGAGGAACATCGTGGACAGTGGTGCAGTCGGATGGGTTTTAGAAAGATGAGACTTCACCTAAGTCACTTAGATTTAATATTTAAAAGTGCATGTTGCTTGATGGAACAGAACATCTATGCCCTCTGCATTTCTCAGTATATGACCTCAGATAGGGAGAAACCCATATTATGTAGCTCCAAGAACACAATCTTAAATATCCAAGTAGAAACAAAAAACAATGCCTGTTGTCTATATAGTGACAGACATGAATAGTAAGAATGAAGTGCTCTTCTTCCAAGGTAACATGTCACTTTTCTACTCTAGGCTTGATAGATATGTGTCTTCCAGTGTCATGGCTAATGGTACGAGTATGTGGAGTGGAAATCAAAGGGAAAAATCAAGACAAAAGCCCTAGTGGAGTGGACCCATGGATGTGGAGAACACTGATTTTTGTCTAAAGAAAATCTGACATAGGCAGTTCACCCAGTCACCAGACTTTAAGTACTACCTTGAGGCACAAAATGCTCGCATGCATTTTTCTATCCTTGAATTATTCCATGAACATAGAGTCATATAGTAGAGGAATCAGCTGCCTAGTTAATAGTTAATATATTTGCTTAGATGTTACATCCAATTAAACACCAGCTAAGCTGATGTAAAAGAGACCCTAAAATATATTGACTTAGGCATGCATCAGTTTGTCTCTGTCAAGTAGATGATCAGTCAAGGCTGGTAGGGCAACTCATTGAATTTCCAGCATTTAGTAGCAAGAATAGAGAAAGGGTCAGGGAAATAAATACACATAGAATTACTTGAAGGGCACAATCCAGAGCTGGCACCCAGGACTTTCTCTTGCAGTCCAAAGGCTGTAAAGTCAAAAAGCCACATCACGCTTTAAGAGAGACTAAAATGTGCATAGCTACAACTCAAGAGATCTGTTATTAATGAGGCAAGAATGAGTACTGATGGATTACTATTAGCATCTGACAGCATCCCATTGGTATCTGTAATCTTAACGTGTCCAAAATGGAGCTCTTGATTTTTACTTCTAAACATGCTTCTCCTATAGTTTGTCCCAATTCTGTAAATTAGCTGTCCACTTATTCTTCAGTTGGCTCAGGATTGAAATCTTGGTATTGTACAGGATCCTTCTCCTTTTTTTCCGACTTCACCTTCTGTTTACCACTAAATTTTGTTATCCCTTCATTCTAACTCTATGCAAATACTACATGTTTCTTCACCTCCTCTGCTCTCACCTTGGTCCAAGACACTGTTAGGTCTCACTTGGATTGTTAGAAAAGCTTCCCAACTGGTCTTCCTGCTTTCAACCTTGCCTTGCAACGGTCTGCACGCAGCAACCGTGATGCTGTTTTCCAGTTGGGAGACTCTCCTGCTCACCAGTACCTTCCTGCTATTTAATAAGAGTCGGTTCTGTGTGTTGCTGCCTGTTTTCTCCCTCGTGACTGAAACTGCCCCTGTCCTCCTCTATTCCTGGTAGACCGTCCTGCCTCCTAACTGTTCCTGCAACACACAGACACTTTTCCTCTTCAGAACCTTTAAATTACCTGCTCTCTTTGCCTGAAAATTTTCTGCCAATCTGCTTTTAATTTTTTACATCTTATAAATTGTTGTTCAAATGCCTCTTTTTCAGAGAGGCTTTTCAGATCAGGCTGATACTGACCACTGAATCTACAGTAGTAAATATGTGTGTGTGTGCGCGGGCGTGTGTGTGTGTCATTCTCTATTACTTTGTGTTTTATTACACTTTTCACTTTTACAGACCTGATTGGGGTGACATTAGTTAGTGTAATTATATAGATTTCAAGGGCACAATTCTATAACACATCATCTATATATTGTATTGTGTGTTCACCACCTCAAGTCCAGTCCCCTTCCATCACTGTTTAATGCCCACCTCTTTATCTTCTCTTACCTCCCCCATCCTCCTTTCCCTCCGGTAATCACTACTTTCATAAAATATTTAAGAAACATTCAAATATTAAAGTGCACTGAAAATAGTAAATTATCAGAAGAGAAGTAGGTCAGAGTCAGAACAATGGCCCCTCAACCATGTGCCATCTGAATTTCTGGAACCGGTTTTCCTTAAAATAGTGAGATTATCCTGGATTATTAAAAGTGGAAGGGGGGCAAGGAGGAGGAGGAATGTCAGGAAGAGAAGCACTCGGCCCATTGTGCTGGCTTCAAAGATGTATGGATGGGCCATGAACCGAGGAATGCAGACAGCTTTAGAAGCTAAAAGAGGCATGCAAACAGATTCTTCTCTAGACCCGTGAGAAGAAATATAATCCTGCTGACTTCTTGATTTTAGCCCAAGAAGGTCTATTTCAGACTTTTGACCTCCAAGATATGTAATAAAATAAATACGTGTTATATTAAGCAATTGAGCTTATAGTAAATTATTACAGCAGCAACAAGAAACTAATAAAAACTGTGACATATTTTAAAGTTTAATATAATTTAAAAATTCTCTCAATTGAAATAAGGTATTTGCTTAAATTGGTGATTATCACGACACTTATGGGAATACATCTGTTTACTTCTGATAATAAAGTAAAGCAACAGGAAACCAAGATACGCGCCTCCTTTGTGCCTGTCTAACCTGTAATATTACGTGTTTCCATAAATGCTAATGGCGTATTTGTGAAGGAGCGTGATGGTTTTCAGTTTATCAGTGAGGACCCAGTCATGTTTCATCTAGCACAGACGCAACTACATTGGGAGCTGCTTTTCTTCTACTAATTCATAGCCACTCTATTGAGTATTATTTAAAACCCTAGTAAAACACATACTAGTTTGTGCAGATACTATGCCTGTGTGCAGTCCTAGTGATGAGACTTTGTTATAAACTCAACTGATGAGGCATTTAATAGAGTGAAAAAGCTGAGGTAAAGAAAAATTAAATAAATTGCTCTGAGTCCACAAGCAAGTAAATGATCAAGAGAAAGAATTTTCTGCTATTGTTGTATCTGCAGTATATGTCCACTATGTGCTTTAACATCTTAGACTGTTACGAGTTAAACAATCACAGGGAACCAGAGAGCTAGCGTTTACACATTTGTATGAGCTCATTACTTTTTGAGGTTTCTCTGTTTACAGTTTTCCTGGCTCTACATTTCAAGAGAGCTAGTTTATATTATGCCCTGTGTGCATGTCTGTGTGTGAACGTCTCTGCGTGTGTGCACGCATGTGTGCGTGTTGCCTCTGTAGCTGCTAATCACGCACCTGCAGCAGTTTGAATCCAGCTAAAACCTACTATTAGTGCGTATTATCTGGGATACTTGGAACGGTATTTGCTTGCCTTTGGCATTAATGGCTGACCCTAATGTTCCGTTATGTTTAAACTGCCAATATTCTCTCCAGAATATTCTGTCTGTGGCCCTATATTTAGTTAATAATTTGACATGTTGTCATTTTCTTCTTCAACTAGTTTTGAGTTTTAACAATTTAAAATCTGTTTGATATAATGAAAAAATATAAGAACAACTCTCTAGCATGTATTAGCGGTTGTATTTCTTTTGTTAAATTCTGTCATTCATCTTACAACGAAGACGATGAGTCTTAAATATAAGTGCTATTTCCTTTCTTTTTTGTTGTGTTTCGTGCAATCAATGCTGCAGAGCAAAAGATAAGCATTTAACATGAACTTTTTTTTCTGATCAGCATATTTTCTAGGAGAAAAATTAAACAAAGGAATTAATATTATGGTTCCTTCCTGAAATTTTCTGGTGAAAAAATAGTTACCATATATGTATCAATTACCCATTTCAATAGAAACCACGTATACAATTTAAATTGCTTATTGAAGTACATGAAAGATATTTAGAAAAGCAACCACACTTCCAAACATAAATGGAAGATACAGAATTTTACATTTAATATATTGCATTCCAATTAATTGGTATTTCTCACAAAATGAGGTGTATATTACAATTGTTTATTTGTATTTTTCATTATGTTTAGATTTCATATATATATGTGTGTGTATTTTGTGTATATACACACACACACACACGCATATATATATATATATATATATATAAATATATATATATATATATATATATATATTACCTTCAAGATACCCTTTCAGGGTTAAGTTAATTATATTTGGCTCACCATTATGAGACATTAAGATGTGCTTTCTTTATTTAACTATTATAGAAAAAGTTGCAAACACACAGCTCATTTTAAAGTATTCACATAATTATTAATTATTGAGAGCATATTCAAACAATATTTTGGAACTGTGAGTAATAACATTTATATTTTCCTGAAGAACTAACTGATTAGAATAAAGGAAAGGGAAATTTTGGGGAATTTGGAGGAAAACAGACTTGTAAGTTATTGCAATAAGCAGTGAAACAGGAGAGAAGAAAAATGTAATATCAAAGTTATATATGAGACATTCTGGAAGGAAGTTCAAAAGAATTAATTTTTAATACACTTCAATAAGTACCATATATAGGTTGATGTTATAGAGATAGTTTCACTGAATGGAGTCTCTTAGCCTCTAACAGTAGTTTAAAAAACAGTACTAACCCTGGCTGGTGTAGCTCAGTGGATTGAGTGAGCACCTGTGAACAAAAGGGCTGTGGGTTACCTTCCTAATCAGGGCACATGCCTGGGTTACAAGAGGCATGCCAGTAGGGGGCGTGCAAGAGGCAACCACATAGTGATGTTTTTCTCCCTCTCTCCTTCCCTTCCTCTTTCTCTAAAAATAAATAAACAAACAAACAAACAAACAAATACCTAAGGTATACTTTAAATACTACAAATAATTGGTCTCAAACAAAGTTTAAGATCAATGAAACTTTCTGAATTGCTTTTAGAATTTTCTCTGTATTGCTCTTTTTTTAGTTGTTATAAAACCATTGGTTAAAATATCTAATTCAGTAATCTGTGATTTCAATAGTTCATAATACTTTATTAATACATAGGAGGAAAATTACTCAGTGAGACTTTCTTAGTTCAACAAATCTGATTTGCAACACTTGATTTGCAAGAGGCATTCAAAGTATTCGCTGAAACAAAGAGGGAAAGAAGAAGTCATTCTTTCTGGAAATTATATTTGCTTGAATAGCTTTTGTATCTCATATATATGTATATATAGACTAGATATTTTAGTTTAAAATAGGACTATATTTAAGTTATCCTTCTAGCCACTTTATTGTGTATCCGCTCTTAGATGTCAATATCTACTCGGTGCTGTTATCTGGTGTGAAATGGAACCAAAAATCTCCCACTGCTATATGTTACATATAATAGAACTGTGTGTCACTTTATTTATTTAAGTGTTTAGTGCTAGAAAATATTTCTTAAGATGCCATTAGAATTCTTCATTACAAACAATTTCCACTCAGTTTTAATGTAATAAAAATTTCAGTGACTACTTTTTTGTAAGACGTGGGGAAAGTCATTGCGAGGGCCCATAGATGAGTGAAAAAGAATCTATACCCTCAAAGAAGCATGTATCATCCCATATGGAGACCACAGATGTAAACCAACTATTCACATGAGTAAAAAATCTGGAGAGCAATGAGGGAGTGTGTGTATATGAATTGGGAAGGTTATGAAGCTTTATAACTAAAAAAATATATTTTGTAAATCTAAAAGTCTGACAAAGACAATGATAAAAAAATTCAGACAACAGTGAGACATAATCTTTCACAGAGCTGCACAATAATCAGTTCCTATACACCCATGTCTGAAGGGATACATTTCTATAAAGAGAAAAAGCATTACAAATTAAAGTACTCTTACTATCACAATTACATAAAAGCAAACTATTCCATTCTCTTTGCCGTTTCAAATTATACTTGTAGATACAGCATCCTTTATCCAACTTCACAAGTACCAACATCAACCGAGAGTTTCAATAAGGACGGCAATAAAATGTAGAAAAAGTGTTGTTTGGCTAGGGGATCTGTCAGGTTTCTAGAACACTTCCAAAAGTGCCAGATGTGTTCATAGTAATAATTATTCCAGTTATGTGAGAGGGCTTCAGCCTCTGGGATGATGATGTTGGAAAACACCACAGATGGCATCTTCAAATGGCACAGACACTGTGCAAGTGGGAGAAGGCCACCGCGAAGAGCACGACTACGACAGCTATCCCCCGGCAGTCAATGCATGAGAAATCACCCCCAGTGGGGCATGCTTTCAGAGGGACATTCGGAGCACTCCTCCTGATTGCTGCCGTGGGCTCCGACAGCAGGTCACTCACTATTCCTGCCAGGATCAACCCCTGCACACAGCGTAACAACGTGTACCTGTCACACTCCCAGGAGGGATCTGATGTGTCTCTTACCACAGAGTCTTTCTCTGCCACAGAAAAACTCCCATTTGCTGTCTTAATCTCTATTAAAAGAGAGCAAAAACCATTAGAGGTGAAGAAAATGAGTTTCAGAGTAGCTGAATGACTTTCCCAAGGTCACGGGCAGGAAAGAGAAGAGCCAAGGCACAAACTCTGGGTTTTGTCACAAAGACGGTGATCCTTCTACTCTGTTGGGGCAGCCATTCTATGGTCCACATCACCACCCATCTGCTGGACCTAATAAAAAAAGAAATAGAAGAGAAATCCATAAGTATTTAAAAATAAAATTATATTATAGTGTATATCTGTAAAACCAAACAGCCATTCAATGGATTTTTAATACTCAGTGATTTTGTGATGTCATTTACAGTGAAAAGGTTAAATACGATCACATTAAACATAAAAACTGGAATATTTGTTGTTTAACCATTTCAATTCAGATTTGTGATGTTGGCTTGGGAGATATTCTTCATTCTTAATACATAACTTTGAAATGAAGAAGGCAGTAGGTCTATAAATATTCTTTAGTAAAATATAGTAGAAAATACCACTACATTTTGGGCAGCCCTGCTGATTCAACTTCAGCAGTGGGCATTTATGTTGCCAGGTGGAGACACTGATGGTATCTAGTAAATAAACCAGGTTACTTATACACAGTGAACATGTGACAAGTTTTGGGCAGACACGGTTCCTCTAAGTGCCCTGAGTTCATGTCCTCTACAAAGCCTTAGTAAGTTGCTCAATATAGCACTGGATTAGAAAATATAATTACCCTCATTATGAATAATCTAAGGAGTCACCAAATCCTTTGCTTAAAGGGCAATTACTTAAAATAGCATTACTTTGAAGGACCATTTTAATAGAATATCTGTTTGGCATCATTTTAAAAAATTCTTACAAATACTTTTTTTTTTTTTAGTTTCCAACTTTGAAAAATCAATGAGATTTACTTCCATAGGTTCTATTCCATTATGAAAAATACAAAATGGAAATTGCATGTATATGCGTTTAAACATAAAATAGTAATTAGACCCTGATCGAGCAGCAGAAAGGTTAAAGGTTCAATCCGTGCTATTTTAAGATGTGGGAACAACTGCTTTCTCTGTGTTGATGCACTTGAAATCCCAGTTACTATGAGGAGAATTTCTAATAGAGCATGTAAGAGCCACTAACTTTTTTGAAGTTCCTCTTCTTCGACATGCTTTGTGTTTAGGGATTGGTTTATAGTTCAGGAAGCTTCTGGGTGAAAGTGTTTGGAATGCTGCCTGGGTTGGAAACCTGAGGCCTCGGGTTAGTGTGTGCAGAGCAGCCTCTTCTGTAAGAGTAGGCGTAGGACACCTTGTCTGCGATGGAAAGAGAGGTGTTAAAACTCAGTTGTTTGAAACAGGAGGATCAAATGAAACCTGCTTGAGGCATGTGATATGTTCATAAGTTTTATTAATTTCGTATTTCTCTTTCCCAAATTCTAGAGGGTAATTTTTTAAACCAATACTATAACTTTTGATTGATTAAGACAAAAATATTAGACTTGACAACAACCACTTTCACTTTAATATACTATTATCCTTAGAGGTATAGCAATCTATAATTAAGAAAAATATGTGATAATTTGTGGTAAACTCAAGTTGCTAGAAATATGGCTTTTTTTCACTAGAGGAATATTATAGGTTAACCAGACCTTTGTTCTAAGACCCTATCAAAAATATATTCTAACACATTTAAATCACAACTTACATCAGTGGAGATACCATTTTTTAAATGAAATTTATTTATTTTATTTATTTTTTTAATTGTTGTTCAAGTACAATTTTCTGTCTTTTACTCCCATCCCAGCCCACCCTCCTCAGTGCTCCCCACCTCCCTCCCATCTCCACCCCCCTTAGTTGTTGTCCATGTGTCCTTTATACTTGTTCCTGTAAACCCTTCCCCTTTTCCCCTGAAATTCCCTCCCCTCTCCCCTCTGGTCCCTGTCAGCCTATTCTCTATTTCAGTGTATTTGGTTATATTTTGCTTGCTTGTTTGTTTTGTTGTTTAGGTTCCTGTTAAAGGTGAGATCATATGGTATTTGTCTTTCACCGCCTGGCTTATTTCACTCAGCATAATACTGTAAAACACAATATTGTGGGCAAGGGTATACCATTTAAAAAATTCTGTACACTGCTTTGTGGTATGTTTCATAGATTTGCTTAAGAGCAACAGTCTTTTAACTTGCTCTTTGCTTAAATTTTTATTTGAAAGCATATAACAGATGTCATATAAAGTGTTACTGATGGATGCACTGTCTGAATTTAAAATCTGATTTAGAACCGAAGCAAAAAATATGACCATTAGATCACTAGTGCTATCAAAGAAAAAGGTGGATAAAATTAAGGTAGCTTCAGTAATTTCAAACCATAGATTCTATAATCATGTTAGCAAGGAGATCAGATGAAATGCAAACAGAACTAATGCCTTGTGCACTTATATGCTGCTCTATGAAGTAAGTAGAACTTCACATTGTAATAGCAGATCATTTTAACTTTCAGGAATCTAGGATTTTTGAGTGAATATCTTGAATACACTATAATTTGCCTTGATTCTCATCTTTTTAAAAAATGCCCAATTAATTTAACATTGATTTAATAAATATTTATTGAGTGTTCCAATATGTAAGGTACTGGCCAAGCATGATAAAAGTCTATGAAAAGTGAAAAAAAAAAAGTAAATGCATTATGCATTGTAGGATAAGGAAATTTGAGAGTAGTAGATTAGATAAATAAGCTTGAAGATGCTATTTTACTTTAGAGCAGTTAATACTGCTCTATAAAGACAGCTGTAAGCTTTTGCAAATGAAGGTCAGTAGGTCCTATACCTTGAATGACAGGCATGTGATTTAGACACAAGTGACTAACTACAGGATGTATCACAGCAGAAGTAATTACAAATTCTATTCCCATTAGAAGAGAAATACAAATTCATTAATGATTTTCTTTCCTGATCATTTTTAATGACCCTGAAAATGTTGGAGAGCTTTTTGCTCTTAGAATTACAAAGGAGTCAAGTAGTATACTTAAAAAGAAACCAAAACATTTAATGGATTTTTGAAGACACAGTGTCCTAAAAGGTTAGAAAAATTTTATAGTCATTCTAATTTAAATGCAGAAAATGCTTTTTGAATGGATACAACATAAATAGTTTTAGAAATACTCTTTTACAAATCACTTTTGTCAGATACATCCATAATGTACATTATAATATACAGGCACTTGAAGAAAATGTATTAAGCCTCTGTAATATCACCTGTGGCAGTGAACTCAAGGTGATTTCCTAATTCTTTTGTGCTAAAGGCACAAATTAAGTCTAAAAGAGATGCCAATGGAATAACATGTTTAATCCAGTCATTAAGCATCCTCTTTATATAGTGTTTTTTTTTTATCAAAATGATTAAATGTAGCTAAAAAACTTTCATCCAAAACATTTGGGATAGATGCAGACTGGCATCTTTATATTAAAAATATGAAGAAATGATTTACCTTAAAAGAAATAAAGTTTACAGTATCATTTTTACCCTTTTGAAAGCTACTATAAATTAAAAGGCATTACCCTGACCTCTCTATTTTAAAGTGCACTGTTCACATTAGAAAGAAAACTTATAAGTAAAAGTATGTTTAAGAAACAGGATTGGGTCAGGTGAAAAAGGATCTTTAGCATCGGTTATCTTCAGGCTGAGGCAGAGGCAAGAAGCGAAGTGCTTCTGAGTCTAATTCAGAAGAGGTAGCATGGAGCAAATATGTACGTATGACCCAACTTGTGAAGATCTGATTCCACATTCTTGATTTTTCAATGTTTGAGGAGTATTTTAATTTTAGATTTAAAATGAACTATGCCTTGTGATATTATACCACATGGAAATAGCCCTTCCTATACACCATTATAAAGTTAAAATGCTATTGCTTTATTCCTATTCCTATTTAACTAAATATCTATAAATCTCTAGAAGCAGCTGAGAATAATTCATTTTTGAGCTTTTAACATGAGAAAATATGTACACACTTTCCTTAAATTATGTCCATATTTGAGTATAACAGTTATCCATGTACATGTAAGACTATAGTAAAATGAGGCATACTATTTAGTGTGTGAACTTATTTCATTTTTTCCTTTAGAATTTTATTTTACTTTATTAATGCAGTCTTACTTGTATTTAGCATAATAGCCAAAAGCTTCAAACTTGAATAATGT
The DNA here is from genome assembly GCF_014824575.4 of Sturnira hondurensis. Taxonomy (NCBI): domain Eukaryota; kingdom Metazoa; phylum Chordata; class Mammalia; order Chiroptera; family Phyllostomidae; genus Sturnira; species Sturnira hondurensis. Next base: position 2,266,920 of record NW_028076312.1, read on the forward strand.
TAGTATAACATCAAGTATATTTTGTATGTATGTATTATCATTTATAGACTATTAATAGAACATAATTTCAGGACATGTGATACACATTGCTGAAGAATGATAACTATTCAAATGAATGCTAAATCTCTGAAGTAGTATTTTAGCAGGTTGGTAGATTTGGCTGAGCAGGTTAATTCTATATATTTTGTTAACAAGTCCACAAAAGTAGGATTGGAAATTGTGATGGAATTATAAATTTAAAGAATGTATACAACCAGCATGTTGATTTATGTTGAAAATAGCTTTTCAAAGTTATTCTGAAAAGTAACTCTATTCATATTTCTTTTGACTTAATATAGCATAGCGTGTTAAATTGTGAAAAAAGCTTGATCAAGTGATGTATATTTAAAGTTTGGAAAAGTGATATGATCTAATTGTCAATTGTACAAGGATAATTCTGGATATTTTTATTGTACCAATTTTATCAAGATTACAGTTTTTTTAAATCTTTTTAAAAGATTTTATTTATTTATATTTAGAGGGGAAGGGAAGGAGAGAAGCATCAATGTATGATTGCCTCTTGCAAGTCCCCTGCTGGGAACTGGCCTGTAACCCAGGCATGTGCCCTGACTGGGAATGGAACCGCAATCGTGTGGTTTGCAGGCTCGTGCTCAATCCACTGAGCTACGCCAGGTGGGGCAAGATTATAGGTTTTTAAACAGATCACCCAGGCTTCTGTGTGGATGAGAGACTCGAGGTTAAAAAAGAGGTATAACTAAGGAAACCAGTCAGAACTTACTAAATAATAAGAGACGAGGAACGGGGACAACTTGGGTGAGGATGATAGCAGTGGAAATAATGATGAATGTTTTAGGGTTTGGGATACATTTCAAAGGGAAAGTCTTTATTGATGGGCTACATGTAAAATATGGAAAATCAGTACTCATATATGATTTGAAGTGTTTTCTGCTTGCATTTGGAAGAATGGATTTATCAAGGACCAAAAGTAGATTAGTGGAGCTTGGGTGTGGAGAGGAGCATCAGTTCATTTTGGGGCTTGTTAAATCTGAGATTCTTATCTGACAAAATTACTCAGGAAACAGTTGGGTATATAGGTCTGATGCTCAACTGAAAAGTCTGGACTAGACGTGTATTTTGTCAGTCATCTGTGTGTAATTGCTATTTAAAGACATGAAACTTGATGAAAACATCATCAAGTAAGTGAATTTAGGCAGAGAAAGAAGGAATGCAGTGACTTCTTTGGACATGCCAACAGTGAAGAGGTGAAATAGGAACATTAAACAACCCCAAAGGAATGACTAGTAGGTGTGAGGGGAACAAGACAGTAAAGTGTCATCATAAATTGGTGAGAGGGTTTCAAAAGGGGGCTGGATTGAACAGAAGAGGAGTCCATCTGAGAGCGGTGAAATAGCATTTCCATCTCACATTCAGGAGGCCAGAACTTAGTCACATGGTCCCAACTAACCTCCAGGGAGACTGGGAAATAGAGTCTAGTTTGTTACACATCCAATAGAAGGAAACAAAGATAGTGATCGCATCATGTTCTCTCTGCCATAGGAATAAAAGGACCCTCTGTTACACCATGCCTTTGAAAATTAAACTACCCATCTTTAATATACTAACTTAGCAACTAGGCAGCTGAGTTTAGTCTGATTAATTTTTTCAGAAATTATGTGGGGCACCAGTGATTGCAAATTCTTTTTTTCTGTGCTCACAGATCAGTTCTTAAATTATCCATTTTAGACTGTTATCAGTGATGTAGTTTATCAAATATGACTTTTCCCTGTTCTTTTTTGAAAACTGAAGTAGCGTTTACCCATTCAGTACTACAGACCAATCCAATTCACTATGACCTGCAGAATCACCGACAGCAGCTCGGTCTCACTGAATAATACTGTCTGTAACCTGGGCTATAATTCAGCCATGCAAAACAGATTCAGACTCCTTTAGCGGATTTGTTTTTCTCCAAATTGTTCATCACAGCTCCATCATGGTTTGTGAAATTAATTTGGTAAAAAATGTACCATATTAACAGAACATGGTCAAATAAAAATAGTATGTATTGTACTTAGTAATAACAAATATCCCACTGAACTTGTGAATACACACATAAATGTGTATATACACAAGACTTTCTTGTGAAATATATATCATTGTATATATATATATATATATATATGTGCATGTTTATATATATATAAACATATATATATATATGTGCATGTTTATTATCTATAAACTTAGGAGGCACTGTAACATTTTCCACAATGATGCTAAGTAAAAAAGGTTGGAACGTTATTGTTTGAGAAGGCTTTGTATATTTTTTACCGTGTTTTCACTAATCTTGAACTTCTATGATTTCTTATAAAAAACTCATTATTCTGTGTTTTGTGCTTATAACTATTTTTCCAAAAAATCTCTTCAGTAGAGTAGCCCAAAGAAAAGCACTCTGTATGTGGAGAAGTAGTAGAAGAAACTGAATAAGTAGATTTACCTAAGATTATGAAAACAAAGGTTTTTTAAAAATGACTGTATTTCTAAGAGAAAAATTCTGTGATCAAATTCATGTTTTAGAAGACATTTCTAAGAAGAGGATTCATTGGCCTGGGGAAATAGTCAGAATAGATTTATGTAGAAGACATACTGTTCCCAAAAAATGGTAACAGGAGCCTAATCTAAAGCAGACACATGGAGGCTCATTTTGGAAGAAAAAGTATTGAATATTTGGAAATATTCCAAGTGTTTGGTATGTATCAGCAAACAAAATAGACCCAGCTTTACTGGATCAGCAAATTTGTGTAATAATTAATAGACTCTTACATGGAAAAACAACATCAGAGGTATATTATGAAGTCATTAAATATGAAGTCATTAAATATGAACAATTCGGGGCAAAAATTGTAGGCATTTGAAGAGACATGATTAGGCANAAAATCTTTTTTAAAGATTTTATTTATTTATATTTAGAGGGGAAAGGAAGGAGAGACGCATCAATGTATGGTTGCCTCTTGTGAGTCCCCTGCTGGGAACTGGCCTGCAACCCAGGCATGTGCCCTGACTGGGAATTGAACAGCAATCGTGTGGTTTGCAGGCCTGTGCTCAATCCACTGAGCTACGCCAGCCGGGGCAAGATTATAGGTTTTTAAATAGATCACCCAGGCTTCCATGTGGATGACAGACTCAAGGTTAAAAAAGAGGTATAACTAAGGAAACCAGTCAGAACTTACTAAATAATAAGAGATGAGGAACGGGGACAACTTGGGTGAGGATGATAGCAGTGGAAATAGTGATGAATGTTTTAGGGTTTGGGATTCATTTCAAAGGGAAAGTCTTTATTGATGGGCTACATGTGGAATACGGAAATCAGTACTCATATATGATTTGAAGTGTTTTCTGCTTGCATTTGGAAGAATGGATTTATCAAGGACCAAAAGTAGATTAGTGGAGCTTGGGTGTTGGAGAGGAGAATCAGTTCATTTTGGGGCTTGTTAAATCTGAGATTCTTATCTGACAAAATTACTCAGGAAACAGTTGGGTATATAGGTCTGATGCTCAACTGACAAGTCTGGACTAGATGTGTATTTTGTCAGTCATCTGTGTGTAATTGCTATTTAAAGACGTGAAACTTGATGAAAACATCATCAAGTAAGTGAATTTAGGAAGAGAAAGAAGGAATGCAGTCACTTCTTTGGACATGCCAACAGTGAAGAGGTGAAATAGGAACATTAAAAAAAAACAAAGGAATGACTAGTAGGTGTGAGGGGAACAAGACAGTAAAGTGTCTTGGTGAGAGGGTTTCAAAAGGGGGCTGGATTGAACAGAAGAGAAATCCATCTGAGAGCAGTGAATAGCATTTCCATCTCACATTCAGGAGGCCAGAACTTAGTCACATGGTCCCAACTAACCTCCAGGGAGACTGGGAAATAGAGTCTAGTTACACATCCAATAGAAGGAAACAAAGATAGTGATCACATCATGTTCTCTATGCCATAGGAATAAAACGATCCTTTGTTACACCATGCCTTTGAAAATTAAACTACCCATCTTTAATATACTAGCTTAGCAACTAGGCAGCTGAGTTCAGTCTGATTAATTTTTTCAGAAATTATATGGGGCACCAGTGATTACAAATTCTTTTTTCTGTGTTCACAGATGCCTTCTGAAATTATCCATTTTAGACTGTTATCAGTGATGTAGTTTATCAAATATGACTTTTCCCTGTTCTTTTTTGAAAACTGAAGTAGTGTTTACCCATTCAGTACTACAGACCAATCCAATTCGCTATGACTCGCAGAATCACCGACAGCAGCTGGGTCTCACTGAATAATACTGTCTGTAACCTGGGCTATAATTCAGCCATGCAAAACAGATTCAGACTCCGTTAGTGGATTTGTTTTTCTTCAAATTGTTCATTGCAGCTCCATCATGGTTTGTGCAATTAATTTGGTAAAAACGTACTGCATTAACAGAACATGATCAAATAAAAATAGTATGTATTGTACTTAGTAATAACAAATATCCCACTGAACTTGTGAATACACATATAAATGTATATATACACAAGACTTTCTTGTGAAATACATATCATTGTATATATATATATATATATATATATATATATGCATGCTTATTATCCATTAACTTAGGAGGCACTGTAACATTTTCCACAATGATGGTAAGTAAAAAAGGTTGGGACGTTATTATTTGAGAAGGCTTTGTGTATTTTTTACCATTTTCACTAATCTTGAACTTCCATTATTTCTTATAAAAAACTCATTATTCTGTGTTTTGTGCTTATAACTATTCTTCCAAAAAATCTCTTCAGTAGAGTAGCCCAAAGAAAAGCACTCTGCATGTGGAGAAGCAGTAGAAGAAACTGAATAAGTAGACTTCCCTAAGATTATGAAAACAAAGGTTTTTAAAAAATGACTGTATTTCTAAGAGAAAAATTCTGTGATCAAATTCATGTTTTAGAAGACATTTCCAAGAAGAGGATTCATTGGCCTGGGGAAATAGTCAGAATAGATTTATGTAGAAGACATACTGTTCCCAAAAAATGGTAACAGGAGCCTAATCTAAAGCAGACACATGGAGGCTCATTTTGGAAGAAAAAGTATTGAATATTTGGAAATATTCCAAGTGTTTGGTATGTATCAGCAAACAAAATAGACCCAGCTTTACTGGATCAGCAAATTTGTGTAATAATTAATAGACTCTTACATGGAAAAACAACATCGGAGGTATATTATGAAGTCATTAAATATGAAGTCATTAAATATGAACAATTCGGGGCAAAAATTGTAGGCATTTGAAGAGACATGATTAGGCAGATTGTTTACAAAGTAGTATTAGAAAAACTAATTAAAAGGGTGAGTTAGAATAATATTAAAGAGAATTATGAATGATATGCTATTTTTCTTTTTTGAGGTAATTAGAATCCTACTACTTTTTTATTATCCTCACCTAAGGGCATGCTTATCAACTCTGGAGAGGGGAAGGGGGTGGGAACTTTGATGTGAGCAAGAAACATCAACTGGTTGCCTTTTGCAGACATTCAGAGACTGGGAACTGAACGCCCAACCTTGGTATGTGCTGTGACCTATCCATTTATGGGACAATGCTCCCACCAATTGAACCATACCAGCCAGGGCTACATTTTTGATTAGCTAAGTGAAATAGTAAGTGTGAAATTTGAGTGATATAAGTTCTGAACAGGATGGAGTAGGTTAAGACCATGAAATCTTGATTCCAACACATGCATAATATAGCTACTGGATGTGCTTATCCGTGGTCAAATGGAATCCTTTGGTAAAACTGTTTGCTTCCATCCCATTGTTTTCCAGTGGTGTGTGGGTGTGTATGCAATCCCCCTGTAATCTGCCACTTATATTCTCACTAACCCTAAACCAGGATGCTGTACATCATCTCTTGATTGTCACTGCGGTAGAGTTCTAACTGGTACATGGATCTTCATCTGGGGCAGTGGTCCTATTACAAGGAAGAAGAAAATTATGCAAATTGCAGTATATTATGTCAGAGACTACTAAGGAATATTGATGTTTTCATACCAAAATCTATGTCCAGAGAATAAGTTTAAGAATCAAAGCCAAGAAGTCAGAGTTTAAAGATGGATGCTAAATGATGGTAATGAAATTGAATATGGTGTGAAACAAACAAAAGTCGTCAGCCACGGTGTCTGAACACCCACGGTGAGTCTCCTTTTTGAATGCATCTGTTGTGAATGAGTGAGTTTCATGGCCCTCAATGTGCAGGGAAGGGGCAGACTTAAGCATAGGTGCTGGCAGCATGTTGAGCCCATACAAGTAATGAGATGGTCTGACTGAGTCGCTGATATGGGATTGTCAAAGAAATATGGATTAGGTTTAGACTTCTGATAATATTGAATTACCACAGAGCCTTCCACAAGGTAACAAGCTAAACTTTTTTTTTTTCTATTTGTATGACTTTGGTTTTTCTCAGCCTTCCACATTTCTTGCAGCCTCTTTAAACAAAATCAATGAGTGTATGTTTACTTTTTCTGAACTTTTTAAATTTCTAGTTAAAATTATAGGCTTGCTTATAATTTTAGGTTTTCTTCCTCACTCATTTTTATTTCAACAAATGCTTATTGAGGGCTTTCTGTGGGCTGTACATTATTCCTATTGCTGAAAATATAGTAGCAAACAGAAGTAAAACAAAAACCCTGCTCTTTAGAGTATGTTAGTGGGAAGGTAGATATCATAGCTAAGACAAGGTCAAGGAAAGGATAGGAACTGGTTGGGCGGGGCTTGCAACTTCAGATGGGACAGACAAGGAAAGCCTGATTAAAAGGGTGTATTTGAATTAACACCTGAAGCAGGAAGAGGTGGGTGTGCAGGTACCTGCGAGGAGATTCTAGGCTGAGGGGATGGGGAGTCCAAAGGCCCAGTAAGACCCAATCTGAAAACGAATGTATTGCCCTTTGCAATAAAACTAGAATCATGTTTTCACCTCTTTGTCTTCTATGCTTTACATAGTTTGAACTAGAAAAAATTCAACTTACATAAATTTTATTAAGTGGATTTAATTTTTTTTCATAATTTGATTCTTCAAACTGCCACTTGATTTGTTCTCTAACTCACCTTCTCTAAAATACTGAAAGATAAATTTCAATGTTTTAAGTTCCAATCGGAACCTTAAAGATGTATTTCGTCAAGAACAATTTGAACTAATGTTGTATCCTGTGTGACGCTGACTGAAGATGATGAAACTCACATGGTTGTTTCTTTATTTTCTTTAGAAATCTTTCGTTATTGTTTGCCCCATCTGTTTTCTCTAATAGGTACAATTTCACAATAGATTTTCTTCACAATCACTGAAGATTCAGCTTCACTGGCAAAAGCTTCAGAGAATCATTTATTGATTTTCTTTCAGGCCTGGGAGAGAAAATGTTAACCTTTTGGCCTCTTTCTGGTATAATACATGCGTTTAATTTTTCTTTTATTTGTTGTAACAAATTATAATTTGTGGTAAAGCTTCCTTGGAAGGTTTCGGCCAGATTGAAATTGGAGACATGTTTAAGGCCTCATTACCTTTGAAAGCATTTTTATTTTAAATATCTCTTGGATAAAAAAGCTATACATACAGCCATCATTTTTAAAAGATTAATTAAATAGAAGTATATATATTTTAATATACATATTCAACCCATTATCTGAATTGATATATTTTAGTTAGAATTAATATTTTCCTCATATATTTATAGAGGTAAAATATTTTTATGCCCCAGAATAAACAGATAAATAGAATAGCACTATTATTATCTTTTTTATTTTCCAGAATAAAACAACTAATAAACTAACATTATTGTTGTTATTCTAATTTTATTTATTATTTTGTTTAGTTTTTTCCTCAGAGTCTGCCTTACATAGCAGAAAAAGATGAGATGTAGTGCTATGATTTTTTCAGCCTCACCTAATTGGAAAATTACAGTCTTCACTAGAAGACATGTAGATATTAACTGCTAGTTGCAAGACTGGTTTGGTGAAATGCGATCGGGAATGGGGACTGTTATCTCGGTGAATTACGAATATGGCATGATTAAACTCCATGCGATGGACAAGCAGATGTGACCGTTAGAATGGCCAAGTCCTGCAACTATTATGTACATTGAATATTGACAAACTTAGAAAATGTTGGTTATATAGACATTACTAGTGTCTGGGAATTCCCCAGGAGCAAGGTGACCTTTTAGAAGAAAGCTATGTGTTCACAATCTAGATGTAGGCTTCAGAGACGGGTTGGACAAGAGAGCAAAAATTAGGAAATGTCACGTAGGATGATAGAGGAAAAGCAGGACCTAGATTTTCAGGGCACACTTTCACAGGTTTTCAGGAAAGGTATGTGGGAGTACTAGATTTTGAAGATAAAATGTTCCAAGTTTCAGAGTGTAGAGCAGCTCTTACAATATTGACACTAGAGAGAAACTAAAAGGAATTGATAAGTAGGGGTAATAACAGCATCTTTGAGTCTTGGGCATAAGCTAAAGCAGGACGAATATGAGGGCAGAAGAGATGAATACAAAGGTTGCAGGAATCAGATGTCTATAGTTGCAGTTATTGGGTACAAGTGCTTAATATAAAGATAGAGTGAAAGGAAATTGAGAAACTTGAAATAGAATTGTGTGTAACATTGAAAAGCAGACATGTTTACCTTTTGCTGTTTCAGAGGCAGAATTTAGGGTCAGTAGGTAGAAACTATATGGAGATATATTTTAGTTTTAATTTCAAACTAATTCCCTCTATTTAATGCTATACAAATTTGAATCGCAGACTTTACTAGAGAATAAATTCCCCATCCACAGAATTATCTAAATTGGCTGAATTATCATTGTTCAGTGATTGCAACATATTGATATTTTCCGTAGCGTACAGAAGGTACAAGGCGATTATATGTCAACAAATTCCGGGTTTTAAAGAAAGTGTTTTTTGCAGGTAGAGGGGAGAAAGGGGAGATCAGCTGATATTAGAAATGAACACAGAGATAAAGTAGTGGGTAACAGATGTGGTTTAAGTGAAATGAAGATACATTGCACAGCGATTGGCTGAATGTTGATTCACAGTTTTCTTCCAGTCTTTTCAGTTGTTAGAATTGGTGCGTTAGCGTGGCAATTATAAGCACTTACCTGGAGTCAGGTGGCTACATTTTAAGAACTTCAAATTTTCTACCTTCTTAGCATGAAAAGAATTTTACTAACAATTCAGTTTTAATAATGATAATGATGTCACTGCATTAACACTGAACATGTTTCTCTAGAGCATCATCCATCTCAAAATTGTTTAAATATTAAGAGCATTGCTGTACCTCCTGTTTTTATGTGAGTAATTTTAATTTCCACTTCTCAAAGAAATGAGAGCAAACCTCCCTAGAGGTTTGATAAATGACATTTCAGTAATTGACAAAACAATCGCATTCATGATCATTTTTTCTTATTTTATTTTATCTTTTATTTAATCTTCATTGTATCTTTCCATTCCCATTTAGTCCCCTATACCCTCCTTCCACCCCCAGCAATCACCACACTTTTAAAGGTATATGTATTTAATTGAATATGTAAGTATTTAAGCAACTCAGTTAACACTTTGGGGCATCTACTGTGTATTCTTGAGGGCTGGACCTGGTAAAAGGATCAAAACCAAACCTAGAATATTCTGGCTCTGAGCAGCCTATAGTTTCCTACAGAAAATAGGTGTATACAGATCATACACTATAATATATACCATATTGTGGTAAGTTCCCTAATTTGTTTTTTTTAATGGAAAAACAGAGGAGAAAATGTAGTACAGAAAGTTCCAAGATATAAGTAGCATTGAGAAAAACCTACCACTGAAGAATATTGACAGGGAGATTTATTAACAGGAATGGACATTCTAGGAAGAGAAGAAAACAAGCATTGTCTTAGCTATGAGACTTAAGTCTTGATCCAAAAATAAGAAAGAGGATCATGGAATGTGAAAGTTTCCTGTTGGGAACTGTTCTGCCTGGTTTCAGGAGTTGTAACTGCCCCCGTGGCTAAGGCTGGGTGAACAACCTCTGGAATACGAGCCACTAAGGAGACAAAGCTTGTCCCCTGCCCCCAATGCTTGGTCAGTTAGTCGATGACAGCTCAATGTCAGCTAAAAAAGCTGGCATTCCCTTGGTACAACCCCTCAAAGGGAAGGCAACCTAAGCCAGACACGATCACTTGGGAGGCCATCATGGAAGGACTCAGGGGGCTGCAACAAAGAGGGAGTGGTGGACCCTCGCCCCCCAGCTATTCTGACATGGCCCGAGTCCTCATTTCTGTCTGGGAGAAGTGCTCCCTGGCTCTAATCCACTTAAGCCTAAAAACCTATGATAGGGGAGACGGTGCAGCCCTTTGCCAGCTAGAGCGGGTTCCAGAATGATTGGGCATAAGAAAGAATTACTTACTCCTAAAGTCCTGTGAAGCCTACCTTGCTAAGAGTTCTTTCATTCATATGGCAAGGGTCCAAGCAGGAAACTCCCAAAATTTTTGCAACCCCCTTACCTGACAGACACTGACTCAGACTAAGCCCTCAGATTTCTTTGAAATGTTATCTACTGTTTGATCCTTGCCACCTGACATTGATTGATGAGCTTTACCTGTATTCCTGTGTATTACAACCCAATAAAAGCCATTGAGGAAGGGGCTCTTGGTCTTTCTCCTCTGAGAGACTGACCACCTCTCCTCTCCAAGCAGATCATGTCTTGGTAGTTTCACTTTCATCTGTGGCAGTCAGGGGGACTTGCGGGCAAAGTTGCCCTCACAGTGTCCTTTTTTTTTCCGTGATGAAAATATCTTCACTGACTTTTGTAATGTGCATAAGTATGTTTATATAATACAATACACTCGTAAGTAAGCAGAATGTAACTCTTCTCTGTGATCTTTCTTCCCACTCTCATCCCAATCCTGGACCATCCCACCCCATTCTGAGCAAATCAATGATACAATTTTCTTGTGACGTATTCCTGATTTTATAAAGTACACATAAAATTTGCATAGTAACATATATAGATTATTTCAACACATTGCACTATGTTACAAATATTGTGTTTATTAATTTACCATGGACAGACATCTTCATATATGAGGGTTATATGTTTATATGTTCCCTCTTTTGTACGATTAAATGTCATTTGAATGTGGAAATAGACTGTAATTTGATGAACCAGTCTCATTTAAATAGTTTCTAATTTTTCACTTTTACAAACATGACTACTGCAAAGTTCAGTTGTCAACTTCGTTTTCTATTTATTTAATTAGACTAAATTATTAAAAGCACAGTCTCACCACATATCGGTTAATGCACAATTTAACCATGGCTACCTATCTGATATTGACTTTCAAAACCTTTTCGGAAGCAGCACAGGGGAGTGAGTGCCTGTGCGGCGCATCCTGGCCAAGCCGCGATGACAACCATTGGAACACACGTCAGTATAATAGATGGAGATTTGCATATATCACATTTGCTTAATCTGGGGAGTACTTGATTATCAAGTTAAATATGATTTCATTGGTTATTATTTATTTATATTGATTTTACTGAAAACCACTTTTTTATGTTTTGCCTGTTTTACAGAGTATTTTCATCATCTTTATTGAATTATAAGAGCTCCTCAAGGTTAATATTCTACCATAAATGTTGCAAATATTTTTTTCTTAGTGGAATTTAACTTTCTATTATCTCTTTTCCGTACAGAAATTTGCAATTTTAAGTAATCACTTTTGTCACTCATTTCATGTGTGTCTTTCTGAAAGTGATAAATGTGGATGAATGCAGATTTATCCGCACCCATTCTTGGGGTGCAGGTGTCAGCCCCAGCATTGGCTGTTACCTAATCTGGGTGCTGAGGTCTGTGCTTCCATAGAGCAGTTCCCTTCTCACAGACAGTTAGAGGTCGTACACAGCAGGTGTCCAAGCGCTTGAAAGAGTGCCTGTAATAATTAAGCACTCAATGAGTATTAGTTTATTCTCTTGTTATTTACATACATTAAAAGGCTTTCTCAGTTCAAAAATTGTAGAATTGTCCTAGATCCTCTTCTAATACTATTTTTTAATATTTCAAATTATCTTGTGTTAATTTGTGTGATGTCACAATATATGGGCTTTTTCCTAAGATGAGTAACTAATTTTCTTGGCTCTATTTGTTAGATTATTCATTATTTCCCCACTAATTTGATATTTTACCAACAAACTTTAAATCTCTATGTAATATTAATATTTTTTAAATTGAATTTTTGATATAACACATGAACTTTTGATTTCTGCATATTTTGTGAATTCCACCACCATGCTAAAATCAAATATATTTAATTAGTTTTATCAATTGATACTATATGTTCTGTGATGTCATCTATAACTGAAATCATTATATTTTAATTTTTATATCATGATTTCCTTTTCCTTTGTAAAAATATGTTAAACCCCAGAGCAGTGAGAAATGGTTAGAATAAAAGTGGGAGTTTTAATTTGTTACTGTCACTGATAGAAAGTTACCTTAAAGTCTTAATATTTAAAAGATATTTGAATTTTATGTAAACAAAAAAGTCTTACCTTTAGCTAAACAGAGCTTAACAAATGTAAACATTGCAGCTTTCATAGTTAAGGGAGAACAATTATGAACCTTTGCCTCGGTAAGGCTTTTCAATGGTAAGAAGTAAAATAAACAGGTTTTGAAGTGGAACAGTAAAAGCAGAAAGTTGGAAATGGATATAAAGTTTACTGAATTTGTTTACACTTAAACTTCAATATTTATTGTTGGCACCATAGGGAGGAAAACACTTTAAAAGCTGAGTTAGAACTCTTATAGAGGAAAGTACAGCAATATCTTGGGTGTAAGAGAATATTTTTACACGAGTAGATAAATCTTATATACGTAGGTGCAAAGTATTTCCATTACCTCAAGAAGGTTCCCTCATCCTCTTCTTTTCAGGTGATTCCTACCCTTGTTGCACCCACTATTTCATTTCTGTCAACCTGGAAACATACTGACTGTTCTTGAACATCAAATAAATGCAATCCCAGTTTTATGACTGGTTTCCTTCACTGAGCACACCAACTATGGGATTTAGCCAAACAACAACATGTTGGTGAGAAAAATATCTATTAACTAGAAATAATCAATTTTCATGCACTAGGTGTTCTGGTAAAATTCTCAAATAAAAAGGGTTCCTTTCTTTGAAAAAAAAAAAAAGAAGTGTGTGCACTCATTTGTTTTCCTTAAAATTTAGTCATTATTATTTTAAAAGGGCAACTAAAGGGATCCATTGAAGTGAGAAAGGTATGAGAAATAAGTAAAATTACCAACAACACAGAGAAAGCCAAAGCCCTTTGTAATCATAAGAGCACAAGATAATTCAGGTCTTTGAGTTAAAACAAGAGCTCAGCACTCTTAACATTTCTGGGTAATTAAATGAGTTCTGTAGTTTGGCTACTTTGACTACAATCTTGCTGATTTGGATGGTATTTTTTAATGATATCTCCAGGGGAATTTGAATAGCTTGAAAATTAATGAAATATTAATAACCAACAACCAAAGAAATGCAGATATGCCTGCTTTGGAAGAGATGTGACCTGCATATTTCTTACATTAAATACATTTTATTTATTTTTCATTTGTGTCTTATGCTTGATGATGCATGCCATTGTTTAAAGAGTGGATATTTCATAGAAAAAATAATCAACATTATATGGTCTTTGAAAACCCTTTGTGCAAAACAATATTTAGGCAATTTGACATACTCCGGGCTTAAACTATTTTTTCAGTGAAATGAGCAACTTATATTTTCTTATCTGATATGTCATATCATTCTGAGACCACAGGGAAATAGCTGAGCATTGATTTCAAATGAAAAGCCAATGTATCATCTACAGAATGGAGGATGGTTAACCTGATTAACCCATTAAAGAAGACTCTTGGTGTGCCTACACGGCAGGCCATAAAATTGCCAGCAAAAGTCAAATTTTCTCTTATATAAAAAAGGATTATGTGCCACCCTAAAGCCTCACTCTGGAGAAGAAACATGGAGAAGAGAGCTGGTCACTAAAGGGATGATTCAGATACAGTGTGAGGCAGAGCAGAAACACAGAGATAATGCATGGTCAAATCCAAAATTATGCCTAGTACACAGGAGTAAGTGCCACCCTCACCTAGTCATTTCAAATCCATTATTTCAATACCTAGTTTTAAGCAACTACACAGCAAAAATAATTTCTTAATTTAAAAATTACCAAAACTCTGGAAGTAAGAAGTATAAATGTTGGTCCAGAATAGATGAGGTAGCCCTGGCTGGTTAGCTCAGTGGATTGAGCGCAGGCTTGAGAACCAGAGTATTGTGGTTCAATTCCCAGTCAGGGCACATGCCTGGGCTGCAGGCCAGTTCCCAGCAGGGGACTCACGAGAGGCAACCATACATTGATATTTCTCTCCTTCTCTCCTTCCCTTCCCCTCTAAAGATAAATAAATAAAATCTTTAAAAAAAAGAATAGATGAGGCAGAAAAAGAATAAATTGAAGACAAAATTAAAAAATAAAACTGGACCTTAATGATTTAGTCATAAGATTTTATCTTATTTATTTTTATAGTATTCTTATTAGCTCAACAAAAAGGAATTAGAGGCTGATAGCAAAATAGGTGAAATCTGTTAGGAATGGGTTTTTGGAAATCTTTCCTATTCTACATTTTTACATTTTTCTATGATGGAGAGAAATTACAGAGGAGTTTGTGTTGGCACCTCACTCAGTATAATACAAAGGTTTATAAAAGAATTACCTGAAACTGCAAGTAGCTAGTGACCTCGCCACCAGCTCTTAGAAAAGTAGGTGGCGACATGTCGAATATGTTTTTGAGGTTACTGATACCTCAGCAAGGAGAACTGTGGTAAGTGTTCTCCGGGATTCTTCTACTTCTCAGAGTCTGCGGTCCTGGAGAATGGAAGAGAGGTCTAAAAGCTGTTATATTGAAAAAGAAAGGCTTAGCTTACCCGTGGGATTCCAACTAATCACAAGAATTTGTTCTGTCATTCCTATTTCCGTGGGGAATCATTTTCACTATGCCATCACCTTAAAGGAACCTCATTAGGAGGTCAATTAAGATTTCACCTCGTGACAGTTCTTTTTTATAGCACAACCGTAAATAGGTTAATGTATTTGAGTACATCATTTAAAAAATTGTATACTTCCTTTTGTTAACTAAATCAAGAAATATTTTCCACCTTGTAAATCCATGATGAAGGTGGATCTAATGTTCCTCCATATAAGAAGTTCATCAAGAAAGTCAATAAAGTTTAGTGAATCAACATACAAGATTTTTTTAAAATGTAGCACTGACAAGAAAAGTACATTCATAATGGGAAAACTATAGAAAATAAATACATAGCAATTATTTGTAATTGGGTTTGGCAATCGTTTTGATTTTTTTGATGGCAATTACATTATAAGGCAGACTTTAAGTATATTGACCTGATGATCGATATAAACATGTTCTAGCATTACTGAATTTACTTTTTACTGAGTAGTAGCAGAAAAAGAAATAGTTTTATTCTGATCATTTGAGAATGTATTTTCTCTACAGACTGGGGAAATTTTTATACTCCTAACTCAGGACATCTTAACAAAGTCTAGATTTTCAAACAATTATTGTTCTCAAGAGAGGATGAAAAGAAAAGCCTTTTTTTTTAGCTGACATTTGCTGAGACTTCCATGTAAAGTCATACATTAGGACACATAAAAGTTTATTATAACCTTACTGCAAAATACTTCATTGACAGTATTTCTCTGTGTACATTATGCCCACCTATGTAACTGAATGTTGTAATTTGTGATATGGAAATGTTCTGACAAACCAAATATTAATTGTAACAAGATTAAACACTAAGATTTTACAAAAGGAATGATATAAAAGATTTAAGCCCTATTATACATATATTTTCATTTGAAGGAAAGTTTCTTAGCAAGTATGCAGTGGTATTTTTTAGTCCAGAGAATTAATAATTTATTCATGAATAATCACTAATGGCAATTATTAAAATGTATGACTGACTTCACAAGACAAAGTATTAAAATGTGTGCTCATTTAATCCACTGTGTTTTATCTGCTGTCCTGGTCCGTCCGAGAGCCTCTGAATCTCTTAGTACCACCCAGCAGCTGTGGACGTCTCCCTTCTCTTTCTCTGCCATCCACTTGTGCGATTTACAGTGGTGATATACTGTGTTGTGAACCTGTTTACTAGGCTTACTGTTACAAACATTTAGTATGAATAATTAGTAATATAATTATAATTGTTATTATGTTAGTAATTAATTCATATTTAGTACTCTTTGGTGTTTAGTGTTCTTTACTATTTAGTGGTATTAGTATTCTTTAGCATTCTATGATTAGTAAGAAGAATAATAGCCACGACTCCTACTTGATGTTATTGTCATCATAATGTAACTTTTTAGATAGAATTTTTAAAGTATTTTGTAACAGGAATATATATACTTTGCTTATGAGTGAAAATAGGTTAGAGAGATTTTGTGGAATTTAAATGTCCTTTATTTTTGATATAACTTTAAAAATGTTCTCATACTTACTGCTTGGAAACACCATTTCATATAGATGTATGATATTAACATATATGTATATTAATGTAAATGTATATACATATGGCTTGGTGCTCTGAGATTTGCCCACAATACAGTTTGAATGATCTATTATTAAAGTTTTTCCTTGCTGTCAAGATTCTGTTTTTGAAAAAAGCCTTTTAAAGGTCACATGGTAAGGTAGTGCTCAATCAGTTAATCCATTGACACAGATCAAATTACGTGATTAACTACCAGGAAGCTGGTCTCAGTGGATAGAACTTAATGCAAATATCCTTGAATAGGTTAAAGAATTTTGAAGGGACACAGTCTACCTCCCTATTCAGTACTTTTCTTTTTCCAGGTTGCATGCTCCTTGGTGGTTTGCCTTTCCACAGCTTCTTCAGGAGAAATTACTTACTTCCTGAAAATGCTATTAAAATAGTATGCAAATTGGATATAGCACTAATCAAATTTGGATGTGATATTACGTATTATATTACCATATTAAACTGTGAAGTTTTAAAAGTTAGTTCAGGTCTTACGTTTGTTTATGTCAAGAATTAGCACCATGCCTGCTGCATGACAGAAATATAATAGTCTCTTATTGTTGAGCCCTGGCCTGCAAACCAAAAGGTCACTGGTTTGGTTTGTTTCCCAGACAGGGTACATACCTGGGTTGCAGGCCAGCTCTGTGGTCAGGGAGAGTGGGAGGGGCAACCCATCCATGTGTCTCTCCATCTCTTTCTCCTCCCTTCCCCTCTGTCTAAGAATAAATAAATAAATCTAAAAAAATTAAGTTAAATAGCAGGAAGAAAAAGGAAAAATGTTGGAGAAGGAAAAGCAAGATGATGGGTACCAAGAGGAATGCTAGAAAAATCTGACTTCAAGGAGGATGATGGAGGATGGTAGACTCTTACTGAATATGACTTAGTCTAAATGTTAGAAGTTTTAGAAATTTTATTACTTCTAAAGATCACAAACAGTCCATCTCTGGAAGTCATTTTTCATCATGGACATTTAAAGTTCAGTCAAATAAGTATTTTGTGATATATATATATATATATATATATATATATATATATACACACACACACACACATACATACATATACATACATACATACATATATATACTCCATAATATATATATATATATATATACATATATATACACACACACACTATTATGAAGGAAAGATATATACTAAATGTATTAATACAATTTATATATTAATAATACTCTGAGAAAAATGCAATCAGTATACCCTATCATAATATCTTAGATACATGCTGGAGCTAAGTTTTTTGTCCAGTGTTATTTTGGGTAATGCAATTTAATTTTTGCATTGTTTTACCTTAGTCTAAACAAACATTTATTAAAAATTCTCCTATGGGCCAGGCAATATGCTAAGTACTAGAATTACTAAAATAACAAACTGGCCTCTTCAGTATCATAAATCAAATTGGCAGTGATAAAGACTCTAAACAGGCCAAAATGCTCCTAGGTGATAAGATACTATAATAAAGATGCAGTGATTGCTATAGGATACAACTGGGGAGGTAGGAGAACCATGTGAGATGAGGTTACATTTAAGCTAAACATTGCAGGTATAAGAATGTGTGTCTGCAAGGAGGAGGAAGGTGGGCTAAGCAGATGCAGGGAGAAGAGAGTGAATCTGTACAGGAATAGTTTTCATATTATATAAAAGGTAACCTTGTGCCAGCTATTGTGGTAAGATTATGTATGTGTGACTTAGGGCATCTGGCTTCCATATTTATGCTCTTAACCCCTGTGCTAAACTGTGTTTCACGATAATATAGTGTGTTCTTAGCAAGATTGAAGCCATTCTGTGCAATTGGATCAAAGATATCATGTATTGGGATGATTACAAATCAAATGAAAAATTGTTGCGATGAGATTACAAAAGGCTAATATGTTACCCTGGTGATATTTAGACTTAATCTTAGAGGCAATGGTAAGTCATCACACATTTTTATGTAGGCAGTGACATTGTGTTCTTTATATTTTTCAAAAAAGTCCAGACAATAATTCTATATAGGAGGCTGTTACAATAGTTTTATGAGAGGTGATGAAATTTGGAATTCAAACGTGGTGAAGGTGATAAGCTTGAGGCATTATTTCAGAAAGTGGTAAAAAATTGAGCCAGAAAAAAAAATTGACAGATATAGTGGAAAGAGAAGGACCATGACACTAACTAGTCATTTTAGAAGTATTTATTAACCCATACATTTGATATACTTGGCAACCTAGATTATCTGGCACCAACCACAGCTACAGTTAATGGAAAAAAATAAATTAGAGGTTTTTTTTTAACCAAAGGACAATAGCTGAGGTACAGGACATATGGAATCAGTTTTAAAAAAGGTAAGAATGGTCCCTTATGAATGCTACTATTGGTTTTCAAAAATAATCTTGTATGATGTATTCACACTTAACATACAGGGCATGGCTGGTCTCTACTGTGGCAGGTTTATTTCAGAGTACCAGACAGGACACTCCTGCAGGCTAACCTGAAACGGCTGTGTTTAGCAATGTCACTAGGGGAACAGGAATGATTTGAGTCCATAGAACCTAAAGAGAGAAGCATAGTTAGAGGTTAGCAGAGCTTCATTAATTTTCTGATTCTTATTGGTGGAAGTCTAATCTTTTTTGTGTGAGACTAAGAGCTACTTATTTATCTTTATCTTCCTTTCTAGCTTAACTTTCCACTGCATTTTAGAATGGACTCTCAATGCTATAATTAGGTACATTTACACCTAATTATACCCCTTCTCCAAGCATACCAGGTCCTTTCCTATTGGAAAAAAAAAGTATATCATAGTAAGGTCTGATAACTTTAAGGAGTTATATTTACATTGTTTCATTCCCAAGCAGATGCCATGATTGCAAGAGATACTTTTCTTTGAAAAAGAGAGCTCGTAATTTTGAGAGCAAAGCTATTCAATTCCTCAGTCATAGGAATTAATTATTAAGGGATAGAATGAGCACAGGTGTGAAATCTAGAAAACTTCTCATCTGAACATTTGTTATGAATAACAAGCATAGGGGTGAATTTATTCCACAAAGATTCAATCTAGTAGTTTAATAAAAATAAAGTATTTTATAAGACTGTATATTCATAATAAATGACATTTCATGTGATTTTTAACATGAAATGTGTGGAAAGTCATCGTTTCTGGTATCATACCACTTTTGTAAGTTTTTAAACTTTAACTTTTAAATGGTATTCTACCATTTTTCTGTGTTAATTTTATCCTTATTTAATCAGTTAAATCCTGGATGATAAGTGTCTTTATATAATTTAAAAATTTGCCCTACTCAGATCTGTGTATTTACAGAAACATTCAATTCGTGCAAGTCATTATAAGATGATTTTATGGGAGAAAAATTGAATTTCAGGTCCTTTTGCCAATTTTTTGCCAGGGTTGTTGTTTTTGTATGCTGAATGAAAACCCTTACAGAACATAGTAAATGGCAAGTACAGTAACATTAAGTACACTGCCTCATTCTTTACCCACATGGGATAAAATTAACAGGTCCCTGAAAAAACCTAAATGGCCATTTGGAACATTTCCTATTTTGTGACTGTTCAGATTACTTGTATTCTTCAAATCACATTAAAATTTCAGAACACTTGAAAAGCAAAATAAAAATCATAGGAAATTTCTGTCAGTGTATTTGTTGTTCCAGATCTGCTTGATGTATTTTTAATTTTATATTTGTTTTTATTACCCAGTAATTGAGGAATTTTGCAGGATCACAGGCTTGGATAATGCTTTTTAAAAACAGTATACAGCCCTGGCTGGTGTAGCTCAGTGGATTGAGCGCGGGCCTGCAAACCACATGATCACCGTTCGATTCCCAGTCAGGGCACATGCTTGGGTTGCAGGCCAGTTCCGGGCGGGCGACTCACGAAAGGCAACCATACATTGATATTTCTCTCCTTCCCTTCCCCTCTAAAGATAAATAAATAAATTTTAAAAAACCGTATACATATTAGTCACAGAGTCCAATAATACCATGTTGCTGGCTTACTTTTTAAATATCTATAGAAGTTAGGCATTTGCTCCTTCACTTACATAGTTCACCCTGGGTGATAGGACTGCAAATAGTTTTTAGTCTTTAAGTTTCAAATTCTGATTGGAGGTAGTGTTCACATTACCAAGGGCCTGTGCTCGGATGGACCCCTCTAACAATCTTCCCGAAGGCCCGTGCTTATACTTATTCAGGAATACAATCTCACAGGGCTCCAGCGAAGCCATCTGCAACCTGCAGACGTGACTTCCTGGGTTTCTGGTAGGGGACTGTATCCATAAATTGTGTACTGAGACCAGCATCGCCTCGCTCTCCTTAGATGGACAAGTCCATTGTATTCCTTATTATCGTTTAACTATTCAAGTATAAATATGGAAACATGGCCCTTGTTCTTGAGCTAATTACTTTGATTCTCATATTTTTTCTTTAAATCTATTTTATAATATATATCTTTCTAAAATGCTTACCTAAACTTTTCTTTAACAAATACATACTGAACACTTCTATGTTTCTCGTACCATTCTCAATTACTTGCAGAGCCAAACAAAACCTCATGCTTTATACAAATTACATGAAAAATCCCTGGAACTTGAAACTTTTTGTATCAAGCTTACCAAAGTACAATCTCATGTGAACTATAAATATAATACAGAAAACATTTTTGAATTTTCTTATTCATGTTATCTCCCATAAAATCCTAAAGAAAAATATATTGTCATCTAAATGTGCTTGTGTTTGAAATTGAGGGTTTAGGAGGTTAAATGGAAAAAAATAGATCAAATCACCACATTTAAACTTTATTTAGTGATTCACTTACATATGTCTTGCATTGAGTATGGTTTTGAAGCAACCAAAAGACTACTTTAATTACTAGTTATTTAGTTTAAAAGATAATTAACGTGGCATTGAGAGACCCTCCAGAATGTTTCAGGGACTGTGGGTCCCTGGATGGGCCCAAGGGCAGCAGGAACAAAGCTGGACATGGGGCAGAGGGTGGCCTTATTGGGCATGCAGAGGGCCATTGTCAGGGTTGAGCTCGGTTGTCCCTGGAGCCACCAGTGGCCCAGGAAGAGGGCTGTGCAGGCCCAGTGTTGCTGCCCTGAGCCCCAGTCCTGTGGGAGCCAGTCCACTGGGCTCCCGCACAACGTCAGCCTGAGGCTGACCCTCCTGGGCTTGGTGAGCTACCTGTGAGTTGGCCCCGGGTTCAGCAGCCTTGCATTCAGCCCAGTGAGAGCCCAGCTTATACCCCCATAAGCACATGTGACACGCTCAGGGTTCTTATCATTGACTACCCCTGCTCCAGACCAGAGGAGACACCTTTGGGAAGCTGCCAGAGAGCCTCTTGCACCTCCAACCCACTGGATGGCTTCCAGCCCTGTGAACCATGGACTGACCCACTAACTGTCCTTTGAGGAGCTTTTGCTGCCATCTTTTGCATCTGGAGCTTTTGGGACCTTGCTGTCATTTGGCTGCACAGGTTTAAGTGGGGCAAAAAATTCCCAGACTGCCAGCCTCTGGAATAGAACACAGCCTGTCAGCAGCTTGGGGTGTATGCTCCAGGCAGAGAGGGAGCTCCTGGGCAGTGCCAAGAGGAGCCCCAGGAGGAAGAAATGCATGTATTTGAAGTGGATTCTGTGCAGGACCTTGCAAACCCCGAGACGCCCATGGGCAGCTCCTGGCTGATCAGATGGTGACAGTCATGAGGACGATCGAAGGGCTGAGAGCCAGAGCACCAATAAGGCTACTGTAAAACTTTAAAAATTTGTTTCATTATTTTATCAAATAAATAGAGGCATATTGAAGTTAATAGGGAAAAATTAAAAGTTCCCTGTTGAAATGTACGCTTTCTACATTGAGTCATTTTTCTACGTGCCCTGTAACCAGAATCTTGAATGAGGTTTCCAGGTGAGACACAGCTCTTCTTTTCATAAGTGTCGTTGAAAACAATGAAAATGACACTGGGGTATGCAACAATTGAGTGACAGCAAGCTCAATTAAAATTTCACTGGATAGCTATGTTTTATACTGACTGAGATAAAATAACATGTAACAGTTCTATTTAGTTGTTTTTTCCTTGTGTCTCCAAGCTTCAACCCAGTCTTTTCTAGAATAATAAAATTTATTTGTTTTGTGTAACTATGTGAATCTTAAATATGACCCAGAACCTTCCTTTTCTCTCCACTTAACTTTCTTCTAAGAACTTTCTTCTTGAAGTCTCTTTGTTTGACCAGTTATGGCCTCAATGAAATAATAATAAGTCCTACCAGTTTTATCACATAGATACACATTGTTTTATTATCATTGAGGTACAACAAATCCTGCCTCAAACAGGTTCTCAGGGAATTCATTTGTATCTTCTTGTTAATCATTTTTTATTGTTGTACAAACACAGTTGTCTCCATTTTTCTGTCACCACTTTCCCCAGCCCCACCTCCCACCCTCCATCCTGCCCCCCTCCCCAATTTGGCTTTGTCCATGGGTCCTTTATCCATGTTCCTGATCACCCTTTCCCTTCTTCCCCTGTTATATTGCTCCTCCCTCCTCTCTGGTCACTGTGAATTTGTTCTTTATTTCAATATCTCTGGTTCTATTTTGCTTGCTTGTTTGTTTTGTTGACTAGGTTCCACTTATAGGTGAGATCATGTGGTATTTATCTTTCAATGTCTGACTTACTTCATTCACATAATGCTCCCCAGTTCCATCCATGCCGCTGAGAGGGGTAGGAGTTCCTTCTTTCTTTCTGCTGGTAGTATTCCATTGTATCTTCTACAGAACCTAGTATAAAGTTAAATGTCTAAATGTTCCATAAATGTTTGAATTTGATATAAATAGTATTTTTTGTATTTCTAAAGATACTTTCTTCTAGAAGTTCATTTTGAATATATATAATGTTTCCCCAATATTCAGAATATAAAATATGGTGCATACACACACACAGGAATATGTATGTATATGTGTGTCTTTAAGTGCATATGTCACCTATGAGAGGAAAATTATGAAAAGAATTCATCATTAGTCTCCAGTTAATATCAGTAGAGTTTTAAAATATGTATAATGTTGTTAATAGTGATATTAAAATAATTTTCACATTCCATAAATATTTTCTCTAATTCTTTTTGAAATGTATTTTCTTTTATTTAAAAAAAGCAATAGATTTAAGAAACAATTTTTATACCAAAGTAATTTTACTGATTATTTATTAAGGAATTTAATGTTATGGTAGTGTTAATATAGTCATGAATATTATTTTCTGTTAATTTTTAAATAATACCTTACCAACAAACAACAGGTGCTGGTTAGGTTGTAGAGAAAAGGGAATCTTAGTGCACTGTTGGGGGGAATGCAGACTGGTGCAGCCACTGAGGAAAACAGTATGGAATTTCCTCGAAAAACTAAAGATGGGACTGCCTTTTGATCCAGTGATTCCACTGCTGGGATTATACCCAAAGAATCCGGAAACACTAATTCAAAAGGACTTATGCACCCCAATGTTCATAGCAGTGTTATTTACAATAGCCAAGTGCTTAAAAGAGCCTAAGTGCCCATTGGTAAATGAGTAAACCAAAAAAACCCTGTGGTTCATTTAGACAGTAGAATACTATGTAGCAAAAAGAGAAGGAGCTCCTACCCTTTGTAACGGCATGGATAGAACTGGAGAATACTATGCTAAGTGAAATGAGCCAGGTGGTGAAAAAAAACTACCATATGATCTCACCTATAAGTGGAACCTAATCAACAAAACAAACAAGCAAGCAAAAGATAACCAGAGATATTGAGGTAAAGAACAAACTGACAGTGACCAGAGGGGAGGGGGTAGGAGGATAATGGGGAAAGAAGGGGAAGGAATATTGAGAACCTCTCTGCCTGGTTTCAGGAATTATAACTGTCCCCCATGGCTA
Source organism: Sturnira hondurensis (assembly GCF_014824575.4). NCBI lineage: Eukaryota > Metazoa > Chordata > Mammalia > Chiroptera > Phyllostomidae > Sturnira > Sturnira hondurensis. Next base: position 2,291,480 of record NW_028076312.1, read on the forward strand.
AGGATAAATGAGCAACCTCCGGAATGTGAACCACTTAGGAGACAAAGCTTGCTTCTGCTTCTTCCCCTGCCGCCGATGCATGGTTGGATAGTCCATGATAGGCAAGACCCCTCAGAAGAGGGACAACCTAGGCCAGACACAGTCACTTGAGAGGCCATCACAGAAGGACTCCGGTATCTGCAACAAGGAGGGAGTGATGGACCGTCGCTCCCCTGGCTATTCTGACATAGCCTGAGTCCCCATTTCCATCTGGTAGAAGTGCTTCCTGGCTGTAATCCACTTAAGCCTAAAAGCCTATAATGGGGAAGGCAGTGCAGCCTGGTGCTGGAAAGGGTGGGTTCCCCAGGTGATCAGGCCTAAAAAAGAATATGTAAAAATCTGTGAGACCTCCTTTGTTTGGAATGGAGTCATTTAAATGATAAGGGTCCAAGCAAAAAGTTTGTTCCTCAAAGTTTTATGGCTCTTTAGCTATCTGACCCTGACTGAGAATAAGCCCTCATAGTTCTTTGAATGCTATCTATTGTTTGATCCTTACCTGTATTCTTGTGCAAATGAACCCAATAAAAGCCCATTGAGGAAGGGGCTCTTGGCCCTTCTCCTTTGAGGGATTGGCCACCTTTCCTCCCCAAGCAGATCATGTCTTGGTAGTTTCACTTTCATCTGTGGTGGATGGGGGGACTTTGCAGGCAAAGTGGCCCCCACAAGGAACAAATCAAGAAACATGAACAGAGGACTTATGGGCAAAAACAGGAATGTGGGAATCAACTCTGGGAATGGTGTTGGGGGAGCTACAGGGGAGAGCAATAGGGAAAAGGTGGGGCAACTGTAACTGAACAACAATAATAAAAAATAATAATACATTGTTGGAGATGTATATAATTTTGAAAGATCTCTATATCACTTGCACAGCACTGAGTATTTCTATGGCAAAAAATAGAAATTTATAATACTAACTATCAATAAACTTTAATTTTGCCAGCACACAGGCAGAAATGGAGAAAATTGCAGAGTTTTAAGTGTGTAAATTGCTTGCAAGTTAGAAGGCCTAGGTAATTATTTATCTAGACGGGTAGTGCACAATAAAACCCAGGGACAATGATAATTGAAGTGACTTCATCTTCAATTCTGTTATCACATAAAAGGAGCAAACTCTTTTTAATCTAAAGTGTGACATGCATAAACTTGTTTTGTGAGTTTCTAGATGCTAAAACAAAGCAAGCAGAAATTTTAGAGTTAGGTTTATAACAATCTTTTGAAGACCCTTTAGCTAGAAATTAATCAGAATCATGTTAAAATATTAGAAAACAATTGTAATAATTAAAAACACAATTTGAGTCAAAGTATGAAAGTAAAAGGCAATATTTTTATTATGTCCAACATCATACAATCACAGTATACTTTTTTCGTTCTATTCATGAATGAGCCTTTTTGACTGTGTGACTTACTATAGCAGTGGGCTTGTGGTTGTACTCACACAGTCTTCTAGATTCGAATTGATTTTTGGCAAATAGTAAGGATGAATGCCAGGAGACATTTCAGTATACAATAAAGTCTGTGTTTTTACACAATTATAGGAATATGTGAGAGGTTTAAAGATCCCATCAGCAACCTTATTTTATTTTACCATTGAAGTTTGAAATGAATTACTAATTTGTGATATTTATACCATAAATAAGACAGGAAGGTAATAGAAAAAATTACATTTCTCATACTTTGTTTTTAACTGTGTCTACTTATTTCACATTGAGAAAGTTAGTTTTATAGAATTTATCACTTCTGAGTATATGAACTACTACTTAATTGCATGTATCTGCCATTTTTATCTTTAGCTTTTACATCCAACATGAGATCATGGGCAATTCAATTCACAAACTGAGCCATGACACTGAACTATTTCTGTAACAAAACCAGGGGACTACTTTCATATAAAGTCAGTGTGTGTGTGTGTGTGTGTGTGTGTGTGTGTGTATGAAGACATAGGTCTAGTAACAGTAAAATAAATTTAAAATTTTTAAATTTACTTTGGAGAATTTTAATATTTTAGTTACACATAGCATGATGTTAAAATAGATATTTGCTTTGTAATAATTTTATCATTCAGGTTTCTAAAATAAATATGCATATACACTATTCATGAAATTCAGTCTAAAATGCATATATTACAAAATATTTTTAAAATTTGGCAATGTCAGAAAATACATGTGAACCAGACGGGATGGTGATCATGCCAGCTCTAAAAATAATGGTAACTGCATATTTGTGAACTGCACTTATCAAAAGACCTTTTCCAGAGCAAAAAAAATCAAGGCATGGTATAAGGAACAAGGAACAACAAAGACTTCATTTTGATTTCATTGTTTGCTGAATAACTCAATTTATTTACAGTTTTAATGATTAAAATGTAATTATTTTCAGCAGTACATCCATGTGGGAGGGGAAGGGTAGCATTATCGCATTGCATTGAAAGATACGTTGTCTACTTGGAATGGGAAAATCATTCAACATACCAGGTTGTAATAGAAAGTATGTTTCTCTGGTCCATCTAACATCTATCTCAGAATTTTATTTCTTTTTTATTTGTTTATTTTTAGAGAGAGGGGACAGGAAGGAGAAAGAGTGGGAGAGAAACATCAATGTGTGGCTTCCTCTCATGGGTCCCCCACTGGGGACCTGGCCTGCAACTCAGGCATGTGCCCTGACTGGGAATCGAACCAGCGACCCTTTGCTTCACAGGCCCGTGCTCAATCCACTGAGCTACATCAGCCAGGGCTCTGAATTTTATTTCCAATTACAATAGGTTTCTGGTGAAAATACTGGCCATGGTTCTTGTGGCTGGTAGAAAAAAAAAATCCACTTTGTGAACTCCGGCTTCATTAACCCTTCACTCTCAGTTTTGGTTGGTTATATTCCTCATTTAACATGGTGGAGAAACTAAGTTCACACAAAATGAATTCATATTGAAGGGAGTGGGTTTATTGAATATACTTTCACATAATAACAGCACTGGAGAATCAAAGCAGATAACTTTGGTTAAGCCATCCGTCACAGTACCAGGAGAGTGAGTGGTTCCTGCTGTGACCCTTGAAATGACTTACTGCTTCTCCTCTGTGTTCCTCGGCAAACTCGTGTCCACTGCCCATCCCTTGATCTTCTGGTCTCTATATCACTGCTTCCTCTTTCCTTCTCTCTTTCCCACTTTCCCCTGACCCTCTCAGTCTTACTTCCCTAATAGCAATATGTATGTATGCAAACCTAATAGCAGTTGTGTCTATGGGCTGGTATGTGTCTGTGTGTGTTACATTGAGAAACACACCCTTCCCTTCAAGTTACAAAACGGACAGCTCGCTTAGACTGGTCATGCCCTTTACTAATCACAGCTTCTCAGGCCCTCCAGGTGTTCACCATTATCCATAGGCAGACACAGGGGGATTTATTATGAATTCCTTACCCAAGCACTTTAATCCTAGAGTAATAAACACATGCATTTTCTCCTAGTGGAGAGTTCAGAAGCTTCCAATTCCCTCTTTTGATATAATCATTTTGCCTCTTGAGCTACTTACCATAATGTGTAAAACATTAACCTTTAATCTTATATTTACCTTTGTACTAGACTTTACCCAGATGAAACTGTTTCAGGTAGATTAATTGTATTAATATTTGTAAGTCATTTATATGGCAAAATGCTTTCATCTCACTTCTCAGAATATACTGAGGCTTATAAGATTGTCATTTCTTTTTATTCCAAGTTTGCTTTTCTGATACTCTTTTCGATCTTTGCTTTGTTTTTATGTTTTGATTAAAATTCAGAAACTATGCTAAAGAAAAACTACAAGAGAGGAAGAAAAGGTACATTTCAAGTTATTCTATCAAGAGGTTGCACCACATAGAATGTATTTTGGTCCAGCCAATCCTTCAGTCGCTGTGAGGCAATCGCAGGGGAGAGGAGTTTCAAAATGTCAGCTGGAAAGCACTATTAGAAAAAGAATGTTTAAAATGCATGCATGAGCTCACATACAAGTGAGAACATAAACTCAGTAGAAAATACAGACCTTTCCTGGTGTTAATACCAGGTGTCCATGTACTAGTTTGTTTTAAAGATAGACATTTTAAATATCTGTGTGCTGCAGTGTAGCACAAATTGGCATTACGTGTAACATCTTCATTACACAGTCTGTTGCTGGTGCAGCATCAAGTTCTCTTACATTGTTTCTCCCTCTGCTTTGTTTACCGTTACATTGTTGCCAATACAGCTTCACCTGTTAATGACAATAGAGGCTGTTCTATTAATAATAGTTAGATTCATTTTAAATATTCTCAGAAAAATGAATCTTTCTCAGTGAGAATAGATTCCTGGTTTCATAAAGTCTAGGTCTATGGCTGATTTTTGTTGCTAATTAATTACAGTATCAAGCTACCAACTGAGAAAATGCAAACCCGATAACATTGCTCCTTTGGTGGATAAGCTCTGTTTTTTCCTGGAGAAGTTCAAGTTCTGAATATGTTGGGAAGAATTTTAAAAATTGTTAAAAAATGAATCACTCCATCCCCCACTCCAGCACACACAACAAAGCTTCCAGAGAAAGTGGGCAACAACTTATTTTTGAGTCATTGTGGTTTTATTGAGCCCTCGCCCATATGTGTTTATGTGTGTGTGTGTGTACACACTGAGGGAAAATACAACTGGTAGGATTATTGCCTATCATACAGCATAAACAGTATAAAGTTCTAAAGAAACAAAAACACATCTCTGAGAGTTACAAGGGAGTTTTTTATGGTTGCCCTTGGGAGTGGGTTAAGAGGGATAATTTGGGAATATGTACTTCTGCTTGTGGGTCAATAACTAAGTTGGCTGAAAGTAGCTCTTCTGAGACTCTGTACTTCTTTTGGATAAGAGGCTACTGACCTTCAGACCTGAGCCATCAGGAACTAATGAGTTTGCCTAATAGAGTTCAAGTCTGAATCCACCAGGCGTTACCCGGAGATTATGAGCAGCCCTAAGAGTTGTCATTTTTGATGCCAATCATGCAAGGCGACCTAAGGGTTTTTCCAGAATTGTAAGGCTGAAGTTGTCACTGTGGAATAAAGGCCTTGACCTGAAACAGGTAGAAATAAACCCCCAATTAAAAGGAAGCCAATGTAAGCTCATTCTAAAGTTATTAACTTATTTTGGGTATACAGGTAAGTAAAGGGGGGAAAAGAGCTAATTTGGGGGTGATTCAGTCTTTTTCAAATAACTATGTGAGGATCTAGTTTTTATTTTTCGCTCCAAACTATATACATGTTAGAAAGTTCTGGAGTCTCAGAGTCTTGACTACTGAATAATCCCCTTCATTTTGCTATCAGAAACAAGACCTGTGTCTCCCCAGGAGAGGAAAGGATACCAGTGCGAGGGAAGCAGAGGCCCACAGCGCTGGGCCCCACAGTCACGTGGTGACGGGACTCCGAGGCCAGCAGTGACATTAGGGATTTAGGAAGTTAGCCTGCTGTGCCAGTCGGGGTGGTCCCCTTTGTTTTGTTTTGTTTTACGTTATTTTGCCTTCTTTTATTTAGCAGATCTTTAAAGTCTAGTCACCAGTAACGGCGCCAGAGAAGGGATCGTGCTCCTCGGTTTTTTCTTAGACAGCGCTGAGCCAAGAAAAGCATAAACCCTTGCAGTAAAGAGTAGGATCCTAAAGAAGAAAGAGTAAAACATCCCCTTTCCCCCCATTTATTTAGATGAAATGTATGCAAGCTCTCAGATAACAAAGCAAATGAAAGCTTTGTCCATTGAAGTGTGGACAGAGCCCTCAGTGATGGCAGTGACAGACAGTACGGCCCTGAGCCATGAAGAGGCGGAGGCTGGAGAGCATTGGTACTGAGCCGTCCCCGTCAAAAAGATGCCAGAGATTGTATGCGGGATAGTGTTCTCTATTTAAACCCAGTGTCAGTATGGATTCGGGACAATGTCTATCTTCTGACTGTTAATATATCTATAATACCGTCTTTTGGTCATTAAATATATTGCTCATTTTCTGCCCTTTGACTCAAGTGAGAGAATTTCTCCATGACCTGAGCATTAGATGATGAATGGAAAAGAAAGGTTATGGGTGATTAATCTGCTGGTAATAGATAGATGAACATTTGAAGATGTCGGAAGCATTCGAGACCCACAAGAGACCGACATGGAACGATGGGACCTGGACTAGAGTGGAAGGGGCGGAAACTGAATGGAAGTTACAGCTAGTGAGAGGCGTGATACAGTGCATGTTGAGGATTATTAATGTTTTCAACTGTTTTGTGTGACTATTTCCCAAAATACCCTTATAGCACAGAATATCAACACAGACATATGGGCTTCATACAGGCACCTAACAAGGTAGATATTATTCATAGTGCTTCATAAAGGTATGTAGAATGCTTTGCCTCTCATCATATCCTTTCTCCTTTTGATTAAAAAAATATTGAGAAAGTATTCTTAAGAAATTGGGCTTAAAATAGTTATATTCTAGCCCTGACTGGTATGGCTCAATTCAAGGGCACCATCCCTTCAAGCAAGAAGTCTGGGTTTGATTCTTGGTCAGGACACATGCCTGGGTTTATGAATTTGTACAAGAGACACCACCAGTCGTTGTTCTCTCTCACATGGGTGTTTTCCTCCCTCTCTTATCTCCCCTTCCCCTCTCTCTAACAGTAAATAAATAAAATATTTTTCTACCCATCCTTTCATTGCAAGAAGATAAAAAACATCTTGAAAACAAGGACCAGTTTATATCCTTTTTAGCCCCAGGATATACCAGGTGATTCTGGTAAACATGGTCATTTTATGATCACATGCAAGGTTCAGTTTTACTGAAACATGTTATTCAACTCACGTGTATTTTTTATGTATTATATTTTAGAACATGTGGTCATTTTTTAAAATGTAGACACTCAGAAAGCAAGGGCTTCTCATTTAGCAAAGGAAAAAGCTATAATGGATCCCAAATAATTGGGCCACGTTATTTTGACCCAGTAGATGCTTTGCTTCTGCTATTTTACCAAGTACAGATTTTTAAATTATTTTCTAAATTGAACAGTGTGAAGGCAATTTCGTTTCTGAACATACTTTTTGACATACTTTTTTCATTTTGACTTTTTTCCTACCAAATATATTTTATTAGATAAACTATTTTTTGTAGATCTTGTGATAGTGATTTGCTCCATTAGTTCATATTACCTGATGCATTATCTCATTTGTGAATTTTCTCTTACATCTGTTATTTTTTACTGAGTTCCAATTTTCTTATCTCAAAGTTGGTATGTCCTCTGTCAATTTTTCTTTACGACAAAAGTTTGTATCCATTTTTATCTGTTATTAGTTCTGCTGCAGGCCAGTTCATTCTAAAAGTAATAATTTAGTTTGAATATAAATCTCAAGCAATTTAAGATCAGCAGCAGGTCTGGAACTGGAGTGATTAACAAGCAACGTGGGGTCAAAACAGCTTTTGTGTCAGATGGCAAGGTCGAAATGTCCTGCCTTAAACCTAATACATTTAATTGTGAGCACATCAGAATCTAAACTCTTTAGAACTTAACATAATTGCTATTATTACCTAGTGTTAGATGTCCTGCTCTTCTAAGAAAAATAAAAATAATTTTAGGTAGTGCTGTGCTACCTGTCTGTGAAGAAGATTGAACCCTTGATGAAAGGACTGTGAACTGGCCCATAGAAATACAAGTAATGCCATTCTTCCAACACCTAATTACTTTCACAGTTCATCCCTGGTAATCTGCTGCCTGAAACGGTCATCTCTGCCAATGGTCAACACACTGATATGTCTTCCCTAGTTATTCCAACCAGAAATCCTTCCTGATTTCTGAATGCCTGTAGAAAGCCGTAGTTCTTCTTTCATATGATACTAAATATCTGTGGTTATCAATAATGATTTTTCTTCTCTGCTTTATTATATGTTTACTGAGAGTAAGAATAAACCTTATTCATCACTGTTGTCTATGATTCTTGGTGCGATTTCTCCCTTTTTAAAAAAATAAATACGTATGTCAGGTAGATAAATATTTTGATTACTGCTTTGATGGAGTATAAGTGAACATGAATTTTCGAGGGAAGAGCTCAAAAACCCAGCCTTAACATGTGACAAATTTTCAGTACATGGTTAAACAAAACATTTTCAGCCTTCCCAGTGGATAACTGCTAATATAACAAGTTGCTTCTTACCACTGTAGCATAAATGAGAAGGGAAAGTAATAAAAACTGGAAACTATCTGTAAATACATACTTTTCTGAGAATTGTGATGGAAGCTTAAAGCTTATATGGAAGATAGATATTTCATTAGCAGGAAGGTCCTGACTGCAGGCAAGACCCGTGAGACAATTTGGTCAACTCTGTGTATATCATTGAACCACATAATAAGAAGTTAATGAATAAGCTGAGATCCATGGAGAAACTTTTATTAGACTCTCTTATGACTTTCCTCAGCAGTCATTATTAGAACCAATACATGCTGTTTATGCACACAATTTGCTATTCTCTACCCTCTTTATATTTTTACTTTGTTATGCCATAGGGGAGTATGTTTTGGGTTCTACTCTTTGAAATGCCAGTGTGGAATGATCAGCCCTGGCTGGTGTGGCTCAGTGGATTGAGTGCCAGCCTGTGAACTGAAGGGTCTCTCGTTTGATTCCCAGTCAGAGCACAGGCCTGGGTTTGGGCCAGGTCCCCAGCTGGCAGCATGCCAGAGGCAAATGAACAATGTGTCTCTCACACATCGCCATCTCTCTCCCTGTCTTCCTCCCTCCTCTCTCTCGTCTCTAAAAGCAAATTTTAAAAATCTTTAAAAAAATGTCATTTAGACACTATGCATTTTTTGTCTTTATGTATAAGATCTCAGTACTTTGCAAACTGAGAATAAAAAGTAAAATAAAATCTTGTTTTTATTCTATTATCTTTTTTATTGTTATTCAAGTACAGTTGTCTTCATTTTCCTCCCACCACTCCCCATACCCCAGCCCTCCCCAGCTCCTACCCTCAACCCTTCCCCATTTGGCTTTGTCCATGTGTCTTTTATACATGTTCCTGGATGGCTCTTCCCTTCTTTTTTTAAAAAAAAGGATCATAAAAATAATAATTTGGTTGCTGCACACCCTTAAAACAATAAGTCACTTTATACATCTATAAAGGAATATTCAGACAATCAGAGAGATAGCACCCTATGAGTATTTTAGGGGAATCTTGCTCCTGATACATGTCAACTTTGATAATTAAACACAGGATAAAAATGTAATTATTCTGTATTATTACTATAAAAGTTCAACTGTTGCATTGTTCGTTGAGATCGCTTTAACTCATTGTAATGAAGAAGTGGGGAGTTTATTTCACACTCTGAATTACATACTATAATAGTGCAAATTCCTCTGTGGTACTTTATAAATATGGTGACCATATGTTCCAGTTTGCCAAGATACTCTCATTTATTTTCTGAGAGTTAGTTATTAATATGTACTTCTAATATAAAAATTGTCCTGGATCAGGCAATAAAAACTATATATATATAATTTATAAAGCAGAAATAACTAGTCACATAGTTTTCTATGCCAATATTTACAGGGAAACTATATGTCCTCCATATTCTTCAGAGAAAAAGAAAATTGTACATATTGTTTATACACTGCCAGTCCCAGTTTTCCATGTTCTAAAAATGAGCAGGAATATTTAGAAATAGGTGAAGGTGAGAATCCTTAGGTTATGCAGACAATGTGAACAATTAGCTAAAGAGAAGAAATAATTTTGTATGTGCTTTGCTCAATGCCATACCAATCATTTATTTGGAGATAAATTTAAATACTATAGAGACAAAAAGCTGGCCAATATCAAGTTCAGCTCAGCATCTACTTGTAGCATGGATGCTGATAAATTATTGGTTTACTCTGACACATTTCCATTTGTTGTTTATGTAGTACTCTTGACTGACCCTCATATTTGGAATCCCTAGAAAGAGTTTAGAGAATATACTGCATTGTGTTGGTTGACTTCCAGGCACCTAATCCACTGGATTCTTGCCCGCATACTTTTCTGTGCCAGGATGACCACAAAGGCCAGTGTATGTCCATATTATTGCAAGGCTTAACAACTTTGAGCAGGTTCATGCCTGCTTTCCCTTCAGTTTACCTCTGGACCAATCTAGAAGCAGAGGTATGGTATGCAAGGATGCAAATTAGGTATGGCTCCCTAAATGCATTCCGGTTCCTAAAGAGCTACTACTCCCTGAGTCAGGTGGTCCACGTAGCCTGCAGAGCCTTGAGACTCCTACAAGGAGGGAAAGCGCTGGACTTGTGGTATTTTCACACCGTTGGCTAGTGAAAGATCACACCAAGATTCAAGGTTCAATTTCAGTCTCCATGTAAGGTAGAATTTCTGTCTAACCATACTACTCAAAGACTGTTTCATTCTGTTTCTTCCTGTGTTATTCTGGCCGCACCACACCAGGCCTTGGCCTATCATGCAGACAACACAAAGGGATACAGCTTCTATGTGCAGAAATGAATTCACTTTAGACAAGGTCAGGGTTTCTAAATGTGTGCGTGTTGTGCTTTATATCGGGAGATAACATCCCAATCTTTGTGTTTCAAAATACCGCATGATAGACAGATCCAATTAGAGTATAAAGTCCAGGGTATAGGCTAATATGGGGAAGTAGCTTTAACCTGGAAAATAGGAGCGTGGGCTCTTAAATCATACAGACTGGGTTTGAAGCCCAGCTCTGTCTCTTATTTGCCCAATGACCTTGATCAATGTACATACCTTCTCTAGTTCTTAGTTTTCTCACCTTTAGCATGAGTGTTCTAATAATCATACAGATCTAAGTTAGAGAAATGGTGAGACAAGTTTATATACATACATGAGACAAGTTTACAATACAAGCTGAACAATATCATAACACCTACTTAATACCTGCTGAGTCTGGCACATCAGATGGCCTGAAAAATTGAGAGCTGTCGCTACCAGTCAGAGCAGCAACTGTAGTGTAGTAGTAGCTTTGCCTGCGGCAGTGTCCTAGCTTGTAGAGAATATACAGGCAGTTGGGCACTGAGCACTTGGACCCTTGAATCACCTTGCTGGTCCATGTAATTTCTTCATCTGGGCTCAGCTGGGACCATAATAAGTGACAACTGAATTAATCATGTCATATATATATATATATATATATATATATATATATATGACACATATATATATTACATATATATATCACTATAAAACAATACGTCACTATAATACAATAATACACTATAATACATCTATAAAGCAATATTCAGAAAATAGAAGAGCTAATAGCATATGACTATTTGAAGGGAATCTTGCTCCAGGTATAAGTCAGATATATATATATAAATTTTTGCCAAATTTTTTTTATTCTTGTTTAAGTACAGTTGCATCTAATATATTTAATATTATTATAATGATTGTTTGATTACTGTTTAAAGGATTATGATAATGTACTAACCAATCATTTCTGTTTTCACCTAATGGGGAAAAATGGTAACTGGAGGTTTGGGTTTTTTTTTTTTCTGTTTTTTTTTTCCCCACTGATGAAGCTCATTTTGGAAGAAAAAATAGGACAAAATGGCTTAATACATTTTCAGAAAATTCAAAAAATTTGTACAATCAATCCATTAAATATTAAACAAAGCTTAGGGTCTTAGTGCAGCTGCACCTTTAAGTTTCCCTTAGTCCCAGGAAGCATTTGCTGGGGGGAAGTCCCTGAACTCTCTCACTGCTTCACTTAACTTCCATATGTTTCACAGAACCCCAACCACTGTGTTATAGCTAAGGGACAGGCTTAGAAGAAGCACCCAGCTGTTTCAAATTGTGCTGTTCTGGACAGCTCTTTATTTCAAAGCGATTGTTACAGTTGAATGCTATTAGATGTGAGATAGAGAATCAGAGAAATATAACCAAGATAGATTAAAAACAACAACAACTTTGGGGCTACTCTGCATACATGGAGAAACCAACATTCCCTTTAAACTTTGAAAACACTGAATTTGGAACAATAGACTATTATTATAAAATTCAAATTGTCGACACTTTGAACTCCATTGAGGGAGTGTGTGGGAGGGTATATACTAGACATTTAAAGTAGGATAATGCATCTTGTCACCACTGTTTGACAGTGTAACTTTAGAATTCCAGGTGATCAAATTATCTGATCATTTGTACAACAGGATTTCAGGAAGGACCTGGTTTGAACTTTTTCCGCTGAAATAGTGTAATATTTCTCCAGCTCATTTTTCACTGTGTTCTCTCTCTTTAATATTTAGCAGAGAGGACATTAGCCTAGGGATCAGATGGTTTACAGAGTGGAAAAATATTGCTTTATAATAAAAGGAGGATATTGAATAAAGCCCAGATTTAATACCCAGCCTAACAGAACACCCTGATGAATGTAATTGCATTTTAAGCATTCTGATTAAATTTTTTGATCCGTGTTGCATTTGTTTTGCTTGTGAATCTTTTATGGGGAAAAAAAGTGTCTGGAGATTAAAGGATTAGTGAGTTTTTAAGAAACAGGGCAAGCTGCTAAAGCATCTGAATATTCTTGCTTAAAGATGGTTGAAAAGCTGCATTAATCTCAGCTGCTATAGTGAGTGATAGGGCTAAAGCCAGTACCATTAGAGGGAAATGCCCTAGAGATAAATTATTTCTATGGTGGACAGCATGCACGATATTTACTGTTGATGGAGGAAAAACCTAAGCAATGTTGTAATTGAGAAAGCAATTCTCTGCTATGCTGTTTTTTTTTAGGAATGATGCTTTTCCTCCTTTTTCCTCTCTTCTGCTAATTGACAGTTCGGGTAATGCATAAAGATAAAGCAATAATTTGCATGCTCTCAAATTCTGTTTTCCATGTGTTTTGATAACCAGACAATAAAAATGATAACAAAGTAGCATAGGTGTTTTACCTTGGAAGAAGATAGGCTTATGCCACTTTGGAAAAACAAAACAAAACAGGTAAGATACAGCAAGTTTACAATACATCACTGTTTTGTACAATATCCAACCGCTTAAACAAAAGGCCCAAAATACAATAGACAGAGTCTCCTTATTTTGTTCAGAAAAGTATTTCTAAATCCTTTACAAAAGTTGAGTGTGCCAAAGTCAAACTGAGGTGACCATTTACAAGGAGCTAAAAATTGTATGATTTTTTTGGATCATTTATCATGGTCCGCTTTGGACCTGCAACCTATGGTCAGGGCAATCTGCTAAAATAATGAGAGTTTACAGATTCCCTGAGAGCAATAAAGCTGCCGGTAGCTATGTGGCTGCTGGCTGCTGGCCCTCATGACAGTGATGGGGAAACAAAGAGTTTTTAAATTTTCTATTTGGGAAGGATACTCTGCCAGTTCCCTTTATGTGTTAATGACCTCCTATGGGATTTTACTAAGACAGCTTTACTGAACAGAGTAGGGCTATCTATACCAGTGGTTCTTAACTTTTGCTGCTCACTAAAATAATCTAGGGAAGAGTTCTACAAATTCTGATGGGAGGGCTCTTCCTCCCTCCCTCTTCCTTCCTTCCTCCCTCCCTCCCTCCCTCCTTTCTTCCTTCCTTCCTTCCTTCCTACCTTCCTTCCTTCCTTCCTTCCTTCCTTCCTTCCTTCCTTCCTTCCTTCCTTCCTTCCTTCTCTCTCTCTCTCTCTCTCTCTCTCTCTCTCTCTCTCTCTCTCTCTTCGATGGTGGGGTGGTAATGGTGTAGGGGATACAAACGGAGGATTCTGACTGAACTTTCTGGGGTGTTGATATTTTTGAGAACAAATATTCTAGCTTTCTCACGGGCTGGTAAGCAGCAAAAGCTTGGGGGAAAACTTTCACTTGCTACTCCGAAGAAGGAAATTGGCTGGGAATGAAAGCAAAGCCAACTCTCAGTAAGGAGGATACTGGTGACGTTTCTTTCACTCAGTTCAGAGCAGCGTCCCTACCTATGCAACCTCAATTGTTTTCTAAGAAGAGCACCATCACCTCCATAGAACAGCACCACTCCCTTCCCAGGGCAGCTCCCTTCACTTGGCCATACCATGCCTAAGATCCGGTTGCTGGAGGACCCTAAGAATAAATTCGCTCTGTTAAAGGAGGGCGTGGTGTCCACTGTTTGAGGTGGACATTCAGGCATTGAACATCCAGAGCTCATTAGTGTTCAATATAGCCTTAAGTTTTCAATAGATTCTATTTGAAATTCAGTGCCTCTATGAAATACTAAAGGATTGAAAAAATACAATAATATACACTCACTATTGTGAAAGTAACCAAACTGAACAATCAAAAATAGAAAATATTTCAATTATTTTGTCATTTTATAAAAGAGCCATCAGGTTCATAAGAGTTTTGATGTATCAGGTCTATTGAGATTTTGTAAAGTTATAAAGCCTTTTCCTCAACGGTACACCCAGAATTATACATACAATTTCAGAGACATTCAGACTCCTGGGTTAAGACTGGTTACTTCAATGGGGGGAAAATAAAGCTCTTAATCAAGAGATACATCTCTGATATATTTTCATATTTGGAGTATTTAGAAAATCACTTAACCATCCTTAGAATCAATTTACTCATTCATTATTATTTAAAAGTAAATAATGTATTTAAATGGTTATTAAGATAAATAAGAAAAAAGTATGTACTACTTTGTAAATACTACCCAAATAGAAAGTGGTCACTAGTAGTGTTGCTAATAGTTAAGTGATCAAATTGTCCAATCACTTTTCAGAAGAGTTAACTTAGTTTGTAATACTCCTTTGCCCTTAGTATTAATTTTGAATAGAATAACGATTATAATTAATAAGTATTATTTTATATTCATTTATCTACTTACTAATCAAAATATTAGTGTTTTAGTATGTCGGACTCACACAGGACCCAAAATATCCAGGGCTAGTTTCAGGATTGTTTTGACAAAATATATCACTCCGCAGGAGGCTGTAGTTAGAGAAACAAAAAACTTTGTCTCTGGCGACAGACTGGATTCCAATCCCACCTCAGATTTCTCTTCTCTGTGGAAAGTTAGCAATTCATGTAAGTCTTCTGAACCTCATTTCTTCACTTGTGAAACCATCATCATTAATTTAAATGCTATTATTAAGACATTTACATGTTACCTTAGAACTACTGTCAATCTTCCTTATGTTTTTACATGCAGCACGTTTATCAAGTACCCGTGAAGTGCACTATCACAGTATGCAGTGGTGGTGTTCATTTTCAATATTTATGTAGAACACATGGCTTTTTTCTTCATAGGTAAAAAATTAAAGTGCTTTAAGAATTACATTTTTTGCTAGTCAAAATTTCATAGAGCATTAGGATGAAAGTAGAATAAAACTAACCTGAGTAACAGGCATCAAACTAGCACAGAAATATATAGAAACACATTTTTAAAAATTTCCTTTGCTGCCATCCAATCACTTGTTTAAAATCCTAGCCATCTGTTAATTTTTTAAGTTTTATAAAGCAATAATTTTAAAAGAAATAAATACTAATATTTCTTGATTGGCAGTACAGGGCATTGCCTGTGGAGCCAGTATGCAAACCCATAAGGCTTTGATGCTGGTGGGAGGGGTGTGTTTCTGTCCCTGAGGTAAGGAGAGTTCTAGGACTAATGTATTTATTCATTTGTAATAGATTTAGATATACACATAAAAACTCTAGGGGAAGTGAGCTAGTGAAAGTCAGAGGAGCCCTATCAGGTATGGCTCAGTGAATTGAGTGCCAAGCTATGAACTAAAAGGTCACCGGCTAGGTTCCTGGTCAGAGCACACGCTTTGGGTATGGGCCAGGTCCCCAGCTGGGGACGTGCAAGAGGCAACCAGTTGATGTATCTCGCACGCATGCATCGACATTTCCCTCTTTTTCTCCCTCCCTTCTCCTCTCTCCACAACTAAATAAAACCTTTTAAAGATTCAGAAAAGAAAATATGAAAACAGAGTCATATCTTTAAAAACATATTTAATATGGTATCACAGAGTAATGTTCCCTGCTCCAAGGATTTCATAGATACATGAATCCTTGTCATAATAATAAAATATTCCATTAAAAGCTTTTAAATATTTTATTGTTTTAAAGATAGGTAAAGCAGAAAAAGTATGAGTTGTCCAAGATCACATAAGGATTAGATTTATTTATAAGAATCATGTGTTTATTCAGCACACAGATAATTACTGAGTGCCAACTACCAACTAAGAACCTTTAGAGTCACGAGGAAAGCAACCGTGGAAAAGGGACAGATGTGACCACTTCACTTTGAATGAATTCAAATTTATTTTCTTTTGTTCAGGCATCTTTTACATTTAGATTATTCAAAGTTAAAATTTTACCTTGGATTAAATGTGTTTTTAATCCAAGGAAAAGTGTTTTTTTTCTAATTTAAAAGACAATCTCTGGATAACTTAACAAAATAAATGTTTAGACATGTTTAATTTTGATGACTGTGAATTTAAATATTATAATGTGCTATTGAAAAAGACAGAGATGTTCTGTGTCACACCAGTTATCTGTCACATGTCACAGCAGTATGGATATTCCGAATTGTGTAAAGCCCTGCTGACTGATACTCTACACAATCATATATAGAAATAATTTATTTCCTACAAGGGTTTTTGTCAGAATTTATTTTCGTAAATACATTGATCTCAACTCTTAAATGAAATACCACGTATATATAGATATTTATGTTAGAAAGATTAGAACATGAATTTACTAGGGACCTCTAATTTATCATATTAACATGTAATAATGTTTGCTAATATAAATGTAATTATTTACTATCAGAAGTCATCACAAGAAGATCTTGACAATCTTTTTCTCTTCTATGATGCATGGATTATTTCAAAAATTAAAATACTGTTATTTGTCCTGGAAAGCAACAATATTTGAAAGAATTCAAAACACCTGGTTTAACTGACTTATCTTAAAAATAATGTGTAAGTAGGAACCTAATTCAGAAATTGATAAATGGTATTTTCTGCCATTAATTTTGACTTAATAGATATATATGTTCAGGGATTTGAGGGAGGGTTGTAAGTAAAACATTTACTTCACTGAGGATGGCAATTCTGGGAGATTTTTAAAAAATAATCACTAAAACAAAATTGTGAGATAAAAATGACTACATATGATTTTAAATGCTGTGTTAGTCATGACTACCTCTTTAATATTTCTACAGATTTAATAACCTGCAAGTTTCCACGATCCAACTGATGAATGCCTAGCATGTGATAACAAATTTTAAATCTAATCAAGTCAAACATAAGAGATGGTTTTTCTTCTAAATTACATGTAAATGTATTATTGACATTTGAGATATAGATGGAAGTTGTATTTTATTTGAGGAAAACATTTGAAGGCCTCATATAAAGAAATGGTTTTGTAATTATTTAATAGGTTAAATGAATTAACATTGAAATAATATAGAAACGTATTGGAGAATAAATGTAAATTAGGAAGAATACATTTTCAAAATACTTCAGTATATAACCATTGTGGTCTACTTTGCCTTAATGCCACATTTTATTTTCTTAGCCTTAATGTTAGTGTTTCAAAGGGTGTAGTGTTCTAATAACACGGTGTGTTATGATTCTAATTTTGCCTTCTTTAAAGTATTTTATCACAGTTAATCAATGTTATTGATTGCCAGACATAATTTTTTAGAACTGTTATTAGAACATCACTTGAGGGACACTGGTTGACCTTGTTATAGTTGTAAAAGTAAATTTTGATTATAATAACTATTAATGCTAAAATAGCTCCATAGTCACTAAAATCTCTTGGAGGAGTCCCCCTTCTGTAAACAAAAGTCTGGCGGGCTAGAAACTGGTAAAAGTATCATTCATTTACTTATTTAGCTTGCTTTTTCTGAATTTTATTTTTCTGAGTAGGAAATCATCTGAAATTTTCACAGAACTTAAATTAAGCCATATTATTTCAAATTTTCAATGCTCAGAGTTGTATAAAATTTGTCCATGTGTATCTGAAATACATTCTTCATGATAATGGAATTGAGCAATCTAAGAAAATATTGCTGTATATCGTCAGGGAAAGTAAACAAAAAATAAAAATAAAATGTATTAATATTGTTAAAATGTCTAACTTAGTTAACAGCAGTTGACCAGTTGCTCACTTGAATAATGATCTCCAAGCTTTAAATAGGACTCATCGTTATTTAAAAAAAATAACATATGTGTTTGTAAATTAAAGTTCACTTCTATTATTAACTAAAATTTCAAGCACCAAACCTTGCTGAGACAAAGTTTGTCATTAGTGACAGGGGACATAAATCCATATTGCATAGCTTGCTTCATATGGTTGTTTACTTATTTATTTTTTGCCAACTACTTGTCAGATTTGATTAGATCATCACGGTTTCTGCTGCATAATGTGGTTGAGAACTTGCTCAAGGGGAGGTACTGCCTTGGCCACTCTTGCTGTTCTCCTGTGCTTCCTTTGTTAATGTTTTTCTCAATAGTTTTGTAGAAACTTTTGAAAGTCATTGTACTTTTGGTGAGGGTTAGTGTAATTAAACCCCAGTAATATAATGCATGAACTTCTGGAAGCAGCTCACGCAGGTAAACTGCAGCAAGTCAAAGCTGAAAGCCAGCCTGTCGAGTGAGGGTGAGGCAGAGCTTCATTCCATCATCTGCTCTCCGCAGCTGCAGTAATGCGCAGGCTCAGGACTTTGTCACAGCTAATGAGTGAGGGCTCCAGCATCAGTCCACACACTGTGTATTAGCAAAGCTAAGCTTTATTTCTAGTTATATTTTTCTAAAATAATGAATTGAAATAGAACTTCTAACACTTTATTCTTTTAGTCCAGGGGATCCCTGGTGCACACTCAGGAGTACATACAACCCCGTTCTTTTTCCAGACCATTGCTCTAGAGACTTACATGGACTATGAACATAAAACCTTAGTGTTCAGTAATACTTAGATGAAGGCAAGTTTTTAATTTACACTAGTGCTTTAAGTATTGTACTTTTTTGTACTAGTGCATGGAGCGGTCTCAGTATATTTAGGGAGAGATATGGGTTATAGAAACCTTATACCAATGGTTTTGTTGCAGAATAAAGTCAAAGGCGTCATTATTATTTTCTTTATCATGTTGGTGGTGATGATGAACCATGACTCATGACTTCCATTTGTCGGTGAGGACACACTGCACTACAAAAAATGTTAGTATCTGGAAAAATCTAGGTAAGACTTTTTGTGTGGATCAGCCAGAATATATTTAGAATCTTTTTACCTTAATGCTTACAATACATTTTTTTTCTGTATTCGTTGCACACATGGTATATATCCCCTAAAGTTCAAGTTTTATTTCTTATAAGCCCTTGTATATCTGTTCTCTACCAAAAAACTACTTTCTAAGTAAACTCCTGCTCAAGGCACAGAGAAGATATATGAGAGTAAAGAGTAACAATTAGATTTTCCTCTTTTCCCATCTTTCCGTTTCTTGCCTTTGATTGCGGGCATGCGTTATGTGCAAGGCCATATTTTACTCCAGTACAAAGAGGTGGTCCAAAGTAGTATTAAACATTAAGAATGTCCACACGGTGAAATTGCCTTGGCTTATTCAGTTGGTAAATCATTTTTGCTTTTCTTTTTCCTTGCTGTAAGCACATTTCACAGTGGAATGCTTAGAAAATAGCTTTTCCTTGGGCGAAAAATCAGAATTCACTAGTTTCAGTTCTATCAACATCTCTGAAGGTGATTGGTTTACCCTACACCTTAAAACAGGAAATACAACCTGTGATGCAGTTATCTTCAAGTCACAGACTCACTGGTATGGGTTATAGAAACCCATTTCTATTGTGTGTTCAAATAATAGAAAGTTTGTCATTAAGAAGAGTTTAACAACATTATTAAATATTGTTTACATATGATGCAATGCTGATTTTATATATAACCAAACATGACTGAGTGTGGATTCTTCTCAGTTTTGAGAATCAAAATGGGAAGGGCAATGAAAAAAGAACAATTTTACACATTACTCCTTACTAAAACTAAGTATTTCTCATAGTATAATAATATAATTTACATAGCATCTTTTAATTTATAACATTGCTATATACTACTCTTGTTAATTCATGTCATATAAAACTATATGACATACTCGTTTGCAATTGCTATTACACATAAAAGAGTAAGCAAAACAGATACAACATTGATATTCATAGAATGTCCCACTTGAGAACTTGGATTCTTGGAGTGTTTCCACAATTCCCAACTAATGAGAGCAGTTGTTGTCCCTACATTGTTTCTGGAAATATTGTGGTTTATGCTACACACCTGCTTTTCTTTTGTGGGTCTGGAATTTTAGTAAGTACTAGGTAGAGGGTACTCACTACATGACTAGCCTCCAATCAAAGCTTTAGGTACCAAATTTCTCATGGGCTTCCCTTGAAGAAACATTGTACAGATGTTGCTGCATGGTTTTGCTGGAGGAAGAATGCTCTGTGTGTAACCATCATGAGAGTATAGTAGCCTGCACATGGATTCTTCTCGGTTCTGCCCATGTTTTTTTCCCCCTTATTATCTGTCTGTATGTTCTTACTGTGGTTGCTGTCATCAGTTTTAGTCATAAGTAGAACTACATACTGAGCTCCATGAGCCCTGCAGTGAATCTCCAAGTGAAGGGAGATTGGGACCTCCAACACAGCCACCTTTTACAAAATATATGTACATCAAAAACTCACTAGTTTCTTCAAACTTCTTCATATATCTCATGAAAAAAGCCACATATATATTAACAACAAACTTTTTAGTTAGAGAATTAGGCATAAAAATTTTTCATGAAAATGTTGGCCCTATTCTATTTGTATTTAACATCTCTTTGTACTTTTAAACAAGGCTAGACATATGCAATGTTGCACACTTGTCTTTATTTGTCTTTTGCATTCTTCTCAGTGTAAGTTCTAGGGATCTTCCTCACCAAACCCATCAAGTCCAAGGAAACCACTGCTGTCCATCAGACACTCATGTCCACCTTCCTCACAGATCAAATTCCAGGGCCTTCACCCCTTGACTGTTGTCTGACTTAGTATTTGCTTATATTCTCTTTTACTGTGATCATGACCCACTCCATGGTACTAAGTCTTCCTTAATGTGCATCTTAGCCCAAAATGTATCCTGGCTAGGCCTTCTAAAAGACACAGTTCAGAGCCATGCTATACAGAAGGGAAGTTGAAGAGGCAAACAGTGTGCAGGGATGATGATTGAAATTACACATTTTTGGATATACCTCAAATTAGGGATTACTCCACTCCCTAGATGTAACTTCATTAACCATGAGATGAAAATTTAGGGCCACCCAAAACTGAAATATATTTCAGGGTCTAGCATGTTCCCTTGTTCCCAAAGCTAAAATTCTAAGTTAATATTTATATATGCCAGACCTGGCTCTTCAGTCTTCCTCCCAAACACATGACACTTCCAGTATCAGAGTGGTTTTATGTGAACAGCCTTCATGACTGACTGGTGCTGGGGGTTCGACGGATGGCCTGGGACTGGCCTAGGGTGTCATGCTGAGCCACGTATTTCTAGAAATTCATCTGGACGCTTTATTCCATTAATGATAAAAATATATTTTGGTGACGTGATAATTTTCAAAGAGAGTTAAAGTTGTTTGAGGATGGGTAAAGATGATTAATAAAGCCAAGTTTGGTGTATTGATTAAATCCACTACACCCTTCC
This sequence comes from Sturnira hondurensis, assembly GCF_014824575.4. NCBI lineage: Eukaryota > Metazoa > Chordata > Mammalia > Chiroptera > Phyllostomidae > Sturnira > Sturnira hondurensis. Next base: position 2,313,192 of record NW_028076312.1, read on the forward strand.
CCCATCAAAGACAATATTCTATGTCTAGATTTAGTAGACTTCAAATAAAGATTTCCCCTAAAAAATTAAGAAGAATTATTCTCTATGGGGAGGTTGTAGGATCTGTCAATGAGAGGTTATACTTCACATTTACACATTACAACTAAATGTCAAGCTTTGGCATATATCAGCTTAGAAAAAGGGTTTTAAAATATATTAAGTAAAAAAACACTATGTGACATTACATTTGGAAATTCAGTGCCCCATGGGAGACTTCAGATTCTCCTTCACAGGCCAGCATCTTTCATTTTTTTCTCCTAATGGCACTTGAAGAAAGCAACTGCCTAATACCCCGTCTTTAAGTTTCACCTGCTACTGAGTCACTGACCCTGAGCTCCACTGTTTGTGAGATTTAGATTGATAACAAACTCTGTTAAAATTTACTGAGGTTTACTATTTCTCATGCCTTGCACTGGCACTTTTGTATTTATGACAGCAAATTAGACAATGGTTAATCTATGAAGATTTTTTTTGTTGTTGGTCAACTAGGTTTTCTCCTAGTTTATTTTTAACAAGGTGATATATTTTTCCTGTTTTCCTAATAATATTATTTAAATAACGATTATCTCTATTTTTTAAAATAATCTGTTTCCTTTTCTTTTTAACTCTTATCCTCTTGTTGATAAAACCAGAATTCACCCAGAAGTGGCTATAAGCTCCATTGTTCCGACGACCCCCAGGGGATGGCCCCAGACCTGTGACTAGCAGATGTAGCTCTTGTCAGCCTCACTACTTGGAGACCTGCCATTAGAGTCTGAATTATTGAGCAGTCTGGTAACTGTCACCTCCCTCTCCAGAAGCCCGGAGTTCTCCAGCACTGCCTCCAGTGTTACTAAACTTACAATAAGTTTGCTTTGCTTTTGCATTTGCATTTTTCCTTACAGACAGCCTATTTCAATTTTGTCATATGGTAATTTGTCTGATATCGTTGTGTCATCCCTTTGTCCTATCATAAATATATGCAACTCAGCAAAGACATGTGGAGCAGACTGATGTGCTGGCAAATTGCTGCAGGATGACTTATTGGCAAATCCATAGACACAAGTTGAAGGGCTAGAAGGAACCCTAAGGTCTGTATACACTGGAATTCATTGTAAATGTGAGTGACTGTGGGTGGCATCTGGTAAGCTGGTCTCAGAGTAATGCCCATTTGCTGAGTTTCAGTTCTCATTCTGCATAATGCTGTTCTCTAAGGAAATTCAGGTCTATTCATTCATTTAACAAGTATTTACTGAATGGTAAACAATGTTTTAAATGCTTGGGAGGTACCATGGAATGAAACAGACAGAGATTCATGCCCTTGTGGAGTTCTTATGTTAGCAAGGGAGACAGACGATCAGTATAAACCTATGAAGTAAATGCTATGGGGAGTTGATGTGGGCTATAAATGAAAAAGACAGAAAACAGAATGGTTTTCATAACATTATTAAACAATGGTTTAGATATCTAGCATTTAAAACATATATTCCATTAAGGGAGGGGCAATATATGTGTGTTTGCTTGTGATTATAGCCCCAATCCATTGTGTAGTGCCTGAAATACACTAGATATTCATTCACATGTGTTGGATATTCATTCACATGTGTTGGATAAAAACATAAAGGAATGATTCCCAATCTTAATATTATTTTGTTCAATTATTCTTATATCAAACTAGTGCATTATAAAATACATTTGAATATATTAAAATGTTGAAATTCAGAGTATATTTATGTTGAATATGTGTTAGTCCATGTTCTTATTTCTGTATGAAGACCCAAAAGCTTGTTCTACATTGTTCCCCTGATTTATCTTTGGGATAAGTTGATTTTAGGAAACAAATAGTTAATATTCATACCATTAAACTGTCTTGGGAGTTCTAATCTAACAAAGATCTTAAGGATCTTTCCCTAAGTCAAAGCTCCTAAAAACACAGGATTATTTCATATACATTAAACATATCTGTGATATGCATGAAAATAAATATAAATAACAAATACAGTACAGTTCTACCTATACTGCTTTAAACATTCAGCTCTGTTTAGGATAATATTTTTTAAATCTTCTTTTCCTATCAGATTACAAGTTCAGGAGGTCAGGGACTGATTCTTATTAATCTCTGTGTCTTCAAAGCACACAACACATTGCAGGTATTTAATAAAGTTGCCTGAATTCCTAAATGCTCAGAACAATTAGATCATCAGCTAGAGACTAGAAACCATTTTGTTAAATAGAAAATTTTATAATAGTGTTACAGAGAATCAGGATTTAGTATTTAATTTCTTGTTGCTAAGTTATAGAAGACAGGAGAGACAAAAACAGAAAAAGATTGGATTCATTTTGTTATTTATACAATGTCATCTTTGACTCTTTTCATTAAGCCTGTTCAGAGTTGCTCCATTAAGGAAATAATAAGGGCTCATAAGTATACGCTCTCATTTGTGTGGTCTCATAAAAGCTTTGGAAATAAATATAAGTACGTCCATTACTGTTAATTACTTAGTATCATTATGATGATGATAATAAATCTACATTTTTAAGTTTATTCAAACTATTCTGTGAACTTAACAGTTTAAAGCTTGGTTTGTCCACTAAAGAAAACACACAATGATTTGTGATATGAAAGTCTAGCCTGTCATTGTCCTCCCTTGTGAAAAAATGAGACAGATACAAAAAAATGAATATTTGCATTTTTTATTTAAAAACTCAGCTTTCAAGTTGTTCTTATACCTTATATTGGTTGCACTTTAGTTACATAAAAGTATCTGATTAGGTTTTCCATGAGTCTAGCTTCTCATAATTCTCAAACTTAAAAATATCACCAATTGTAATATCTGATTATTTCCTTTCTTTCATTTGCTGTATGAATATCTTCACATAGTTGTTGTAATTAGCTATTGCCCCCAAAATGGTGTATTAAAAATCAACCTAATAACAGTCAGTGACTTTATAAGCAGTGACTTTTTTCTTCTGAGTCTAAGGCTGGCGGACGATCTGGTGTAGTGATTTATGCAGGGACTTTGTTGGGCAGGTCTAGCTGGGATGGGCTGAGGCAGTTTGCTTCATGCAATTTATTTTGGGGTTCAGGTAAAAGGATAAGAGCTAATAGGAATAGAAGCTCTTACTATGGCTATTGTAAAGCCCAAGAGAAAAAGCAAAAACTTCATGATCTCATGATATGTTTTAAAGCCTAGACTCAGAAATGGCATATTGTAACTTTTTTTTTTTTTTGACAAAGCCAATTCACACAGCCAAGTGTAAAGCCAAGTGGTAGGGCTATGTGCTTTTTCTACAGAGAGGCCACGAAAAGGGTTTGGATGCACAAAAGGACAAATGATCTGAGTTAATAATTCAGTTGTACTTATGCATTATTAAATTATGAATAGTTATGTACTAGCCCATCAAATACTTGTGCCGTATTTTATGTAACTCTTCCTAAGGTTTGATGTAATATTTACATACTCAGTAAGCATCTTTATGCATATGTTTTTTCTATGTTACAATCTTTCACTATGGTAGCTTTCCAGAATATTATTTCCAGAACATAGGCTATTTGATAAAAGTGTTTAAGTCTTGGAGAGTGGACACTATTTCATTTGACTTGTACATGTGTGGAAAGTCTATAACTCTCGATTGTTGTTGCTGCTATTAGGTAAAAATAAATTAGCATTTCTTTTCTTTGGTATTCCATTGATTATTAAAACTAGAACACTTTTTCAAGTATATTTTTAGTTGAAAATTCTTCTTTACAGCTGTCTATTTATATCCCTTACTCAACTGTTATAATAATGCTTAAATATTTGAATCTAAGCTATTTTCCATAAGCACCTCAAGTTTAACTCCATCTAATATTCGGCTCACTATTCTCTTCCCAAATGGGTTGGCCTAATCTATTCCATACTTCATTATTTATTCATTTATTAAAGTCAGAAACATGGAATTTATTTAGTCTTCTTTATTGCCCACATCTAAAAACTATAAAAACTTTTTTGATCCTATTTCAAATTTGCTTTTCATACTTCACTCAGACTTCCCCCCTCCCCAGGAGACTGCAGCGCCCTCCTCACTGTTCTTCTGGCCTGTTGTTGGTTGTCCCAATCCATTTCCAGTATTACTTCCAGAAATCCTCCATTAACATGAAAATTAGAACTTACTGTTCACCTGAAAATTATGTGATATGCATTATACCTAAAATTTCCATCACACCTGAGAAAACATTTGAGACCTTCATGAAAGTCCCCTTGCTGTTCTCCATCTCCTTTGCATCCTCCCAGGCCTTCTTAGTGCCAGGCTTACCATAGGTTCAGTGGTCCCTAGTCATTATCACTTTTTCACGGCTTTGTTTCCTATAAATGTTGTGCATCTTCCTACAGCTTTCTCATAGTTCCTGTGCCAAATGGTTGTTGGTTCTACAAGCTTCAGAGTAGTCCTTCCTACTCTGACCCCTGGTGAATTCCATGGCCTTTTGGTTTTTATTTCTCCCCTGCACTTTGTATATGTCTTCATGGTAGCAAGGGTGTCTTTCCTGGGATAATTTTCTTGTCTTTCTCTTTACCTACAGATGGCTTTCCTTGTAATGAGAGACCACATTATTTTATCTTTACATCTCTAGCTGTAGCACAGTGTGTGATTATTAAATGTGCCCCCAGTTAGCAAATGAATAATAATAGAGTAAATGAATGAAAATTATTTTGTCTCAATAATTGTATATGTATTCTGGGCCACAGGTAAATAATCGTGATGAAAGGTTTTAAGAAAGGTTTAAAGATTATTGTTTAAGTTTTATCTTGCATCCAGAATGTAGAACTAAGTGTCACTAAAATTTAGGCCTTCAACAACTAATACTCTTTAAAACTTGACAGAAAACTGAGAACAAATGATTGGTAAATAGTACTTTTAGAAGTGTAAAACTATACCTCATTTTGGAGCAGATGTTTGGTAAACACATGTGGAAAAAATGTTTAGATAAAAACAAGAACTGTATTCTCCACTTCTTTGTTCTCTTCTTAGTGGCCCTACTTCCCCACCTAGAAGAGAACTGAAAACATCACTCCTCACATAACTTCTGTCCACTACGGGCCTGTGGAATAAATTTTTAAGGACATATTCAGTGTTTCTTTTCACAAATACTGAGACCTTCAAGTTAACATAAATATGAGTACTTTAGCCTTAACATATTTATTTATTCCAAGAACTAATGACAGAATTTTCATTTTTTCAGAAGTCACATACAATATCCCCATTTTTAATGAAAGATTGTCTTTATTTCATGCCTATTTCCAAGCAGTTAAAAGTAAATAGATAAGCTTTTCATCTATTAGAGATCATTGTTAATTAGTGTTTTATTGGAACACCCTTCTGCCCCAACCCCCATATTTATCTAAATGGCGAATGCTAGTAATTCATCACCCCGCTGAGACATATCCTGGTATGTGAAGAAGGTCAGACAAAAGGCGGCCCTTGTGTTCCCTGGGTGCCCCATTTGAGGTTTTACCATGTTGCGTCTATGCCATTAGACACACGGTAGAGACTGCATGTATCACATGCATCACATTTGTATGCACTGTAACTTCTCCACTGAGAAGATAAAGATGTTTTGTTCTGCAAGGTATCTGCTAATCATCTAAAACATTTCCCCTAATTAGACATAGGAATTTATAGGAGGGTTATTTTCTTTGCAGAAAAAAAAATCTGAGTATTACTCAATCTTATTTAACATGTCCAACAAGGTAGCTGGCATTTTGAAGCAACTTTGACTTACAGATGAGGCATGTGATCTCCATTCATCACAGGCCCTCTGCACACATCTTCATCATTTGCATGACCTGACTCCCCCTGTTGACATGTGGATTAAGGGCTCCTACAGACAGACTGCTTGAGGCGATGTCTCAGATCTGTCATTTAAGAGTGTGTGCCCTTGGCCCACTTGTTCTCTCTATTTTTCCATTCACAAAATGGGGGTGATAATAGCATCGTGTTAATGGAAACATTGTGTGAATTAAATGAATACACATAAATAAATAACAGAGTACCTGGCATATTTTTAAAATAATATATATTTCTTGAGACCTCAGTTTTCATGGGATTGTAATATAAAAAAATTTACAAAGCAAGGAAGCTAGCTGTTATAAAACATTGTATACTGGAAGAGATGGGAAGGGAGGGATACTCTGTAATATTATTCATTAGTGAAGCTACAGATTCAACTAAGAAACAATGAACCACATTAACAATAGTCATTTAGACAAGATAGAAGTTTTCATCTCTCTCCTACAGCAGCCCAAAGACGTTACTGCTATGAGAGTCTAAAGCTTATGTGTTGTTTCTACCATGTTGAGGACTCAGATATTTTCTGTCTTGCGGCACCACTATTCCCTCATATGTATAGTTACAATGGTTCTCTATCACGTACTGTAGAAGAAAAAGGGAAGATAAATGCTCACATCTTAACTTCAAGGGCAAGATCCAAAAGTGCAGCCCTCACTACTGCCCATGTTACTGCATTGGTCAGGACTTCACCATGCGGGCCACACTTAGCTTCAAGGGACACTGGGAAATATACTCTTTAGTTGGGTGAACATAAGGCCAGCAAATCACCATTACTATGGAAGAGAGGGAGGGAAAGAATTTGGGAAGGACCACAGCAATCTCTGCCACAGCATCAGCAGTAACAAGTACGTTTATGATACTTGTCTAAAGTTTTGTCTTGGAAAATAGAAGCTATCTATTTTTGCATGGTATATATACACACATATGAATGCATATATATGCTCTTTGTTATTGAGTAGAATAATAATCAGATATATCACAACTATAACTAACAGAGATTCACTAAAGGCATTAGAACTGCCCACCTTTACCAAGATCCCCCGACTTCCTTGGCAAGCAGGTACTGTGTTCCCTTGAGGCAACAAATTAGAGGGGTTCTTCACGTTTTTTCCTTGGTCCTGCTTAAATCCACAGGTGAATTCAAATTTCAATATCAATTCTATTTCAGGAATCTATTTTAAGTCTTGGAGATAGTTGCTAAGCAGGCTTAGGTCTTCATTTTTGTTTAAAAAAATGATCAGCTCTAAGAAGTTCCCATGTAACTTTGTGAGATGCACTTTTCAAAGTACGACCCAAGCATCATAATGAAGCAATGAAACCACACTCTCCCATTAAACAATCTACAATTATCCAGGCAGGCTGGTTGTAATTAGTTAGCTGGAATCAATCCAGTACTTTGAGTCAAACACTTCCACTTTCCCTGAAAGGTCCCTTAAGATTTTTAATAGCCACTTATGCTCAAGCCTGGAATTTTGCATCTCATCTGGAAAATTGCACCTCTGGTCCATGAGCACAGAGCATTTTTCCATCTACTTGTATCTTTGTCAGTTTCTTTCATCAATGTCTTAGAGTTTTCAGTGCACAAGTCTCCCATCTCCTTGATTAAATTTACCTCTAGGTATTTTATTCATTTTCATGAAATTATAAATAGGATTGTTTTCTTATTTTCTCTCTGATAGTTCATTGTTAGTGTTTAGAAATGCAACTAATTTTGATATACTGATTTTGTATCCTGCCATTTGACTGATTATTTTTTTAGTTCCAATATTTTTTGGTGGAGTCTTCAAGATTTTTCTTTATATAAAATTATAGCATTATTAATCTTAAAATGCTCATGTTACCCAAAGTGATCTATGGATTCAATGTAATCCTTATCAAAATTCCAATAGCAAAACTTTTACTTTTTGCCACCGCCCGCAGCAGCAAGGTGTTCATGAGGTGAGGCGATGGACTTAACTTAATTAAAATAATGGAGAGGTCCAAGTGCTCCTGGCTGGCAAATGGCAAGTTTATTCAAGGAACTGCTGGCTTATATGCAGAACTACAGTGGCCTGAGAACAATGCTGTTTTACAAAAGTTTGTACATTACCGAAGGCTATCAAGAGGGCAAGATGTTCTCACATCCTGAGAACATTTGCCCACAGATAGCAGTGTCCTCAAGATTATCTCTTTCCTGGAACATGACGCACATGCCAAGACCTTGTTCTTTCCTTCAAGGCTGAGAAGGAGAAGGTCCGGAAGATGTCAAGATACCCGCCGGCTCCAGGGACCAGAAACCAAGTCCCGCCACCGTTTTCACAGTGGGGGCTCTGTCCGTGATCCCCTGCGGCCTGGTGGGCTCCCACAACTTTTAATATAAGTAACTCATGGAGATGTAATACATATCATGGGTCAATGATATCATGTTATATATTTGAAAGTTGCTAAAAAAGTAAATCTTAAAAGTTCCTGCCTGGCTGGTGTAGCTCAGTGGATTGAGCATGGGCCTGTGAACCACAGGATCGTGGTTCGATTCCCAGTCAGGGCACATGCCAGGCTTGCAGGCCAGTTCCCAGCAGGGAACTCACAAGAGGCAGCCATACATTGATATTTCTTTCCTTCTCTCCTTCCCTTCCTCCTCTAAAGATAAATAAATAAATAATGTTTAAAAAATAAAATGAAACACTTAAAAAAAGTTCCCACCAGAAAAAAATTTGTAACTTTGTATATTGAAATATAGTAAATAGACTTACTGTAGTGATAATTTTGCAGTACATACTAATATTGAATTATTATATTACATACCTAAAATAATATAATGATATATGTCAATTATGCTTCAAAAAAGGAAAACAAAAGTAGTACCTCTGGGAACATAGCATTTTCAGCTCATTCGCTTCCTTACTATTTACACTGTTTCTGTAAATAGAGTAAGTAAATATTAAGTACTGATCATGAGAATTTTTTTTCTGTGAATTAACTCATTGGTCATTTGTTCAGGAGAAGGCTGTGTGTTTTATTGGTGCAGGTGCTTGTACATGAAGGTTTATTAGTGTAAGACAACTATTTTATTTATAACTTGTTGAGGTATATGACTTTTTTATTATAACAAATATTCTGCATATTGTTTTCAGTTTAGGAAAGTTTACCAGTGTTTCTTCATAAATAATACACATTAATTAAATTATACTTATGTAATGACTATTTCATGGAGCTAAGTATAATTTTACATTTTCATCAACATTATATACCATGAACAAAAATACATTTAGGGCGCTGGCTGGCGTAGCTCAATGGATTGAGTGCAGGCCTGCAAACCAAAGGATCATGGTTCAATTCCCAGTCAGGGCACATATCTGGGTTGCAGGCCAGTTCCCAGCAGGGGACACACGAGAGGCAACCATACATTGATATTTCTCTCCCTCTCTCCTTCCCTTCCCCTGTAAAGATAAATAAATAAAATATTTTAAAAAATACATTTAGGTGTATGCTATTTGCAATGAATTAAATATTTTTGATAGAATTTGTCACAATAATGGAGTTTTTTTACAGCATAAAAAACGTGTCAAACAGCATATTTGACATGTTGAAAATTCTAAAGGAAAAAAATCTTCTATTTTGTTATTATTTCTTAATGTTTGTGACAATCTCTAGAAATTTGATAGATTGCTTCTCACATCACTCTGGAGAAAAAGCAAACTACTGAAGTTGTTTGAAAAAGAAGAAAGCACAACTCCTAAGGAAAGTTATATACCCTTTTCTATAACACATTACTTTTATAAACATATATTTTGGTATTATAAAACATTTTAATAACTATAATGCTTTATATTATTTTACTGATATTTTAAAATTTTTTTTATTGTGGTTTGAGTACATTTGTCTCCATTTTCACCCCACCCCAGCCCACTACCCCTCCCACCCCCACCTCCCACCCTCAAATGCACCCCCTATGACTTCGTCTATGGGTCCTTTATACATGTTCCTCGAAGGACCTTCCATTATTTTCCCCCATTATCCTTCTCTTCCTCCCCTCTGGTTACTGTCAGTTTGTTCTGTATTTTTAACTCATATTAAAATCTAACTCATGGAGACTGATATTATTCTGTTTGTCACAATAAGTCTGTAAAAGTCACTTCCCTTTGCCATAAATATACATTGCTTGAAATGTAGAAAGTATTTAAACTTTGACCTTGACTTTTCCTTTTGTGAAAGGAAAAAATTTTAATTAATAAAATCAACATACACTTTATTGTGAGAGGAAAAAGAGGCTCTTTGTAAATTACTCTGGGGCAAATGGATATCAGATGACCCCGACATCAGATGTGAGGTCACATTACCTGTGGTGTATTCAGTCACAGTTTGATTTATATATTCATGTGTGTGAATGCTTAATTGATTAAAGTCATGTAGCATAGCTACTGTGAGCCCGGGCTCTGGAACCTACCGGCTTGTTCTCTGACACACACGATAACACTGGAGCACTATGAGGGAATGTTCAGAGAGATTTAGTTTTCTGTTACATAAGATATTACAAATGTCCAACTCAGTGACTATGACCCACCAGATGAGATGTTTAGAGATTTTCATATTAATATCTTGATATTATTGTATCTATTTTCTGCATAATTACTCATACTTTTGAAGATATAATTTTAATGTCTCTACCTCCACATTCTTCATATGTTACATGTGATGTGATTATAAGTTATATATTATTATACTTGTGGTGTTTTTATACACAGAAATATCTCAGTGTTTAACAGTAATTATAGTGTCTTCCTAACCAACATCTCGTTTATCTTTACATAACACAGTGAAGTAGTATTACACGCTTTTTCTATGAGTAAAGTGGAGCTCAGAGCTTTACTAACATGTTTCAGATAATAATCAGGGTATTTTGCTCTAGTTTACATATATGTATTATGAATTTATATGACTAAGGTGTGTTTTAAACAAATTGCATTCAAAGTGTATCTAGACTTCTGTATTCTCTTTTTTGTGTGTATTTATAAAATCATTCCCATATTTTAAAACCCTTTAAAATCATGTATTAATAGAAGTATAGTATTTATCATATGTATGCACCTCATTTTATTTATTAGTCCACTAGACCTAGATATTTGGCAAGTTTCTAATATTTTGCATTTATATATAATATTCTGACAAAATATCAATTTATTATGATTTTTGTCTAATTCTCTCATTTCAAGAGAATGACTAATTTAAACTTTCTTATGTTTATTAATAAATTGATTTTGAGCATAGTTTAACCTTAGTATTATCAAATATGTCAGATTTTTAAAAATGAGGAGACTCAAGTCAGGAATTTTCTTGAAGGAATTCAGATCTAGTATGTTGTCCCTTCTTGTAGAACTATGTCAATTAAGTCCTGCATGCTTTGGATATCACAGTTCTAGGACAGCAACAGTGATAGAGAGTCGAAGGAGAAATGTCCCCAAAATGTTTCTTAAAATAGTGATGTTATTAAAAGCATACACTGAATGCAAAGATAAATGGGATAACAGAGATACATGCAGAATTATTTCTTTGGAAAGGGGCAATATATGAAATAGAGAGAAAACTGAATATTTTCCGTTACAAATTGTGACATAAGCATACAATGTGCCATAAAACAAATCCTGTTGGATTTTTATATGTTTAATTTTTAATCTTTATTATATTTTTCCATTACCATTTCTCCTCCTTATAACCTCTTCCATCCAACAATCACCACACTGTTATCCATGTACATGACTCATTTTTCCTTTTTGCTTGATTCCTGCACCCCCTAGTCTACCCCGACATGGCTGTCTTCCTGCTCTCCATCTATGAGTCTATCTCTATGCTACTTGTTCATTCAGTGTGCTCATTAGATTCCACATGTGGGTGAAGTCAAATGGTATTTGTCTTCTCTGACTGGCTTATTTCACTTAGCATAATGTTCTCCAGGTCCCTCAATGCTATTGCAAAGGGTAATTTTTTCAAAAACTTTTATGGCCAAGTAGTGTTCCATTGTGTAAGTGTCTCATAGTTGTTTTATCCACTTACCTACTGATAAGCGCTTGAGCTGTTTCCATATCTCGCTGATTCTAAATAACACTGCGATGAACATAGGGATGTTTATGTTCTTTCCAATTAGTGTTTCAGGTTTCTTTGGAAAAATTCTCAGAGGTGGAACTGCTGGATCATAAGGGATATATATATATATCCTGCAACCCAGGCATGTGCCCTGACTGGGAATCGAACCACGATCGTGTAGTTCGCAGGCCTGTGCTCAATCCACTGAGCTACACCAGCCAGGGCTATATTTTTAGTTTTACTTTTAAGGTTTAGTACCTCAGAGGTCACAGAGGAACACAGTTTTGCAATAAGAGCCACCTGCCACCGTGACACTGGCCAGCATATAACCCTGGCCTCAGAGACCTCCATTGTGCATGGCCATTACTGAATTGTTTCAGCTTGTTTTTCTCTATTAAAATATAATAATAATACATTCATATGGTTAAAATCAGCAACCTCCTGTTTTGCCTATACTCTAGCTCAAGACTATGTCTAGAACATGATTATTTATTGTTTTGTCAGTTTTAGACTACCTATTGAGCAGAATATATTATTAACCTTGACCAGTTTATTCTTTAATTATAAAAGATATTATATCCTTTTGATTAAAAATTGAAAAGCAGTAAGTGCTATTTATAGTACTATAATTTTTAAAAGATTATTTATCAGAGATAAAACATGAACTATCTATAAAATTATCTATAAAATAGGAATAATATTTACTCTTGGGTTACAGGGAGAATTACAGGTATGTATATAAAAAAGAGCCGGTACATTCTATGTGCTCAAAAAATGGTAGCTATTTCAAAACAGGTCATTAGTGTAGTGCAAAAGACTCCTATACCTGAAGTATTTAAAAAATATATGCACATTGGTTAAAATATGGATCTTTGGGAAGGAAGAAGACCAAATGAAAACTTCTGAGAATTATATGAAATCTTCATATGCTAAGTTTGGTGCACAGCATATCTTACTTTAGAGCTAGATATATTGAGCTAAATGATATTAAATGGATTTCTAAAGTTGATTAATAAAAATTGAGGTTATCTGTATATTATAGGGTAAAATGTTTCTGAGGACAAGAGCATGAATTTTGTAACTTACTCTTTCTCTTACACTGAATATTCTGGATACCAGATGAATTAACCCTGGGATCCGTTTCTTTTCGTCTCTGCAACTGCATTCTGCGAAGTATTTAGAACTGTTAGATTTTCCTCTTTAGTTCAGGTTGGTGCATAGTTCCACAGGTCACACAGTCTTGCTGGACGTTTCCAGGTGATCTTTGCCTTCTTTACCCCCATCACTGTGCTTCAAAGAAGTTAGGGGACAATGAAAGGACAGGGATAAGCAAGGGCAGCTCTCCACTTACATTTCAAGGATGTAGCCTTTATTTATACTGCAGCAACATGGGTTAGCAAAGACAAAGCGCTATTCAATGCATCCGTGTAGCTCAGGGTGGAGCAGAAGGGTGGGCTTTGTTTAAGGTATTGTTTCTTTACTAAATCAATAAAATGAGTACTAATGCTTAGATCTGTGACAGATAGACCTATCATAACACTGTTGGTGTCTAGCAGGAAAAATGTTGTTATTTTTGAAATCCAGATGGAATCAAATGCTATAATTACTCAGAAGTTTTAAAAGTTAAAACTATATATTTATAACTCTTGAGGAAGAAATGTCATTAGAATATCCACACAAATTAATTATGTTATTTTAATAAAGTATTATATTCTACAGCTCCTAGCACTACCACTCTTATTTTCCACATTAAAAAATTTTTATTTGGTGAAATGTCAGAATAGACTCCACTATGCAATGGTAAAGCTCTGTAACTTGTGTTACCATGTCTTTGAAATGAAAATATACTTTTATCTTAGGACACCTCCACTTTCCCAGGGTTTGTAAATATGATTTAAAAGTTATTTGGCCTATTTGGCTGCTCTTTGATGCTAGATGTGAAGAAATGACCCAAAAGCCAAAAGGCCTACCAGTGTCAGAGGGCTTAGTCAATTCAAGAGGCCAACATTCAAGAAATGGGAACAACTGGCGCATAAATAACTTCAGGCTAAGGGGTCAGGCTGCCTAACCATGACTCCACCATAGATTACCCGTGTGACTGCAGGCACATCAGTTATCTCCCCCAAGTCTCAGTTTATCTATCTATAAAATGGGATACATATGCTATTAACACATCTCTCCCAGTGTAATTGTACGGGGAACATTAGCTCGATGTAAGTTAGTGCTCCCCATGGTGGCTGTCATACAGCACACGTTCAGCTGGTGTACTACCATTATTCCCACTAAGGGAAAGATAAAAGCTCTCTGGTAAGCAAATTTCTTTTATCTTACTTAACGATTTTATCTGATCCTTTTCATAAGCACATTTTTGAGAGAGCTGAACCGGAAATGGGGTTATTGGGCCACTTTAGAATATGTGGGTTTAAGTTTGTGCCTTTAAAAAAAATGTTGTCAACTTTCATAGATGAGTTTCAGGTGCCCTTTTAGGAGTGTATTATAGTGGGTGGCCTATACAGTTCCTTAGGATCCTTAAATTCAGAATTGCCCTGGTTTGGATGGAACTCTTTTACCCAAGGGCGTAACCCTGGCACACAGAATGATTAAGCCAGGTGCCACATGCCTCACACACATTCAGGGGTCGAGCTAGGAGTCGAATGCCTGCTTCTCAGGCTACAAAGCTCCTTGCTGACTATCTCACCCTGATAGTGCTCCTGGTCAGTGTTACCACTGTTTGAACATATTTTCAATACAATATTTCTCTTAATCCTACTGAAGTCCAATGAGTTAAGCACTACCAGCCTTATTTTACAGGTGAGAAGACAAGTTTAGAGAGGTCAATAAAGTTCTAGAGATCTATGATTCCAATTCATTCTAACTGCTGGTTGGGATCCTGCTTTTAAACTTTTTAATTCTAATAGTGCTTCTACAATAGAAGGAAAAAGTGAGGAATTTAAAGAAAAACAATTTTTTAAGCAGGGCTGAGGCACAGTTTTATCTTACGTAATCTACTTCTAACTATAAATTAAAAACTCAGTAATTTCCCTAACGTAGTTTTTGAAAATAATCTATTGGGTTGAAAGGTAAAATTATGTTATTAAGGTATCTTTTCCACATGAAAAGGTATGCACTGAAATAAACACCTTGGCTCTGGTAGATGCCTGGACTACATCCCAACCTTGTCATTGAGGGGTATCCCTCTGCCTCTATTGAAAGCAGACACAGTGGAAAAGGAAACACAATAAAACTTTAAAAATTCAGCCTACTTATGAAAAAGCCCTTCAATTAACTAAACAATAAAACTAAATTAAGAAAAAAAGACAATGTTATTATATTCACGTACTCTGGGAACTCTGTACTATGTCCTTGGAATCTCTTCTTTACTGAGTAGGATAAACTGATTTTTAATTACTTTATCCCAAATCAGAGCCTAAGTAGCCTAAGTAGACTAAGTAGACTCTCCCTCAATGTGCTTTGCAATTAAATTTTTAAAAACATGAAAAATAAGTTTAAATGTGCAGGGCATTTGGTTTTCCAAACTAAATCTGTATTGTCCTTATGATTTTTTTCTGGTTAATTATTTTAGAGCAATTAATACAAAGAGAGTGAAAGAGAAAAACATTTAAATTTGTGAAATAAAATTAATGAAAGTTTATTTTAATATGAAGCTTAATATTTTAAAGGCAAATGAGGCAAAGCTCCTATGAAAGAAGGAAAAGGAATTCAAAATTAAAACACATGGTTAAATATAGCTTTATCAGACTATCTTCGCTGCAGGTAAACTTACTGAATCTAATTAATTATATGCCAGTCAGTAGTCTAAGACTGAAATAATTTCTTGGGTCATAAATATTTAAAATCATTCTCCTATCTTTGTTTGATATAATTAAATATATTTATCTTAAGACATGTCTATCAGATAACTTTTATTTAAAATAGTGGTAAATAAGGGAGGTGATTTGAAATGGAAGATTAGGATACTTCATTAATTTTATTTACATTGACTTCACAAATATACTGAGAAACAGATAAGTATATAATATATTGTATATAGAAGAATTTTTATTATATTGCTAACAAAGGGATATGATCAGACTTCATTATCTTTCTAAGTATAAAATCCTTAACTAAAACATTCTTGTGTATAAAAGAAAATTAGGAAAGATATTTTGAGAAAGTTTATGAAAATAAACATTTAATTTTAAATTTAAAATTATTTAAAATAGACTTATTAAAGAGAATATTGCACAGATTATCTTGTAAGCATTTATATTCTGTGCTTAGTTTAATTATAGTACCTGTGTTTATATAGCTGTCATATTTGAAAGAATTTACATAGAAAATTAAGCTTTAATGATAAGATCTATGTGAAAGTACGAAAAGAAGAATAAGAAGAGAAAAAGAAGAAGGATGAGTCCTGGCTGGTGCAGCTCCTGGACTGAGTACCAAGTGGCCTGGAACCAAAGGGTCACAGGTTCAATTCTCAGTAAGAGCACATGCCTGGGTTGGAGGCGAGGTCCCCAGTAGGGGCACAAGGAAGGCAATCACACATTGATATTTCTCCCCCTTTCTTTCTCTCTCGTTCCTTTTCTCTCTAAAAATAAATAAATAAAACCTTAAAAAAGAAGGAGAGGAGAAGAAGAAAAAGGAGAAGAGGGAAGAGGAGCAGGAGGAGGGTAGCATAAAATTCTGGACTAGAGTTGGGAGTGTTAGCAAGAGTACCTCTAGGTCCCTTAGTCCTATTTTCACCATTGCTACATATACATCTTTTCTGATAGCTAAACAACAACCCAAACAGTATTTACTAAAAAGCTATATTTTGTAAACCATTCTTAACATTTTTCTAAAAGAAGCTGGCCCTCTGTTGTCATTTCAGTTCAGAGCCCAGAAAAATTAGATGGCAAATTCTGGCAAGTATTGTTTCAAACTAGATGCAAAATTGTTTTAAAGGAATGTGCTAAGATCAGAAAAAAAATGGAATGTTAATTTATACATTAATATATATATATATATTTTTAAAGATTTTACTTATTTATCTTTAGAGGGGAAGGGAAGGAGAGAGGGACAGAAATATCAATGAATGGTTGCCTCTCATGCGTCCCCTGCCGGGAACTGGGAACTGACCTGCAACCCAGGCATGTGCCCTGACTGGGAATCCAACCACAATACTCTGGTTCGCAGGCCTGCGCTCAATCCACTGAGCTACACCAGCCAGGGCTTAAAATATGTATTTTGAAATAAATATATTTATTTTATTTTTTTTAAGATTTTATTTATTTTTTTTTATTTTTAGAGGGGAAGGAGAGAGGTAGAGAAACATCAATGTATGGTTGCCTTTTGTGCGTCCCCTGCTGGTAGTTAGCCTGCAAGGAACCGGCCTACAACCCAGGCATGTGCCCTGACTGGGAATCGAACCGCGATTGCCTGGTTCGCAGGCTGGTGCTCAATCCACTGAGCTACGCCAGCCAGAGTTGAAATAAATATATTTTAAAATGGTGTTTCCTTTGCAATCATTTAATATTTTATTTTCTCTGGAGCTTCAAGAGTGATAAACTAAATTACAACCAAGGAAAGCTTTAACTAGCTGATGTACACCTAGCTATTTTCATGCTTCAAAGCATACAGAACCATCTGCTTGTTGGCAGGTGTAATTAATTAGCTAAGTGGCAAAGAAGCTCCCATTTTGCATGAATAGGAGGAGAGGTGGGAGGACTCCGAAAACTCAATCCTAGGCAGACCCATCGGCTGGGTGCCTCTGGGCAAATTTCCGATGCTGAAAACTCATTGAATTTAATGGTTCTTAATTTCACAAGACTTCTAATTACAGCTAGGATAATAAGATGTGATCCGAAAGTTGACAAAAAGTTGGCATATTTTCAAGGAAACTCCTTCCACACAATGTGGCTATCCTAAATTGTAGAAGTTCATTTATTTATATATTTTATCTGCTTATTCACTCAACTTTGTTGGTAAGTAATTTTAAATCTATTTGGTTCATGGGTTACAAATGCATATTAATAATAGCACAGTGTAATAACTTAAATGATTTATCTAAACATACGCTTCTTTTCAGACATAGTGAAAGAGAAGTCAATCCAAAATACATTACTCATTAAATGGATTTTTTAAGAGGACTGCATTCTAAATAAAGAAATGGGCTAAAAGAATATAAAAACAAAAATCATAAAGTTTTCTATAATTTGATCTATATTGTACATACAAATTTATTATTAGACTTAATATGATAAATTTTGTAACAGTCTTTCTTTTATTTGTTTAAATATATTTTATTGATTATGCCATTACAATTGTCCTAATTCCCCCCTTCGGTCCCCTCCACTATGCACATTCTCTCCCACCCACATTCCCCCACTTTAGTTAATGTTCATGTGTCTTAAGTTCTTTAGCTTCTACATTTCCCACACTTTTCTTGTCATCTCCCTGTCTATTTTCTACCTACCAGCTATGCTACTTATTCTCTGTACCTTTTCCCCTCTCTTCTCCTCCCACTCCCCTGTTGCTAACCCTCCATGTGATCTCCATTTCTGTGGTTCTATTCCTGTTCAAGTTGTTTGCTTAGTTTTAGGAGTGGTTGTTAATAATTGTGCACTTGCTGTCATTTTAGTATATATGTTTTTTATCTTCTTTTTCCTAGATAAGTCCCTTTAACATTTCATATAATAAGGGCTTGGTGATGATGAACTCCTTTAACTTGACCTTACCTGAGAAGCACTTTATCTGCCCTTCCATTCTAAATGAAAGCTTTACTGGATAGAGCAATCTTGGATGTAGGTCCTTGCCTTTCATGACTTGGAATATTTCTTTCCATCCCCTTCTTGCCTGCAAGGTTTCTTTTGAGAAATTAGCTGATAATCTAATGGGCACTCCTTGGTAGATAACTGTCTCCTCATCTCTTGCTGCTTCTAGGATTCTCTGCTTCATTTTTATCTTGGCTAATGTAATTATGATGTGCCTTGGTGTGTTCCTCCTTGGGTCCAACTTTTTTGGAACTCTTTGAGCTTCCTGGTCTACCTGTAGAAGACTTCAAAGTCTATTTCCTTTGCCAGACTGGGGAAGTTCTCCTTTATTATTTGTTCAAGTAACTTTTCCACTTGTTGCTCCTCCTCTTCCCCTTCTGTTACCCCTATAATTTGGATGTTGGAATGTTTAAGGTATCCTGGAGTACCCTGGCTGGTGTAACTCAGTGGATTAATCATGGGCCTGCAAACAAAGCGATCACGGTTCAATTCCCAGTCAGGGCACATGCCTGGGTTGCAGGCCAGTTCCCATCAGGGGACTTACAGGAGGCAACCATACATTGATATTTCTCTCCTTCTCTCCTTCCTTTCCCCTCTAAAGATAAATAAATAAAATCTTTTTTAAAAAAAGATATCCTGGAGGTTCCTAAGCCTCTCCTCATTTTTTTTGAATTCTTGTTTCTTCCTTCTTTTCTGTTTGGCTGTTTCTTTTTTCCTTCTGGTCCATTGATTTGAGTCCCAGTTTTCTTTCCATTACTATTGGTTCCCTGTGCATTTTTCTTCATTTCACTTAGAGTAACCTTCATTTTTTCATCTCATTTGAGACCAAAATCAACCAATTCTGTGAGCATCCTGATCACCAGTGCTTTTAATTGTGCATCTGATAGGTTGGCTATTTCTTTATAGCTTAGTTGTATTTGTTCTGGAGCTTTGACCTGTTCTTCCATTTGGGGTCACTTTTTTTGTCTTGTTGTGCCTGTTATGTATGAGGGGTGGAGCCTTAGGTATTCACCAGGGCCGGGCAACCCAGGTTGCTGGGTTGTGATGCTGTATGTGGAGGCAGGTCCAAGAGGGAACAGTGGTGCTTGCTCTGCTCTCTGTCAGATTTCAATCCCTTCTGCTGATTCCCCCAAGCAAACTGGGATCTTCTAGTGCTGATTTCCTGGTGGGTGGGCTTGTGGATAGTCTAGGACCCTGTGGGTCTCTCCAACAAACTTTCCTATGAGGCTGGGAGTCTGTCCCTGCACCTCGACCCCTACAGATGTTTGCAATAGGTGTTTTGAGGCTTTATTTTCTGGCGCTGGGACCTTGGGTTGCACCGTCTGTCTTTCTCCCCAGTTTCCCCTGGTTTGTCTGCACGTGAATGTGGGACTGCATGGTCAGCCAGCTGCCTTGCTCGTGGTGCCTTGCTTCACAATTGCTGCCTGGCTGGATCTGCCCATTGCCATCCTGCACCTGGGGTCTGCCAGCCACCACCTTCATGCCCAGGGTCCACGCGCTGCTGCCTTGCACTCCCGGTGGCACCACTTTTTGTGCTGAGACCCCTTTCTGCTCACCTCTCTCTGCCCAGCTGCCTGATCCCCCCTGCCCCCCCCCCACTTACTGGTCTGGATAAATGTGTCTATTTTATCTCCTTGGTTGTCCAACTTCCATACAGTTCAATTTTCTGTCAGTTCTGGTTATTATTTTTTTCTAAATTGTTGTTGTCTTTATTTTGGTGGTACAAGGAGGCACAGTGTGTCTACCTACACCTCCATCTTGGCCAGAAGTTCTGCAACAGCCTCTTTTTAAATGCTCTGATTGACAAAAAGAAAATGCTATTTTTAATTCAAACATTTCCTGGAGCTTGGCCCTCATGGGTAAGCTGAGGGAGGTTAAGGAGCAGAGAGCTGATGAATTGTGGCATGCTGGGGAGTATGTGCCAAAATCAGAAAGAGCAGTCACTGCCAAGATCTGTGGGGTGTTACCAAGAGATTATGTGAACCCAGGGTTGCCTGAGAACAGTTTTATACACAGGGGCCAGAAATCCATAATTTACTGGTAAACATAACAATTTTTTCTACCCTCTCTGTCAAAAGCAAGTCTATGGGCCAGTTGTGGTCTTTGGCTAGCATATATGGCTCATTGAATAACTGAACCTAAGAATTCCTCAGTAATTACCCAGTCTTTACATCAACAATCATATTGAGATGGGATCATTTTGGTCAAGTTTCATCAGTTCCTCTGCCTACTGATAGAGAATGGAAAAGGAAGGTGAGGCAGTTATATAATTCACGACAGAGTAAAGAACAGTGCAAAAGTTCCTACAGTTGCATGAAGAATAGACACTAGAAGGCAATGGATTCTATGCCTCATCTTCATTCTTATTATGTTTCCATTTGTTGCCAGGCACATGGCATAATCCACTGGCAACATAACGAGGTTTGGAATGTGTGCCACTGAAATACCCCCATAGTACGTCACATTGCCACCACAGAGTCCCATGTGAATTTGGAACAGGTGAAAGTTGACATGTCAGCTGGATAGAAAAGAAACTGACTTTCCTGGAATCACACAAGTAAAAAAAATTACAAAGATGTGCATAAAATAGGAACTAATTGATAAACTAATTGTGTCTTATTCATATAATGGGATTTTACAACATAAGTGAACAAATTACTAATGTAGGCAACAGCATAAATAAATTTCAGAAACATTATTTTGAGTAAAAAAAAACAAAGCAAGTAAAGAGAACACATGCTCCATGATTTTGCTTATATAAAATTAGCACAAGGAAAAACTTTAAAAATATTTCATGTTGAAATTGTATTATTATCATTTTACAAAAGCAAATTATTCTTCATCTCACTTTATCTTTATATGCAAGTCTTAGCTTGCTAGCAACGAACATACAGAGCAATATTATTTATTATTAATGTCATCAGGAGGAATCATACTTTTCTGAACTACTCTAAAGAAGTAATAAAGAAATCACACTATGAGAAGAGTTATAAAAACTATACAAACTAATACTGTAGGTGAGATATTTGAAAGTGACCTTGCTGTATATCCCAGGCTTATTGTAGCAAAGCCTGTAAATTAAAGGGACAAATCACTTCTGAGTACTAATATGACATCTTCCTTATTGGTAATGAAAACATTAAATTTTACTGATTCGTTCTACCAGAGCAATTACATTTTCTGGAAACTTGGAGCAGTTATTTAAGAGGATTGTTGTCTGTAACAAGGACTTTCTGGGGGTAGGGGAATAAAAATATTTGATCATTATGTAAAAGCGTGTTCTGTTTTAATAGTAAGGAGATATTGAATTTCTCATTCTTTTCTCTCAATATACCTTTAATTGTGTTCATCTTTCTTACTAGAGACACTCACTGAATGTGAGTGTCATTTTTTCACAGAATTCATACTTTGCTCTTTATTTTGGTAACTGTTATTATAGCTTAAATACAGTTTAACATTTTCCCCCACAAAAAATTGAAAAAGTTAGGAGGGTAACACCAGTTCCCCCCACAAAAAATTAAAAAGTTAGGAGGGTAACATCCAGCACATTAATTTATTCAATGGTTCACCAATAACCTGAAATAGAGATAGGTTTTCTTCAGGGGTTTGTGTTTCACACATAAGAAGACTCTACTTCAAGTAGACAGAAATAAACATCATATTTAAAAATTATCTTAAAATAGTATTTAAGAGGTGCAACTTTATTAATCATTGGAGAAGTGCAAAATAAAATGATACCACCCACACCAACATAATGGCTATAATTAAATAGATAAAGAAAAACAGGAGTTAACAAGGCTAAGAAGCAAGTATACATTTTAAATACTACTAGTGGGACTACAGATTGGTCAAAGCACTTTGAGTAACTAATTGCAGCCAGAAATTCTACCTCTAGGTAAGGTTTGCAACATAAGTCTGTACCTCTGTCTGGTGACCAAAAGGCATGTTCAGGGTTGTTTGTAGCAGCACTGTTGGTAACGCCTCTTATGTGTAAGTACCCCAGTGCTCATATGTGTGGAATGGGCAAACAAAATAAGAATCCCATAAGCTATGAAAATCAACACTGGATGAATTTCCCAAGCAGAGTGTTCAGCAAAAGGAAACCAAAGAAAGAAAGCATTGGTAATATTCTGCGTATGTAAAATATAAAAATAGATACAAATGATCTTGTACAGTCGGGCTAAAGGTTCTGATAGCACGTTCTGTGATGAAGAAACCATGGCAAAGGCTTCTGTGGTACTGGGATATTCTGTTTCTTGATTAGGGTGCTGGTTACCTATGTTAGTTTATAAAGATACATTGTATATGGTATGCATATGGTGTCTTCATATGTATATTATACTTCAATTAAAAAGTTTGAAAAAATATACATTTCTTTAAGTCACAAGATTTATCTTTCATAAATATCCCAAAGAAGCAACATTTCTTTTTTTAAAGGTATATTTTATTGATTATGCTGTTACAGTTGTCCCATTTTTCTCCCCCTTTTTCCCCTCTGTCCTGACCCTCCCTGCCACCAGTATTCCACCTTCTTTAGAGTTAGTGTGAGAAAGAAATCTTGTTCCTCCCAGTATCTATTACTGTCTAACTTTTAAATTTTCTGTAAAGTTTAGCTAGTCATATGACCATCTTAAGCAGAGACTATGACTCCCTACCTTCTGAACACCAGCTGTGCCTTCTTGCCTGAATTCAGACCAATGGGATATAAGTATAATAGTCTCATCTCTTGTTTTAGGGACCTTCGTTGAGAGACAACATGCAGTCATACCATCTTCTTCCTGTTTTCCTCTATCTTTTAAATTGATGTTACCAGTAGGAAACTCCTGTTGTATTGAACATGGTGGCAACAAGATGAAATGAAGTCTGGGCCTCTGATTACTGCAGGTTTTCCATAGTAGCTTGGAATCACCTAGCCAAATTTTTATATGAAAAAAGTCTTATCTTTTAAATAACAAACTAATCTAAGTAATATAAAATTAATATAAATAATAGAAGAAACAGTGAGAGATAAGGGGACAGTCACCTATAGAGGAGTTCCTGTCAGACTATCGGCTGATTTCTCAAAAGAGACCTTACAGGCAAGAAGGGGCTGGAAAGAAGTATTCTAAGTCATGAAAGGCAAGGACCTACATCCAAGATTGCTCTATCCAGCAGAGCTTTCATTTAGAATGGAAGGGCAGATAAAGTGCTTCTCAGGTAAGGTCATGTTAAAGTTGTTCATCATCATCAAACCCTTATTATATGAAATGTTAAAGGGACTTATCTAAGAAAAAGAAGATTAAAAACATATATACTAAAATGACAGCAAGCCCACAATTATTAACAACCACACCTAAAACAAACAACTAGAACAGGAATAGAACCACAGAAATGGAGATCACATGGAGGGTTAGCAACAGGGGAGTGGGAGGAGGAAAGAGGGGGAAAAGGTACAGAGAATAAATAGCATAGCTGGTAGGTAGAAAATAGACAGGGGAAGGGCAAGAATAGTATGGGAAATGTAGAAGCTAAAGAACTTATCACACATGAACATGAACTAAAGGAGGGAATGATGGTGGGAGAGAGTGTACAGGGTGGAGGGGACTGAAGGAGGGGGAAAAGAGACAACTGTAATGGCAAAATCAATCAAATATATTTAAAAAAGAAGATAACTACTCTCATTTATACCAATTAGTTAGTGACTACTTAAGTAATTAGTAAGTATAAAATATAATATAATCAACAACTGTTTGACAAATACTGTGAGCATTATACTCTCATTATAGAGGTGAACCAACTGAGTCTCATGAAGGTATAGTATACAAGGTCACACGTCTAGCAAGTGGAAAACTAGATGCTGAACTAAGTTATACCCAGTTAAATCGATTCAGTATTATTGCCCACACGTGCAAAGCCCTCATGGTAGAAAATATATCCGTCTGTTTATCTATTATCTATTTATATCTATCTATGTATCTGTCTATCTACCCACCTACTTAGCTATAGGATATCTGTCTGCTCACCCACCCAACTATAGTATGTATATCTAATTATCTATCCATTAACCCATAGTATACAATACATTATAATTTTGACATGCAGGATGGATTTATGGAGAGGGTTGATCAAAAACAAAAGATTGAGTCTGGTATGATATGGCAGAATCTGAACTTGGCAGTAGCAGTGGAGATAAAAGAACGGGGACAATTACAACAGACATTATTGGGGGGAGGATGGGGGTGGGATGGGATGGGAGTAATAGACAGAAAACTGTACTTGAAAAATAATTAAATAAAAAAATTGGAAAAAAAAAAGAATAGACATTATGAGGAATTTTATTTAGGGTTTTGTGACTGATTAAACAAAGAGGTGAAGGAATTAATTATAAATCTCAAGTTTTGAGGCTACAATGTATGCTTGAATACTGTGAGGGTTAGGAGCACCAACATGGCTTCACAGTGAAAAATTTGCATGTAAGTTTTTACTTTCGCAGAACCTAATTATGTATAGCCTACTGTTGACTTAAAGTCTTACCAATAACATAGTCAATTATGTGTATTATGTACTGTACCCTTATAACAAGCTAAGCTAGAAAAAGAAAATATTAAGGTAATCATAGGAGAAAACATGAGGGAACCCCCCCAAAAACCAGAATTATCTTTTGGCAGGTGGGTCTCTTGTAGTACAGGCTTCTCCCACTAGATGTGTGTTTTAAGAACCTATCTGTATCAGTGTACCAGCTGGTAGTGTTGTGAGAGGCTGTGTTCAGCTTCAGTGAATTTTCTTTCAACATGTTTTCTTTCAACATTGAAGATTTTCAACGTTTGCCCATTTTGTGATGGGTGATTTATAAATGCACTTGCCCACCCCACACTGAATGTTCAGTAGTTTTTGACCAAAAAATGGCATGACTCCCATGCATGCCCCAGTCTCCCTATTCACCTGATCTTGGTCTCATGTGCCTTTTTTCAGTTTCCTCAGATGAACAAAGTCCTCAAAGGGAAACAGTTTGCTGATGTGGAAGAGGTGAAACAAAAAATGGCAGAAGCACTAAAAGACATCAAAATTGATAAGTTCAGAAACTGGTTTGAGCAGTGGAATAATGTCTTAATAGGCACATTATATCAAATGGAGAATACTTTGAATATGACTGAAGTTAAAACATGTAAGAATAAATACACATTTTTAAATAAATAAATTCCAGGTTTTTCAGGCCCCCCTCACACATTTACAGTATTTACTGAAAAAAAAGAAAACAATGTGTGTAAGTTGACACACACAGTTCAAACCTGTGTTGTTCAAGAATCAACTGTGGTTGACTGTTCAGGGTGTTATTTTGATTCAAACAAATAGGAAAATAGAGGGGGAATGTAATATTAGGAAAAATTATTAGAAGAAAAATATTAAACATGTTGACACACAATGAATTATAAATTAGATTAGAGTACAATTTGAGAAAAATTCTGTGTTTATAACTTAAAGACACAAGAAAAAATTGATCTTTAAGTTTTTCAGATAATATCAATGAGTTTAAGTGGATTACTACTGCTCCAATGGATAGAAATGATTAACACATTAAGATCACATGGATTTTATTCAATTATTGTGTGATTTATATATAAATATTAGTATATAAGGAGGAGATAGAACTAATATTATGCTATCAATTAAGCCACTAACAACTTTTAAAAATGTCAGTCATGTTCTGAATATATTATTTTCACAATAACCACTGAAAAATTTGAAATTCTTTTATGCGCTTGATGCTGTCTCTGGCACTAGAGCCGCAAAATATGTGTGTCGTGGTCCTTATTTTCTAGAGACCTATGATATTACAGGGAAGACAAGTACACAAAAGAATAAAGAAGGTGCTGGTGCTGGTGCTGCAGGAAGGGCGGCTCAGATAGTCTGTGTTGTATCAGTGAGAGTCAGTTAACCTAGAAATACTAGGTGGTCCTCACAGACTTAGAGGGCCTGGGACTCGTACTGACACATAATGAAAGCTAAGGATTGTAGTGGACCCTGAAGTACATAGTAGTACTTTGGAACAAATATGGGAATATTACTGAGGTCCATTGAGTTGAAACAGGATATTTTTGCTCTCATAATAATTTCTCTTGAAATTGCCTTGCTCCGATTGGAAAACTGTCTACTGTTATTTCCTAACATTTGATGTCCATCCGTATCCATGCGCTTTTGACTGATCATAGAGCTGAAATACAGAAGGTTTCATCACTCATTTACATTATCACACTCTTCCCACTCCCAATACAAATGTGACATTTCAATTTTGCACACTTCAACTCTCCTTAAATCATCTGTGTAAAAACTTCAAAGCCTGATTGATGATGAATCAGCCATTGTCTCCTTAAGCACCCGGTTTTCATTAGCCTTTAGAGTCTCAGCTTATTAATAATGAACCCTGAGGGCTGACCCAGTGGGGTAGCAGCAATTCACTGTGCTCCCAGCTCAAAGGTCTGGGTTTGGGAAAGATACAGGAATCTCTGGACCAAGTCCATTCCAGAGATGATATATTAAGTATCACAGGTGGATGATGTGAACTATATTACTTTTGTAGCACTATCTGCCAACAGACTGGCATGGCTTAAGGTGATGACAGTGAGAAATATGCATTGATTTATGTCTGAGAAAATCTAGTAACTGCTTCCTGTAGCTTCATCTTGAAAATCTAGTAACTGCTTCCTGTAGCTTCATGGTTTTTACAACTTTGGACTTTGACCTTCTGACCTTCAGCTTGGATATGCAATATAACTCTGATACAGGCACTATTAAGACATTCCTACTATGATTAGACAAGTGCAATATTTCTAATATTTATTTTTATTATCATAGTAATTCTGAGGTTGACCTGTAGATACACCCATGCAAAACAAGACATTTAGATATTCAATCAGGGATCAAAGTTCAGTGTTTCATTCTTGCTTCTTAGCTCTTTCTTATATTATTGCTGTCAGCTGCTTTGTGAGTAGGAGTAAAATGTTTACTATTGATATCAATCACGTAGACTGAAGTGGAATATGGCTAACTGCACTTAACATTATAATCTTTATTTTGTAAAATAAATCTTATTTATGCAATGGTCACCAGTTGTGCATGGGGGTAAAGTAATTTTGTCAACTTCTGAAGCCTAGTAAGGAGGTCATATTAATCTGTGTTTTCAGCGGGGATGTTACATCACTTTAGGCTGTTTTATCCAGGGTAGGAGACAAAGCCAGGATTCAGTGTTTTATTGCATTTTCTTTTGAGAGAATACATTTTCAAAATGTCAATGGTTACTCATCCCCAAATTCACTGTAATAACTAGCATTTGAAAAGAAGTGAAGAGCCCAGGAGAACTTATTTAAATAACACAAACATTTCTTTCTTCATTAGACTTATGCAAATAGGACTCAGGGAAGAAAATGGTCAGATAGTCAACCTTTCTGGATTGGAAAGTGAAGACAGGAGTACTTTATGTCCTCTTTAAAATGTCATCCTGGTGCTTCACAGCTTTCTAAAAAAATAATTTAAGGAATGATATAAGGCAGATTTATGGTTCAATATAAAAACGTGATTTTAAACTTCTGTGTAGCATATTTTAGATGATTTGAATGGGTTTGGGAGAATGTCTCGGGTAGCACAAAATCATTATTATTCACCTGACATAAGACTGAATTGAGTGTACAAAATAGGTTTAGGGATACAAATGACCGTATCTAAATGTGCACTGTAAATATCAAGCACATTACCTGCAATAATTTTGTACATTATCAATTAAAATTGTATATAAAACATGTTATTTTCTCCTCAGCCTATAAAAGCTCTAACCTCAAAATTCTATATATATATGTCTTAATGTCTCATATAATCAAAATATTAAATTTTCTATAATGAAGAAAATTATTATTGTGTATCTTGCTTTTGCCTTGCATGTTACACACAGTTTGGAACAAAAAAAGTTAATTATAGAGACAGATAAGATGAGCTACAAAGTGTTTATGGAAAAAGGTATTTTTTATTCTTAATTTAATTTCATCAAGATATAATTTTAAATTAGAAAAAACAGAAGTTAATTGATCAGTGTTGGTGGGAAATTCCATGGTACTTTTTTTTCAGCTCAATTTGAAAACATATTTATTGCTCTAGGCTTGAGAAAATAGATCCGGCAATGAAAAATATCCCCTGCCTTCATGCAGTTTAATCTGATATTTCAGTTACAAATTGTGTGCTCTCTCTATATGTTAAATTCAATATATTAAAGAACAGTGTAGTTTACAATTTCCTTTAAATACAAAAAATTCTTGCCCTGGCTGGTGTAGCTCAGTGGATTGAGCTCAGGCCTGTGAACCACATGATCGCGGTTCGATTCCCAGTCAGGGCACATGCCTGGGTTGCAGGCCAGTTCCCAGCAGGGGACTCATGAGAGGCAACCATACACGATATTTCTCTCCTTCTCTCCTTCCCTTCCTCTCTAAAGATAAATAAATAAAATCTTTAAAAAATTTTTTAAAAAATTCTTAATCTCTTTACTTGACTTTCATTAATCTAGTAAGTAATGTTTGAGAAACAAACATATCATGTGTTTACTGGAATTTTTCAGTAATGAAATGTTTTTTAATAGAATGTCATATTTAATATAACTTATAATATTTAACCATACCTTTTATTTAAAGACACAGTACTGTTTTGTGAACTTGCTGGAAATATTTTTGTATAATATGAAAAAAAGCACAGTAGCTTAATTTTACCAATTGTTCTAATCGCCAAGAATCTAATTGTGTTTTTCTTAATTTACTCTGATATATTATCTACAGTGGATGTGAAATCCAATGAAATAAGATGACCTTGAGCTTGTTTGCTTGTTTAAAACTTTGAGTGATTTCACTCTTCCAGATTGTGTGCATCTTTGTTTGAATATCAAATAAATTTATGTCCCATTTGATTCTCCTCCTTAGAATTAGAAAGTGTCTTTTTTGTCATGGTTTTAAAATTTAATTATTAATCATTTCATTTCATGATGATGGGAAGGAAACTTGGTGTAACACAGATGGCGTCTTTTGATAAATCTTCAATGATACTAATGGAAAGCTCCGCTGTTCTTGTGTTAACAAAGATCGATACTTTTACAGACAGACTTTTTAGGTGTATTCTTAGATAAGTACTGTATCAAATTTTTCTCTTTCCCTAATTCTTGTTCATCTTTCTAATCAAAAAAATGAAATCAAGTCTCTACAGTCAACCCAGGCAGGACATTAGGTAACCCTTTTGTCCAGTAAATAATCTACACCATAACAACTTTCTTACAGGTCAATACCTTTTCCTAGAATTTTCTTATTTCAGAAATAAAACTAACAATATTTCCCTACAAAAATATATTAAATAATATTTAAAAATCATATGAAGTTATAAAATCAATGTAAACCATGCAAATCAATAAGTGCAACTTTTAAATTATATCCTGATGTAATTAAGTAATCCAGATGATCTACAAATGCCCTACCAATATGGCTCAGTTGGTTGGGCATCATCCCTCAAAGTGAAAGGTCAGGGGTTCAATTCCTGGTCAGGGCACGTGCCTGAGTTGTGGGTTTGTCCCTGGTTGGGATGTGTATGAAAGGCAACCTGTTGATGTTTCTCTCTCACATAATGTTTCTCTTCCTCTTTCTCTCTTCCTCCTTTAATTTCTCCAAAAATTAATAAATAAAATATTTAAATAAAAGATGGTCAAAAGAGCATTTAAGATATAATATACATTAAAGCTCTTCTATAAATGTTAATAAAGTACACAGTTTCTGATTGTGAAGTTTGACATTCAACAAAGAATAGGTTCTAAGCCAAACATAAAAGAAAAGTCTATTTTTGAGGAAAATACATGCATATATGAATAAACTATATATCATTAAATATAAAAAAAAATATAAATCCCCAACCAGAATTGCTAGAAGATGCTGGATTTGAATTTAGGATGACAAAAGTATCTTGACTCTAGTCTTAATTTGAAATTTAACATGTAAGATTATACATGAATTATTTTTAATTAATTAATTTATTTATCTTTAGAGGGGAAGGGAAGGAGAGAAGGAGAGAAATATCAATGTATGGTTGCCTCTTGTGAGTCCCCTTCTGGGAACTGGCCTGCAACCCAGTCATGTGCCCTGACTGGGAATCAAACTGTGATTGTGTGGTTCGAAGGCCCACGCTCAATCCACTGAGCTACACCAGCCAGGGCTCTATACTTGAATTATTATTGTCTTCTTTCTAAACCCCTCTAAAGTATAAGCCAATCTCACATAGAGTATTTCTAAGAAAGAAATGTAAACATTGGTAGCAGATTAATATTGTTGAAGAAAGGGATTTGATGAGATTATTATTCAGTATAATATGATCTGATGCAGTTTGAATATGTCTAGATAGGAAGTTAGGAATGGATACTATGTTCCTTCAGTATAAACTATTTGAATTAAAATGTGACTCCTGAAAAATACAGATTCTTTCTGCCATGTTTGAGCTATTACCTTTTCTCTTCAATTTTTTTTTAAAGTAGAACTTTCCAAATGTAGACTGAAAAATAACCTTTATTTCCTGGTTAGCAGTTAAAATCTCCTTTCTCTGTCACCTAATGAAGAATTATTCCTGTAGAAGAAGAGCATCACCTCATGTCTCACGAGGAAGCTGTTAGTATGAGAGGGTCACATTTCTTAGATAGGAACCCAATGCCAAACATTAATGTAGAGATTCATTTTCACAATCAGTCTTACATCTTGCAGCTCCCTTCTGCTTTGATGAAGGTTGTATGGTTAGGTTATGAAAAATAATGAACTGAGTTTTAGAAGTAGAAAGATGATCAAATTTCTTTTGTTTCTATTTTTTTTTCTCACTGCAGAAAATGGAACCAATAGGCAGGGAAAGGACTAATGATGGAAATAGGAGTGGTTTTAAATGCAGAAAGCCTCGCAATGAATGTCAAAATAAATCTGGAGGAGTTTATACATGCAACACAGTGAGGCAGTTTAGACGTGCCCCTGATCTCTCTTCCACGAATAGTCCTTTTTTTGCTGTCACTTGTTCCTTTCATATTTTATCTCGCTTTTTTTTTGTTTTAGCTAACTCATACAAATTTAGCTGGGCAAAGGAGACATGATTCTCTCAAGCCAACCCTGGGAGACAGAGTTACTTGCCTTCCCAAATTCCCATGTTCCTCTCCTTCACTGACACACATGTTTGTTGGGTTTTCACTCCAGTAGCAATGTCTACCTAAACACTTGCTTCCTCAGCCTCTTTTGCAGTAACAATGGCTGTGGGATATTGCATTGGCCAATGAAGTACAGACTTAATCCCCGAGGAAGCATGTCTTCCCAAATAGGTAGTTGGTGCCTCACTAGGAGAAGGCCCTTGCTTGCTTCCCTTCCTTCACAGGCCTTGTGTTCACACTAACACCTTTGGACGTGGCAGCTGTCTTGTGCCCGGACAGAATAAAGCCAACACACAAGACAGGCAGGCTGTGGGTACTGTGGAGCAGGTAAACTTGGATTCACAAGAGCCTTCTGTAGTTTCTTATTATGTGAGAAAAATCACCCTCCAGCTATTTAAACTACTATTCACTGGGGTTTTGGTACTTGTAACTGAATGCTTTACAGCTTGATATATGATTTCTCTTAAATTGTGATCTTTATTAAACAAGAGGGGGAAATGTGGTAGAATTTGAGCAGAAAAATACAAAGTATATTTTTAACCATTTTTTCAAGCAATAACAATAGTATTTTTGGAGGAAGTGGCTATTATTATTTTTTTGGAAGTAGTTATTATTTACTGGATAACTTAAATTTGACTGAAAGAGAATCAATGTGTATGATAGTTGGTCAGGGAGACAAGTTGCCTAATTAAGGCAAGTGTTACAAAGTAGAGAAACGAAGTAGAGAAACAGGTAAAAATCGGCATCAGTGCATTTTATCCCGTGGCCATGCCACTGTTCCAGTGAGCCACAGGGGTTTTATTCTCTCCTGTATTGTGTTGTTCGTAAAGAATAATGGGCAACTCTATTGATTGCATTTGAGATAGGATTTTTGAGACTGAAGCATTCTTTAGTTTCAGCTTCCTTTTGGGTCTATTTACTTACCTATTCCAGTCAATGTCACATCAACTAAAACAATTTATCTTAAGGGAAGTTTGACAACTTGGACTAAAAGCCTTAAAAATATTTTTAAAATATCCATACTGTGTAATCTTATAATGTCTTTTGGAAATTCATTTTAAAGAACTGATCTGAGATAAGCAAGTTAAGTCACCAACAGTAGGGGATTGTTTACATAGATACTATTTAATTTGCTCTCTGGCATATCGTATTCTCATTAGAAATAATGTAGAATTATATTTAATTACCATTAACCACTCACCATTTAATATTATAATTATCAGGTTATGGAATATTATATACAATGTTACTTCAATTTCAGGAGAAAAGAACAGAGAAGAGACTGATAGCACCTACATTAAAATGTTAAGAATGTTTTCTCTCTGAGTGTTTGGGTTATAAGTGATCATTTTACTTTGCATTTTTTAATCTTTTTGAATTTCTGCCATTTAATTTATATGACTCAATCAAAGATATTTTGAAAGATATCCTGGCTATTAACCACGTAACTCTAAGTTAACATTGAAAGTATTTTAAGAGTAAATCATTTTTATTGACTACCTTTTCATCAACAAAAAGTTTGACAACAAATCTCCCTTTGTTTGTTTGTTTGTTTTAATACAGAAATCCTAAATGGTGGAGTCTATGTAGACCAGAACAAATTTCTTTGTTATGCAGACACAATTCATTGGCAAGATATTGTTCGGAATCCGTGGCCTTCCAACTTGACTCTGGTGTCAACAAATGGTAGCTCAGGATGTGAGTAGTATCATCCCTTTTGATGTCTGAAAATGTCCTTCTAGTTCTTGTGAAGATGAACAGCCTTCGTTTATCATGCTATTGATAATATTTTTAATTTTGATTGTATCCATTGACATGTTCTGTTTTATATGACAGAACATTTACTTCTAATTAAGTCTGTTTTTGGAGTGATACTTCTCCTTTATGAATTCTCATTTTCTTAGCATGATTCCTTTCAATAACACTCAATTATGTTGCCGAATCTTCAATGTCTAAATATATGCCCCATTGTCTGTGAATTTAAGGCTGCAGTCTGATGGCTGCTTCACCTCCTGGGACCCACACACCACTGACAGAAAGGTAGAATGACAATGTGCCTTCCGCTGCATTGTAACTTTTTAAAAAGACTTGATTTATTCATCTTTAGAGGGGAAGGGAAGGAGAGAGGGAGAGAAATATCAATGTATGGTTGCCTATAATGCATCCCTGCTGGGAAGTGGCCTGCAACCCAGGCATGTGCCCTGACTGGGAATCGAACCGTGATCATTTCGTTCTTAGGCCCATGCTCAACCCACTGAGCTACACCAGCCAGGGCTGCATTGTAACTTTTTAAAAATTAAAAAATAAAAATATGGATCATTTTAGAATTCCTAAGCCTTCATTTGCCCCTAAAACCTTCAGGATAATTTCAAACATTATTAGAATAGAGAAACATAGGTTTTATATAGAAGAAATATATGTTATGTTCTGGTTTAGTCAGCCTAATAAATACCCTAATTTCCCATTCTTAAAATGTATTTTTTCTACCACAGATAATTTACCAGATTCAAAGTTTTTAATATGATTAAGTGATAAGCAAATAATACCTGAATTATTAAAACCTCTGAAAGTTATTCTGTCAGAAATGCGTGCCATTTTCATAAAGCAGACTATATTGCCCCCATATTTATTATTACTGAAGTTTGTATGAGAACAGAACCTGTATCAAGTGTTAACCTTGGTTTTATATTTCTCATCTACTATTAAATATTTTCGGTTATGAAATCATAGTGTCTTCACACAGTTCAATAATTATTTGACATTGCACTGACTTTACTATGATGCTATATAAGAAATCAATCTCCAAGGGACAATTATTGAATTTCATCATAGTTCTAAGAACTTAATGGGTAAATATGAATATATTTGATTCAATCTGACAACTGTGCTTTCAATAAACAGCTTAATATTTTTAAAGTAGAATAACATAATTTTCCTGTCGGCATGGGGCAGAAATGTGTATGCGATTTTATCTTTACAGAGTTCAAGTTGCCTACCTTGTAAATTACATGTGTATAAAAGATTGAATCTATTCACATTAACAAGGCAAATGATGTACGTTAGAAATGGCTGCCATTTTCAGTCTTCTCTGACTATGGTACATTATGTGTAGAAAATGCATAATGGTTTGATAAGGGGAAAGGCCCACTGGCTGTCTGCTTGTTGGAGTGAGTAGCCTGTAATGTGCGAACAAAATCAGGCAAGAATGAAGCTCACGGCAGAGGGCAAAGGAAGTGTGTCCGTGAGGCTTGCAGGTTGGAGGAAAAAATGTCTGAAGGGTTTGCTGCGCTTTCACAGATGGTATCTCTTTGTGCTATTCATTTCAGGGCAAATTTGGATGGTTGTGCCTATAATTAGGCAAATAGAGCTGCATTTCTTTTGCCTGCAAATAATTGCAGGCACACCAATTAGAAATGCAAAGTAGAGTCCTAATGAATGGTCCTTTACAAATTAACCACCAATTGCTCATGAAAGTTTTATTCTTTACACACTAGTCCTACTTGCTGACTCATTCTATATACAGCATGACACCCTGGTTGATCATAATGAATTGGCTGGTCTGAATAATGATTACTTATGGTTTTATGTTCAGTCAGATTCTTCCTTTACTTTCCCCCCATTGGCAGCCTCAGGCACTCGATGGTTTTAAATGCAGCTTCTACACTGATGACTTCCAGGGCTACACAGCCACTCAGTCACCTAAGTTAGACATTGGGTGGTCAGCATTGACTTCACCTTTCCCTTGGTCTTGGCATATATTTAATCATTAAATCGTGCTGAACTTGTTTAGTTTTTCATTTTCCATAGTTGCTCTTCTCCAGGTGAGGGCTCCTAAAATATTACATCGCTCTAGTTCTAGACATCATCTGTTGCATAAGTTACTGAAAAAAACAAATCTCTGAATTCTTCATATTTTTGAGGCCATAGACCCCTGTGGAAGTCTAGAGAAACCCACAGTACACTTCTCATAATATCTTTAAATGAATAAATTGTCACAAAATAAATATTTTATATGATAAACTCATTAAAATTAATATGCACATGACAGATATTACAATTACATGAAAATATATTAAAATACATTTGTCATCATACTTAAAAAGTAAATATATAATATGACAATACGCTTGCTTCTTTAGTAGTACATTAAATAAAAAAGTGTAGTAGTAGAATTAATATGTAAGGCAGTTTTGAAGCAGTGATAGGCATTAATATTATTTTAAAAAGGACAGTCACCTTAACAAATGGTATTAGTAAAACAGGATAGCCACAAGATTAAAGTTAGACATTTATCTTGCATTATATTAAAAAATTAATTCACAATGTGTCAAATACCTAAATACAAGACCCCAAACTGTAAAATTCCTAGAGAGAAAAGTAGCCCTGGCTTATGTGGCTCGTGGACTATGAACCAAATGGTTGCCAGTTCGATTCCCAGTCAGAACATGCGCCTGGGTTGTGGGCCAGGTCACCAGTAGGGGGTGCATGAGAGGGAGCCACACATTAATGTTTCTCTACTTCTCTTTACTCTCCCTTCGAATCTCCACAAAAATAAATAAAAGTAATAAAGTTGAAAAAATAGAGGGATAAATTCATGATGAGGATTCTTGGATGTGAAACTAAAGACACAGACAACATAAACAAAAATTGAAAAATGGGTCTATATCCCACTTAAAATTTATGTGCATTAAGTGACACAATCAAAGAGTAAAAGGGCAATTTACAAAATGGGAGAAAAATTTATAAAATGTATACCTGATAAGGGGCTCATATTCAGAATATGTGAAGAACTCCTATGACTCAACAACAAAGAATAAGCAACTTGATTCAGAAATTGGCAAAGGACATTAATAGACATTCACCAAAGATGATATGTAGATAGCCAATAAGCATATAAGAGGGTCATCATCACTAATTATTAGAGAAATGCAAATGAAAACCATGAAATATCACCTCACACCAACTAGAATGACTACTATCAAAATAAAGTAGCAAGCATTGATGAAGATGTCAAGAAACTGGCACCCCTGTGCAGTTTAGATGAAATTGTACAATAGTGCAATTTCTATGGAAAATGGTATGGTGGTTCCTCAAAAATTAAAAACAGAGCTACCGCATCATCCAGCAATCCCACTTCTTATTATATATACAAAAGGTGAAAATGAGTTCTCAAAGAGATATTTGCACACCTGTGTCCATAGTGGCCTCCTTCAGAGCAGCTAAGAGGTAGAAGCTCCCCAATGTCCATCAGTGGATGACTGGATGAAAGAATGGGATCTGTACATATAATGGACAGGATTTCATGGAGACAGTGAAAGAAGAAGCCCAAACCTCAGGTACTCTAGATCCTACAAACTTTCTTTTAGCTTATAATAGATGCACCACTAATTCTCAATTGCTTTCTAAAGCAAACAAACAACAACAACAAAACAATAATGATTGAAACGGGAATGTATGGGAACTAACAAATCCATAAAAGAGCATTGTGTTCACAAACATATTTTCAGGAGTAATTATTTGTTTAAACCAGATGTTCTGTCTGAGTTAAATATATTAGCAAAACTTAAAATGATGTTTTCTTTATGACTCATATATCTTAATAATTGCCCATTCCTTGCTAATATTGCATGTTGTGTCCTATATAGATAATGTTTTTAAACTAGAAAACAATTGTCTCAACATAGAGAAGTGTGAAACCTGATTTTTTCACCTTACCAACATTTTTACTTGTTTGATACTAATATATTTGCATAAAATAGAAGCATACTTCTAAGTTTGAAATTTCATAGAAGAAAAGTGTCAGAAAAACATACACACAATGCATTTCAGTGCAGTTTCAGTTTCTATGTATTATGCCCAATTGTACATAAATGCAAATATACAGTCAAATCAAGCATACTTTTTAAAAACCATTTTTAGGTGAAGGCTGAAATTAAGGAAATAGAAAAATGTAAAAGTACTTGAAAGGATTAATGAATCCTTATGACTTCAAGAGAGCTTACTGAAAACATCTATAAAAAAGAAATAGGGTCTTCAGGATCTTCAATAACAAAACACAAAGGAATTGAAGATCACTTGGAAATTCAATTACAGTTATTTTAAATAAAATATTAGTGAGTAGAACTAATAGAATCTAGGCATGTATTTCAAAACATAAGATCAAGTGGCAGGTCTACTGTTGCTTTATTGTTCTTAATGAGAAAGTAAGAGCTTGAACCTGACCCATGTCAGGAAGGCCTGTGAGACTAGATTCATAAGAGAATTTTCATAGAATTAGCTCGTATATAATAAATACATATAAAAACATTTATTTCAGTGTGTGTACATATAGTTATATATACACATATTGACCCCCACAATTTGTGATTATAAGTTAGTTTTTATTTCCCTTTTGCATATAAATCACCTCAAATCTATAATAACTTCTGCAGTTTCTCTCTCTTCTTTGGCCTTATCTTCTTTCTTACTGCCAACCCCGCCTCTGCTGACAGTGACTCCAGTGACCTCACGGCTGTGCTGGGCACACTCTCCACTGCTTTAAAACCCACTGTACCCCGATTCATTCAAAGCATAAATGAGACTATTTATCAACATGATTTTGCTAATAAGAAGGGCTATGGGAAGTGGGGGACAGAGAGGCCCAACCTCAGTGTCTGTGCTCCTGCTCACGTGTTGCAGGTGAGGACGTTCCTCATGGCTGGGACCCTCGGGCCACTTCCAAACCTAAAGTGCCATCTCCTTTATTTTCCCCTAGGCTTTTAACCTCTGCACCAGGTGAGGGCTCATTTCATCTTTGGTTTCTGAATTAGTTGAAACATCAGTTTGTTATATAAGGTAGTGCCCATCGTCAGCACAGAATACATAGTGGTCCCCTTAGAAAAGTTCTAATAATGCCTTCCCTAAAACACTGTTTCTTCATTCTGAAATTATACCACATGTCAGTGGTATGTGGTTAAGTGTATAATAGCCACTGTTAAAAAATAGGGATGAACACACTAATTTGTAGAGCTTGCTTATTTCCCTGGTGTAAACATCTCCATCGCTGTCCCTTTTGAGTAATCGGTGTGGATTTGGGAAGGGTGTGGTTAGCGTGTCATTATGCATAGTATTCCCACCACACAGATTCAAAAGATGTAAATAAACTCAGTTGTAGAGATGATAGAAAATACAGGAAAGAAATCAGGAAATGATGGATTTGAAGGATAGATGACCTTTTTCTAAATAAAATTTAATTGGCCATTTATATAATTTAACGTTTTGTAACGGCTGTATTTAACAACCAGTTCTGAAAATTCTAGAAAATCTGGCAGTGGGCTGTGTGCACTGCTGCCATGAATGAGCGTCAGCAGCCCTGTTCAGGGAATGCTGGGCTTAGCCCTGCCTGGTGCTTATTGTCTATCTCTATAGAGATGCAAAGAGGAAATTAAGCCTACATGTCATGCACGGAATGAGCAGATCGTGTCCCCTAGTCCCCTGTGGGGAAAATGCCGAGTAAGACACACACACATGCACACACACAGACACACAACTCAGGAAAGAATAACCTCTTTAGGGAAACAGCAGTTTTACTAAGTATTTATAGGGGTAAAATATTTGACTTCTCAGGGTCATATTCTGCTAATTCTTTAAACATTATTAAGCAGTATACTCAGCTTCTATATCCATGATGACGACTTGCGGTAAAGATTTCTGCCAGAGTAATAGACAGGCATTGGCTCTGTGTGAGTAAAAATCTTACAGAAATGTTCCTTCTCACAGTAAACTGAGTTTCCGCCTCAAAGACGAACTCCTTTGTACCCCATGAGCATGCTGCCCTAGCTCTGAAAATGGTCAATTATTTACCTCCAAATGCATTTTCATGACCATAGCTTGTTAGAGGGAAAATTATTTTTATGTAAATTGACAACAGAGTTGTTGTGTATTATGGTCTAACATCCTGACTCAAGGACAAGGTTCTTTATGTCCAGAGATAAGAAGATTAATGGATGCTAAACTTAAGCATGCATCAGAATCCACTCCCTGGGATTCTCTCTGAGTCAGTTTGGTTGAGAATGAGAATCTACTTATTTCCCAATTGATTCTAGCGGTGGGTATAAGTAGCATTAACCTCATGCAGAATCGCTATGCTAGTAAAGTGATTATCAAAGCCTATCACAACAATGAATGTATTTCAGGCCATACGCTGATTCAAAATAGCATAGGAGTATGAGCTTACTGCAAACGAGCGAAACACTAAATACAGGAGTTCTCTGTTTTAGAACATGTGGCTCACAGCTTTTATGCGAAAATTCTGGTACTAATTTCAACAATAACAATAACAATGCTTTAAGTGCCTATGGCCTTCTGGGTCTGGAGTATGCGAGGCCCTGTAAAAACCTGTTTCTGATTCTTACAGAATTTCTGTAAGGTAGGTACCGAGAGCCCCTTTTGGGGTCTCTGAGAGCCTTGGCAACTTGCAATTTTTAGAATAAGGGCTTGCCGTCTTTCAGCGAATGATTGAAAAGGTCAAAATTTTATGAAATAGCAGATCTCTGGGGTTCAAATTATCCAGTGTGGGGCAGCGCTCAGATTGTATTGTTTCTCTGAAACTTACTTTAAAGTAAGTTTTAACAACCCTTTCACTATGGGACTCTTCATCGTAAAAAAGGTACTTTAACTTCAGTAAAAGTCACTGATATTACAAAAAAGGCTTTCACAGAATGAAGAAAAAAAAAACAAGCAATCAGAATAATCAGGGTTGTTGCTGTTTTTTTTTTAATTAGTAACTCCTAACATTTTTTGAAATGGTGAGTTTTTGGAACTGGAAATTTTGGGAACTGAGTAGCATTTATGTTATTGGGGAAAAAAGTAACAAGAACTACACACTGTTTAAATCTCATGACAACCAATCAAAATCTAATCAAGGTAATTTAATGAAAGATAAATCATTCCTAAATATTTGAATGGACAAATGAGTAAGTGAAATATGGAATGTATATACCCCGGGATATTATTCTGGGGGGAAAGGAAGCAAATTCTGACAGGCTCTGATGTAGGGGAACCTTGAGGACATTATGCTAAATGAAGGAAGCCAGTTATTTTTTGAAAAGACTAATGCTGTCTGAGTTCAAGTACACATGATACTTAGAGCGGTCATAGTGATAACAATGCAAAAATACCGGGGCTCACTCGCAGCAGAGGAGAGGGAAGGATGAGAGTTATTTAACGAGTGAATTATGCCAGTTTTACAAGATAAAGAGACTTATGGGCATACATGTTGCAGACAAATGTGAATGTATTCAATGCCACTAAACTGTACATTTAACAGGTGAGGAGGGTATAAGGAGGATAAGTGATAATAGAAAAATGTAATAAAGATTATATTTTAAAAGAATCTGGTTTTGAAATATAAAAAATAAAAAAAACTATTTCCAACTAGCACAGTAAAAATGGTTCAGATAGTAAAGTTTATGTTATGTGTATTTTCCACAATATTTTTAGTATATTGAGAATTATTAATAATGTATCTGGTGAGCTTTGACATTTTTATTCCCTTTTTTACAACTTAAGAAATGTGTAATCCTATACAAATTGTTGAGTCATCCTACAATATGAGGATGTGCAAATAGTTCTAAGCCTGAAAGAATTCAGTATAGGGGTTGAAATGCTAGGTTGACAAAAACTGACTTAAATTTTCAAAAAATACTCATTTGAACCAAATAAAATTCATATTGACTCCAATAACAAGTACCTAAAACATGTAGAAGAGATTCACAAAGAGTTCCATAGCTGATTTTTCAAAACATGAAACCCTGGTTGTATATTCGATGTATAAAGCAACTGTGTAAAACTGAATGAAAATTATACCCTTAAGTATTACCTGGGGAGTCACTTAAGTGACACCCGTCTCCTACTGTTCTCTGATCTGCTCACTCTGTAACAGGTTCTGAGTCATTACGCCTGTGCCCTGTTCTGCAACCATCATCCATATACTTACTTCGTTACTCTTCACGGGCTTATTCCCATTTCCCGATGAAAGGGGTTTCACAGA
This sequence comes from Sturnira hondurensis, assembly GCF_014824575.4. NCBI lineage: Eukaryota > Metazoa > Chordata > Mammalia > Chiroptera > Phyllostomidae > Sturnira > Sturnira hondurensis. Next base: position 2,355,055 of record NW_028076312.1, read on the forward strand.
ACTCAGTTGCATAGTTCAGTAGAATTTAAAGAACTCGCTATTTTCTTTTCCTTCTTTAATTTCTCATCACTTAGCAAACACTTTGAAATACAAAGAAGATGTTCACAAGTAACTGAAAATTGTGTATTTAACTCCCCCTCATCGCATTTGTCAAGATTAAGTTTTATGAGTGTTGTCCCTCTCCTACTGTCGTCCTCTCATTAAGCCACTTTTATTTCAAAGTTTGGAGCTGAAGTAGAGGAGAGATTGCTGGCTACACTGGAGAGTTGGGGCAGGGGAACTGGAATCTCTACAGGGAACTGGAGAAAAATGAATAAGGAGATCAAGCTGCCAACCCACTTAACAATCTTTCAAGTCTAGCTTGTTGCAAGCGGCCCTGTGCAACTTTTATTTAATTCTTTGCTGCCTGGCAAGAACAAATTATGTTCTATTTAGAGGTGATTCTTTTGGCAATTGTAGGTGCTCTTTCTAAGCAGGGAAGAAAAATGGTAAGGAAAGTGTGTGGTGACATTTCTTTTAAAGTTCTCCTTTAAGTGTATGCAAGAAAAATATATAAAAGAAAACAAAAAAGGTTGATTTAGAAGTGTACAAAGGAAGAGTTATCTGGAGATTAGATGTCTTGATCAGCCACTTTTATTCATCTGCTTCCTCATGCTTTTATATAAATAAAAATTTTGATCTTGGTAGTTTTTTCAAAAATATTTTTTTTTACATCAATTCAAACTCTGTGCTCATGAACTAGAGTACAGCATTAAACTAGTTAACTATATGCCACTGTTCCTACTTTGTTAATAGTTAACTATTACTAATTACCATATACCAGAGTATTTTTCAGAGTAAAAAAAATGGGGGCTGAAGCAGACCCACTGATAAAAAAAACTTACAGGAAAAAATACAATAAAACTGAAAGTTTTTTAAAGCTATGGAATGTTGGATAAGCATCACACCTTCATTTCTAAATTTCAATACATGGTATAATTTTAAATATCAAATATTTCATTGAATAGATTTTCTGTGTATTTTTAGTAGAATAAACACATGTCTACCAGGTCCTTGCAGTTGTGCGTGGGGGCAACTTTTCCCACAAATGCCCCCATCTACCACAGATGAAAGTGAAACTACCAAGACATGATCTGCCTGGGGAGGAGAGGTGGCCAATCTCTCAAAGGATAAAGGCCAAGAGCCCCTTCCTCAAAGGCTTTTTATTAGGTTGTAATACACAGGAATACAGGCAGCAAGGATCAAACAGTAGATAACATTTCAAAGAAATCTGAGGGCTCAGTATGAGTCAGTGTCTGTCAGATAAGGGGGTTGCAGAAACTTTGGGAAACATACGCATTTCCTGCTTGGACCTTTATCATATGAATGAAAGCACTCTTAGCAAAGTAGGCTTCACAGGACATTTAGGAACTCTTTCTTATACCCTATCACCCTGGATCCGGCTCTGGCCAGGCAAGGGGCTGTACCGTCTCCCCTATCACAGGTGTTCAGGCTTAAGTGGATTAGAGCCAAGAAGTGCTTCTCTCAGACGGACATGGGGACTCTGGCTATGCCAGAATAGCCACAGGGGGAGGGTCCATCACTCCCTCTTTGTTGTAGCCCCCACAGTCCTTCTATGATGGCCTCCCAAGTGATCGTGTCTGGCTTAGGTTGCCCCTCCTTTTAGGAGTTGTACCCATCATGGACTAATTGACCAAGCTTTGGGGGCAAGGAAGGAAGCAGAAGCAGCATTGCTGTCAGAGGCAAGCTTTGTCTCCTTAGTGGTTCTTATTCCAGAGGTCGCTCACTCATCTTATCCATGGGAGGCAGTTACAACTCCTGAAACCAGGAAGAGCAGTTCCCAACAGTTGTGTAATTGACAGACATCTGCCTGGCTTGATTTAGTAGAGAAAGGTATATTAATATTGTGCACTTTTGTAATCTTCTTATAAAATAATAAATGATTTCTGTTAACTCATACAGTGAACCAAGGAATTTTATCTGAAGAGGAAAAGAATCCCAAAACATTATTTCATCAATAGTGAATTAATTTAGAATAAGAGCATAAATACATGTTGCTTTAAAAATATCAAAATGGGTAATCATAAAGAGAAAAAAGTTGCATATCATTGTTCTTCCTCTCCCTTCCTCTTTTCTTCCCTAAGACCTTGTACCTGACCCTGTGCTAGAGCATACTCCCATGAATCTTCACTTTTGGGTAGTTATTCTTTTACTCCTTTGCCTTAAAGAGTACCCTAGGGGCTCAGCTCAAACCTGGAATTCTACATGGATTTGAATCTTGGCTCCAGGAATTTCTAACTGTAATAACTTAGCTCCTTTAGCCTTCATTTTTGTCACATTGGACTGAATTTGGAGAATTCAGTCTGAAAATGAGCATTTTAGAGCATTGAGTGTGAAAGTGTTGAAAATGGTGCTTGCCACATAAGAAGTACTCAGTAAATATTAGCTGTTATGGTTTCTAGTGTTTGTAGTTGGAGATATGCCCCTCCTCTAGAGACACCTTTTACCCTGTAACCTACCCCAAAGCGAGGGGTTGCATCTGGCCTTCTCTCAGCTTCAGGTCACAATTTATAAGCATGTACACCTACAGCTCTGTGAGTATGGGAAGTGGGATGCGGAGAACAGATCTGTAATGCTCTTGGAATCCACATATAGCCCCCACCCTGTCCTTTGACGTCATCTGCCTAAATGCTGTTCATTCCCCACCTACAAATCAAAGATCTTGCCAAGTGATCTGAAATCACCTTTATAACTCCATGCAAATCACTCCCTAGGTGACTTTGAATAAGTGTCTGGCTTATTGGTCTCATTCCAAGAATTTCTTGCCTAATGGTGTCCGGAACTCCTAAAACCACTGAACTTCCTCAGCATTTGCACTTAGCCTATCAGAAACGAGGCCAATGGTGACATAGATAAAGTTTGTCTTTTAGTGATTTTTCATCTCTTTTCTGTACTCTGCCCTCCTTTGTCCCACGTGACTACTAAACTCTTATATCTGTTAACACGAATTGGATGGAATTAGATGCTTGGTTACATACTGATTAAGAGTATGGAATCCAGAGCCAATACTTCTGGACTCCAACTTAAGGATTACCTCAGGCTTACTACTTCCTGGGTGATCTTGGACAAATTATTAAACTTTTCTGGCCTCGGCTTTCTCATCTGTAGTATTATGTTTCTCCCAATCTTGTTACTGGAAATAAATTGTCTAGAACATTGCCTCCTACATGATAAAATTGCACTGTATCTCAGCTATGGCTAAATCTTTGATATGCTAGTTGATAGGGACTTTGATTCTATCTGGAGGATTTATATTGGTTACAGTATTAATAGCATATTTTAGAGAACAATTCTTTCGGGTAGAGTGATAGGTATTAGGGCTGATATTTAGGCTCAGATCATATTGTGATGGAATACAAATGATGTATATGCAGTGGTTTGCAAGTAATTTATCTTTTTTTAGTAAATAACTCAGTTTCTAGATATGTCTAGTAATACATCAACACAAAACTCCATTGAAATACCTGTTGTTGGAATCCTATTTTTATATGTATTATAAATCCATTACTCTTGAATTCAAGTTTTTGTGTATGAACTTCAAAGGCAAATTAATGAAAACATTTTACACAAGACATTTTAGGCTCATTACTGACTGTAATGCCTTTTGGGTCACTTTCTCATAACCTCCATCAATTTTAAAATCACATTTCACTCTTTAGACTTACAGTGGCATTTTAGAAATGTGCCTATTTGTTATCGTGGTTGTTTTTATTTTAAGTGTGAGAACATGGAATGGCTATATATATATATATATATATATATATATATATATCCCTCTGGCAGATGAAAGAATTATAGGAACATAAGCTGAGACTTCTGGCTGCTATACCTCCAAAGAATTTGTTTAATGTAGCACCATGGAACTACCTAATCCTTTCCAATTTGTTACCTATTTTTCTTTGTTATCTGTCTCAGTGATGTCTCATCTCCCCAGCTGACTGCTGCAGGCTAGCAATCTATAACAAAAACTCCATCTCAATCTCAGACACAGCAAAAGAGAGAGGCTGCAAGATTAATGGCCCCACCTGTAATTATAAAGTCCCAGCCACAGACATCACAAGACCCCTCATTATTTACACATGGTGGATGAAGCGCTGTGGGTTAGCAGCACTAAAGTGTGGAGATATTGGTCTCTTAGTAAAGAAAATGCTGTGTTATTCGATCTGGGAAGCCTACTGAGTTTTGAGTAGTGTTAGGAACTGTGGAGGAAAAAAAAAGGTTCCTTCCCTTAAGGAGCTTGTCATAATTTCATCCATTTCAGTTTTCCCATGATAATACCCATTTCTTATTAATTCATAGAAGAGGCAGATCTATTGTTAGAGCTGTCAAGTGCAAGGCATATAAAAACAGAGACTGCTCTTGGAGGCCGTGGCACACACACACCCGTGATGGAGCTTTCTTTGCTCGTGGTAAAACAGACCAGTACGTCGCTTCTCAAGGAATAGCTATTCTGACAGGATAAAAATGGCAAATGTGGGAATATTCAGCATTTTTCTTCCCACCTGCTCAAACATTCTGAGTCTGCCGGCCTGATCTTTCCAGCCCACCGGACCAAACAGCCCCTCCCATCTACTCACACGCACAGTCTTCCCGGAGTGTTGCGATGCCTACTCAGGGTACATTTTAAAAACTGGGCAGAAAATGATTTAACCACAATGCTGAGGGGGGGAGAGTATTTAGGGAAGATGGCTAAGTTGATCGGTAGTGTAATAATGATTCAGTGGGGGAGGGTAGAAGGGGAAAGCTTTGTGACAGGAGAAAACACAAAGAGAAAGAGAGGTCCTGGGGTGGGCGGTGGTGAGTGAAAGGCATCAGGGGGTGAGAGATGCGTGAGCGAAGTGAGAAGAGATTTAGAACCGTGGCCATGTGCAAAGTGCATTTAATGCGCTTCGAGAGGAGTAAGGTTCTTTTGGTTGCATTTTGGCTGCTGAACCATGCTCCCAGAATATAACACCATTCTTGAATGGACCGTGCAGATGGCCGCCGTCCCTCAGGGGCTCATTTTCACCTTGGATCAGCAGTCTCACAGGTGAGGGGCATGGAGTGGACAGAGGCCCCTGCATCAGTAACGCCCGATCTTCTGCAGTAGTCCAGAGAATTCTCCCCCCATGGGTTCTTCTCTCCGTTTCTAACACATACTTTGAAATAGTCCCTGTACCCCTTCCCTCCTCCGGTGTGCACTACCTTGAAATACACAAAAGTGTGATATTCTAGTAGCAGAGTGAGATGTCACCGAGTAGGATTATTAGTAACATTCCTGCTGAGACCATGGCTTCTCAAACTTTGCCAAGGCTCGCAGAGACCTCTAATGCCCACCATCTCTGTCTGCCAAACCTGACAAAGTCCCCGATGTGCCATCCCGTCCTCTTTGTCTGTTGCACGACTGTGGTCCTCTGCTGATCCCTGATAAGCCTTTCCATCTCCAGATCACTGATTTGTCTGCCACATCACTATCTATGGCTCTTTGTCATTCTCTTGTGTTTTTATATACAACCATGTGAGGGACAGAGAAAAATAATGAACACAGATCGAGGCTTATTGTAGGCTGGGCACTTCACACATGTTATTCCACTTAGTCACCCCTAAAGTGTACAGAAAGTATCATTCTCTATATTTTACTAATGAGGAAGTCAGCTCTTAGGTTAAGTTTCTTGCCCAGCCTTCCACCAATTACAAATAATGTAAACTGAATACAGATGAAAATGATTTCGAAGCTTGAGTTTTTTGCGCTTTTATGAATACGTAAAGCAGTAAAGGACAATATTGTAAACTGGTTACATGCTTAATGCTATTTTCAAGTATTTTATCTTTCTTAAACTAGGGCTGCAACTTCCTATTGTAATTATAAATTCCAATTTACCAAAATGTGTTTATATTTAATTGACATTTATTTTAGCTCCATTTTACTGCTGAACTTTATTAAGCAAGTAATAGAGTCAAAGTAAGGCCACTTAGCAGTACAAAAAGTAGAAAGACATTTTGACAGGCAAATATACTATGTGAAAAGGGGCTAAAATTACATAACGCAGAAAGCCTCTGTTTCTATTTTAAGGGTACTTCTGTTCTCTTACTTATAAAATGGGACAAACAATAGTATGTGTGTTATAAGGTCTGAGGTGTCTGGAAGGAGTGTAGAATATGTAGAATAGTAACATCATAGAGATCATTTTTAGCAGATTTTCCATTCAATGAGAAATACTCAATGTTTACTTCATTTTGGCATAATATAGTGTAGGTTACTTCCATCAGTCACTTATATGATCAAATGAGGCTGTCTATGTAAGTAGATTATACATTCTAAGTACATTATACATTCTAAGTAGATTATTATCAAGTTTCTTTTTTTTAATATTTTTACTTAATTACTGTTCAAGTACAGTTTTCCGTACCCCAATCCCATCCCAGCCCACCCCCGCCCCGTGCTCCCCACCTCCCTCCCATTTCCACCCCCCTTAGTTGTTCTCCATGTGTCCTTTATACTAGTTTCTGTGGATCCTTCCCCTTTTCCCCTGAAATTCTCTCCCCTCTCCCCTCTGGTCCCTGTCAGCCTGTTCTGAATTTCAGTGTCCTTGGTCATATTTTGCTCGCTTGTTTGTTTTGTTGTTTTGCTTATGGTAAAGGTGAGATCATATGGTATTTGTCTTTCACCACCTGGCTTATTTCACTCAGCATAATGCTTTCCAGTTCCATCCATGATGTTGCAAAGGGTAATAGCTCCTTCTTTCTTTCTGCTGCATAGAATTCCATTGTGTAAATGTACCATAGTTTTTTGATCCATTCACTTGCTGATGGGCATCTAGGTAGCTTCCAACTCTTGGCTATTATCAATTGTGCTGCTATGAACATTGGTGTGCATAGGTTCTTTTGGATTAGTGTTTCAGGGTTCCTAGGATATACTCCTAACAGTGGTATTGCTGGGTCAAAAGGCAGGTCCACTTTTAGTTTTCTTAGAAAAATTCCATACTGTTTTCCATAGTGGTTGGACCAGTCTGCAATCCCACCAACAGTGAACTAGGGTCCTCTTTTCCCCACAACCTCTCCAACATTTGTTGTTTGTTGCTTTGTTTATGTTGGCCATTCTAACTGGTGTAAAGTGGTATCTCATTGTGATTTTAATTTGCATCTCTCTGATAGCTAGTGATATTGAGCATCTTTTCATGTGTCTCTGGATCCTCTGTATGTCCTCCTTAGAGAAGTGTCTGTTGAAGCCCTTTGCCCATTTTTTAATTGGGTTGCTTGTCTTCTTTGAGTGGAGTTGAGTAAGTTCTTTGTATATTTTGGAGATTAAACCTTTGTCTGAGGTATCATTGGCAAATATATTTTCCCATACAGTTGGTTCTCTTTTTATTTTAATACTGTTTTCTTTAGCTGTGAAGAAGCTTTTAATTTTGATGAGATCCCATTTGCTTATTCTTTCCTTTATATTCCTTGCTCTAGGGGACATACCGGTAAAAATATCAAATTTCTTTTTGACTGAAATTTATGTAAATCTGCCCATTTTACTTGCATCTGAATGCAGAAACAGCTCTGTCTACACTCAACATGCTAACAGAGCAGCTGCTTTTCCCAGTGTGTGATTGAAGAGGTTTGGAAGAAGGATACTCTTACAGGTTTTCTCACCCTCCCCTGCCCAGCCTCCTATTTGTATACCAGATTTCTGATATTATCATTTCTCCTCCAGATTGGTTTGTGTTTACAGAAGGATAAGAAAGAAAGAAAGAAAGAAAGAAAGAAAGAAAGAAAGAGAGAGAGAGAGAGAGAGAGAGAAAGAAAGAAAGAAAGAAAGAAAGAAAGAAAGAAAGAAAGAAAGAAGAAAGAGAGAGAGAGGGAGGGAGGGAAGGAGGGAGGGAGGAAGGGGAAAAGGAAAGGAAAGGAAAGGAAAGGAAAGGAAAGGAAAGGAAAGGGAGGAAATATGCTACATAGATTCAGAACTTTCAAACCTTTGCAGGAATCTGTGTGCCAGATAAACTGGTCAGTCCACTAGCTGTCACTAATCCATTAAAAGTGGTTCCAGAAGAGCTTTCTGGCAGTCATGAATTATCTGTAGGGGGTTGGACCCCTGAGAAAAGGGTACATAGAAGTATTGTAGACTAAATCTGATATATTTCACACTTTTGTTGAAAATCACTCTTGATTACATGCGGATACATGCTACTCTAAATTCTCCATCCATAGATTGTTTGACTGAATAATGTAATGGTGCTTGTAGAAAAACTACATCTAACCAGGTTGACATTACCTATTACTTTTTTCCACCCAGGAATTACTGGAAGCATTTCAAAATGCTCACTCCATCTATTAATTTCATTAATAGATGAAAAATTCCAGTTACAGTTTTTTTAACTTTGTCTTCCTAGTTAGTGAAAATACCTGCTTATCTTTTTCTGAATAGCAAAATGTATAAAAGTTAGTTTCCACTCAGTAATTAACTTTCAAATCATAGGCAAGATAAGAAGATTGAATTGAGACAGGGAGAAAAATGTAAAGTCAATTTACATACCAAAAGTGTGGGCATGAATAAATACAAGGCAGCAAGAACTGTCAGACAAAAACAAGCGAAATATTAGCATCTGATAAAAAAGAAAGAGTAATTCCACATTACATTAATGTCTTTAAACCCTACTGATTTGTTGGAATCATATTTTAACTTCACTATACTATGTGTGGTTTAGAATTTAAATGTGAGAAAAGCTATGTATGTTTTAGGACTGCTAGGGAGAAAAAAATGCAACCCAATGGAAATATGTCCACAAATCAAAGAGTAAATACTGGGAATGGGAGACTGCATAACTGTATACTATTTACATCTCTAAGTTTGATTACCACGCATTTGATTAGACTATCACTCGGGAATAAGACAGGAAGGACAAGGTGTATGTGTTCCCAGACCTGAATGGGTGCCTGAAATGGTGGGTAGTAACAACTCCCATATAAACCGTGTTTTAATCTATACATACATACCTGTGATAAAGTTTAACTAATACCTTAGGCACAGTAAGAGGTTGACAACTAGTGATATGTGTTATAGATAATATGTAAATAATAAAGATAACAGAATAATGATATTATAATTAAATTTATACGAATGTTATCTCTTTCAAATATCTTATTGTACTGTACTCATCCTTCTTCTTCCAATGATGTGACATGATTCAAAACCTACATAAGGAGATGAGGTGAGGTGAATGCCACAGGCATTGTGATGTGGCATTAGATGTTTAGCATAAGGGTTACTTGGACACAAGCATTGCAATACTGTGACAGTCCATTTGGTAACTGAGATGGCTACTAAGTTACTAAGGGGCAGGTAGTGTATACAGTATTGATGTGCTGGACAGAAGGTTCATTCATAACCCAGGAAGGGTAGAACAGGACAGTACAAGACTTTGTCATGCTGCTCAGACTGGTGTGCAATTTAAAACATTAATTTTTCCTGTAGTTTTCCATTTACTTATTGGACTATGGTTGACTGTAGATAAGTGAAACCATAAGAGGTGAAACTTTAGATAAGGCAGAGCAACTATCACATTGTCTTAAAATATGGCCATGATATTAACGGAGTTTGGAATTCTATCTCAAACTGGTATTTTGTATGCATGCTTTATTATCTTGAAACCATCATCATCAGAATCCCTGGTACTGCTTTTCAAAATACAGGTTTGTAAGCCCCGCTGGGTTGCTCATTGGTTAGAGCATAGCCCTAATATACCAAAGTGCTTGGGACTGATCCCTGGTCAGGGTATATACAACCAACAAATGCACAAATGAGCAGAACATTGACTCACTCTCTCTCTCTCTCTCTCTCTCTCTCCCCCTTTCTTTCTCCCTCTCAATCAATCAATAAAAAAAGATACGTGGATTTGGGTACCTTACCCCATACTAGTGAACAAGCTACTCAAGTGTCCACACTAACTTTTGGGAAACATAACAGAAACCCTCTTATACTCTGCAGGCCACACCAAATCGCCCCCCCCCCCCCACAATGTGTCTGCAGAGTGAACTCCAACCTGTGTGGGAGACTTTCAGAACACTTCGTAAGCTCACACTACAGCTGCTATTTCCATTCAAACTGCACAGGGGATCCTGGACTATTCATTAGGTCTCTGAGGAGTTGTGCTCATCCGTGCCTCTGTGCCCTTGCTTAGGCTAATCATCCAACCTGGTACTCCCCTTCCCTCCCACTCTCTACTGGACAAGCTGGGCCCAATGGAAATACCCAGCCCTCTGCAGAGCCTTTTCCCCAAATCCTTGCTCTCCATTTTATGCATACAGATATTTATCAAATATTCGGTTTATCATAATTATTTGATATTTGTCTGCTTATTTCCTGCACCTTAAAAGTTCCTGGAGGACAAGGAACTTACTTACTCATCTTTTTGTCTTCTGGCCCAGATAGAGACTGGTTTAATGTAGGCTTTCAGTAAATGCTCTACTTCCTTCTTTTAAATTATATGGTCATAAAAAAAGATGCTATTCTCTTACTCATTCCCCAGTAAAAGTACTTTGAAGAGGTCAGGACTGCCATAGCTTGAAAGGACTGAAAGAAGAATCCAGAGACATAACAGCATTGTCTTTAGCTAGAGGCAGTTGGAGGATATAATCTTTTATGGTCAGCGGTGACTTCATATTTTGTGACTCTTCAACTGTCCTGGCCTATCGCTTGCAGAAAGCAGTCCAGAGGTACACTTAAATCCCGTCTCTGCTGTCAGTTCCACAAACAAGCAAAACTTGTAGCCTGGATTTATGACTCTTCCAAATATCAAAGTGGCTCGGGGACTCTAGTTCCTAAAAAAAGAATGCAAAGCGACCTTTTTAGTAACATCTGCTCGACAAGCATAAGAGACGAACTTAGTCATATTTGCTAACTTCTACAGTAAATAAGGCATTGTCGACGCAGAGGGGATTGCCTGTGAATTAAAACGATGCTGATGTGCAATAAAATCAACGCGGCTTTCAAAAGACTTAAATGGTTGCAGAAGTTACAGATATATTTGTTTACCATTTTTATTTTATGTGTTTACCCCTTCGATTGAGTCAGAATGACAAGAGGAGGAGATATCGATTTAAATAATTTTGCCATCACTAACCTGGGTTAGACAAGCAGATTTTAATTATAAAGGGACACTTCTCACATAGTTTTATTTTGATTTTGATTTATTTTTTCTTAAATATTTTATTTGTTTATTTTTAGAGAGAAGGGAAGGGAGGGAGAAAGAGAGGGAGAGAAACACTGGACGTGAGATAGAAACAACGATCAGTTGCCCCTTGTACACACCCTGACAACTGAACCTGCAACCTAGGCATATGCTCCGACCGGGAATCGAACAGGTGACCTTTCACTGTGCCAGAGAACACCCAACCAACTGAACCACACTGTTCAAGGGTTCTCACATAGTTTTTAAAAAATTATTACAATGAACAATAGAAAAAAATCACACTTGGATGTGAAAATAGGCAGATTTGGAGAGCCCTGGCGATTCTAGTGCCCTAAAACATTTCTCCCAATTACACAGGCCAGCATTTGACTAATCCTTCTTTTCGCTGTCCTCATTTTAAAAATGTACTACTAGAGAAGAGAGAGTTTACAAGAAGACCAATTCACATTAAAATACTAGTGACCTGTATGATCTCTTTCCTCATGAAATCAGGCCTAAGGATTGTGTATCTGAGACTAGCGGACAGAAAGGAAGCTCTCAATAAGATACTAAGCCATAGTTAAGGTATTGTTCTGTCAGGAGACAAACAAGGGGCCCTCCAGAGGTCGTACTTATCCTCTCCGGCTGATTTCGCTGTAGACGTCTCAGCCATGAATCACTGTATGAGGGATGTAGTGGACTCGCAGCCACCAGGCATTACAATGGAAGTGTTCCAGTTCAACCCGGCTTAGCCTGCCTCTGCTTTCCGGATCTAGGACTGCTACCGTTCAGATTTATAGGCTTCTTTCCTTAAGCCCATAGAGAATGAATATTAGATACAGAGCAGTCAAAACCGTTTTCCTTCTAAATAATGCTGAATTAATTCTAAACGCGATTAGGGTAGTAAAGATGCCCATCTCAGGCTAACTCCAACACTGAACATAGTTCTTAGTAGGCAGACATGGGAGGTATGCAAGCAACACTTATGGATAGATGGATGGGAGGAAAGTGAGGGGAAAAGTTCTGTTGTGTTTTACGATTTTAGTTATGTGATTTGTTTTGTGCGGCAGAACATCTGCCTTCTAATCTTTTGACACCTTTGTGCGGCAGAAATGTTGGAATCCAAAAGCTAAAAACAGAATTTGTAAACAGAGTAACCATAGTAGTCCGTAAAACTATACCACCCAGGTGTATGCAAGCATCAGACCAAGGCGGCAGGCGTGAAAGTGGGGCAATGGCACTAATTCAAAAATATCTCCAGGTGAGTATTTTGGCCAAATATTTTGACATTTACTTAATTTCAAAAACTCAGTGAAAATAATGTTACCACAAGTGCCGTACGCCACAGAGTTTGGGAGACGAATGCCGAACTGACTGCCTGGGCAGATTCTAAAAAGGTCAAAGCTCTAGAGATAGTGAGATAAAGGGCAGAGCAGAAGGAGGGACCGTTTATGGAAGCACGTTCGGTTCATAGTCCTGCAGCACATTTAGGGACGCAGAATTCTGAGATGTGATCAACTCCTTTGGGTTTCCAAAAAGGGGTAGAGGGAATGTAAATAAAATTGAGTGAAATCACAGAAGAGAAGCAATTGCTGGCTTCCTTTTAGAGCAATAATAGGTATTTCTGCCTAAATATGAATGAAAAATGAAAACTACCCCCAAATCTCATAGTGACATGTAAGCAGCCACGGTTAAATTATTTAAACTTTCTGTGTGGTGGGAGTGAGCACTATATCGCTTTTTCCCTAGTCCTCGCCATGATACTTGGTCAAGAACCATAAACAAAATTCAAATTTTATAGTCATAGTCTTTTTCATTTTGAATCTGGAAGTAGGTCTTGGGGTAGTAAATTGAAACTAAAAATATAAAATATAAACAATACGCAATTAAATGAAAGGGGGACTCTGAAAATACTAAAATGTCATTAGTAAGGGTTTTTTTTCCAGCCAAAGATAGAACTCTGAACACAGTGAATAAAGCTGTATATTTTATTAGCCCCAAACGCAATTAGTCGGGTTGTAGATTAAATGGGAGGTCATCCTCTGCGTCAGATAGTTCAGTTAACAGACCACTCCATGGGCAATTTAAAGGGTTGTAACACATCTAAAGGAAAGCATTGCCGTTCGCTGCTTTCTCATAAAAAAGTTTTGACTCAAAAAAGTTTTCACTGTGTCCCCATTTTATTTCACTATCCTTTCTAATTTCCGCTAGTATAAATCAATTTAGATTTATTAGCTCTGTTCAAAAGAACTCCAGTAGGTTTTTAATAATAATTATCATTATCACTGATTAAAGTTATATTGTTCAGGCCAGATGGAGTCCTTTTCCTGTCAGCTAAAATGAGCTTGCATTATGCAGTATAATGCATTCAAATCTAAATAAACAGATGGCGGAGTGACAGGATATTATATGCTGGTGATGTCAGCAGCAGCGCTTCCTAAACAGAATTGCTTTAAATAAACTGTTGTGGCAAGGACCCTGGTGCTTTTTAAGAAGGTGACTGGAATTGAGAGGAAGGGTTGTATTAACTTGGAGATAGTACTGTTCACTTGTGGAGGGAGGACCATTAGGAGTGTCTGAGGTTCAGCCTGAGAGCATGTGTCTGCTGATCCTGCTCCTTAACTGAGAAAGCATTTAACTTAATATATTTACTAAGTCAGTTTCATAAGGAAAGAGAGAGAGAGGTGCCCAGGTATAAGAACTTCCAAGTTGAAGTTAAAAACCGTGGGTTAAGAAAAGAAGGAAACATTTGATAAGACTCTAGTCTATAATTTTTGCAACATGTTGAAATAAATGTCTTGCATAGGCATGTAAGCATTTGAATTAATATTAGAACGCAGAGAAGGATCAATAAGCATGCTACAGCAAAGCTTTCAGCTTTAATAGATTTTATGTCTACTTTACATTGTAAACATAAGCTCATTCCATACCCTTGTACCCACAAAAATGTAGAGTGAACCTGTGGAATTCAGAAACAAACTTTGAAGGAAGTCATTAGGCACAATCTCTTTAGCTAATTTTCTTTTCTTGAGTTCTTATGGGAATTTCTCTGTGGAGCACTGTATTTGCTGAGGCATGCTGTATTTTTTTGGACTGTAAGACGTACCTTTCCCCCCCACCCCAAATTTGGGAGGAATAATGGTTGTTAATGCTGCTGTTGAGTTCTGTTTACATTCACATTAGTGAAATATTATGTTGTTTATGTTATTAAATATTTTACCACAATTTTTGCTTCAAATTTTTTTTCTACTTTTCTAAAACCTAGGTGTGTCTTATGGTCTGAAAAATACAGTATATTCATAGTGGCAGTCTTTAAGAGGAAGACACCACTGCCGGAGCTTAAGGCTAATATTTGAAACTAAAGGTATAACAATAATAATTTTAGAGGAGGACATCAAATAATAGAAATCAAACAAATTTAGCTGTTGAAATGCTTGAAATGTTCATATAGAGCTGTTGGTTCCCACGTTGGCCCTATACCCTGAGGGCAAGGAGAGACCAAACAGAGAGGCAGGCAATTCCAGATGGGTAGGCGGCAGGTTTTAATAAGCAAGGGAACTTACATGCACATACGAAGCTTGTCTTCAGGGGCCACAACATGAGCAGACTTCCACACACTGCCACAGAATCTTAGAAGTTCATGTAGAGACCCGAACTCAGTTCAGTCATGCATGCAGTCTGGATGGTTTCAATGACAGCTTCCTCTCTCAAGGCTGTACTTTGGAAAGTGCTGCTAGTTTGAGAATATTAGTCAGGAGCATTCCGAGGATGGGGGGCAGGAGGTGATCCTCCAATTGCCCAGGTTAAGCTCAAGTTTCAGCTGATGGTCACATCCTCTTCATGACTTCCTACAATTAAATATAATCTAAATTAAGTATGCAACCTTTTATTCTGGTGGCTTGTAATGTGTTTATAAGGACACAATCTTGTTTTCATAGACTTCAACTTCTTAACTATTGATTTAGTCCTTAATAACTCTTGGTAACTGTAAACCATGAACTTTAGAAATTATAGTGAATAGAATAGGTCATAAGTATAAAGCTGTTGAGTAATCAAAGCAAAACTTATTTCATATAAATATTTATGTTTTGACCAGTTGGTAAAATTCACCAATTCATTGATTTCCTTTTTATTTTACAGAAAATGATGAGAGAATTTTGAATAGGAAGAGATTGTATTTCACCTTCACATGTATTTGACATTCAGGGTTTTTTAAAAGATTTTATTTATTTGTTTTTAGAGAGAGAAAAAGGGAGGGAGAAAGAGAGGGAAACATCAATGTGTGGTTGTCTTTTGCATGCCCCCGCCCCCGACTGGGGACCTGGCCTGCAACCCACCTATGTGACCTGACTGGAATGAAACTGGCCACCCTTTGGTTCGAAGGCTGGCACTCAGTCCACTGAGTGGCACCAATCAGGGCTGACATTCAGGTGTTGTTCCTGAAGCAGGTATTTTACGAGCTATGTTTCAACTGTAGTGTGCCATAAGAATCCTCTTAAAGGAGCAGGAATGTTTCCTTTGAGGAGATACAGTCGAAGAATGAAAGTGTGCATGTGACGTTTCCTCTCCTGCAGGTGGACGTTGCCATAAGTCCTGCACTGGCCGATGCTGGGGACCCACAGAAAATCATTGCCAGACGTGTGAGTACTCAACTAGTAGAAAGCATAGGCTTGAAATGGTTAACTAATTTTAATAACTGGTGATTTTCAGACCTCTGGTGATCATAAACATGAAAATGAGTTTTGCTTCTTTGTGGTAAATTTGTTTGTATCTAAGTAAACTGCCTAATTCTGTTCCTTTCAAATAAAACATATATAATTCTTCCTTATATTTCTTTGTCATTTCGAGGTTAATGTTACCAGCCACAAAGATGTGGTGATAATAACTCTGACTTCAGAGACTTTATGTACATCAGAGGAAATAGGGAATCTGAATGTGCATGAAGTAATAATAATAACTTAATTTCAGGTTAACTGAATATCTCAGTGCTTTTCCAAATAGTTACATCAGCATTCATTCATGAGAAAAATAAATAAAATGAAATGACACTGTGTATTTATTTTATTCTGTGTAGGCACAATGTTACAACATATGTGAATTATGAGTATAGATTCACTATAAAATAACAATGTATCTTGCCCTTAATACATACTGTTTCTTGTATTAATCATTAGTTCAAGTATGCATGAGCTATTTATCACCACTAAGACATTAAAAATCAAAGGTACCTAATAAAATACAGATTTCTATTTTTTCAGCATTCTTAAAGTCATATGATACTTAGATCAGCACTGAACATTCAGTAATCTTAAGGCTAAATGGTTTATTTAAAAAGAAAAAACCAAAATCTTCTACATAAATGTTCGACATAAAGTCTTTCTTTCTGCAAAGGTTGAAATTATGTATAGAAGACAATGCAGACACTATTTCAAATGCATAAAAGACATATAGAAAATATACTAAAATTTGAACATACAAATGTTAGATATAATGGAAATTTGTAATACTGTTAGATGAAAATTTAGATGTCTAATTTGTCTCAGTGTATGATGTTTGTTAAATTGTCTCAACATAAAATACAAAACTAATTGCCAAAAGGTGTAAGAAAATATATTGCTTCAAAGGTAAAGAATTTCTTTAATTTGATTTTGAATTCATAGGCATTCTCATGTTTAATATTCATGAAATAGGAAAGAGTATAAAGTAAAAGGTTTCTTCCTACTCAGGTCCCACCCCTGTCTGTCAGCCACCCACAGAAAACAACCAGTATGGCTACTTTTGCATGCTCTTCCAGAGAGAGTCTGTGCCTGTGGTAGAAAGGATGTGTCTGCCCCTGCCCATTTTCACTCAAATGTTAGCCTGCTTTTCATGCCAACATGCACACGTGCTTGCACTTATTTGTAGTATTAATTCCTAGAAGTGGTAACCACAGGGTCAAGGACAAGCATGAGAAATTTGACAAAGCTCACCACCAACATGGAGCCCTTACTCTCTATCAGGGTTCAGTAATTTCCTCCACCAGGAGCAGTGTGTGGGAGAGCTTGCTTCCCTATTCCCTGGACAGAGCAGTGAATAATATTATCAAACTCTGGGGTTTGACAAAAAGTTAGAAGAAATATAGTATCTCAGTGTAGACTTAAATTAACTTATTTCATAGAGACACTGTTTTAGGGCAGCAGGGTTTTGACAAGAATTTTAAGCAGGATTGTAAAGGAAGATTAGATTCCTGTTTGGAATATGTATACGCACTGTCACAATTACAGACACTGTTTTAATAGCATCCCACCAAAGCACAGCAGAGTCTCACTGCGCTTTCACCAAACAAAGAATAGCTATTCCAACAAAATGCTGATAGTACTGAAGGTTAAGAAATCCTGTAATGAGAGTAAATGATGACCTAGGCTAGGACAATCAGATTCTCTCGAACTTGAGAATCCCAAACTTGGGATGCCGACTTCAGAGAAATTGAACTTGGGATCCCGAGATGCTGGTAAAACTACCTTAGAAACTTAAACTTGAAGAGATAGTTAACCTAGTAGAAGTTTCCATTTTGAATTATTGTGTTAATGAGAAGCGGGATTGGTCGGTCCTCAGTAACATAGAAGAATAAATCAGCCATACAGAGGCTAATGGAAAAGAGAGAGACAGATAGACAGAGAGAGAGAGAGAGAGAGAGAGAGAAAGAAAGTTTTTGACAGTTTTTACATCCTAGGTCTCTGGGCTTCATGAGGTTCAGCTGCACTCTGTCCTTGGTGCCTTGAGAAACAGAGTGTTTGTCTAGAAAGGAGTTTAAAAAGAGTTTTGTTTCTCCTCATGAAGTGGGGATGAGAGGGGGTCTTGACTAAGAAAATCATCACACCATAGCTTATGTATCAGATCATCAGCCAAGATGTCATTTAATTCACCTAATTTTCATCATAAAAATTAAGCTTATTATACTAATGTAAAATTGGGTTAATGGTCACTGTGTTGACTCCACAGAATCTATCAAATTGAAATTCAATAAACATTTACATGCATTTGATATGTGCATGTCCAAATTTTAGAATAGTATTCAATTGCATAGATCTGAATAGTTTAAGAAACATTTTCATTTTCAAATTTATTTTCATAATATTCTTGTGAATCAAAGAACACAGTTATCATTAACCTCTTTTATACAATTAGGGAGATACAAGCTGAGGAAATGACTCAGGAGGTTGCTAAATTTACACAGCTCATGCCTGGGACTCCAACCCAACTGTCCTAAGTCTAAAGATGATACCCTCCCCTGTATACCATATGGCATAAGAGAACTGAATGGGCGAGGGCACTGAATTTGAACTCAGCTGGATAGAACAAATCCTAGTTGTTTCTATGTCCTGGCATCAGAAAGTGGCAATCTTTTAAAATTCTGGTTACCATGTATATAAAATAGAAATAATTATACTTACCTCAGAAGCTTCCTCTATTGGAAACAAATTCAATGCATTAATGTAGTTGAAATGTTTAAATCTTTTCAGCATACACTATGGACCTAGTACAGAAGAGCTAATATTATAAGAAACCAAAGGAGTTGCTGTTAGAAAATATAGTCCTTCTTAAATCCAAACAAATGGGCATGGAGGCAAAACTCCTATAGCCCAGTTCCACCTTGTAAAGGTTAATGACCATAAATGGCTGGAGAAACAAACAAAAGGCAAAAGCCCAGGTGAAGTGGAGGCTGGCGCCCTTGACATTCATTCCAGTTCTCCCTCTCCTCCTTGGAGCTACTTGAAAGGTACATCGCTTATCCATATTTAAAGAACTCAGCATCCTGAGGCAAAATGTATTTTGCAACTACTCGAAATTTTATGTACTTATTGTTGTGGCCTGAAGTTTGGAAACATGATCATAATTTTTTGAGAATTATATCGTGAGAGATTCCGTAGAGATATTAGACCTCCAGAGATACTATAGAGATAAGAGGTCTATCTGAAAAAAAGTCCAGTCATTCTTTATACAACAAGAATTGTTTGAGGCACATTTCTGTAACCTGGCAGTCAAGGGGAGTGGACTGGAATGCACACGTGTGAACAGTGATGACTTCACTGCACCAGTCAGTAGGGGTGGTAGACGCCCTTGAGCGAGCATGTGTACCACGTGGCTGCCGCATTCTAAATGACTGAGCAAGTAGAGCCATGAATTCAAGTTTTGCTTTAAATTTGAACATGCCTCCATGGAAACTATGCAGATGATTCACTTTCTGGACAATGCCATGAATGCAGTGCAAAAAAGGACAAACACCATATGATCTCACCTTTAACAGGAAGCTAAACAACAAAACAAACAAGCAAGCAAAATATAACCAAAGACACTGAAATAGAGAACAGGGGGACAGTGACCAGAGGGGAGAGGGGAGGGAATTTCAGGGAAAATAGGGGAGGGATTTAGAGGAACCTATATAAAGGACACATGGACAACAACTGAGAAGGGTGGAAATGGGAGGGAGGGGGGAGCATGGGAGTGGGATAGGATGGGAGTAATAGACAGAAAACTGTACTTGAAAAATAATTAAATAAATTTAAAATTCTTGAAAAAAAAAGAAGTGTGACACAAATGCCTCAAAGGCGGTTGAGAATTGGTTTAAAGTGACCCCCATTCTGGAAGGTTAGCAAAAAGCACAACACCTGAGAATGTTGAATGTGTACAGGCTGCAATCAAGAAAGACCAGCAACTGACAGTGTGAGAACCAGAAGCTGATCTGGGGATTCCAAAAACTAGTGTCCCAGATTTTGACACAGGATCTCGGCATGAAATGTGTTGGGGCAAAATTTCTTCCAGGGCTTCTACTACCAGAGCAGAAGGAACATCGTGCTGCAGTTGCTGATGACTTGATTCAAATCACTACTGATGAACCAGAATTCCTCAAGAAGGTCATAATCAGAGATGAACGGTGGGACTATGCCTGTGATCTGGAAATGAAGGCCCAGTCATCCCAATGGAAGTCACCTGGTTCTTGAAACCCAAAGAAGGCACAGCAAAGTCACAGCAAGATCAAGACCAAACATTAGAGAAGGTGTTGTCCATCATGAGTATGACCCCAGGCCAAACAATTAATAAGGAGTACTATCTCAAATTTCTTCATTGGCTGAGGGACACAATACAAAGAAAATAGCTAGAGCTGTAGGGCAACTAGTGATTGGCAGTTTCATGAACAACGAGCCAGCTCATGCATCACATCTCATTCAGAGCTTTTTGGTGAAACGTCAAATTATCCAGGTGAATCAGCTCCCTTGCAGCTCAGATTTGGTGCCCTGAAACTTCTTGCTTTTCCCAAAACTAAAATGACCTTTGAAAGGGAAGAGATTTTAGACCATTGATGGGATTCAGGAAAACACAACAGAGCAGCTGATGGTGACTAGGAGAACTGTGTGAGGTTCCAAAGTGCCTACTTTGAAGGGGACACAGCCATCATCGTCCTATGTACAATAGGACCTTGCTGTGCCTTCTTGTATCTTCTTGAATAAATGTATCTATTTTTCATATTACATGGCTGGAAACCTTCTGAACAGACCTCATATAGCATACATGATGAAAAAATGTAATGTATACTTTTTCAGGCTACTTTTAGATTTCTGATGGTCCCTTTGTTAGTTAAAATATATTATCCTCATGTCTGCTTCAAGTGAACTTATCTCTGAATCTTGATGGAATGTTTTAAAAATTGGAAAACATACATTGTGCAAGTTTTTAAAAATACTGTGCTCTGGTTGACTGCCCACACAAGAGTACATTTTAATATTTTAAAGACAGTCTCATATTCTTTACAAATGATTTCTCTCCTTATGACTGAAACAAATTCACCTTAGTGAGGGCTTCTCTCGGGGAATTCAATTTCATGATTTGCCAAGTGTTTCCTTATTTTTTATGGATAATTTTTCTTTGAGACTCTCCATCCATTAGGGAAGAAAAGTAGAGGTATTTAAAAGCACCACAGCTCAGCTAAGGAAACTGATGTTAAGAATAGTTTCCATTCAGCACATGTTATCAATGCTGACACCTTCAACGGGTGCCTCCTCCTAAAACAGCAAATATGCCAGGAGTTATCCTGAGTAACACTAAATGATGGTGACAAGTAGGAGTAAAGAGAAATGATTCAGGCTCTGGCAGAACTAACCCATGATAATGACTGACTTGTAAGGGTGAAATGAAGCAAAGAGTGGGGATCAGAGGGAGACATCTCTGAGCAGAGATGTGGGGAAAACAAAACCTCTGGTAATGATGGTAAACTTAAAGGGAGGTCTGCAAAGGGGAGGGGGGGAGTTTGCTTTTATTTTATTTTATTTTTCAATTAAAGTTTAAATTCAATGTTATTTTGTATTAGTGTCAGGAATGCAACCTAGTGGTTAGACAACCAGATACCTCACAGGGTGCCCTCCCTAACATCTCAAGTACCCACCCAGCACTGAACATAACCACTGTAATAGCCTATATTCCCCATGATGTACCCTGCATCCTCATGATTATTTTGTGACTACAAATTTATACTTTTTAATCCCTTCACCCTTTTCACCCATTCCCCAATACCTCTCCTCTCCAAGAACCATCGGTCTGTTTTCTGTGTCTATGAGTCTATTTTTACTTTGTTTCTTTCTTTTGCTCTTTAGATTTCATATATAAGTAAAATCGTATGGATGGACCTACAGGCTATTATGCCAAGTGAAATAGATAGAGAAAGAGGCAGAAGTTTTCAAAAGAAGAAATTAGTATCTTATATTTTTCTTAATAGATTTAGTGAAATAGAAGGAGACTAAATAAATTAACAGTTTAATTAATAGACAACAACTTATTCTGCATACCTATAGAAATTTCAGGAAAACTTTATAAATTTTTTGTTAAATTTAGGAACATTTTGAAACTTATTTTATGTACTGGTTTGTGTGCTGCATTTAGCTTTGATTGCGTGTTTAATAACTTAAGTGTATTGTTCTCCTCTAGCTTTTAATAATGCTCAGGCTATAAACTGCAGAACCAGCATCTATTTGTAAATGTTCCTCTAAAATATAAATTGCATTTCTAAGCAAGCTCCTAAAGCAAAACCTTTAGACGACCTAAAGAATCTTATAAATACTAAAGTATGTTATACTTCTAGAATCTACCCAGGTGTTCCATTCTTACTGTTTTACCTCGTGACTCTAATTTTCTAGTGACTTGAATTCATTCTCCTTACATTCCTTTTGATGTCACAGCATCGTGACCCTACAAACCTTACAGGAATATTTCTCACATAGTTGCAACTGGTCAACCAAGGCCTTACAAATGGACACTGAGGGCCGCATTACCTGTGGAGCAGTGCTTCAAACTTGAAAGCATTTTTAAGCTCAAAGAGTGGCCGTGTTGTTCCACAAGACAGCTTAACCTTAGATACACTGACTCAGTAGATTAATGTAGTCACGTCGGAGGAGACAAACTTATCTGCTATGTAAAGTCTGAAGCTTAGAGAATATTATTTAGCAGGCTTGCTGGTAAGAATGACAGCTCTCTCTAATCACGAGAACTGAGTCCTAAGGTCTGAGTTCCATAGGTTGAGGTATGAGAGAGACTAAGCTTTAAGAAATAAATAATAATGATTAAAGGAAGAAAGTTATCTCTGTCTCTGCAAGATATATGAAGCACCCTTATCTCATTGAAATTGGGTATCGCACGTCCCTTGTTATCTCTGAGTGCAGTATCAGGCCAGCTCTCTCCAGTGGCCTATTAATAGGCAGGGTGGATGTTTCATTTTATACATTCATTTTGTCCCCCTAGACCTGGTGTCATCTCAGACTTTTTTTTTTAAGGACATAGCAAAAAATCAGAGTTTGATTGCTCTAATCTTTGCATACATTTGCATTAAAGTAGTTACAGTTGTCTTCAACTGTTGGTTAACTAACTAACATATTCCCAACTGATTACCACTTGATATACTCTTCAGTCTTCTAACTTGCTTTACATATGACATTTTTTGCTTAGAAACTAATTAAAAAGTGTAAGTGCACAGCTATACTCTGACCATTGAAATGTCTATGAAAGTGATTAGAGTTAACTATATTCTTTTAACCAAAAGGAAACTTATGGAGGAATTCACCCCTTCCTTCTTGAGTATTGTTTCTAGCAAGATTATCTTAAAATCCCTTTTTTAAATTAAAAATAGAGCAGCATTAACCTTAACACAAGCGGTGTATTCATTCTGTTGCAGATGTTGTGAATGCAGCAATTTACTGTATTGTCACAGTGAAAACATGTTTGAAATCACACTTTATATTATTTGTTGTATCTACACTGCCATTATAGAACTCGCTAGGGAAATTTATAAATTATATGGCATTTTCCTCAGTATTTTTTATACTTCTGCACAAATAAAATTACTTTCAGTAGTTGTAATATATTAAAACTTTTAGTTTAATAACGGGGTAAAAAATAACTAACAACCAAAACATTTTGGTGCCTGGCTTATGGATTCTATTTACTACGAGGGCAGCTTAACTCTAGAAGTGATCTGGAAATTCTTTACTTCTTTGAAGAGAATATTAAAATCTAACAAGGAATTATATATTTTGGTTTCCCAAATTTTCAGCAAGGAAAAAGTGTAGCAACTCAAGATCAAAGTATACTATTTACCATGAAATTTCCAAAAGTTTCCTGAAGTACTAAAACCCAAACAAGAAAGTACAAGTATAATAATGAACTAACTATACTCACATACAATAAATATGCATAAAATTTGTCTAAAGTGTAATTACATTCACAGTCTTCGTGGAACAAATATTGTTTAAAAAGAAGGTGTCAACATGGTAAATATCCTATCATAGCAGAGCAAAGCCCAGTGGGAGCTAATGGGGAAACAAGAAAGAGCTGAGCCAGCAGGCTCGATCAATCAGAATAACAGCGAGCCTTTATTAAAACCAACATCTTTAATTAAAATTCTTGTATTTTACTAATAACTTTGCATGTCCATCAGCCTTCTTATTGATTTCAGTTATTTCCTATTTTCTCTTTTTGGGTTTGTAGTTTCTGGAGATATTGTAAAATTAATGGAAACACTACAATAAACTGATTACTTGCATACATTTGTAAAATTATGCCTATCTAAAACATTTCTAAAGGAGATTCAATAATGTACTTGTGGAAAATAAGAAAAAACCTTTTTTTAAACACGCTGCTTGATATCGCTGTAAGTTGATACTACTTGTTGTAATTTGATGAACTTTCTTGCAGATGTAAAGAACAGTATGTTTCTCATTTTAACTATAAGATATATAGTTATTTGAAATGCTCTATAAAATACAGTTTAATGTCATTCAAGAGACATTGCTTAGTGCCATGCTGAAGGTTCAAAGGGCCTAAAGGAAATGTGTAAAGTTGTGCCTGTTCTCTGGAAATGCTAACGGTATGAGACAAGGGTGAGGAATTCTTGAAAAGGTCAAAAGAATACTGAAGTGGGGGCATTAGGAGTCTAGAGATGCAGTTCTAGCTCTAAACTCACTTAATTTCAAAGACCTGTTTCCTCAAGTTCTCTTATCAACACAATCAAAGTAGTGAGGTAGATGCATGCTATTTGTTCTTGCTTCCTCGCACGGTTAGCATATTTGCCCGTGTGTGAATTAGCTGCAGATAATATAGGCATAGGTGTAGATGAGGTTTGGGGACTGTTTTATGTCCCTTTCAGCCTGTGGGTAGCGACGCTCTCACTGGGAGTGGCTGAGGCCCCCACCTCGGCCTGCACTCCTTATGGCCAGCCCCCACAGATATTCTCTGGACCAGAGCCAATATCGTGGCCGGCCTGGCCTTGTGGTTCTTGTTATGATTGCAAGACACACCTCAGCAACAACCATCAGGAAACGCTGATAAAGACAAAGTTTACTACTCACAGGTCCTGGAGGGTGGGATGCCTGGAGTTTCACAGGTTCACCCTTTACTGGTGAGTTGAAAGGATAAGGGCAAGGGAGTAGTGAGTGGAAATTGAAAAGTGGGGTTATTAAATGGCCAGTCACCTCAGTTACCCACGGCTTTGTAAAAAGAGAACTTTAAGGATGGGGATGGCCTGGTTTCTCACTTAGGTCTTTGAATAGAAGTGTGTTATGTAGCTGACCATATGTTTCTTTTGATGGCTGTCTTTGAAATTAAATGACGTGGCGAGCTTTATCAAAAGTTTAATATCAGGCACTTCTACTACAGAAATGCAGACAGGGGTGTTTGGTTGAAAGAGAATCGTATGTAATTGGCAGGATTAGAGAGTGAATACAGCACATTTGAAGGATTATTGAGAGGACATTGAACGGAATAGTCAGAAATATCTGGGATTGTTTTATGAGAAGAAAAGTCATGCTTTAAAAAGCATTCTTTTTTATGTGCTTGAAGTGTTTGTGGTGTAACTCTTTAGGTGGCCCCACTTTAAAATTCTTTATTATTACTGAGATCATGGCCTTGAATTTGGGCCCAGATGAATCTCATTGTTCTCCTCTGTAGCATCTATAGGTTAGGAATTCAGTCAGATATGAGCTTTGATAAAGTTCTAAATATAAAATCATCTCATTTCTGAGGTGTTTGCCATAAATTTGAAGTGTGTTTGAGTAACATCTTAGTTCTCATTACTCATTACTCATCACTCATAATAATGCCGTTACATGAAATGACTCCGGAACATTATTTTCCGAGAGTGTGAAGCAGAGATGTGTGGATCAGCTTAGTTATTCAATATTGCATTTAAACTAGCTTGTAAACTATCTTTCTCCCACCCCGCTTCATGTGGTCTTCAAATTGAGACACCTATTGTTTGTGATTCTTAATGTAAACACGTTAATGAAGATATATAGGAGTCAGTAAGTTAATTTAAAACCCTACTTTACAATAATTTGTGTGACCCAAGATAAACTAGTTAAATATTTTTTAAATGTTAACTTTTTCATCTGTAACAGCAGACTAATTAATTTGTTCTGCCAAGTGTATAGGTTATTTAATATTGTAGATTTTTCTAATCCACATAACTCAAATATGTAGATTTTTTTAATTTATTAAAAATTTTTATTTATTTATCTTTAGAGGGGAAGGGAAGGAGAGAAGTATCAATGTATAGTTGCCTCTTGTGAGTCCCCTGCGGGGAACTGGCCTGCAACCCAGGCATGTGCCCTGACTGGGAATCGAACCGCAATCGTGTGGTTCGCAGGCCCGCGCTCAATCCACTGAGCTACACCAGCCAGGGCTCAAATATATAGATTTAAATATAATAATGTATGCCCATCAATGAACACCCATGCCCCAACCCATACTTTTCCATAAAGTGATTGCTACATGGTAACAAGATTGGGTACATGTGTGTGTTCATGTGTATACTTATTTACATAAGCATACATAAGTACAGAGATTTTGTTTTATAAAATTATTACACTATGTTTTGTCACCTACTTTATTCCATTGCACATTATATTTTAAAAATCCTTTCATTTTACATAGACACCAACTTTATTCTTTATTTAAAAACTGCTCCTGGAGTGTTCCAAGTTATGGATCCACTATAATTTACTTAGCCAACACTTTATTAATGGACAGTTAGGTTGAATTGTATTAGTCTTAATTACAAGCAATAAACATTTTTAATACATATTTCTATATGTGTGCCCATTTTTCTGTAAGTCAGATTTATAGAAATAGAAGTGTTAGGTCAATGTGAATTTACATACACAAATTTGACAGAGACAAATTACTGTTCAAAAATCTTGTATCATTTTGACACACGTCATAGTTTGCCCAATGTTTTACATGTATCTAAAATAGACATTATTTTTTGTTTAAGTATTATATGCACAATGACCATATTTCCTTGTTTTAATTCATAGTTCTTAGAGTATAGCTGAGGCTCAATATCTTTTTTAACATAATTATTAATCATGTCTAAATATTTTCTTAAATGGTAATTAATATTCTTTGCTCAATTTTTCTACTGCATTTTGCTATTTAAGATTTCTTTACACATAATCTATGTGAATTCTTGTATATTATAAATGTTACAAATATTTAAAATGTCACAACAAGATAGCAGTGTGGAATCCTCAATGTGCTGTACAAACCATTAAGGTAGTTTCTAACTTATTACAGGTTAGGGTCTGCTTCTTCTAAAGAAGAGTGGACTGTATGGCAATATTGTGGCATTTACCTACCTCTATTTCTATCTTTATCACGTATTAGTATATAGGAGTGGGCAAAAGTAAGTTTACAGGTGTGAGTTTGTGAAACACAGAGTTTCTTCCTGTATCATATCTATTAGTTATTGTATTGTTTTCCAAACAACTATAAACATACTTCTCCCTACAAAAAAAAATATATATATATATATATATGAAATCTTTTTCTTCTCTCTCTCTCTCTATATATATAATATATATATAAAGATGGAATAATGTATCTATTCATTTCTGTTTCTGTGTATGTATGTTGTTGCTTTATATAATTGTGCTAGTAAATATTAATAATGCACATTATATTTGAAACACTCTGATATTTCCTCATCATAGGTTGTTTGTATGCTTGCTTATATGTGTCTATTCTCAAGGATTTATCCTGCCTTCAAAGTGGCAGGTACTGTGCTGGAGTTTAAAGATAAAAATGAATACAAAGGGTTTGTGACTTCAAGATTTTGTATACATGAGATAGTCACAGAAGTACCCAATTACAACATAATGGAGTAGGTGCTGTGATGAACTTCTGTGTGACATGAAGTGACATCACCCAAAAGGCAGTGGGAGGCAGATGCAGGGTAAGGGGCTCTTGCTAAGGGACTTGCTGAAGTGTCAGCAAAGGAGATTTTATTTAGCTGACCCTTAAAGAATACAGACAGAAGACAGGCAGAGATCAGGGCCATACCAGGCCATATAAACAACCAGGGTAAGAGGGATGAAATTTAAGAGACAGGCAAAAGAATTTTTAATAAGGCTTGGTATCAAACTGACTTGGCTATGAAATAAAAGAAAGGAGAAATTTGGGATAAATTCTAAGGGTTACATTGGAGCAATCAAATTGATGATGCAGATAGTCCCAGAGACAGGAAATACAAGCAGAGTAGTGTTGCGGTTGAATTGAAGACAGAAATAACAGAGCTTAGAATGCTCTTAATGAGTCTTAGATAGCCCTCATTCTTCCAAGTATAACTGATCAATAAATAATCAGTTACTAATAAGAAACTAAGGTGAGAAAGTTTGAGGTATCCTAAAAAAGGGTTGATGGTAGAAATTTGAAATATGTAAGAAAGTATGTGGTATAGATGACCCTTACAAATGCTTAGCTCTCTAAATGTAATGAAATGCATGAGGAAAAGGGATAATTAATTTTTTTTATTTTTTAAATATGAGAGTCTTGAGTATTGGTTCTAAAGTAATGTTCCGTAAAGAAAGAGGCTGATTTACAATATTAAAACTTAGAACTTGAACATTAGGGGTAATCTAGAGCTCAGGAAAAATATAAAAGAAGAAAAAGAACATTCCTTTATCAGAGACAGAAACAAAGTGAATGAGTTTGGATTTTGATGGAAAAAAAAGCACTTGATATCAGAAATAAGCACAATAATTTACCTGAGCATAACTAACTTTCAGTTTTCTAGTGCTAATAAATGTAGCGCTTCTCCTTGCATGTCAGCATCAAATTGTATTTTCATTCCCAAATCGATGACACAGGGGCTGCTGTGATGCTAAGAAACTATAAATTGCTTGGAAAACTCTGAAAGTGTTATGAGATCTCCTAGAGATGTATGGACATTATTTTGGATTTGTTCATAGGCAAGCCAGTTTATTTTCATTTTAGTTTCATCATCAGTAAATTCAGAAATTTAGACTAGATAGCATGCTTTAGTTCAACATATTTATTCATTGCTTACCTGATGTGAAGGTTCAGTATTTTCTACATTAATATTTTGTGATTATTTCCATCAATGAGTGAAAGAGATTCCATAATAAGTAAGAGAAATTATCTTTATTCCCACCTATTATATTTTGGATAGGGAACTAGGAGAAGTGAAAGAGGTAGGGTGTGTGTATACGTGTGTGTGTGTGTTTCTATCAAGTCTGGATGTATAGCTCTGTGGTTTACTGTAATGTGAGGTGATTTTGAAAAGTTGAATGCAATGTTTCCTCATTTCTTGGCTTGTGACAGATTCATGATGTGATAATTCCATTTTTTGTAACACTTTATGTCTAACATATCACTTATTTGTGTACTTTAAGGTATAACCTTCAATTCTAAGGTAAGAAAATATTTCACAAAATACTCTTTATTATTTCCTCATTCATACTCATATATTTCTTTTATTATCTTGAATCATATATATATACCCTATGAGGTATATGTAAAAAATTATATTCACTTTCAAGGATATTTTATACTTAATATAAGAGGACAATTTTTTTTTGAATCCTGACCCACAAATGTTGATGATGTTAACAGATTATTTATAAGGGAGATTTTCTCTGGTGACCCAGAGTGTAGTTTAAAATCTGCTTTATGATTGCTCAATGAATCAGTGACATATCTTTAAATATAGATTAAACAAAACTTCATTAAATAAGTGAATAAAATAGCTGATGATGAATAGATTAGACAACACTCCTTTCCTATGTGATACAGCTAACACTGTTATTAGGTCATAGCCCATAGGTCATGAGGGATCTGTCCGGGATAGGTGTCAATTGTCATTAGTAGCTGCCAAATTCTGGGCATACTTTTATTAATTTACTTTGAATGTCAGTTTCAGTAATGGCTTTGCAGGTGTTTGCCACATTTCTTCAGTTGAATGTAGCAGTTATTGCTCTTGAGATCATACTACTGTTACCTGTAGACATGTATACTTCATGGTATGCCCTAGCCAGTCTCTCTGGAGTAGCTTTCACCACACTAATTAGGAATAAGGAATAATAGATAATTGGTTACATTTTCTCTGGTGATGTGGAAATGGGTATGACTGTAGTACTTTGGAAGGCTCGAATACTTTTTCATAATTCTTTGCTAAGTTTATTAAAAAATAAGTATCTTATTTGACAGCTTAGTTTCAATGTGTTAGACCTCATGTTGCTGGTTAAAATGATCAATAAATCTTTAGAGTAAAAAAATTCCTTCCTTATCCAAATCAGGATAGACCTTATATATCCTTAGACCTCATTGTGTCTGGCAACAATTACTGGTTTAATTTGTCTGTGATCTAGTGTGAGAGAAGAATTGGCCATGCAGATTAAGAGCCATTTCCATCCCTGCTTTCCCATCTAAACAAATGTTTTACCCTTCATGGGCTGTCCTCTTGTAAATAAAAAGAGTCTTAGAACAAAGATTTTGAAGTGTTGGTTTATAAAGGCTACTTCTGAAAATCTTGGACTCCCCAAAATGAATTTTCTGGGCCCCTCCCCAGACTTATTGGGTCAGAATGCAGGAAGAGGTTCATGCATCTTTGCTTTAAATCTTTGTAGATGATTCTTAGAGTCTGTCTCACACTGAACACACACGTTTCCAAATGTTCTCCTTTGGAAGAATTAAGTAGCAGTGTACAGTTTGGCATCAGTTTCACTGAACCTGATTTTCTATACATTTCAGTATGTTTCAAAAGTAATGCATGTTCTTGGATGGGCTATGAACTTTATTTGATTCATTTGAAATATATTCTCAGGGTTGTAGCTTTCTAAAAGCCTTTCACACAACCCAAAATGCTTATTATTTTAGCCAAATTCCACCATTCATAAAAATAAATATTAAGCCACAGAACTAGGGGCTACCTCCTCAGTGCATGTCATCAAGCCCCTGTCTATAATTAAGTGGATTTCGAAAGCACACAGAAGAGAGCTCCCTCAATACTGACAAAGAATCAAAAAGGCCATTCAGTATTTCATGACAGTATGTGGATCACACGAATGGTCAGTAGATTCTTCTTCACATCTAACCCAAATCACCTCCACTTTATCCCAAACATTTTTCTTCTTGTGTAACCCTTCAAGTATATAACTAACAATAAAACCATCTCATTGAGATCTTACCTACTTAGTACACATGATGTGTTTCAAGGAATACAGTTCATGGAAATTAAGTCAATAAACAATAATAATATAGGCAGTCTAGAGGTGTGAGCCACTGAATACTAGTTGAAATAGAATGAAAACAAACTAAAATAAATTTGTTTTAAAATGTGCTTAGCAATGAATTGGGGTCTTCCCAGGACACTTTGCATGTAGATGGCTGTTGGGTGAGAGAAGGGAGCAGTTTTCTGAAGGTCTGGTACTTATCTGAAATGTCCGCCTTCTGAATCAGCCAAGTGACATTTCTGTTCCCACTCCCAGCTTTATTCCTCCCAAATCTTCTTACCTGCTTGCACATTAATTTTGTTTGATCTCCCAATTAGTGACAGAGGACTTAACAACACAAACAGGAAATTAAAGCAAAAGGTCAGTTGCTGTGATTAAATTTCAGGGGAGGCATACTCAGTCAATCAATCAAATGGTGTAAATAAACTACAATTTCCCCCATTTTTACCAAATAGAATAAACAATCCTCAACTCTAACTGCATATTGGGATCACTTGGAGAGTTTATTAAAACTGGTAAATCCTGGAACATTGCAGGTAACTTCCCTTTAGTAGGAAGTAGGTCATTCCCAGGTATTGTTTTAAGTCCTCTATATCTTGCTCCTCAAAATGAGGTCTGTGGACCAGAAGGCAGAGACATTATCTGGGAGCTTATTAGAACAGATTAAGTCAAAGTCTTCATTGTCTCAAAATTCCTCATAATAGTTTGAAATCTCCCCTGTTAGATAATCTAACACATAGCCTGTTTCAGGAGCCATGGGTGGAGGAAGTGAAAAGAACCAAAAGGCAGTGTGCCTGTGAGGATACGGTGGGGAAAGGAGGAGGAAGGAGATAGGAGAGAAGAAATGGGGCAGAGCCTAAAAACATGGGAGGAACACATTTATAAAGATGACCTAAATTTTTCCTTATTTATTTTTTACTGAGCAGAGATCTTTTTTGTTTTGTCCCTGTAATGACAGGACTCTGTTTTGCCTCATTTATGAATGTTCAGTATCCTCTTGTAACTCACAGGAAGCACCAAAACATATTTGATTAGTAAATGGCCAAAGTTCTTTAAGTAAAATAAATTTGTTCTAGGGTAGTAACTTTAAGTGTGGTTATTGTTATATTTATAGAAGTAAGCCGTTGTGTTTAGTAGTGAGATGCTGATATAATGAAGCTACTTACAAATACTTTAATTTTTTGAGGTACTAGATATTCTCTCAGCGATATCCCCTTAGTATGGCATATTTGCTTTCTTAAACTTTACACGTTTGATTCTCATGGATATTTTGAGTGAATCCCTTTCCAAATTTCAAGTTTACTTATCCGAATAAAGTAAGTATTTAACTTCCGATGTTTTACTTTTTTATTAAACAATCACAGTTAGTGATGGACCACAAATGAACAAGCTAGTTAATATTTGACCCAAATATTTTAATGCACCCAATGAAGCAATTTAGGAAGGGTACTAAATACAGGGAAAATGCTAATGAAATAATATTCAAGCAAGGATGGAAATTAATATAACCAAAGCAATTATGAGTTAATGTTCCCATGGAGGGTGCGTTACCTCATTGATTTCAGTAACTGTTTTGTGTGTGTGTCTCCATCCTAATAAAATAAAAGTATAGTGTGATCTTTTTAATTATAGAAAGTAATGTTTATTTAATCAACAAATAGTATTAAATAGATTGTACAGAGGGAGTGTTTTCTTTCTAAAAACAAATCTTACCTAACAATATGAAGAAATGTTTCTTAACTACATCACTTCACTGTTTAAAGATTAAGCATATTTTTTTTCTTTTTGCTCATTTACATTATTATCTATCAAGCAAACACTCCCAAAATATGTTTCACACTTACTGAACTTTCTTTTTTTAATTTTTATTTAATTCTTGTTCAAGTACAGTTTTCTGTCTTATATTCCCAGCCCTGCCCCCCTAGTGCTCCCCACCTCTCTCCCATCCCTGCCCCCCACCTTAGTTATTGTCCATGTGTCCTTTATACCTGCTCATTTGAGTCCTTCCCCTTTTTCCCTGTGATTCTCTCCCCTCTCCCCTCTGGACCCTGTCAGCACGTTCTGCATTTCAGTGTCTTTGGTTACATTTTGCTTGCTTGTTTGTTTTGTTGTTTAGATTCCTGTTAACGGTGATATCATATGGTATTTGTCTTTCACTGCCTGCTTATTTCACTCAGCATAATGCTTTCCAGTTCCCTCCATGATGTTGCAAATGGTAGGAGCTCCTTCTTCCTTTCTGCAGCATAGAATACCATCGTGTAAATGTACCACAGTTTTTTGATTCAGTCATTGACCGATGGGCATCTAGGTTGCTTCCAACTCCTGGCTATCATAAATTGTGCTGCTATGAACATCGGGGTGCATAGGTTCTTTTGAATTGGTGCTTCAGGGTTCTTAGGATATACTCCTAACAGTGGAATTGCTGGATCAAAAAGCACGTCCATTTTTAGTTTTCCTAGAAAATTCCATACTGTTTTCCATAGTGGTTGTACCAGTCTGCAATCCCACCAACAGTTAACTAGGGTCCCCTTTTCCCCACAACCTCTCCAACACTTGTTGTTTGTTTCTTTGTTTATGATAGCCAATCTGACTGGTGTAAAGTGGTATCTCATTGTGGTTTTGATTTGTATCTCTCTGATAGCTAGTGATATTGAGCACCTTTTCATGTGTCTCTGGATCCTCTGTATGTCCTCCTTGGCAAAGTGTCTGTTCAAGTCCTTTGCCCATTTTTTAATTGGGTTGCTCGTGTTCTTTGAGTGGAGTCGTGTGGGTTCTTTGTATATTTTGGAGATTAAACCTTTGTCTGAGCTTTCTATTGGAATTAAGGTATGTGAAAACCATGCTGACAAAATGTGCTGTTTTTACTGTTGAATGTATCTTACTTTTTACTTTTAAAATCAATTATAGACTGTTTTTGAAGCAAATCTTATAATTGTCTTTTAATAGCTTAAATAAAAAGTAATTTAAGCTAATGACTTAGAGGGATATTTATTTGCATGTGCTTCCAATGGAATGGTATCTTTAAGATCGAAGTGTCCTGAAAAAATACGAGATACATGTATCTCATGTATAAAAGCCACTGTATAAAAGAAGTAGCTTTCTGAAAAATTTAAAGTGAACATGTATGATTCATTTAAAATATATACTTAAAAGTTTCACAGTATAATAATTATTATAAAACATTATAACATGATTATATATGATTATATAATGATTATATGATAATATAATGATTATTATAACACTGTTAGATTATATTCATTACTTCTTATTTTCATATTTAAATAGTATACTCAGTGAAAGAAATAATCTTAATATGAACATTTCATAAATAATTTTTAAATAATTTTATGGTTAATTACCTTTATAAATATTATCTACTCTAATTTTCTTATTTTGTGGGAAAGATCAAAGTATATAAATAATTAAAACATTTTGTAAATTACCTTTAATCACCATTGACTTAAGAATAGAGATTAATACTTCAATGTACTTAGATTAAAATATGGTGGGACTTGCAGAATATGATTTCTGACTCACCTCATGTTATTTTCCAGCTGAGCAATTCCTGTCCACTAAAAGCAAATTAATAAACTGTCATGTGATAACACATTTCAAACATAGTAATTAGTTGAATTAATATATATGTGTTATTTTAATTAGGAGCTGTTGGTACATTAAAAAAAGCCTTAAATCTGAAAGAGCAATTATATTTAAATATATTATTTACAAAGCACTTACTGAAAATGTTTTCTTTGTATGGTATTATTTACAAATTATGACATCTAAATAAATATACCACTTGGGTAAAATTTAGGAACATTATATAGGTACAATATATGATTATGCAGAGTTAATAAGTGGATATAATAAATTTGGGTATAGTTCATACACATTGTATAAGCAATGTATTTGTATAATGTGTATGAAATATAAATAAAAGCTTCATGGATGCCAGGCAGATATTGGAATACACCAGCAAACAAAAAAGTGTAATAATTGAGTTAAGTATGTTAGATGGCGATCAGTGCTATAGCAAAGATACAGGAAAGGAGAAGGGGAGAGAAGATGAACAGAGGGAGGAAGAATAGCAGGAAGAAAAAGAGTGTGAGTGAAGAAGGGTCCAAGGGTCCATCAGGAATCAGTAGTTTGGAAAGATTCAGTATTAAATAAGGGTAGACTTTATTGAGAAAGTGAGATTTTAACAAAGACTTGGAAAAGGTAAAGGGTCAGGCACAGTTGACTTATTTTGTACAATTTTATTCTGGAATACTTACAAAAGAAATTATTTATTTCAAAATTTAGTGTTATCCAAGATCCAAATACAAAGTATGTTGTTCTTACAAGACAGTACCTAAAATTCTGTTTTTTACATCTTCTGTAAGTTTTCACAAAGAAGTATCATATGACTTTATTTTTACAAAATTGAAAATAAGACAGAGGATGAATCCAAGTACATTTTTAGTGTAAATTTGACTTGATGTTTTTATTGAGAGTATTACATAGGGAGTAATATAATCACATCCAGTGGAAGGGTATAGTTCATATTTAACCATTGTGAATTTTTATTAACGTCATCATCATGTTCTGTTAAAAGGCATCCAAGTGAAAATATGAAATTATGAAATAATCATTGGCATAATTTAAGCAACACTTAAATCTAATGATAGATATTAATAAGAATTATGTTATTTGCATGTTGATATGCTCTATTGCTTGATATTTTAGTGTTTGCCTATCTATATGCATCAGTGCCCTGCCTCTTTAACTCTCTCTCTACATGTTGTCTTCTCCTCTGATAAGGGCGTGAAGCATTAAGTGACAGATATTCACTTTGAGTTGGTTACACATGACTTATTTATTTGGACAGGATACTTATTCATTGTGTATTAAGTGCCAGACACTGTATCAGTCACCAAAGATACAATGCAGATAAGACAATACAGTTCAATAAATTGCACTAATAGTTTATTAAAGGGAACAAACATGAACAAATAAGCACAATGTGTTATGAATATGCAATAATAATGTAACAGTGCTGAGCACCGTTAACAAGGAACTGGTTAAGCACTTTGTGTCTCTATGTTCCATCCCTCTGGACAGGCTAATACTGACTCCACGGTAAAAATTTAAAGTAAAATCCAGAGTGGTTAAAGAACTGACTGTATCACACGGGCAGAGTCTGAATATGAACTGGGGCTTTCAGACCTTATTTATTGCTCTATCACTTCGTTTTCTTGCTTGTTCAGAAGCAAGAATGACAAACTAACTGAGCCTGGAGATGAGTCTAGAAAGGTTTCAGAACAAAAGAAGCATTTCAGATGTTTATTGTTGAGTATTTTTTTAGACAAAGACATGGGAAGGGATTTTAGCATGAAGGAATGTGTTGTGAAAAGACAATGAGATCCACAGTTGCATGTGGTGGAAACAAGAATCACAGGGGTGTTTGTGTTCGGCTGGATGTGAGAAGCACAGCAAGAGGGTGAGGGATGTCAGTACAGCAAGAGACCGGTAGTCAATTGATGAAGGATTTCTATCTGTTGCTAATGAATTATTCCATTAGTATAGGGGTGGCAAGTAAATTTTACACTGTGAAACAGCACTGATTTGTATAGACAGTGGCTTATATTTCAAGCCATTGCCTTTAGAGGAGCAAGAAGGAATAATTTGGATCTGAAGAAACCTATAAAAGGGTATGTAATAATTTAGAGGTAAATTTCTAAACAAAGTTGGAGTAGAGAGGAGAGACATACTGAAGAATTTTATTGTTATTGGTATTTTTGTTGGGTATGAGAAGTGACGTAAGGGGAAAGGAGACAAAGAGATCACATCCCAACTCTTTAGCTTAGCTGTGGGATGGATGTTGCTGCCATTAGTTGAGATACATTTCCTAATTTTAATTTTAAAATTAGGAAAGAGTCTCTGCCTTCCTAGAAGTCATGCATTCACTGGGTGGCTATTGATTAACTAAGATTGTTCTTTGTGTCCTTCTGTTGTGATTTATACTACCAGTGAGATTTATTTAAAGAAGAGAAATACACTTGGTAGAAGTGGAAAAGTGAGTCACATTCCATTTTCTACATTTGCATTGTCTAAATGGGGACTTTTGTAGACAACTAGGAATACATGCTGTAGCTCAATAGAGAATTCAGATCTGGATCTCAAAGTAACCTGCCTATAGGTACTATGCAAAGTAAAGGATGAAGGTTGCATTCAGGCATGAACCCAGAGCCCAAGAAAATGTTCAAGATCAACCAAGACCAATTCTGAAGAATACTAATGTTTATAGTACATTCTTGCTTTAGTATGGAATTTTACTGCAATGAAGAAAGCTTTGAAGAACTAGTCAAAAAGGTGAGGAGAAACAAGGCTGAAATGGAAACACAGAAACCCAAAAGTGATGTGCTACACATGTCCTGTGAGATTTGTGTTTCTAAATACTTAAAAACATCTCTCTAATGAGTAAGATAAGCAGAATTGTTTCTCTCTATACTGTAATTTTGAAGCCCGGATTATAGCATTGTTTTTACAAGTATACTTCAATGTGATTCAGTCAATAGTATTAAAAGATTATAAAGAAAAGTCCAATGGAAGTTTTTGTTGTGTTTCATATGAATGTGTCCCCTTCCTCCCTCACTCCCTTTTATTCTTTTCTTCCTTTCTTCTATACGTCCTTTTTCCCTCCTTCCTTCCTATGAGAATGTTACTCACCCTCACTCTCTGTCTCTCCCACCCTCCCTCCATCCCTCTATTTGATATGAATCATGTAAGATACAATGTGAATCACATAAAGATTTCCTCTTTGCCCTGACTCCTAAAAATCCTAAATTTATTTCTGAAGGCATCTGCCCTAGAACCTAACTGTGCACAGTATGAATTGACTTCTCTGCTGACTTTATCTTTCCCAACCTGCCTAAGCATCTCATTCAGTTATTTCATACTTGATTCTATCTTGCTAAATTGTGTGACTTTTATAAAGCATAACACTATTTGTTGGAACAAGAAGCAATATACAAACTCATTTGTTGGAAAGAATATACAAACTCATCCGTGTGTTAATTTGGAAGGTTTTTGTAGAGTAGTTTTGATCTGTTACAGACTTCATTTGATACACATTTGTTGAATTGGTCACTGAGGGGTCAGTCGTCATTCTAGAGCTCAGCTTTTCTCAGCGTCTCCAAGTCACCTCAGAAGTTTCTCTGGGCGGCTGGCTTTGATCAAGGCTTCCTATCTGTCTTCCTCAGTGACAAGGACGGTGTGTGCAGAACAATGTGATGGCAGGTGCTACGGGCCCTATGTCAGTGACTGTTGCCATCGGGAGTGTGCTGGAGGCTGCTCGGGACCTAAGGACACGGACTGCTTTGTGAGTCTAGGAGTACTTCCTCTTATTTGCCTGTTTTCCCTGCCCTCCTTTTTGACTCGGGTGCATTAAATCTTTAACATCCTACTTAAAAGATCTAATTTAACTGTTTTAAAATTAGGAAAGAGTCTCTGCCTTCCTAGAAGTCATGCATTCACTGGGTGGCTATTGATTAACTAAGATTGTTCTTTGTGTCCTTCTGTTGTGATTTATACTACCAGTGAGATTTATTAGACAATGTGAAGACAATCATGTTGAGCTATCTTTTTAAAAACTAATATTATCTTTCCAAAATTTATAGTGATTACCTGCTTATGTTGTTGCATCATTGATCTTCTGTATAAGGGCACTAGCGTTTTATTTCTTAAATATGAATTTAAGATAATAGCAGATAAATGTACAAATTTAATTATTTTAGTTTATGTTGTTTATAAACTAATATCATTCAAAATTATAAGATTTACAAATGCATGCTTGAAGCAATTTATATGCTAATCTGTGTGATTTTTATTTTAGAAGAGGACATTTTTACTTCCTTAAAATTTACCACTTGTTGGGAACACTTAATTACATTTTGATATCTCCGATAAAGCTCTTTCTGTTCTTTTGAATACATACAAGCAATTCTGTGAGCTATAGTTAATGTAATTTCATACACACGCTGGCTTCATTTTCACTTCAAAACCATAAAATAAGTTATTTTTGTTGTTAAAAATAAAGACAGCAGTTTATTTTTTGTTACCCCTTCTCAACTATCCAAAGAATACATGTATATATTTAGAATAGAGTATTCTTTCAAAGTGACATTTAATTCTGGAAATAAGCAAACTATAAATTATAGCTCTTATGATATAATCATTTAATTCTGGAAATAAGCAAACTATAAACCATAGCTCTTATGATATAATCATTAATTATCTTAATATAACAATAAATTTAACTTCTCTACCATAATCTTACACTGAACAAAAGTATGTATTGCAGAAATGACTAGTGAGGAAGAAGAAAAGGATATTGAAACGTTAACAGTTTAAGGCAGCTGCTCAACAGGTCTTTGCCTGTCTCCAGCCATGGGTTGGAAACTGGATTGGGTAGATGCTAAACGAGCATTGTGTTAATTCCAAAACAGTAACAACAATCAACAGCAACAATCCTCATTACTTTCACCACATGTTTTTCATGGTTCCATTATCATGATAAGCAGAGGGCCAAGCGAACTTCAGAGTTTTCATTTCATTATTTTATGGACTGTTCCTATGATTCCACTTTGCTATTGGTACAGCATGTTCAAGAATGCCAGGTCAAGGCTTTGGCATAAGTTACAGTGTTTTGTTTGTCTGGGAGGTAAATTTGTTTGATTCCTCTGGCTTATGTTCCTTTGTTGCCAAGCAATCTGTGCACGGCATCGCATAAAGTATGTTAGTAAACAATTATGAGGACACATGAAGTTTTATAGCCATAAATTAAAACTCACTGAGTTTTCTGGATTGGTTTTTAATAGATTCTTCCTGGGAAGTGTCATCTTAGGGAATAATGTATCATCAGTGATTCTTGTTCTGACTACGCATCTTGTAGACCATCATCAGTGGATTGTCTTGTTTGTGATATAGTGCTTGCTAAAACAACAATTGATGAAAAAAATGTTTTGAGGAAACAGAGTGAATTAGTGCTTATTAATAACCATACATAAAATCTATGATGACTATAAAATACTACATGAGTTCACGTTAACTTGCCTTCAAAGGCCTAAATTATTCCTGTGAATGTTTCATGTTTTTAATTAATAAGATTAGTTCATCCACTCTTTGTTAATCACAAGTTTTTATGTACTTATACATAGGCTCTAGTTTTACATGACATACCTCACTCTCAGGTAGTAAAGTTGTTTTTAATTCTTCTCAAAAACAGTTGAACAGTTTAACATTGAAGTTTTAATGCAAGTATATGTCAGTTGATATGAATTGTTTTACTTGAATTGATGGCTTTTACTAAATTATCTGGCATTATGAAAGAGATTATGCAGAAAATGGCATCATATTATGCAATGATGGGCTACATAGAGCTTCTTCATGTTATGGGATTGCAGACCCTACATTGACTCTTTAACTAGCCAACTGCCTTTTCTCTGAGTCCAGTTTAAGTGGCCATGATGTATTTTCTCACTATACAGTGAAGACAAATGTCGCTGAAGGCAATGAACTCTCCAAATACCAGCTTTCATGAGAAAAGTCTACCCTTTAGAGTTGGTAATTTAATTATTAGTTATTAGCCATAGACTCTAAGACTCAACATATAACCCTTTGAATAAGTGTGAGCTTAAATAGTGTTTTACTATTAGATAACTTTAATAATTTAAACCAATTTTCAATTTAGAAGTTAGTGGACAGATACTACGCAATTTGAACAACAATAACTACAGATGGTATATTTACTGACATTGTAAAACCAGTTTTGTAAAACTGTAGAAGTCCTAAGCAAATCTGAACTTAAAATTAGGCACTGATGACTATAAAATTATCTGATTTTTTGTTTTTTATGCAATGGACATATACTTAATAAAGGACATAAACTTCCATAAAAACTGCTGCAGTAGTGTTCCTTTAACAATAATATTAAGATTATTGTGAGATGAAATTAATGTCTGCTATGTTGCAGGCCTGCATGAATTTCAATGACAGTGGAGCTTGTGTTACTCAGTGTCCCCAAACTTTCGTCTACAATCCAACGACCTTCCAGTTGGAACATAACTTCAATGCAAAGTACACATATGGAGCATTTTGTGTGAAGAAATGCCCACGTAAGTAACAGGAAAAGAAGAGCCAAGTTAATTATGCCATTGTTTAAAAACAAAAGAGTTTCAGGCCAATTTACTGTAACTCAAAATTGTAATAATATCATGAATTACTCGGGTATGGGAACTATAAAGGGTTTCAGAAACTACTATAAAGGATGTATGGACAAAACCAAAGGGGGAGGGTGGAGGCAAGGGAGGGAGGTGGGTTTGGCTGGGATGGGGGGGAGTGGTGGAAACAAAATGCAGACAACTGTAATTGAACAACAATAAAGTAATTAAAAATAAATAAGTAAATTCAAAAAATTAAAGTGATTGGTCCAAAGTCTCAGCAAAGAAATGGTATGTTTGAGGTTAGAGTGCAGTCTCATTACCTTCTAAACTCATTTTTTCTCTGCACAGCATTGATTTTTGTACAAGATGCTGTTTCTCAAAAGAGTGATTAGTTTTGTGGAGCAAGCTCTGTAATGAAGTATGCTTCTAATACCGATGAATCCTTACCTAAAATTATTTCCGATTACTTATTTGTAAAGAGTATGTAGTATTAGTTTTAAAATCACCTCTAGTAGTAAACAGTAGCACAGTAAATAGGAAGGGCACATGAAGAGTTCCTCACCAAGCTCATAACTCATTCTGGGGATTTAGAGTGACCAGCTAAATTTCATCAAGAATTTACTAAAACAAGTCCCGGTTCTCCCTGGAGTCAGTTTCTTTGCTTAGACTGACCAATGGGCTATTTCTGCCATGTTTTATCCACTGGCAAGGCTGAAATATCACTGCATTTGTTCACTCATTTTAGAGAAGAAGGCTTTATAATCCACACAACACAGAGAGTATGGCTTTCTTGGCTTTGTCCATGTGTTGGCAAGGGAGTATGAGGGACATGGGATTGGAGTAGCTATGGACTCTGACTTTGCCCGCTTACGACCACCTTAGGACCGTGCGATTCTAAATGAACTGTTTAGCTTTTCATTCCCTCCTCTTTGAAGATGCTAATGGTAATAATCTTATCGTTCTTTTTCCCAGAGTCATTGTAAAGATCCAGGGGATAGGAAATAAGGATCCAAGAGACAGTATATAAAAACAAGTTTTTGGATACAATGACAGTTCTAGTCATTATTATTAAATATTTTATATAAGTTAAAAGAATAATTATATATGCAGTGTATAATACCGACACACTAACTCTAGGACAGTAGAGCTTTTTCCATTTTAAACATTTTCATATTCAAACATGTTCTTGATCTAATAACATTTTGTCTAAACTTATCCTTTATCTCACCATCTAGTATCCTCACACAATAGGGGACTTGAAAGTATTGTATGTAAAATGGGGCTAGATGATGAAATTGTTTCTTTTCTTAGACAAACATCTTATTTTACTACCTTCAAATTATGGTGCCTGGTCCCAAGGACAGTCAAAATCATGCTTTTTCTTTTTTGTTTGTTTATTTGGGGGCTTTTTTTTTTTAATTCAAGTCCTGAGGCTGAGGCCCAGAGTGTAGGCTGGGGTGGAAGAAGTACCAAAAAATTGGGAATTGAGTATTCGCCTTTCCTTTATTCTATCCTTTACACTGACTCATCTTAAGTTGAAAATAATGGCAAGTGTCTAATCATTGAGAATTTGTTTGTGAAATTACATGCCCAGTTACCTTATATATGGCTACTCATGAACTTTCTTTCTTGGACTAGTTCAGGTTTATCAAATCACAGACTAATTTAAAACACTTTAGTATTTATTTAAAATTTAAATCTCTGATGGATTTTACTACTAAGTCATGCTATCTAAACTAGAAAAACAAAGATGTTTAGCTTCTAAATACTACTCTATAATCTCTAATCTGGAATTCTGAAATTCAAAAACTCCAAATAACAAATATTTTTTGAAGCCCATTTGGCTGCAGATACTGAACCTAACTCACAGGGAGCTATTAATAATCTTTACTTATTTTATTCAGCAAAAGTCACTGCAAAAGTATGGAATGAGGGGTATTCCTAAAGACTTTGCAGAAAAGATGGGCATCTGTTGCACAGCGCATGTGCCTGCTGCTCCTTGGGGTCCCCGGGGGACAGAGAGTAGTTTGTCAGGAGCGTTCTCAGAGTCAAGACCCGAGGGGAAAGGAAGGCAAGTGTCATCAGGCTGTGACACAGTGTCAACTAAGTGCCTTGTCTCATGGCCGATGCCCTCTGATAGGTTAGGTGTTAACTCGGAACACCAGCATCTTTATCTTTATGCATCCCTCCCACTCTCATTGATTCATACATGTCCCTCTACCCCAGTCTCCCTTCAATTCCAGATTTTCTAGCATTTCTTTTTGCAGGACAAACAC
This sequence comes from Sturnira hondurensis, assembly GCF_014824575.4. Classification (NCBI taxonomy): domain Eukaryota; kingdom Metazoa; phylum Chordata; class Mammalia; order Chiroptera; family Phyllostomidae; genus Sturnira; species Sturnira hondurensis. Next base: position 2,398,782 of record NW_028076312.1, read on the forward strand.
TGCTCATGAGTTCATATTAATTCTAAGCTTAAGTCACTTCTACACAAAGTAAATGATCATTTGCACTCCTCCAAACTGTACCCATTAGTAGGATTTTTCCTGTCACTACCTTCCAAGTTCACTCCTTGGAGAGAACACACAGCGGCTGCCATCTATTTTCAGCTACTTGCATTCATATACAAAGCTTAGTGTTTGCTCTCCTCTGACAGCCTGTCATACATGCCCTCTCTTGGTCCTTACTCCATCACAGGCATGAGCTGAGTGGGAGGTGCCAGCACAATGGTAGGTGATGTGGAGGTCTGGACCAACCACTTATGTAGTTTTCTTGTGTCTCTGCTAGAGCTCATATTCTCTCCCAAATCTACCATTTCCATCTTGCAATGGATTTATTATGGAACTGTTGAACATTATGACATCATGACTCTAATAAAATTTTGTTTCGTATGGGCAAGTCTGGCGACAAGGTCAGTCAGTGACCCATGGTTAGGTGCTCTGTCCCCACCACCACCCAGGAGCATATCAGGAGCTGTTTGTTAAATGGTGTATAATTTATACCGCAGACGATGTGGTTTAGCTCGAGAATCCTAGGGGTCTCTGATGTGATTTCCCAGTTGGGATTTGTTCTAACTCCGCACAGTGTATTTTCCCACTCAGCACAATGTGTTTATCCTTCTGATGGCGTAGCACCTCTTAGACTTTGTGACTCAAGTGGTGATGTTGTCTGCATCCCAGTCTAGACCTGCACCATATGCCTTTTTTGCTCTGGGCCCCCTTCAGGCAACATACCTTCCATACTACCAAATTCTGAGCCAGAAGCAGCAATCTGAGACATGGAAGGATTCTGCCTTTAAAACCGAAACTGGCATAGTAGGTATCATGTCTTCCCTTTGTTGTGGGAGAGTCTACATGCAATAAGTCAACCTTTTGGGGGGAGAGAATGTCTCGGCATATGCCTGATCACTGGACTCAAAAACACTTGACTAATGTGTCAGGTAATGAGATGTTCCTGGCTTATTTTGTACAGCTTTCTTGACAGTGCCCTATCAAATTTTATTTTGTTTTATCATATAAAGCTATAGGACCGTTTCTATGGCTCTCCACTGAAAGATGGAACACATTTTAAATATTTCCTCCTGGGTATGAAGTGCACTCTTTTGACTGAAGGCAGTTTAACTTCAGCTTCATTTGTGCTTCGTGTAACTTGAAGTATTTGAGACTTCTGACTTGCATCACAACATGAAATGAAGTGGAACTATTGGAAAACACAAACTAAATGTCATGTAGTTTCCTAAGTCTATGAAAGAAATTTACTCTCTCTTGGGGGGGGGGCATTCAGAATGTGGAGCTGTAGTCAAGCAAGCACTCATTGTTGTCAAACACGCCGTCCTAAAATTTTAATGTGGATGCTCCTAGATGTCATTCTACATTGAGATATTCATACAGAAGCTTTTAAAAATAATTTTTTAATTTAATTATTGTTCAACTACAGTTTTCTGTCTTTTTCTCCCATCCCAGCCCACCCCCCAGTGCTCCCCACCTCCCTCCCATTTCTACCCCCCTTAGTTGTTGTCCATGTGTCCTTTATACTAGTTCCTGTAAATCCTTCCCCTTTTTCCCTGAAATTTCCTCCCCTCTCCCCTCTGGTCACTGTCCCCCTGTTCTTTATACAGAGGCTTATTTTAAGGAAAGTGACATATATACTATCAATGACGGTAATCATGATCACACTGTAAAATATTTTTGTTTAAATTTGTTTGCTGCACATCAACATTATTGCTAATTTTACATTTTTTATCAGATAACTTTGTGGTCGATTCCAGTTCTTGTGTGCGTGCCTGCCCTAGTTCCAAGATGGAAGTAGAAGAGAATGGGATTAAAATGTGTAAGCCTTGCACTGATATTTGTCCAAAAGGTGAGTGATATTCNTTTATACAGAGGCTTATTTTAAGGAAAGTGACATTTATACTATCAATGACAGTAATCATGATCACACTGTAAAATATTTTTGTTTAAATTTGTTTGCTGCACATCAACATTATTGCTAATTTTACATTTTTTATCAGATAACTTTGTGGTCGATTCCAGTTCTTGTGTGCGTGCCTGCCCTAGTTCCAAGATGGAAGTAGAAGAGAATGGGATTAAAATGTGTAAGCCTTGCACTGATATTTGTCCAAAAGGTGAGTGATATTCTGGCTGTAACAGGGATTCTAGAAAAAGTTTACTTTTATACTTTTATATGCATTTACTCTTTAGTGGGGAAACAGCATTTGCCTCTCAGAACATACGACTCCCCTAGCAAAACCTCCCCACGGAAACTTTTCCATGACTTTGAATAGTTCTCAGAATTATCCACTATTGTAACAATATCTATTACTGATTTTGAATGATAGATACCACTATAATCCAGGTAAAACTTGAGTTCACTTTAATAGGAACTCAGAAATTAAGTTTCATTTTATTTTATATGCAGCAAATCTTAGAAATTATGAGCAAAGCAATGGTTCACACAGTGATTTTAGCATTAGAGCACATATTAGTCACTCGCCAATGTATCCACAATCATCTCCTGTGCACAAAAAGGGGTACAGAGGGAAATGCAACATGCCATTTACTCTCTGCGTCTAAAAAATATTTTGAAAGTGAGATATAGGAAATGGCAAGACGTTTACCATAAGTGCTAAATAAATGTTACAGATCATTGATGTTCTAGAATTTGAGTGGAGGAAGAAATAACTTCCAGCTATGGTGCTCAAATTAAAGTCCTGTTCAAAAAAAACTTTTTAAATACTATTAAGCTTTTAAAGTAATGGGATTGTGTTTTAAAAGTGCAAATTTTGCAATTACTTTTAGACTACATTCTCTCTCTCACCCCTGCCCCCAATCTCTTCATATACACACACATTTTGGGGGTTTTTTTCTTCTTTTTTTTTTAAAGTAGAACCTAAAGAAAGCACAGGTACTGCTTAAATCAATGTTTTGATGGCTCTTTATTGTAATTATAACTCAACACACATCATTACCACTCTTTTAGTATATATTCTTAATTTAACAAGTATTTTTAAAACTGGAGGTTGTAGACCATTATGAGGTTATGAAATTATTTTAAGTGACTAGCATTTAAAAAGTTTTAAAAACAATATTTTGGGATGAATTAGAAATGAAGTGACTTTATGTAGTAAGAGCGAGTTTTGATTATTCAAAGTATCATTTTAGTTATGCATCCTCTATGTGTATATACTGGGTCTTGATACAAAATACAATTCCTGTGGGTCATGGTCACTAGATTATAAAACAGGAACACTGCCGACCAAGAAGTGAATGTTGCATGAAAGAATTATTATATATGTTAGAAAGCCATTTAATTCCTATGATAATATTTTAATTTTATAGTGAAAATAGTGTTAGTTTATAATTAAAAATGCAATGATTTATTGACTGAAAAAATGTTTCTCATTATCTTGACTTTGAATCTTGTTTTTCCAGCTTGTGACGGCATTGGCACAGGATCACTGGTGTCAGCCCAGACTGTGGATTCCAGTAACATTGACAGATTCATAAACTGCACCAAAATCAATGGGAATTTGATCTTTCTTGTCACTGGTATTCATGGGTCAGTACCAACTTTTTGCAGAAAATGATTTTATGAAGTGTAGACGAAGCTTAAGCACGTCTTTAGCTTTGTTTGCTTGATTCTTTTTGACCCAGAGGAGTTCTGCCCCACAGTAATGCTCTTCTCCAGCAAATCAAATGTCATGTTTCACCAGCAAGGAGGGTAAACCCAAGTGTGGGACGCACCCAGGTTGTGCATTAGTGGCTACTCAGTTTTGAAAACGTACTTTTATGTACAAGCTAACAAATGTTTGTAGAGCATTCTCATTTGATCTGCAGATTCCAGCAAGCTTGATACATTTTTAGGTATGATTAGGGAAACAGCAACAATGGGTGAAGTGGGGAGTTCCATTCAAATTTCTAAACAATCCGTTTAAAACATCGTAAGTAAGTATTCCTTAAAAAATGTATCTCACAAAAAGCAAAGCAGGATGTTGAAATTGTCTTGAGCTTTCAGAACTTCTTTTTGACATCACATGTGTTTTTCTCTGTTTTCTAAGGTTGGAAAGTTAGTACCGTGGTAAGGGATCTATAAAATGAATTTCATTTTCACAGTAAAAATTGTAACATTTTCTGGGCTCCATCAGTACAGAACCACCTGCTGGTTTTAACTAGGAAAACAGCCCAGTTTGTAGTCTTTCCATCGCAATGAAAATGTCAATAGTTTACTTTATATTTTATCTATTTGTCTCTGTTACTACTTAATCCCTAAATAGCGGTGCTACTGGCTACAGATAAAGAATATCACTCACATATTTCAGTTCAAAATCTTACTCTAAACATATATAATATTATTTCCACAAGCAACATAATTTAACACATTTTGAATAAATATGTCCTACTAGAAATAGCAAGAGGAATAAAACAGTGTTTCTCTCTATTCAAATAAATTACTATAGGTCTTGTTCCATAAAACATTTCTTTGCTTTAAAATGTAGCTTTTAATATGGGACTATGCCAAATACTCTAATGATATGTATACACTTTCTATCCCAGATATGTTATATTTGACCCATGCGGTATTTTTTAAAGGTCAAGACTTCTAAATTCGTTTTTAAAATATGTGCACTCGGTTACTCCTAGCCCACGCTTTTACATGGCAACAGTCTGGTCAGGCTAGAGAGTACTCACCATTTGGGACACGTTCATTCAAATTTACTGGAGTCCCCACTGGCTCTCCAAATCCATTTACACTGATTTGATTGCCCACCTTGGCTGGTGGATAGACCTGGGTTGATACTGTTTTGCATCTATATAATTTGATGCATATGCAACACTCCATAATAATGTATTTATATTTTAACTTTTAAAAAACATATTTCAGCATGAATGACAGATTGGATCATGTTAACAGTGTCATCTGAGGATTGAAGCATAGCTACTCAACTCGCATTACCTGATTCCACCCAGATATAATAAATGAGTTGGCCTCAGTCCATCAGGGTGGGGTAAGATCTGGAAACAGCCTCATGAATTGCATTACGCAAGTGGCTTTCATCTCCATCAAGCCAATATCCATCTCTTATATATTAAGCATTTTAATAGTTCTTTAATTCTGAAACAAAAATCATAGATAAGAGTGCCCATATACACACAAATAAATAGTAATTTTATAAAGTGATTTTGATTATCCAATTGGAAGTTAAGAAGTAAGGGAAGATGTTCAGGTATAGCACCATCGTGCCATTGACACAAACAGACTCGGTACTCTTATTTCTTTATTTAGAGTGGGAACTGGAGGCCAAACTCAGTGTTTAGGGTTATCCGTAGGAATGAAAATAATCTTTTAATCTTGTCATGTTCAACGTTGTTCACATGCATGAGTTTTGAATCTCAAAATGCTCCCCCAAAAAGCATGTCCATAATGTGTCAGGTATTCAGATGACATTCTGCAATGATGATAGACAATGGACATGTGATAATGGGTTGAGTGACAAACTAGCTTTCAGCGCAACTGAGAAAAACTGTTTCTCTGTCTTAACGCTGAGCTTTATATTGCATCTCTGAACACAGTGACAGAGTCAGTCCAGTGTTCTTACTCATGCTCTGAATTTAGCTAAGAAAGGTCTTGATTTTATAATTCCATGGATTTGAAGTGGCTGGTACTCTGCAGTTGGTAAGTAGAATTCTGTCAACTTATTTTATGAGAGTCCTGAATCTCTAAAATTAAGTGTATAAAATTTCTGTGGTCCATTGGGCTTCATGTGAACAGTCTAGAATTTACTAGTATCTGCAACCTGGACGTGTTCTCAGTAAAAGTTTGGACTGACCCCATTATTGTGTGCTCACCCTGAATTTTTACTGTTTCTCAATAAAGTCAGAATATTTTATTGTATTATCAGAGCTGTTCTATACATTGCTTTTCATCAAAAAAACACAATTGTGGAAAATTCATTCTACTATTGTAGTACTGATATTTCTTCTGTATACAAAAGTTTTTGTCCATCAAGTACAATAGCAACAAGCCCTGAATGGTGTGGCTCAGTGGGTTGGACACCATCCTGCAAACCAAAAGGTCACCTGTTTGATTCCTGGTCAGGGCACATGGCTGGGTTACGGGCCAGATTCCAGTTGAGGGTGTGAAAGAGGTAACTGATTGATATGTCTCTCCCTGACTTTCTCTTTCATTTCCCTCTGTCTAAAAATGAATAAAATATTTAAAAAGTAGTGTGACAAAAAGAAATTTCCCAGAAGGTGAACTTAATTTTTTGGCTTCATATTCATAAAAAACATAGTTATTTATTCTACACATCTTCAGTTAAGAGTAGAGCAAATTGTTTCAGAACATTTAATTTAGATGCCAAGCCTTTGAGGATCTTCATGTCAGATTGAGGAAAATATTCATTGTTTATGTGTGAATTTTAGGGAAATTCATTTATAGTATTTCTCAAAGCCTTCCATAAATCTCCATGTTAAACTAGTTGTACAGTATATTGACTACACTTCTTAGTTTGAAACTGTAATTTAATCAACCAAAGGTATTTTTTTCCCTTCAAAGACATGGGAAGGTTCGCAGTATAAAAGAATATGTTAATGAATCAAGTTGAAAAGGCTACCACTAACATAGTTTTTATAAGGCTCTAAGGCTAGAATAAATAAATGCCAATGGATTCAGACTAAATTCCCAGGAAACAGGCCATATGCCTATCTGTTAGTTAAAACTGTATCCAGTGAGTCACCATACCCTCGTGTTTATGCCCTGTACATGAAAGAAGGCTCCTAAAGATGGTCAGACAGCAGATGCCCTCACACACACACAGACACCAGTGTGGTGGGTACCTGAGGGGAGGGTGGGGGCATCATAAAAGGTGGTGGGTGTCAAATATGTGGTGATGGAAGATTGTATGTTGTATCATAAAATTGCACTCTTGAACTTATATAATTTTATTAACCAATGGCACCCCAGTGTATTTAAAAAGAATTAAAGTAAAAACACAAAGATTCTATATATACATGTATATACATATGTACATATATGTATATATGTACATGCATATGTATATATTTATTTATCTGTGTATGTATTTGTATATATGTACATATGTGCAGTATATTATTACTATATGTGTGTATGTATACATAAATTTATTTGTATATATTTATATATATAGCAAATTACAAAATAACAAATAGGCACAGCAAGAATAGAACTCAGTTGATTGCTACAGAGGGTTATATGCTTCTTAAAAAGCCTAAGTTCATTGTTCTTAAAAGGTTTGATCTCTCTAGAAGAAGTGGTCATTAAATAGGTTGCAATTTTTTCTGAAGAGTATATGTCAATATGAAGTTTCTGTTTGCTCAGTATAGCACATAATGCCCTTTAATGTAATAAAGCATTTAAAAAGACTATGTATTCCTTAAGAACTGAAAATATTGCTTGAATTATTGAGAAGTGTTTGGAGTTGTGACATAAACTATGTTTATGTTTGGGTCAATATTTAAGTGCACAGTTATTTCATATGGTCAGTATATAATACATGAAAAATGTTCTTAAGATGATCTCTGAAAAATATATTAAACATTTCATTTTCAAAGATATTTTATGTTTGGTTTTGGGAGGCAGGATCTCTCTCTGTATATATATATGTATATGAATATATATCAAAATCATTATTTATAAAATATGTGTATACATTAGAAGATGGCATTTTTTTAAATCTTCAAATTTATACCACCTTTTGAGTATTATTAAACTTGTCATAAGTTTTGTCTTTATATGTTGGAGTGATATATATAGATGTAAGCAAATAGATCTGAGTTATGAAAATAAATATAAATAAACCAGAGGGCACAAGATTGCTTTAAATAACTCATAAAAAGAGTAACTTTTAAACAATGTTATCAATATTGTTTCACTAATTCACTAATAGATAGAAGATAGAAAATTCACTAATAGATAAATGTGACGATACAGAAAAAAGGCAACTTCATGTGTTTGCTCCTACCCCTCTTAAGAGACTGCAGGCAGTCTCTGCAAGTTAGAGCACTTTGAGGACCCTAGAAGACAGTGTCCTTGCTAACTTAATTTATATGCAGAGCATATTTTCCCAATGAAGAGCAAACATGTAAAGCAAAACAAAATAAATGGTTCATAAATGGATTTGCTCTATGTGGAGGTTTCTCTAGAATAGTCAACCTGAATTATTTCTGTAAATCTAGGACAGCCTTTGAGGAACTGATGCTCCGTGTCATCTAAATAGTCCTCAGAGCATCGTGTATTTACCATGCAGTCTAGGCCAGAAAAATTCGGACAGCCATCGCTAAACGTCCTATTGACAATTAAAATTCTATTTAAATAAAATACTGTCACATTTTTACTATTTGTATTGCTTTATTTAGTTTTAAATCTGAACACTTCTCTTCTTGGTTTTCTAGGGACCCTTACAATGCGATCGAAGCCATAGACCCAGAGAAACTGAATGTCTTTCGGACAGTGAGAGAGATAACAGGTAATTTTCTTAAGTGCAATTGTCGTACTATTAACTATGCATTATTTCTGTCTTCTTGAAAATATTACACAATACAGGAGTCAGAAACTCTTTTTAAAAGTAAATTCTAGTCTTCTTAACATTTCTGTATGTTTTGAAAGCCCACAGAATTTAAAGGGTAATGTATCCTTGAAATTTTGATGTTACTAGTTTTGCAATTGTCAACTGACCTTTGAACCTATGTTTTTCTTTTTACCTTTTCACGAGAAGTACTATTGAGCATGAGTAATGTGTAGTATTTATTTAACACATTTACAGAGCACCTGATATAGTAGGTGATATAGGCTCATAGAAATAAACATTGATTTTCTATTAAAGAATGTAAAATTAAATGAGGAGAGTTCTAAGGCATATTATATCTATCTATGTATAGAGACATATGTGCATTATATATGCACATATATATGTGTATATGCATACACACATATGCACACATATATGCCTTAGAATGCAAGATAGAAAACTGATGTCATAAGTGTAAAAAGTGGTAAAGGATTTCAGACAAATTGAAATTGTATTTTTCTCTTTATCTAGTTAGACTAAGTATTTTTGCTTTTGAAAGAATAAATTAAGAATTATTTAAATAATTTAAGATATACAATTATATAGTTCCATATTTCTGAGAAACATAAATTTTTGGTGCTCATTTTTTTATATTATATGTTTCTGGAGTATTGCAGCCCTGAAACTTTGAATAACATACTCAATTTTGGAAGAAGTATGAGATAGAATGATTCAAGAGTAGAAATATTCATGCCCTTCTCTTTTTATATTTTAATGCATTTTCATCACAGTTCTAGAATAGTCAGGATTAAACACTATTACTAAGACAATGATACTCTGAATGTTCCTATTCTTTTGTAGGTTTCTTGAATATACAATCATGGCCCCCAAACATGACGGACTTCAGTGTTTTCTCTAACCTGGTGACCATTGGTGGAAGAGTGCTCTATAGGTAGGCTTCTGTGTTCAAAGATGAGGTCTCCCAGATTTAAAGAGTAACATCATGCTTATGTTATGTCAAAACTGTCAGCCTCATTAAATCACTGATTCTAGAAATATTGGGTTTCTACTTTTAATTCCAAACGTAAGCTCAACAAAAAATACCCAATTGTGCTCAGAGTATAGAAAATACACCTTTGGATTTTTCAGCTACCTACTATTACAGTAACATTGATGTCTTAAAGGTATGAAGCACATGATGTCAACCATAAAATTAAACCTTATTTTTGTTCCTATGTTATTATAAATAAAAGATAGAGTTGGATGACTTAGAAATGGCCCAAATGTATGGAATACAAATGCCGTACCAGGAAGTTTTTATTTCGTCTCTGGTGCTGTCATTGGAACCAAGCATATTGAGCTTATGTTTCATGAATTATCCCATGACCCTATATGCAGCACTAGTTATAATTAACTGAAAAGTCAGGGCTCAGAAGAACACTGTTATAATTGTCTGATGGCAATATTTTTACTAATATAATAAAACTAGAACTACTATTATCAAGATAAAGATGCCAATCACCTGTTGCCCATAGCTGAATCATCCGAATAGTTTTTGCAGAGGAATGTTCAAGCTTAAAGTAAAATTTGATGCAGACTCCTTGTTCTACTCAGTCATTTTGAACATGACGACCACACAGTACACAAGCTCACTCAATTGTATCTACAACCCCCGATGACTAGTACAGTGAAGTCATCATTGTTCACACATGCACATCCCAATCCACTCTCCTTGGCTGCCAGGTTACATCGATGTCCCTCAAACCTTTCCCATTATATTAATAGTGGCTGGACTTATTCCAGACTAACCTTTATTGTGTGTGTGTGTGTGGGTATGTATGTGTGTGTGTAAAACAGTGATATACATTTAGATTTATAAATAAAATAAAAGGGGACAGCTTAGATATTCAAATCACATTCACTAGTTGATTAAAATGTTGGAAACACATTTAATCTTCAGAGGATTGAAAAGGAACTCAACTATAAAAATGTATGTTAAAATGTGAAAAATTTCCTTGAAAAGATCATTTGTTTCCACAGTGTAGTTGTTTAACTTTAAGAGATCTTTTCCCCAGTCACACAAGCCTTCTTTTAATTTACATTTAATTTCATTCTTCTCTTTAATTTTTAATATATCCTAACTTTATTCATTCTTCAAATATTACCATTATATTTTTGTCTGTGAATAAATTATCATTAAATATCAAATACATCTCTATGATATTTACCTTTGGAAACCATTCTAACTTATGAAATAGAGTACAATTAGTAGTATCTTAATTTGGATAGACAAAAAGTCATTCCATACACATTTATTTAATCAGTCTTAATATAGGATTTCATCCTTGAGGAACTTGAGATTTTAGGGGTGGAGGGGCAGTTATCATTTATGTTAACTGGTAAATAGTGTTAGTGGTAAATATGTAGACAGAGATATCATTAACATTCATACTTCTACAAATGAGCATTCTTCCTTTGGGTGTTACACTTGAAACTACCAGTGGGAAGTATGTAAAGATTTGATATTCTGAGCACAAATTTATTGACTCGATCTCTCTTTGTGCCCTGTCTGCCTTCCTTTGGAGTAAGATGTGACATGACTGTTTTATTTCAAGAACAAATGTCCTTGTCAGAAATTATTTCTTATTGTTCAGTGTCTCCTCTGCCTTCTCTTTAGTGGCCTCTCCTTACTTATCCTCAAGCAACAAGGCATCACTTCACTGCATTTCCAGTCCCTGAAAGAAATCAGTGCAGGAAACATCTACATTACTGACAACAGCAACCTGTGTTACTATCATACCATCAACTGGACGACGCTCTTCAGCACTATCAACCAGAGGATAGTGATCCGGGACAATAGGAAAGCTGAAAACTGTAGTAAGTACATTGCTCAGACATGAAAACATCGATGCTTTACACATTTTCTCCCATTATTTATTAGACCAACAGTTAATAGCAGCGGGTCAGAACTGTTGCCTTCCCTTCCTCAACCCTGAAGAATTGTTGGTACAAATAATCGGAATAGCTGACTTTTTATAACACATTGTGCGCTTTTATAATATAGTCTATATTTGCAAATCTTGCCTAATTACAAGTACCCTGTGTGGAGAATACGATTCAATTGGTGTGAGAAGAACCCGGGAACCCAGCTGTTTAATCAACATCTGGGTGATTCTTTGGATTCAATCAGTTTGTAGAATTCATCCCAGTGAATTTTCTGGTTGCTTTCTGTGCATTTGATGACATAGAATACTTCTCACTTGTTATTTGCCATTTGAGAGTAGTGGACATAACGAAGATGTTTTCTTCTGAAAAGTGTAAAATGCTGTTCAAAAAGAAAGTTCATTTCATAGATGCATTTCTGAGGTGTTTCACTGTCTCTTTCCCACATATTCTGGCTGCTTGTTGATCCTCTTCATCACGTCTTTGTTGCACAGGCGCTAAGAGTGTTTTAATGGGTATAGGATGTGACCATTCCTATCTTATACTTGATATGCCAATGATTAATACTTAATTCCTCCCTGTTTTTCTATTGAGTATTTCTCTCTTTTACATCATAGAGCACCACCACTATGCATTTAAGTGTCTGACTGGCCTGTAATAAATATCAAGTAAAAGACAGGATTTAGATGATCTGTCCGTAAACACATATTGTAGTTGTGGTAATGGTGAGTGAGCCCTACTTACAAGTCATGCCTCTAAAAATTATTTTGCTATCAGAGTGTCTTCTGATTTCTTTAATCTCATCATTAGAACAATCACTGGGGTATAAACATGTGTAATGAAATTTATTTTTTCTGGGTATATGTGAATAAATAGTACAGGATATTTTAAACTACTTTTTCTATTTTAAAAAAGAATTTCCATCACCACTTATCCCCTCTATACCCTCTTCTGCCATTTAAAAATATATAAACTCTTAAGATATCAACTTGATTTAAGCTTATTACTTTGAAGAGTCAGCAACTTAGTTTATTTTTAATATCTTGTTTTATAAGGGGTTTAAGGTACCTCAGGTTAGCAATTTTCATAAAACATAATTTGTAAGCAACTCATTTTAGCTGTTTCAGAGCTGGAAAAATATTTTTCAGAGAAAAGAGATCTGTTGCAACATGAGGTCCCTATATTGAAGAAGCTTAAGTTCTTACACATTCTTCAGTCCCATGTAGACTCAAGAAGTGCAGACTTTCATCACATGTCAGAATATGCATGTTCGCATTGAATGAGATGTTTCTTATAATGTGGCCTGGATCATATCATTGGTTTTGCTCATTTCTGATTCTTGACAGAAAATTGCTTTTCCTTCTTTTTTCTAGTTCTGACCTTTATACCCCACAGTACTATATACGTGTTTGCACATACCTCAGATTGAGTAGATTATTCACAGAAATGAAAAAGGATAATTTTCAACACTAACTTATAAATATCTCCCTAAGTCAGGGTTATACACTACTTCTACTTTTTTCAAAACAACAAAACAAAATAAAATTATGCCCTTTCAAAGAAAATATTTAACCATGCAGACAAAAAAAAAAACTAAATAAAAAATAAGTCAGAGAACATTTCTCCTTGACCCATTTAATCATTGAACAAATTCTATGAACACTTACTTTTTTTATCTTTTATAAAGCTAAATAAAAAGGAAATGCGAAGAAGAAATTTTAGATAGATATTAAATGTAAAATTGCAAGATAGGAAAACTTCATGTGATTATTCCATCCATTCTGAAGACTTCTCAACTTTTCAAACCACCAAAAGAAAGTGAATTATAACATGTAATGTTATATAATATGAACAATAAACTGAAAAATGTACCTGCTCTTCCACTTTCGGTGCCATTCCACTTGGATGGAGCCTTGCCATTTTTCTGGCTGTGAACATATTTCCTTGTTCTGGACAATTAGAGTGGACTTTGCAGTTGCAGGAAGAAATGAAGCAGTTGGGAGAAGCAGTTTGGTGGTGCTGTAGTGTAACACTGAGCGTATCCTTTTTCATTTTTCACATCTTAAAGAGTTTTTGCATGAAATTCATTTATCAAATCTCGGAGTTCAGTCTCACAGTGCATTGGATCCTGCATTTTCAGAAATGTAGGCACCCTAGAAATCTGACCTCTGACCTCCAAGGCGGCCCCGCTCGTGTTCACATTGAATCGGCCATGTTTGCCCTCCTGTGATTAAAGCTCTTTCATCATCCATAGTGTTGGATACAAATGGGAAAACTGAAAATTTGGCTTTGTTTTAAATATAGTGTCAATATTGAGGTTTTAGGTACTCTCTAGTAATATCCCATGCACATGCAAGATACATTTGAGTACACACACAGTTGCTACAAGACATGCATACACATACAGCATATGTATGTATACAAATGCACATACAACACACACATGTATACAACTCTAGATCACCCACACATGCATTTATGCATGCACAAACACGTGGAATCTCCATAAAGTACTAATCTAAATCTTGGTATAGGCTTGGTAACTTAAAAGAAAAAACAGCCTTGTTTTAAAATTCAGTGTGTTTTAGAGTTCAACATGGTTTAAAACCGTCATGACAGTAAAAGAAAGACTTTACCTCACCTATAAAGTGTGGCAGTGGCCAACATCGTTTAAGTAAAAAATTTCAAAGCAGCCTTTATGGTTTGAAGAGATTGAGATTGAGCGAAACTCCAAGACATGAAAATCAAGAATATTTCCTGCTCCCTTTACCTGTGTGGTTATGGCCCTGACAAATGCCGGGGTTGGCTGAAGGGGTTTTAGAGCAGGTGTGTAAGGGAGTGTGAGGTCTCTTGAAATAGTTAGGCATTAACTTTTCACAACAAAGTCTAAGCAGTGAGGAGGTAAGTATTATACCAACACTCCAGAATCTGTTACATTGGAACACATACATCTCTATCTTAGAAATGTTTGTTGTATATACACACTTAAACCCAAAGTAACAAAGAAACTAAATTCATAATTAACTTTTCAAAATAAAAATAAATTTCCTTTTCTATGTATAATAGAACCGTTACCATTGTTAGAATTCAAAGCAGTAGAAACATATAAAAATAAATGAGATATAGATATAATGAAACATACTCTTGTATATATGGGATAATATATATATATATATATATTTATGTATTGTTCAGTCATCTGTGTCTTCTACTTAATAGATCATGAGCATCTTCCTTGTGGGTGTATTGAGAGCTCTTCTAATAACTTTTTATACACAGCATATACAATTTATTTATTAAGGGCTATATTAACAATAAATTGATTTCTGTTTTTCATGGTATTAGTACTTCAATAATATAAATCCTAATTCATAAAACATTTTGTACTATGTAATAATTTATTAGGCTAAAGAATTAGAAGTTATCTAAATGAGGTTACATAATACATTTTGGTATATATTACTACATCGTCTTATACAAATACTAGACCAGTGTACACTGTCCTAGACAATGTTTGGCCAGGGACAGTTCTACCCCTTTTTTCAACACTAGATATTATCCATGGTTTTAAATTTTGGTGAACTGAAATATGGAAAGCATGTCTTTTAATGAGTATTTTGGGTTGACATTGAGACTCTCATTTACATATCCCCTAATTATTTTTATTTCTTCTCCTGTAAATTACTTAGTGGCGAATTTTTTCATTTGCAATTGGAGAGTTAGTATTTTCCTTCTGAATTTGAAAGAGCTCCTCACAAATTAAATACATTGAATTTTTGTGTCTTAAATGTGTTATGTATAACTTTCCCTCTCATATGTAACTTTAAAAAGCTTTAGTTTTTTGATAAACATTTTGTGGTTTTATCTAGTTAATTGAATGATTGTTCTTTTCCCTTTATGACTATAATATTACCATAGTCTTAGGTTTTTTTCTTATAGTACTTTATAAACTGTATTGAAATTTTAACCTATCTGTAAGTTTTAATATAGCATAATTTTTAAAGTCTTTAATTGATTAGGATATTGATTAAACATTATTTATTTCATAATCCATCTCTTCTCTCTGAAAATTGGTGTTTGTGGTCTTTTAGGAGCAAAATAGTAAAAAAATGTCAAACTCTCTCAATCTGTAAAATTTCCTTTAATATTCACTATGACCCTGTAAAGTGTAACTATTTCTATTTTGTAAGAAATTAACGGCCTTCCTGGATTAGGCAGAAGAAACATTTATATTATCTAAGTACTGAATTATAAATTTGCAAGTAGCATGTCATCCAGTGGTAGACATGCAAGAAATAAGAGATTTATGAATTGGAGCCTAGATATTAAGGATTCTAAAGACAATCTCCTGAGATTTTAAATCATGAAAAACTATGCTTAACTCCCCTACAAAGTTTTTTTTTTTCTTTTGTAATTAAAGTATTTTAAGACTGGCTTTATAAGTAACAAAGTTAGTCATTTACAAGAATATTCACACAATATGAATTTAGTTTACTGGTTCAGGAGACTAATATTTGGTGATATAGAACACTTTTTGTTCACAAAGACTCTCATTTTTAAAATAATTTTGATGTTCTTTGAGATTTGATAGTAGAAAAATCTACCACATTTAACATGAATTTAAAAAAAGAAATTGAATCCCTATAGTTGGTTACTAATTACTGAACCCTCTATATTTGCCACACTTCTCAGTAAACCACAGCACATAAAGTGCATAACTTAGAATATAGTAAAATCAACATTCTTCTAAGTAATCAGAATGTAGAAAATTTAATTGTACTTCTAAGATTTTATTTTTATTTTCAAAGTATTACATTAATACACTATTCTTTGTAAAAAAAAATCAAACAAGATTTTCTTACTGCATTTGAAACAGCACAGTGTCTAATCACTACCAATGCAGCAAAATGTTCTCAGTGTTCTTATCAAAAGGGTAATAAGCAGTTAGTTTCTGAAATGACATCCCTTCTATTTGTAACCTGGAAATTCAGAAAGAATGAAGGGCCTCTCAGCAGTCATAGCCAGGATTACTACGGGCTTCAGCTTTTATCACAAACGGCAACATTTAATGGCATGTCTGTAGATCAGCAATTGACGAAATTTAAAGCCAAACCTTTTAAGTCTGGGCTCCAATTTCCAGTCATTGTTGTTTCCATAGTATTGTGCCTTGTCTCCTGTCACCCCCTACTCTCCTGAAGAAGATATGTTTTTGAAGTCCCAACTCCTGTCACCCACGAATGTGAGTTTATACAGAGATAGGTTCCTTGTAGAGGTGATTAAAATATAGATGAGTTTATACTGGATTAGAATGTTGTTTTAATCCAGTATGACTTGTGTCATTATGAGAAGAAAAAAAGAGACACAGAGGCAGGCACACACAGAGGAGAGCACGGTGTAAGGACACACAGAGGGGAGGCAGCCAGGTGACGGCAGGGTCCATGGCTGGAGTCATTCAGCTCTAAGTCAGGGACAACGAGGATTTCCAGCCACCACCAGAAGCCAAGCGAAAGCCTTAGACAGATTCTTACTTTCAGCCCTCAAGAAGGACCCACCCAGCCAACACCTTGATTTTGACATCCAGAAATCTAAGAAGAAATTTTTGTTATCGTAAGCAATCTATTTTGTACCATTTTGTTATATCAGGCTAGAAACCTAGCACAGAGAGTAAAAACAGTGAAAACTAGTGCAGACAAACTAGTGCAAACTAGTGAAGACCCAGGATTCTGCATTTTTAAGACATTCCAGATTATTCTGAGGCAGGCGTCTGTGGAAAATTCTTTTAGAAACTCTACTGTACTTGATAACATCCCCCATAGTCTCCCTACTATTCTGTAGTTGAAAATATATCTTAAAAACACATTGTTCTTTTAACTCACTTCTTATAAGGGTTTGGTCTCTTAAAAAGATCTCTGGTAGGAAAATTCACAGTTGGGTATCTTAAAATCAGATATTTAATAACAGTTTGGGGAGACAAAGGTAAAGAATGAACTTAAAAAAGCATTAAAAAGTAGTGACCTGTTTTTCCTTTTGCTAATATAACATACTCAAAACAACAAAGGAGATTTCCAGTGCTCATTTATACATTGTTTGACTAATTTAATAGCACCTTAATTTAATTTAAGGCTAAATCAATAGCACCAAAAAATTGTGCTATTGATTTTCATTTACTGGGTTGGCCAAAAAGACCATTCTGCATTTTGCTGTACAATGACTTTTTTCGTACTTAGTTGTCTTTAATGTCATTTGAAACAATTTTGTTAGATCATATTGTCACAGCTGCCGTAAATTAAAAATACTTATCAAAATTGATGAAATTATTTGCAGCCATTTTAATATTGAATATGGAAGAAAATATACAACGTCTTTGGTGCATCATGTTTCATTATTTCAAGAATGGTAAAAATTCAATTGAAACACATGAAAACAATATTTGTGTCGTGTATGGAGACAATGCTGTGACTGATCGAATGTGTCAAAAGTAGTTTGCGATGTTTCTTGGTACTATTCACATCCTGGCCTCCCCAAAAATTCTTTGCTGGGAGGCTGTCTTAGGCATTGGAAGGTGTTCAGCAGCACCCCTGGCCTCTACCCGCTAGAAGCCAATAGCAGGACATGGATAACATACTCACCATATTCACATCAATAAACTTATTGCTGAGAATGAAAACTGTGTCTTTTATTTTATGGAAAAAGCCATATAGACTTTTTGGCCAACCCAGTGCTTTATAGTTTCAACAACACACAAACCTATTTAGCTTTTTTTAAAAGTTAATGTGTTTTCTGAGAGGTAGTTCATGCGTGCTCAATGTTCTAAGAATATTCTAGAACTTTTCAGTACTTTGTCACTGTTGTGTTTGTTGCCTTTCATGTACCCCTCTATCAGAATTGCATCCCCAGGTCCCAACTCAAATTGTTTTAGGCAAAAAATAGAGAGCATAAATAGGAAACCAAAAATAAAGCAGGCAGAGTATCACTAATATCAGACAAAGTAAACTTTAAGTAGAAAATATGACAGGAAACAACCAAGGTCATTATAAATAAAAGGAATTAATTTGTCAAGAGGATACAACAGTTGTAAGTAGGTAAGTGACCAACAACTGAACACCTAGGCAGATCTGGAAAGAATAATGGACAACAAAATAATAATAGTAGGGGATGTTAGTAGTCCACTTTCAAAAATGGATAGACCATGCGGACAGACACTCAATAAGGAAACACTGGATATGAACTATACTTTAGACCAAATGTCCCTAACAGACATATATATAGGACATTCCATGTAACAGTATACACTCTTCCAAGCACATATGAAGTATTCTCCAGGATAGATCGTAGGTTAGGTCAAAAAACAAGCCTTTGCAATTTTAAAAAGATTGAAATTACACCAGCTATCCTTTCTGACAACAATGACATAAAACTAGAAATCAGTAATAGGAGGGAGCCTGAGAAATTCACAGTGCATAGAATTTAACAGCTACGAAATGAGCATCAAGGCAACGATGAAATGAAAAGAGAAGTCAATGAGTGCCTTAAAACATGGAAGTTGAAATGTGACATACCAAAACTTACATGATGCAGCAAATGCCAGGCTAAGACGGAAGTTTAATATAAATGCCTATATTGAAAAGAAAACTCTCAAATAACCTAACTTTATACCTCAAGGAACTAAAAAAATAAGAGCTAGCTAAAACCAAAGATATTAGAAGAAAGGAGCTAAAACTAGTAGATGCTGATGAAATTGAAGAAGACACAAATGAATGGAAAGATATCCTATGGGCATGGACTAGGAGAAAAATATTGTTGAAATATCTAAAATACCTTAAAACATCTATAGATTCAATAGAATTCCTATCAAAATCCCAATGACATTTTTCACAGAAATAAGAAGGAAAAACTTTGCTGAAAACATTACAGAAATTCATATGAAACCACAAAAGACCCTGAAAAAACAAAGTAATCTTGAAAAAAAAACAAAGCTGAAGGCACAATTTCTGATTGCAAACTATGTTATAAGGTTATGGTAATTAAAACAATATGGTATTGGAATAAAAAACAGAAACCTAGACGAATGGAGCAGAAGCAAGAGCCTAGAAACAAACCTGTATGTACATGGTTAAATAATGTTTGGTAAGGGACACAAAGGGGAAAGGAAAGTCTTTTCAAAAATGATACTTGCTAGCCCTGGCTGGTGCAGCTCAGTGGATTGAGCGCGGGCCTGTGAACCAAAGGATCAAGGTTCGATTCCCAGTCAGGGCACATGCCTGGGTTGCAGGCCAGTTCCCAGCAAGGGACGCATGAGAGGCAACCACACATTGATATCTCTCTCCTTCTCTCCTTCCCTTACCCTCTAAAGATAAATAAATAAAATATTTTAAAAAATGATACTTGCTAAAGTAAACATTCACATACATAAGAATGAAATTAGACCCATATATTACACCAGTCTAAAGAATTAACTCAAAATTGATTAAGGATTTAAATGTAAAACCAAAAAAAATCTAATACTCCTAAAATAAAACATAGGAGATAAGCCTCTTGATATTAGCCTTGGCAGTGATTTTATGACTATAATACCAAAAGCAGAAGCAACAAGCAGAAATAAACAAGTGGAACTAAATCAAACTGGAGAATTTTTTAAGTGAAATAAATAGACAACCTACAAAATGGGAGAAAATATTGGGTTGGCCAGAAAGTTCCTTTGTTTTTTTTTTTTCATAAGATGTTCTAGTAGCACTTAGTTGTCTTCAACTTCATTTGAAACAATTTTGTTAGATTGTATTGTGACAGCTTTCATATCACCATACATTTAAAAAAAACAAAATTGGTGAATTTTTGTATAGCCATTTTAATATTGAAGATGAAAGAAAATATGCAACATTATTGGCATTTATGCTTTTTACTTCAAAAAGGTAAAAATGCAACTGTAACACACAAAAAAAGACTTGTGCAGTATATGGGGAAGGTGCTGTGCCTGAGCACATTGTCAAAAGTAATTTGCCAAATTTTGTGCTGGAGATTTCTCACTGGACAATGTTGCATGATCGGGTCGACCAGTTGAAGTTGATAGTGGTCAAAGCAAGATGTTCATTGAAAACAATCAATCTTATATCACACAGGAGATAGTCAACATAGTCAAAATATCCAAATAAATAAAGTGTTTATTGAAAATGAAAAATGTGTCTATTACTTCGTAGAAATAAACATGGGCTTTTTTAACCAACCCAATAGTTGCCAATTATATATCTGAAAAGATGTTAATATTGAAAGGATATAGAGAATTCATACAACTCAATCACAAAAAAATCTGATTAAAAATGGGCAAAGGACTTGAATAGACTTTTCCCCAGAGGACACATACATACAACACCTGCATGAAAATGTACTCAACACCACCAATCACCAGGGGAAATAAAATTGAAACCACAATGAGATATCACCTCGCACCTGTTAGAATGGCTATTTTCAAAAGAGAAGAGATAAGAAGTTCTGATGAGGATGTGGGGAAAAAGGTCCTAATTTGGTACATCCACTATGGAAAACAATATGGAGGATCCTCAAAAATTTTTTAAAAGTATTATATGACAAAGCAATTCCACTTCTCGTGATGTAGCAAGAGGAAATCAAGTCAGGATGTCAAAAATATCTGTATTCCCATGTTCATTGCAGCATTGCTCACATTAGCTATAATATAGAGATAAAATAAGTGTCCATGAACAGGTGAATGGATAAATATGGGATTAGGTAGATAGAATGAAGTATTATTCAGTCATAAAAAGAAACCCTACCTTTGTGATAACATGGATGGATCTTCAGGCATCATGTTAAGTTAATTAAGTCAAACAGAGAAAGTCATATAGTATATTATCTTACTTCTATGTGGAATATATAACATCAGCCTCATAGAAACAGAGAGTAAAGTAGCAATTGCCAGGGCCTGAGTGGGGGAAGGGTGGGGATGAGGAGATGTAGGTCAAAGGGTACACACTGCCCATTATAGGATGAATAAGTTCCGGGTTCTAAGGTACAACATGGTGACTATAGTTAACAATACTGCACTGCACACTCCAATGTTGCTACGAAAATACAGATTCAGTGTTCGCAACATAACAATAACAACATGGGTAATTATTTGAGATCAAACATGTATTAACTAAATTTAGTGTGGTAAATATTTTTCAATATATACATATGTCAGATCACATTGTATATCTTAAACTTACATGATATTGTAAGTAATTTTATCTCAATAAAGCTGGAAGAAAATAAATGTTGGCCTTAATTGCACATGCTTTAAGGTTTCTACACATGCAGCACAGTAACAAGATCCATTAGTTAAACTTGCCTATATTTTCATTAAAGTAAGTTCAATTTTATCTATAAAGGTCAAAATACCAAGCAGTATTTTCTCTCCAATAATTTTGTTATTGTTTTTTATTTGTGGGATTTATTGAGGTGACATTAGTTAATAAAACTGTATAGGTTTCAGCCCAAACCAAGTGGCTTATTTGGCTGGACTGCTGTCCTGTACAACTGAAGGTTGTGGGTTCAAATCTCAGTGAGAGCACATTCCTGGGTTGCAAGGACTATGTGCCTTGCAGTGTGCCCTGGGTTGCAATGTGCCCTGCTCAGGGCACATTTTGGAGGCAACCAATCAATATTTCTCTCTCACATTGATCTTTCTTTCTTGCTCTGAAATCAATAAACATATCCTTGGGTGAGGATTAAAAATTATATAGGTTTCAGGTATGCAATTCTAAAATGCATCATCTGTGTACTGTATTATGTGTTCACCCACCCCAAGTCAAGTTTCCTTTCATCAATAAATTTTTAGCAGACCAGGACAATTCAGACGAGATAAAGAAAAACCTATCTCGCAAATTCCAGAGAAAACACAGAGAAAGTTAAAGGTTGCCTTTACTTTTGGTAAAGTGTCCTTAGGGAGGTTTATAGTGGCCTTGTGTGCTGTAAGCTATTGAATGGGCCTCCTACTCCTTTCCATGTAGGGAGGAGGTCCAAGGGCTGTTGAATTCTTGGTGTTGATCAAAAACTTCTTTCCTCTTAAGAATTTCAAAGAGAGGTAGCATCCTTGGCCTTTTGTTCTGTGTTGTATGGAGACACTTTCTTTGGTTTCACTTTGGAGAAAATGATCAACCAGCCTTCCATATCATCCTCTAGTAGTTTGGAATGAATGGAAAGAAAGTAATCATAGTTTTCTGTTTAGTGTTGCTTTTCTCCAATAGATACTGTTTCCCTAATCCAAAATTGCGCTGTAATTGAGCATATGAATATAGACCAAGGTGGGCGGTAAACAGCACAAATGGAAATAGCTTGGGTAAAGCTAAAACCCTCCTCTCCAACTAATGTGAAAGGATACATCGTAAAATCGAAGCAGAGAGATTTCACCCCTCTGCATACAAAGGGGACCCCCAAAAGAGGAATTATCTTCTAGGGGCAGACCCCTTCTGGTACAGGCTTCCCCTGCTAGATGGGTGTTCTAGGAACACATCTGTATCAGGGTACCACCTGGCACTGTTGTGAGAGATTGCGTTCAGCTTCAATGAGTTTTTTTGAAGACTCTTTTGGTGCCTTTTGCCCAGTTCATGATGCGTGGTTCACAAACGCACCTGCCTACACATGCTGCATGTTCAGCAGTTTTTGACCAAAACCAGCATGATCCCTGTACCCCACCCTCCCTATCACCCAATCTCGCCCCCAGTGACTTTTTTTGTTTCCCCTGATGAAAACAGTACACAGAGAAATATTTTGCCCTTGGGAAAGAGGCAAACAAACAAACAAACAAACAAAAACAGTAGAAGCACTAAAAAACATCAAAATTGAAGAGTTCAAAAACTGTTTTTTGAGCAATGGGAAAGACACCTCAGTAGGTGTATTTCATCCAAAGAAGAGTCTTTGCAGGTGATGGAAGTTTAATCATGTAAAAATAAATACATGTTTTTTATAAATAAATTCCAGGTTTCCTCCCCTCCTTGTACTGTACAGTTCTACCACTCTCAAATTGGGGAGGGAGAAGAGACAAGAGTGAGAGGTTTTCAAACTAAAAAAAATAATATGAATTGGTGAGATAAATAGATCAACCCACTTTCAGGTTTTTAGACTATGTCTGAAGTGGTGAAGTGTGTCTTGAAATAGACCACCATGACTTACAGATGTATGCTAGATTTCTGCTTCTGGGAAGATGAAGTAGATATACTTTTCTCTAGTCCTTTTGATAAGTACAACTAACCCCCCCAAACATTAGATATAAAGAATATAATATAATTTTAGAAGGTTGAGACAAAAAAGAAACTAGATTTAGCATCCCAGAAACACACAGATGTGAGTTAGATTTTATTTTTGTCTCATGTATCCCGTATGTAAAGGTGTAGACGTTGGCAACTGAGAAACACCAACCGGTGCAGACCGAAAAAGCCCCCAACAAAAGCCTGTTTTCTCTTCTGAAGGGCCTGGAAAGGTGCAAACTAGCAAGACAAAAACCTGGTAGACAATAGCTGATCTACCCCAGACAAACACCACAGGAAAAAAAAAAACAAACTGTGGCCCCAGCTTCACCCAGGCAAGCAAACGAGTGAGAAGTGCCGGCTTCCCAGCTTCCCACCTTCACCAGGTTGTAATGCGATGCCCATCTCCCCACCAGATGGTGTCAGGGGGAACAGAGAGCTAAGACTTTCATCCCTATTGGGTAATAAAGAGAGAAGGCAGAATGTGCTTGAACCCCTACTCTGACACTTGTGACCTTGGGCAGCTCAGCTTCTCTGAGCCTCTGTTCACCTGTAAAATGAATGAACATTCCTACTCTGCACGAGAGGTTTGAAGATTAGGACCCAAGTATGAACAAAGGGTACCCTATGCCAGGGAAAAACTGAAAGCGTGAACCCTTATATCTCTCAAGGTAGCACGTAGCATTCAGCAATATATAAAACTGATTATAAAGCGTAACCAAGTGGGGTTTGTTATAGGGTTCCAAGTCTAATTCAGTATTTTAAAATCAGGTTCTGTCTCTCTGGAGAACCCTGACTAATACAATACCATACACACTAACTAGCTCAAAATGAGTCATGCACCTAAATGTAATACCCACACTCCTAAAACTTCTAAAAGAAAACATCAGAGAAAAACTATGTTCCTTTGGGTTAGGCAAAGATTTCTTAGATACGATACCCAAAGCATGATTCATAAAAATTAAATTGATAAATTGTACTTAACCAAAATGAAAAGTTCTTATTAAAAGGCAGTGTTCAAAGTAAGAAAAGACAAAGCTAAGACTGGGGGGAACTATTTACAGAATAGAGAAAGAGCTCTCAATACTCCAAACTCCAAGTTTGGTGTAATTGTGGAACAAAGGGTGGGCTTCAGAAAGGTGTGGTTTGTCCTCCCCTTAATGGGAAGTTTAATTTCTTTCACGTGTCCCCTGTAGAGTTTAGACATAGGCAATTGACATTTGTCCCATTTTATTGAAAGAGCACTGTTGTTGTACAAACACAGTGACCGAGCGCTGCAATATGAAGAAGCTGCAGACACTGGGAGTCATGGCAACAAGACAGGCAACCGAAGTAGTCCACTGTAGATCTTTTTCAATCAAACTCCTACAGAGATGGCTTTACTTAGGAAGGTGTATATTAAACTTGTAAGTTTTGACGCAAGCTTCTGTTTATTTGCTCTTGATTCTGGTGTGTTTTTCAGCTGCTGAAGGAATGGTGTGCAACCATCTGTGTTCCAACGATGGCTGTTGGGGACCTGGGCCAGACCAGTGCCTGTCCTGCCGTCGCTTCAGCAGGGGCAGGAGCTGCATAGATTCTTGTAATCTCTATGACGGGTAAGGCACCCTACATGTCGCCTGTCCCCCTGACCTTTGAAGTGCCGTCCAGTTCAGATTTTAAAATGACAAGAAAATCATAAAATTTCGGTATCTCTGTTCTGGCCGAGATCTTTCAGGAGAGCTTTTATTGCATAATGGAGACAACTTATAGGAAATTAATGAAAGAGAAAAATTACATTATTTGAAATAGCAAGTCCAAGTATATATTGTTTATTTACATTAAAAAATGTAACAAAATAGATAATTCTTAACAAAATATTAAAATTTCTCTTAAGCAAAAATAAAAAATATATTTCTATTCTTATAAAAGGATTGCTATAGGTGATCTTTCTTTTTATATATCCCAATAATCTTTTTTCTCACACTATCTGTCAGTAGTCATCTACAATTATATATAACTTTTTTTTAAACTTAGGATTCATGTCTATTTGATTTGGTATTAGGAATGGCACACATTTCTGTGTCTCTGACAACTGCTTAGCCCTGTAGAAAAACTACCTTCATAGTTCCTACTTGAATAGGTTTTTCTAAGTGTTCTGCCACTTTCTAAAGATAACCTAAGCAATATTTTAAGTCAAGTGTCTTAAATTCCTTCTAATACTACAATAAAACCTAGTATATACCTTGCTGCCTGCCATTTAATATACTCATAAAATCACTTTATCATCACATGCCATTTCACGCATCGTAGTTGTCCTTCATTAGTGTGGTAATACATTTTTTGTGCTGTCCCTGAGTCAAATTTTTTAATATTGCTCACAGATAGTACTTTCAACAGTTTTGTAAAAATGTAGTTTTGAATTTCTTTATTTAACTTCTTCTTCTGCCCCATGAATTGTCCTTGTTTTAACGACTATTTTCATGGTCTTGGGTAACTTGTACTTGGGTATTTTATAGCAGAAAGATAGAAATATATGAATCATAACAGTATTGCTATGTGTCTTCTTTGAAGGATGACCACAATCCTGTTCAAGGAATTTTGGGGAAAAAGATCAATTTTTTTTAAAAAGTACAAAATCTTTAAATAATAATTTGATAGTTTTTCAGAAAAAATTCAGCTTATAATTTTGTAAGGTACAATCAGCTCATAAATTTGATAATGAATAACAAATTATGTGCTGTTTGTGTCGTTGAAATGTGTTCATGCTTGTTTATTATTACAAAAGTGTGATATTTTCTGTACATAAAATACCTCTGGTCAAATATGCTTATTTGCATGTGGTAATCCATGCCACTATAATGAAACTAATAGACTTCAACTATGTGAAGTGAAGGTCACACTAAAAGTGAATTGAATGTATATGTGCAATTCCAACCAGTGAGAACTGATGTGGAATCTGCGTTGCCCAAAGTCAAACGCCTGCATAAGAACCAAACCAACACTATAATCAAGGCATCATATTCATTTTTTCCTTTCCAGATGCCATTGTTTTTCTTTAATATTTTAGTTTTAAACTTATCAGAAATATAAGATTGATGAATATGTGGATGTATACACCATCCGCTGTCTCAGCTGGCAAAACAGTGAAAACCAAGCAGAGAAAAAATACCATTTCCTGAATAAATGACAATAATTACCAGACTGTTTCTAAACATTTGACATTTTCTTTGTCATTAAATCAAATGTATTAAGGAAATGTAATGTTTTTAATGTATTTTGCAGTACTAATGGGGGCCTAGAAAACCATACTCAGAGAGTTAATTTGAAAGATAATAAATTATATTATCTTGTAAGAATATGATGTGAATCTTGCCTGCCCAAACATGGTAGATTACCCCATCTCCAATCCTGTGGTATTGGGTAATTTCTATTAGCGTTGCCTAATGGTTAAGACAGCCTTTGAGGAAAACTGAATTCAAAGCCTAACTTTGTCACTTCCTAGTTGAAATGTCCAACCCTAGACAAATAAGCTAATCCTTGTTCACTCGGTTTTCTTATATGAGAAATAAGAATAGTAAGGCTGTCAACTTCATAAATTAGCTGTGATTATGAAATGAGAAAATAGATAACAAATTTTCTTAAAATTCTTACCATTAAAATTGTTATTTTTTTCTGTGTCTGTTAATCTGGGCTGACGAAATGGTTAGGTAGAACTGTCACCTGAAAAACTACTAAAATTAAACACAAATATAGTATGACATTTACCAAAATCTTATTCATATACTTATAAAAGAGGTTGATTATCATATGAGAAGCAATCCCAAATATAGAGCTTTTTAAAAGGTTAGAAGAAAATTAGTCAACTTCTGGCTATTAATACTCAAATTCAAGTAATTTGACTTCCTGGATTTTGCCAACTCTTAACCACAATGCACAAGCAATCAAAATGAAAGAGAAAGCTAATTGCAATGGGATCTTTGAAATGTTCTTATCTGGTACTGTGATTAAACACTTCTGAAACTGTTAGAACAAAACAAAAAATCAAAATGAGTGCCAGTCTAAGTTCTTTGTAAGCATTTTCACAATTAATAATCACAACCTTTCCTTGAAATGTTATTTTTCCCCTTTACAAAGGATACTTAAAAAACTGAAGCTTAGAGAAGTTCAGGGTTTTAAGTCCTGGAAATATTAGTGTGGATGCTGAGATTTAAATTAGGGAAGACTTGACTTCAAAGTATTGGCTAAGATAGCCCGCACACAACACACTGAAAAATGTATAGCAGTGAACACAAGTAATAAAAAGCTCTCTACTACGCAAAGCCCATGCTCATTAGACTGTGATTCGTTACGTGGGGTTCAAGTGAAAGGGGAGCTCTCCGGCAAAGTCATAGTAGAATTACTAAAGGAAGTGGAAGAAAAAGGACCATGATGGACACAATAATGATAACGAGAAGTTAGAGAAACTGCAAGGAGAACGTGTTCTGGGAGCAGAGAGGAAGAGAGCCAGAGGCCCTACAAATGGAAATCAGTCTAGACAAGAAAAGGCAGCTAGCATGTCTCTATGACTTTCTTAGTCACATATTCACTTTACCTCAATTCTGTGTGTGGGACAGGAGATTTTGGAGAAAAGAAAATTAACAGAACCTATATTTTAGTGTCATAAAAACTATGACCTTTATTTAGTACCATAACCCTTTAGTCATCCTGGAGAGCTGCAGACAGAGGAAGCAATTCATTGCTGTAACTGTTATGTAATTTCATTAAACAGGTAACATCTCTGATTCTCTTTATAATTTAGCTACTCCCTCAGCCCCAATACTAGGTCATTTTCCCCTTTGTATTTCAAAGATTTTCTAGTTGAGTATTTTATATCACTCATGTTAATGAAACATGCTAAAGAAAATCAGTTCTAATACAATTGATATTTTAAATTTAAGAAAGTTCATAAAATGTTTAACCCATAACAGGCTAACACCTCACTTAAAAATGTAAAATCCATGTGAATATTTGCATTCACACATATCTTAACTATTGATGTGTCCTATTCCTTTGAGAAACCAAATTGAATTATTTCACCTTGGAGTAGACATAATCTTAATCTCAACAACAGAAAACAGAGCCCAAATTTTAGACTCCTGTCATTTATTAAGGCTTTACAGTGACAAAATGAGATATTTCACTATAAAAAAGTAAATATTTCACTCAAGAAAAAAATTAATTTGAATTTTTCACCTAATTAACTTAAGATTACCATATTTGCAATGCTGTTAGTTTGGAATGGTACATCATAATACAAAGGCACAAAGCAATACAGTAGCTATAACTATTTAGACATTTTGTTAATGGCTCATAACTGGCATTCTAAATTATCTTGACCCAGTACTTCATTCACTCATACATTAGTAGGAATACAGTGGTCTAAACATATTGTACATGACTAATAATCATCAAAATGAAAATTTTAGAGTAGATCTAGATTACAAATAGCCATAATGTATAAGGTTGTACAAAGGGATGACCATCATCCCAGATTTTTTAATTAGAATGTTTTAGAATGTTACTATTAAACTATTTTTTATTTTACATCATATAGAATCACTTCAAAAAGAATTTAAACTGAAAAAGATGTTGTGATATTAGATCAATAGTCTAAGAAAATAAAATCTGCCATAAAAAAGATATTTTCTCTAATTCTCTAAGGCATACATTTTAAAAGAAGAAAAGAAATCAAAGCAGTTTTTGAAGTTTCACCAAAAATAAATTAAAGAGTCTTGGGATTTGAAGGACAGGGATGGGGAATGTTCATGTAACTTAGCAACAAGAAAAAGACAATGGTTCTTTCAGAGTTTAAAAAGCATAGCTCCCACTAAGAGTAAAATTTTATAGAGACACCAGCCGAGACATCCTTTCTTAAGAAGTTAAAACCAATTCTGCTCTGTCATCAGAAGAGTTATCCTTTTTTTTTTTTTGAGATGTCTGTAATATCTCTCACAAGAGAGAGGTTTCCTGAATAAGTCTATCGTTGAACCCAACGGAGGGTGAGGAGAGCCATCTGGCTGCAGTTTGTCTTTTCTCCTAATGGAGAACTTTTATTCCTGAATGTTTGGAGAAATGATTCCGATGCTCCTGGCACAGAGAGACACAAACTCCAGAGTTTGCTCTGCCAATAGGACTCTTAGCAGATGTTACTTCATTTGTTAAGTTGACAGCTTGTTTGCTTACACCACCTCACGCAGCTGATGTTTCCACAGCGAATTTCGGGAGTTTGCGAATGGCTCCATCTGTGTGGAGTGTGACCCCCAGTGTGAGAAGATGGAAGATGGCGTCCTCACGTGCCACGGGCCGGTAAGCTTGAGGACATCTGTGGTTATGTTGGCTTATTCCGTTTCATGTCATTGAAATGTTTATGTCATTGCTTTATTGTTTAACCCCACTTTCAATAAATATCTCTAGCATGCTGTGCGGAATCACATTTGGTAGTTCACCCTGAAGGGGTGTAAGTGTAGTCATGGAGATATAACATCCAAAATTCAATTTCTTAAATGTTTATGTCCCGGATCATGTATTCAGAAAGAAGGTATGGAGTTGGACCTGAAGATCACACAGTGTTGAAAAGAGAGATGCATAAGTAATTAAACTGAAGACAAATAAATGATAAATTATTAATGTGTATAAATTGTTATAGGAATACAGTTAAGGGAGGAACTAATCTCTTTTGGGGGTGGAAACTGGGGCATCAAGAAAGGCCATAGAGAAGTGATGTTTGAATTATGCTTTGAATTAAAATCTGGAATGCAAAAACACGCAAAGCTACGCAAATGTGAAAGTTCTTACTTTCAGGTAAACTATAATACGTTCTGTGTTTAATTATTTAACTATGATGACATTGTGAAGGACAGCTGAAAGAAAGAGGAAGGCAAATGCAAACTAGAGTCTAAAGCAGTGTGATAAATACTGTGGCAAAGGGAAAATCAGAGGTAGAAGAACCTAAGGAGAGGGTATGGGATCAGGAAAGTCTTCTTGGATAAGTTTATACTCACAGTTTGAAGTCAGCCTTGCAGAGGAAATGATCATTACTTTTCAGACTTCCCTTTGGGTCCCACCATTCAGGCTTGTTCTTGATAAAAAGGTCCTTATACATTTGTTATTCCAAAGTGTCATACTCATCCTTCTTTAGACAAATTTCCATTTTGTTTGTGTATTGAGTCATCTCTCAGTAGATGACTTGAGGACTGACATTTGGGTATAGTCAAGAGTTCAACATGGTTCCATAAAAATTTATTTTAAAATTAAATTGTATCAATGTTTCTGCCAGAGTACTTATTCTGCACTAATTAGCTTAGGCAAAAAAAAAACATATCTTCGAGCCATCCAAACTCCCATTAGGCCCCTGTGAGCCATACTGGCACTTCATCTAAAGAAGGATGTGGAAAACTTGGACAGCTCAGAGGACTACCACGGGATGATTAAGTTTGGAAAATCAGACCTCTGAGGAAAAGAAGTGGTGTGATTGGCCTGAAGAACCAAAGTCTTAAAGATAGTTTAATATGTAATGATCTCCAAGTAAGTATGCAAAGGGCATACGCAGTCATTTTATTTCCCCAGTAAGACTAGTAAGGGAAAATACAATGTATCTGTGACATGGGAAGCATAGAGTCTGGAAAGAATGTCATGAAACAACACAGGGATATAAAGTTTCATCATGGTTCTGAAGCAAATTGAGCTTTTGATGTGACTTCTTTAAAAACTAACATATTTAGGTACCTTCTTGACCGTAAGTCACAGAATAATAAAATCTCTCCTAGACAGACCAAGACTTTGAAAATGTATAATCAGATAGAGTAGTCAAGAATTTGTTCATGATTCTTTTGTTATTTTAAAGAATTAAGACAGTTTACAGAATACATATACAAAACTCCTCTGAGTTAGTGTCTTTTCCATTTTCAAAATTATTTGCTAACTAAAAAAGAATGAAAATAGGTATTTTTATTAATTTTGAGTTTTTTAAACTTTGATATTAAATGTATTGGTGAGATTGGTTTAAAAAATTATGTAGGTTTCAGGAGTACAATTCTATAAAACATTACCTGTATATTGTATTATGTGTTCACCACCCCAAGCCAAATCTCCTTCCATCACTCTTTGTGCCCATTAAGCCCTATTCTAACTCCCCTGACCCTCATTTCCATTTGGTAATCACCAGATAGTTATTGTCTGTGTCTCTGAGAGTGATTTTCTTTTTTCTTTTTTCTTAAATTGTTGTTTCAAGGACATCATTTTGATTCTCTAATGACAGCATTGTTGGGTCATATATTTAAAATCACTAACCAGGGATAAAACTATGCATTAATATGTTTAGAACAATGATTTTTCAACCAGCAGGCCACAGCACACTGGCGTGCTGCAAGAATGTGTAACACATGCAATACCTGACTACTTAGTCAGAGGCACTGACCTTTCTTCCCTTAGATTGTCAGGTAAAAAAAGGACAACAGCCATCACAACAATAGCCATCCAATATGAATGAATCAAAATTACACCTATTTTTGGTCACATCTGCAAAAATATAATATATGTTTTGGTGGGCTTCAAAATTTTACTAATTAGTTGATGTGTGTCATGAGATGAAAAAGTTTGAAAATTGCTGGTTTAGAAAGTAGAAAAGGCAATGTCCAGGCCTAAAGTTGTGAGTTGACATGTCTGGAGATCAGAGGAGGCAAAAGGGGAAAAAGTTTAATAATGCTGAATTGGCATCTGTGAAAGATCAGAGGACAGAATCGAGGAAACCTCCTTGATTACTTGATCAGTAAGCCTAGAGACGCTCAGCAGGTGCGGACACACATCTTCCGGGTTCTGCTGTCTGAAAGGCCAGCAGGACTGAGCTCCGACAATAGCCTTAATTTGCTCTCACTGGGGGGTTGCGTGCTCTTAGCCATCACAATTCATGTTAGGATTTTGCCTATTTCTGAGTCCACAGGTTGATTACCACAACCAGAGAAGAGGAGGTTTTGTGTGCCATACAACAGGCATATACCACTTCGGATCCCCAAGAGGTTCTGGAAAATTCTCTATGAGACCAACATTGAGATAAGATAGAGGGAAAAAGTCATAAAGCCAGCTGGAATTCCCTCATGATTAAAATTGTTGAAGTCCCATCTTTCTGATCTGTCAATGTTTTCTTGATAATAACAGTTTATACATATACATACATATCTTTATTTACTTATTTATGTATGTAAATATATATGTACTAAACATTTATGTATGGTGCATACTATCACATTTGTCATTTAAACTATAAAAAAAAATGGAACCTGTAATGATTATCAAGTTACACCAAAAAGTCAACAAGCCAGTGTGATGTGGAACTGGCACCCAATTATAAAAGTTCTGACTCTAAATTTTGCCCTCTTTTCATCCTTTTTTTTTTCCAGGCAAAAATGTCTGTAGTGTAATAAGGATAACACACTTTCTGGGTATGACACCTACATATGACATAGGATGGTATTATTCAATTGAAGTACGACAGAAACCCGGGATGCTCTTGAGAGGGAGGGATTCAAAATAGAGGAAGCCTTTGCTTTTGTATCCTTGCCCGTCTGCACTCGGTCTTCTTTATTTTACTATTATTATGTATTTTTTAACCATTTTATTCTTCCTGTCTCTCTTTTACCACTCCTGTACTAAGGATAACTGATGGCATATGAGAAGAAAGAAAAGTAGGGAAATCAGACAAACTTTGAGGCAACCAAAATATCGGCCAGAGAGATAGAAGAAGAGAATAAATAGGGGATCAGAACTGATTTTTAAAATGTATTTTCATGAAAACTAAAGTAGCTGTCCTCATTTCATAGTAGCTTACAGAAAAATATTTCAATTTTTTTAATGTAGAATGCACTGTAAGTCTAGAAAAGGCTCGAAGTCAGCCCCAACTTCCATCGGTCTAGCATTCCATGATGCTACGAATTCATGGCATCTCCACCTCTGCACAGAGTCCCTGATCCATGGGAGCAGGGAAAGAGGAGGCTGGGGCGTTTAGCAATGACAGTCTCATAAACCCTTTCTATTTACATTGTCCAGAGCAAGATGTACCTGACCCCTGGTGAGAGGAGAATATCAAATTCTCATGTGGCTGGAAGTGAGAGAGAACTGGATGCCTGTGAAATGTAGCTTTGTCTCTTATAGTAGCTACTGGAGAAAAACACCAATTGTCACTGAGAATAAAAAATGTAGTGTTTCCATCAGGTTGTGGTGTTTATTATAGTTTCTGTCTAGATTAATGAGTCCAGGTGTAGCTTAAAATCAGAGATAAAGAAGAATCTTTCACTTCTGTTTCTATTATTATTATTCTTGCATTTATCAGTTCATTGAATGAACCTAGGTTCTTAAAAGCTTTGGGAATATAATGACAGAATAATAAGAATTAGACGTGTATTTCTTTAAATCTCTTTATTATTGAAATGAGATGAAGAAACAGTACATTTCATTTCTTTTTGAGATTTGACAGGACATTTTTTAGTTATGTCAGCTTAGGGTACTAGGTCTTGTATCAAAATAAGAAATACATAAACAAAGAAAAACAAAAAAGAATGTATCTTATAATGTACTTAAAGTTTAAATGTGAATTAAATTTTAATTTCATAATTGTTATATCTTCTGATTTTACCAGGACATTATTTTATATTACAATGATCTTATTTTATTTTTAAGTATATTTCATTGATCATGCTAGTACAGTTGTCTCATTTTTCTCCCCTTTGTCCTCCTCCACCCTGTAACCCCCTTCCCTCCAGCATTCTACCCCCTTAGTTCATGTCCATGCATTGTACACGTAAGTTCTTTGGCTTCTCCATTTCCTCCCCTGGTCTATTTTGTACTTACCAGTTACGCTTCTTACTTGCTGTAACCTTTCCTCCATTCTCCCTTTTACCTCTGCCCACTGATAACCCTGCATGTGATCTCCATTTCTGAGATAGAAAAATAACTTCTTATTTCTAATTGCAACTATAGCTGCCTACTTTATTCATCATAAGTTTTATTCTTTTATTCTTATGTTCTGCAAGAAAAAATCAGCACATCCCTTGTCTTGTACAGTAAGTCATGCCACTGAGCATACTTGCACAGTAAATGATTTTATATAATAGAAGGCATTACATGCCTAAGTACCCTTGAGCAGGTGTTAAAATTGGAAGCATGTGAAGTATTCTTTTCTGGTAGGAAATAAGAAGTTGCCAGTAGCAAACTCTTCAGGTTGAATATGGGTTAGGTGTCATAGGATAATTTATTTTTGTCAAAGCTCTAAATATCACATCAAAATAGTGAAATAGACAGGTGCCTGTGCCTAACTGAACCTCAACAGTCTCAGGATTTCCAAAAATGTGTTTAAGATTGCTTTTACTTTTTTACACTACTATTCTTTACTAGCAGACTCTGTATTTTTAAAAAGATTTTATTTATTTATTTTTAGAGTGAGGGGAAGGGAAGGAGAAAAAAGAGAGAAACATTAAAGTGTGGTTGCCTCTCGAAGGCCCCCTGCTGGGGACCGGGCCTGCAACGCAGGGATGTGACCTGACTGGGAATCGAACTGTGGACCCTTTGGTTCACCGCCCACACTCAATCCACTGAGCTACACCAGTCAGGGCAGCCTCTGTCTTTAAGTGTTAAAAATATTATATTTCTTATTTGGCAGATGCCTTATGTTACCAGATTGCAAAGTCTACCTGCTTTGTGGTTAACATTTATGGAGAGATGCAGGGCACTCCCATGAATGAACCGATTCCCATGCTCCCTGCCCAATACCCAGCTCTGTATGAAGTTTGCTTGCTCTTGGCTTCCAAATCCACACTGTTCATAATTATAAACCTAACAAAATGCGTTATTTCTGACTATAGTTACTACACCTTAGCTCTATGAATTGTAGTCAATATGTTAAATCATGTGGATGTAGGCAGATTTCAGGGAGAAATAGATCAGGGAAAAAAATTTCAAAGGAGGTGGTCAAAGAGGAAACCTAAGACAATATGATGTGCAAAAAGGAGAACTAAAAGTAAATCTCAAGCAAGTGGTACCATTTTTCCAAAGAGCTAAATGAGTAAAAACATTGGCATCTTTTAAGAAAATATCATTTGTAATCAAAATGTTCTCAAAATAATTGGAGGATATGCTACTCATTTGTTGCATGTTCAGTGTCCCCCGTACCAAATGTAAATTAGTTTTCTTTGTAAAATCATCAGATGTTTACTATAGTTTAAAATTTTTGCGTTTGTGATGATATTTAGATACATTTAATATATTTGATGCATATTGCTTGTTAACATCCTACATATTAGAAAATTATTGTATATGTAAATATAAATGTTTCAAATGAGTTAATTTTACTTAAATTAATCACACTCATATTTATATTGCCTGTCTTGAATATGTTTCTCCACTAATGTTTCATATGTATTTACTTTACCATTATGGAATTTTTAATATTTAGCTACCGGAATGTGTCTTTTTATGACTCTCAGTATTCTGTGATTGAGTAAAATCCCTAAATATTAACATTACATTGCTTTTAGC
This sequence comes from Sturnira hondurensis, assembly GCF_014824575.4. Taxonomy (NCBI): domain Eukaryota; kingdom Metazoa; phylum Chordata; class Mammalia; order Chiroptera; family Phyllostomidae; genus Sturnira; species Sturnira hondurensis. The sequence continues at coordinate 2,435,107 of NW_028076312.1, forward strand.
ATTATCATAAATTGATTGAGATTGAGAATAATTTAGAAATTAACTTTATTGACCTAAACTGCCTAATTCCTGATAATTCGACCATATTAAATTTTAATATCTATTGTTGGAATAGTCATTGGACACCCAGAATTAATATCTTACTTTTATATGAAATTTGGTGTTATGTAATTACTTTTTCCTCATTGACTATATAGTAAGAAATCTCCCATATTTCTAGCAATTATGATAAAATGCCCCTGGGGAAAAAGTGTTGTTATCAAATATGGTTGCTTTTTAGTACAACCAGGATTAAATGACAAAAAGAAAATACTGATATTCTTCTGGAAAAGGTGGTGATCAAAAGGCTACAATAGCTGCATCACCTTTTGTGTTGCTGGAAACATCCTCCAAGTTCCCTAGAAGAGCACAGCCCACCCAGTAAAGTCTCAGTAACCAAGCCGCATGCCTACAGTTTCAGAGGGAGCAGCACCCATTTTTCTTTGTCTGTTTTGTTTTTCACACCTCAGGGACCTGACAACTGTACAAAGTGCTCCCACTTTAAGGATGGCCCCAACTGTGTGGAAAAATGTCCAGATGGCTTACAGGGGGCAAACAGTTTCATATTCAAATATGCCGACCAAGATCGGGAGTGCCACCCATGCCATCCAAACTGCACGCAAGGGTAAGCATCGGGGCTGAGAAGGACTTGGGCTTGAACTGGGTATTGCTAATCCAAAGGGTCACTCGTGCGCCTGCTTCCCAGACACAGCCTTCAATGTGGATAGCGTTCTCACACGAAATTCTGTTCGTCTTTATATTCAGTGTGTTGATTTTAAGCAAGATCCTTTCTAAGAAAAGGGCTTCAGGAATCCAACGTATACCTTTTTAACTATTTCTGTGGAACATTTAACCAGAACTATTTTGTTGACAACTTCATGAAGTTGGTGTTGGGTATAGTTTATATGGACTGTAGCAATTCTTTCAAATTTATTGAAGATTGAAGCCATTAGAAAAGAAAGTGATTATACTTTTGAGATGTGTGCTTAGTAAATCTTCAACATAGGTTTTCTGTTTCTGCTTCTTTGTTGCTAGAACCAGTTTAAGGAGTAATTTAATGCCTCTTTGGTAAATACTGCCTTGGATTACTTCTTCAGGGAAATAGAAGCAAAAGGAATGTTAGCAGAAAAATCAGGGAACCTGGTAATATGTATTTTAATAAAATTACCACTGCTTTTTGTGAAAGTAATTTTGTTGTAGGTTGACCTGTAACAGAATATTTTTTTTGTTTGATGTAGAATTTTTTTCCTGTTTTTTTTGTTGTTGTGTAATGATTGGGGAACACATTTTTCTGTTTTTCAAACTACATCTCACAAAATGGTCAAAAATTAGATTTATCTTTGAGACCTAGAACAGTTGAAAACAAAGGCATAGCAGAAAGAAGAAAAACACTGAACTAATGTCCGTTATCTAACAAATCCCAGCAACTATTTTTTCAACAAATCTATATATCGGTAAGGTGTTTTCTTTTTCTTCCCCGTGGAAGGTAAATACTTTTATAAACCAGAGCAGTTTCTCGTGCTCTATGCCCCCTGTGTCCATAAAACCCCTTGTCCATTGCGAGTGTCCACACGCATGCGCACACACGTAAGAACACAAGCACTTGTTGAGAATCATCTTGCTTACTTTGTATCTGGCAGGAAAGCATGAGGTTTCATAAAGAGATTTTCTGCCAGATTAAGGGCTAGCTTTTAGGGGATGCTGAAGAAGTGAAGCACGCAACATTCCCTTCTGCCAAAAGGACGTCGATTCGCAGACGCTGTTAATTTTCTGCGGGTCGAGAAATCAGCTTAAGGCATCCTGTGAGAGGCAGATCCTCAAAGGTAAAGTCGTAGTGTGCTATTCAAATTCAAATTCAGCTTGGAAGGGCTAATGCCAACCCAATGGTTTAAACATAAACCCATAGGTTGAGGATCCTGAAATATTTGCACAGACACTGTGCTTCAAGGAGACTAGCAGGACTAAACTGCTCCCCCTGTGAGTGTTCGGCACACTCGGGTGAAGAGTATTTCATGAAGCAACAACTGGCACCACTGAAGCGGAAGCGTCAGCAGCCGAAAGAGGAAACTCTGCTGGCTAAACTAATCATCCACAAGAGGGTTTTATTGTTTTGCAGCTAAAATTAAACCAGTAAATTATTTAATATAATGTTGATGTCAACAGCTGTTGCCATTCAAAATGAGGCCTTTTGCTGGTTTTGCAAATCTAATTACAAAGAAGCCATTAGGGAAATGAAAGTGAGATCATAGGGAGCCATAGTCTGCATGTATGGCTGGTGCGTCTTCCCCTCAGCCCTGTTAAATCATGATTATAAAATAAAAGAAAACATATATTGTGGGAGTAGAAGCGGGGACAATGAAGAGATCCGTTTACCACAGCCACCAACGCGAGACGGCCAAAGGGGAGTAGGCAGGTGTAATAGGGAACCAATCTGACCAGATCAGGTGGGAACGCCCAGTAAATAGAAGGATGTTTCCAAATTTACTCCTACAGAATGATGCTTAGACAGAATCTGAATATTGTCCCCCTTGGCATCTTCCCAGGTACAGGGTTTCTGTAACTAACTCAGTCCTGAAGGATTTTTGGGTTTGTTTTTATTTCATTTACTGCCATCTTTTTTCTAATAGCCTCCATATCACCCAGGTTCACTCACCTCACTCAAATTCCCTGTGGCCCTAGCCACACAGTGGAGTTAAGAAATTTCAAATTTCCCCACGCGCCCCTCTATACAGGACAGCTGCGCAGCACTGTGCTTTGGCAGCCTTTTGGCAGCAACAGAGTGCACTTCGCAGGCGGAAGGATCACTGGGGCAGCGAGATGGTGGGACGAGTGACTATTTTTATTCCTAAGCACATGTAATTACTGACCTATTAGTTAGTAAGTGTGAGCTCACCAGGCCAGCTCCACTTTGGAAAACGGCTTTTCTTTTGTATGCCAATATTATGTCAGCTGGATAATTCAAGAGCCAAGTTAATGGAAATCGTCTTTCAAATCACATTTTTTAAAGAAGAAAAGTCCGTACTCTGAATACTGTTTAATGATTTTCTGAAAATAAAATTATCTGTTTAATACCTTAAGAGCACTTTTGCTACTCTAAAAGTGCATTATGTATATTGGCTCTAATAAGTTCCTTAGATACCTTTAAAGCAGATTATCCATTTAGCACCTGTCAGGGACTTTTTCACTAATATGCCTAGTGGGAAAAAAAAAAAGTAGTGTTGTTTCCTTTTTAGCTTTACTAAAAGACTTTTATTTTAGCAGCCTCTTCTCATTTAAACACCTACCGTGCATCATACCTGGTGATGGCCAAGTTCAGAGGTGGGCCCGGCACAGCTCTGCACCACTAGGAATAAGTGTCAGTCTGGTGAACTGCTCTTCCTATAGTTTATAGCCTTTCGTTAGAGACTCTTGCCCATATTTGGAGAGGGTGAGCAAGAATTTAAAAATTAGGAATGAATTTTGTATTTTCAGTCTTTAAAGCAGAAATCTTTAAAGAGGACTTGTAAACGGAATTTACTATGTAACTATGCGACCATAAGGAAAGAGCAGTTTCCTCACTAGCACCACTGAGTCCGTGATAAATGTCCATTTAATTTGGGGTTTGATGCGGGCTAGGAGATGTGTTTTTCATGAGGCATCTTTTAAAAACTTTATTAAATATTCTTGTTAATGTTAAAATCATGATTCTATATTATGAAATTTCCTGTCTTCATCTATTTTATCAATTCTTTTTATTATTTTATCAGTGAAATAGTTTTCATTGATGGAGAAGAAGAGAAGGGCTGCTTGTGGAATTAGTGTCTACTCTACTTTGATTGAAACTTTTAAATATTCTTCTATTTCCATTTCAAAATTTGGAGATTTTGTCAAAATATATCCACTACATTAGTTATATGGGTACATCAGGATGCTTAGAAATCGATAAGTACTGACAAATATTAAGCAGCTCAATATTTTAAATTCTTGATATTTTTTATACTGTTACATTGACATATTATAGTTTCTCATTCTGCTCTTTCTAGAAATTTTCTAGTTTGGAACACTGATTTTGTTGAAAGTTATATTATTCTGTATCTTTATTCAATCTCTCATTTTAGATTTTGACTCTATAAAAGTTTAGTATTTTCATTATTCTGTGGTCTTGCTGAATCAATATACATTATATGTGCTAATGAGTTGCTTATGTAAAGGACAGAGTTGACATAGAATATACATCTTCAAATACTGACTTCTCTTCACAGAGGATAGAACTGCTTCGACCATACCCTTATTCTTCTTTGTCTCCCATTGTTTCTTTTATCTTTAATAAAAGAAACAGTGTACACACAGGTTCAAATCTCAGATATCCTACCCAATCCTCTTAACCAACTTTCTCGAGCACACGTCCTGCCCCCTCTTCCCCCCACCCTTTCCTTTTCCATTGCCTCTATCTTCAATTTGCTGCCCAACCCACACTATAAATTCTAGTGAGCTTGACCATCGGAGCTGGAATACTCTCAGTAGTTCTTGTTTTCCTAGACCTCTCTTTGCATGTGACCTGGTGATCACCCTATTTCCTAAAGCTCCCTGCCGATTGGGCTTCAAGGATACTGTAATTAATCCGTCGTACTCAATGATTTTCCCCGTGCTCCTGACATGAGCTCATCTTCTGAGGCCTTTCACTCACTAGTTACTGGAGTTTCTTGGGTCCCCGTCTCAGTTTCTGCTTTTCTCACTTTATAGTTTTCTTCAGCCATTTTATCCACTTACACGATTTTAATTTGTTCCTGGGTGTTATTTGAAAACTGATGATCGCGCTGTGCCTTTTGCCCCTCCCCACACCCTCTAGCCACAGACTCATTTCCCATCCGCAGAGGAGCATCTCTTGCTGGGTTGTGGGATGACACTAAGCTATAGATGCACAAAACTGAAATTAGCAATTCCTTCTGCCCCAGCACACCCAAGGGAATAATGATCCTCTTCTCGCACTAATGGTTTCACTATTCTCAAAAGTAGAAGTATGAGTCATTCTTAGCTCTTCCTTCCACTTTCGCTATCAAACCAGCCATCAACTTCCTTCTTCCCCCCACTCCCATACTTCCCAATGTATTTCTTGAATCCATGTCTTTGCCTGTGTATAGGCACCCTTTTCCTAGTATGGCCCATCCTCTCTTGAATAGACTAAAACAATCTCTGTGCCAAACAAAGCTTTCTGGGTATCAGCTGCCCAGCCCCCCCCCCCATAGGGATCCACATAAAACACAAAGCCAGCAAGTTTACTGCTTCTCTGAAACCCTCTGATGGTTTTTATTAAGTTTGTGGCTAAGTGGCGTCTTCAAATTCTGGCTCCTGTCTCATGCTCTAGCTTCTTTTCCCTATCCCTGTTGCCATATCTGTCTCCTTCACTGTATTGCGAGCTCATAAAAAGTGGACAAATGTCTAATTCCTCTCTTATTCTCCCTCCAGTTCCTAGAATAGCAGGAACACTGAGTGGGCATGATGCAATACAGGTTTTTATTTTTGCTTTTTAGTGACCGAATAATCTGTTGTTATTCACACTCTCTCCTGAAGTTTAATTTCACTTTCAAAATGTTTATTTTCCAAAGGTTATTATAAAAATACAAATTATAAGCTAATCATAGGTTATAAAAGCATTTTGAGGAAGTTATAATATGAACCTGAAAAAATTACTTCTTCAGAATAGAATTCAAAGAAAAACATACAAGAGAATTTGAAAATGTTTTTAGTACTTAATTTTCTCATTTTAGAAAATATTGTGATTAGGAATTATAGTATCAATTCCAAATTATATGCTCTAGTTATTTACTTGCTTATTTTTTAAAACTTTATATACAATGTATTTCTCATATATCTGTACATTAAAAGTTTTCTGGACCTCTCAAACCAACCCTCAAAACAATTCCCATTTTTTACCTGGTATGAATTTTATAACATATTCTTGATGTAGGAAAATAATGACTTAATCATTATTAGGCTTAGTTACATTAGCTCACCAGTGTTTAGTTATTTAAAGATATAATGGACAGCCTGTCCTTATACATGATACATATCTTATTCATTATACAGCAATTTTAACTCCACATTCTTTTGCTGTGTTAGAAATTTTGTTTGGAAAAATCACTTTTACTACCAGCAAAATTAGATATTTCTATAAATCATAGCTGTAGGAAGAATCTTGATAATGCATTGGAGCTCTGTGTCTTTGTTGGGGAAAAAATGGAAAGGAAAGCAATTCAAGAAAATCAGAGGGTAGAAAGAACAATATTTCTAGAATACTCAGAAATGAAATTCTAGGGAGTGTACATCAGAGTTTTGTGCACTTACGTTATTTTACTTAAATGTTAATCTCGGTAGATTTTTTAGTTACCTACATCTGAACTTATTCATTTCCTTGGAGAGGATTTATTTATTTGTTATTAATTAACTTCAATATTTTGGCAGTTTAAAAATCTGTTTTTGTTTGTTTGTTATGGCACTGTTCTTTTAAAAGAGAGTGTCAAGACAAACTGCAGGATGGTGAAACCAGTTAATTTGCTTTTTAAATGAATTCATGTTTAAAGATAAATATGTTTTAAAGACAGTCACAACCGAGGAATGGCATAATGTGATTATGTAAAGCATCTATGAGAATAACATTAAAGAATGACAACTCACTTTCTGCCAAAATCAATCTTTAAAGAGTGTTAAGCATCAGGTTATTATATTATATTGACTAGTTCATGTTTTCTTTTATATCGATTTTGTTTCTTACTTAAATTTAAGAGCTTTTTGAATAAATCGTATGCATGAAACCAATTACAGCCGATGAAATATAAGTTTTTCACTGAGACATAATTACGGATGATGCAAATGAATTGCATATATTAGAAATGTGCAGTGTGTGTTTGGAAGTTATCCACAGAAATAGAGTAAAACATCCTTTTCTCTGAATATGTTTCTATGCATTCCACTTGGGTGGTATTTGCGATTTATTTCTGGGTATCCATCCAGCAATAGTCTCACTGCCTTTAAATTCAGGGTGTTCCAAGATTGTCTAATGACTATAATTAAGACTTTGTCACAATTGGTGCAATTTTTATTGATTTTTAAATGACTAATTTTTTCCTTGTATTTTTTAAATTTGCATCTTCTGCAGGTGCATAGGCTCAAGTATTGAAGACTGCATCGGCCTGATGGATAGGTACTTGGTGTGCTTGCTTCCCATGTTCTTCCTGGAGGCTCCGTGTGTGAGCACTGGTGCATGAGTGTGCATGTCACTGCGAATGGAGAATGATGTTTTCTGTTCTGTAATTGCCTGCAGGTGTAGCGGTCCCACTAGTCATGACTGCATTTACTACCCTTGGACGGGCCATTCCACTTTACCACAACATGCTAGGTAACATCTACCATGTTTCCATTTTGTCGCTTGAATCCTTTCCCAATGGTCATGGGTGAAAAGTACTAACCGGTTGGGTGAAATTTGTAATATGGTAAATTGGGAAGGTAGGAAGAGGTATTTAGCACTTAACTTTTTCAAGCCACATTTCTGAACTCTTCTCACTTCATTGGCTATGACTCTAGAATCCAGATTTGTTAATAGCATTATTTTTAATTTTGTACAATCAAGGAAAATTAATTAATTTTGAATTTTTTAGCTAGAGCTTTCATCAAATATTTCATTCTTTTTTAAAAATATTTTTAAAATTTTTATTTATTTATCTTTAGAGGGGAAGGGAAGGAGAGAAGGAGAGAAATATCAATGTATGGTTGCCTCTCATGTGTCCCCTGCTGGGAATTGACCTGCAACCCAGGCATGTGCCCTGACTGGGAATTGAACCGCGATTGTGTGGTTCGCAGGCCCGTGCTCAATCCACTGAGCTACACCAGCCAGGGCTCAAATATTTCATTCTTAATTTTGTAGATGATTTCAAAAAGAACTACTTTAAGAAAGAAATTTTCAAAATTTGATGTATTTTTGTAAAATATTTGTTATTTGATTCAATTTCTGATTTTATATTATTTTGAACTAGTTGGTATATGCCCAGGTAACAGAATTACCATCGACTAAAGGCTATATAGAAAATATTTTTTGCAGGCAAGAGTACAAGTTAGAACTTAAAAATTAAATATATTATGTCCATACAAAAGCCTGAGTATGAATATAATGGCTTCATTCAAAATTACCCAGAACTAGAAATTAATTACTCAAGTGTTCTTTAACTGCGGTATACCCATATATTGTAACACTACTCAGCAATAGAAAGGAAGTAATTGCTGACATACAATATACAGGGATGGATCTAAAAACATGCTCAATGAAAGAAGCTGTAGTTAAGAGAATGCGTACTGTGTGGTTCCATTGATACGGCACTTTGAAAGAGGCAAAACTGTAGGGACAGAAGATCAACCAGTGTTCCCACAGGTTGGGGAGGGAAGCGTGAGGCTGACCACGAAAGGGTATGAGGAAATCTAGGAGGATAGTAAAACATTTCTGTATCTCGGTAGTGGTAATGGTCGCACAAATGTACGTGCTTATCAAAAGTCATAGTTCAGTACATTAAAAAGGATGAATTGTACTGTATATAAAGTATACCTTAATAAATTTTGACTTTTAAAACTCATATTTAGAAAAATAGTAATTTTACAGTCTTATGCAGAAATATTTTTAGCTTTGTTAATGAAAGCCAAAAATATTAATCACATATTTGGAAGAGAAAAAGTTGTGCTAAATTGCAATTAGGAAAATGAGAATTTTGGATGACATATATTTTTTAATGTAAACCATTGTTTTGAAATAGAACATAGTGTAAAAGTACATAAAATATAAGTATTAATCTCAGTGAATTTCTTCAAAGGCAGTATTTGTGTAACCATCAGGCAGATAAAGAAGAAACACAATAGTATCAGAGCCAGAAACCCCCTTGGGTCCCACCTCAAGGGTACACACTGTCCAAATCATTAACATTATCGAGCAATTTCCCTGATTTTGCACTTTACAGAAACTGCATCATTGTATGTCCTCTTTGCACCCAGCTTCTTTTCTAAATATTATATTTATGAGATTCTTTATGTCATTAGATTTAGTCCTAGTTTTTACATTTATATGGTGTTTTGCCTCTAAATGTTTTTAAAGTAACCAAATAAGTGATCCATATTAATAGTGTTATTTTTTATAAAATAAAGAAAGAAATTAAATTCTAAAAAGAAAGAAGATGGTAGAGTTACATGATTTATACAATAGTGGTAATCTGAAAAGGGCAAAATCAAGACTAGTTAGTAACAGTTGTTTAGAACAAGGCCAACATTATTTTTTTTTAAATCAACATACATTAAAAAGACAAAGAGTAGGAGAGGGAGGTCTTACTTGAATTTTTATAAGCCAAGGTCCACTTTAGATTGGAATGGACCTATATTCATGAAATAATTTTCTTCATTGAGCCTTTGCTTCAGTCACTTTACTATGACTTTCAGGGCTGTTTTCGCATTTGTTTTGGTGATTTCTTAAAATAATCATTCCAACCAAATAGTGAGAGGCAATACAGTGTGGTGATTAAATGTGCTGTCTTTGGAGTTAGATTTTCCCAGATCAAAACCAGGCTCTCCTATTTTTAGATGCGTGACCTTGGGTAAGTTCCTTAAATTATCTGAGTCTCACTTTCTTTATATAAAAAATAGGAATGTTAATATAGCTCATAAATTGCTTGTGAAGATTGAATGAGTCCATACAACAGTGCCTGCCTCAGATAAATCACTCAATGTATGTTATTTATCATTTCTCTATATACCAAGGATTTTAACTGTTGAGGATGGGGAAAACACCTGGAAGGAGGAGGAGGGAAGTCACTCAAAGTCACCCAGGGAGCTCTGATATGCACCTACACCCCTCTGATGGGTCCTTTGAAAAAATGGAAGTCTTGACTTATAAGAGACTATTCATAAGGTAGTTTGGAAGATATGTGAATGTTCAGCTTGGACTCTGGAGGAGTGTTCATGACCATGGGGCATTTTGACACAAGCAGATTGGATGAAAAGTGAAAGTAACAAGCATCTCCTTTTTCTGGTCCTTAATATTGTGGTAAATGTGTACCACTCTGAAATGGGATGGGTGTACATTCAATTGAAAGCAGGGTAGTATTTCAAGTCGTTTATCTTTTTATTAACCCATGATAGTTTCCTCAAAGCTTTTGTTTTAATTAATTGAAGTGGATCTTACATAGCAGGACAAGACATGATAAAAAAAAATGACAGCTTTAACTTTCATGAACCAGGTTGTAACTGGGAGATTATCCATCCAAATGCCTCATTTACTTTTAGTCACAGAAAATTTCATAGAGCAGGTCAATGTGGCCATTTTGAAATATTTACAGCTCATACTCCGTACTGCCCTTTATACTGTATTCTATTTCTTAAACCAGCAAGAAAAAGGATGGAAGATTTAAATGAAAACAGGTAAAATGTTTCCAATCTTGATTGGCTTTCATTTTCTAATCAGTGTTATTCTTTCCCAAGCCTGCAATTTGTGAATTGGTTTGCCACATCCATTTACCTTTACAGGCTGCTGCTGGAATTTCTCCCAGGAAGATTGGATAGTGTAGAATAAAATTACTTTTTTTTACCTCTAGCCTCCTAGAATATATTATTTATAATGAAAACAATGCTTGACATTTTAGAACATCTCCATGCTTTCCTTTTCTGAATTACATGCCTTCAGAATAGAATTTCTCTTTGATACTCTTCCTTTTTTCATCAAGAATCTTATGAAGAAATATGTTCAGCAAGTTTTTAGAATTATTTTTGAATGCTATTCACTTTCCTTGCACAATGTTGTTTTATCTAGTTTCTTTGTCAAATATGTACCCAAGTCTTTTTATAATCTTGGTCTCTTATTTTATTAGAACCTACATTTATTAACCTCAGCAGACAAAGTCTCTATCGGTAAAAGATTTTTTTTTTGTTAGCAATCCAAAATATAAACTAATACTTTTCTGAGTTTGTGTGAGAAATTATGGAAACTACTAGGTGTATGTTCAAGCTTTCTTATTTGGCTAGTGCTCCAAGTCAATTAACTCAGATGCTTCACCACATGAAATAGGTCATTGGATTCAGGTTAACTCTAAATCCCATACGGACCGATGTTTGAAACATTTTCTATTCCTCTCACATTGTAGTGCCTTGTCTCACTTTCCGTGTGTGGCAGAGTGGTTATTTCCTAGGGGTCACACTACAGTTGGCCTGTAGCAGCGTGATCAGCTGTGACACATGAGCGAGATGCGGTGATGTCCCTGGTACTGTGTCCACAAACAGCACAATCTTTTTCCTGTGTTTGTTTTGCCTCCCGGAACTTAGTTCATAATTTATGTCCAAATCCAATGGCCACCGTTGCCTGTGGATGGTTACCTTGGATGAGTGGCAGTCGTGTTAGGCTCCCTAAGTCCAATAAATAAAAGTACACTGGCATTTTGTTATGTCTATCCTCAATCCATCACAGTCTGTATATTAAATTTACTTTTGAATCAGAGTTTGAGGAGGTAAAGGAGAGTGTGAGTTTCTCCTTTTTCAGCTGTGCTGTGCTCTACGCTTTCAGTAATCATAAAATACAAAAAAAAAAAATCAAAGAATTATAAGGCAATAGCAAAACATCTTGAACCTCAGTTCTTAATTACTATTCATACAGTTAAAATGGTTGCTCTAAACGAAAGTATTTAATGGCACAAGGTTGTGTGAGTGTTCTTTATAATGATATCAAAATGCTCACACATTTTTACTAAAGTTTTTAGAGACCCCCAGAAACATTAATATTATATTCAAGCCCATTGGCTGTAAAAATGTGACTAGAAGAAGCCATACTTACAGTTGAAAATCCAAAGAGATTTTGCAAAGCATTGACTTTAGAACTACAATAGAGAATCTGATGATAACATTACTGATGTTGATAAACTAGAGGTGAATGGGCCATTATTAATACTCTTTCAAATTATTTCCCAGAATATCATTTCATAGTATTGAAATGATAATATTGTCTAATCATTAATTTCTGTACTGGGAAGATATCAAGACCGCTTACACTTTGTTATCTTGAAATATCTTAGGCAGCACTGAAATTTGTTGTTGATGACCCAATGTCTTTTATTAAAAATAAAAGGTAAAAAATTGAAAGATATTTTGGAAGCCTTTGCTGTGTTTAGATAGATATTACAGTTTTAAAAGTACTTTGCATGCGCTATTCCAAGATTTAGCCTCTAGCATTTTTTATAAACTATAATTTAGAATTGCTCAGGATTTTTATTAGTGTTTTAGTAAATTGGAAATATTGAATTCCATTTTAAAATATTTTGTTCCTAACAAATATATTTCCAACCGCCATGCAAATTGTGACCAACTAAAATTATAAATCCTTTGCAAACATTTGTGGAAGCTACATATAGAGGCACTTCAACAATGTGCAGAGGAAGTAAAAAGTAGCAGATATGACAAAATGAACACGATAAATCTTGATAAAGAAAACTCACCTGTGCTTTCCAAAGGCACAAAAATTAAACACGCTAAACAATTTATACATGGGTGTAAAAAACAACATCATTCCTGGCCCCTTACTAAAAATCTGACACAAAAGTCATCAGTAAACTACTGAGTCCTAAGGAAGTTTCTTCTCATCTAGTCTGCACCCAAATACTATTGATAGAAAGGCTTGGAACTAACATGCTATGAAGTGTTGAGAGTCATCGCAGATAGCATGTGTCTCTGCTTTGAAACCTGCTCCTGGTGTCCAGTCTTTAAAAGCATGCTTAGCTTGTATGATTTCAATGTGTTATAGAAGAAGAAGGTAAAATAATTATGAAATAGTAAATATATTAAAGTAAAGTGATCTATTTGAAGATATTAATGAATTAGCATCTAGAACTATGATAGTTTGCCCTCCAACCACCTGTTATGAAATTTAAAATAGCATAGATCTGGATTATATGTTTGATAACTAACGTGGTAAGGATTAAAAGCACCTACACAGAACAAACTAGGTGAAGTGGAGGAAATGCTTAACCCCGCGGAGGTTCCTGCTGATCCGAGTGATACAAACAAACCTGTTTCTTAAACATTGTTACGTGTATTGGATGCACAGGTTCAGGGTCATGACAAGCTGCACATTTGCACATAACTAGTGTTGAGCCATAGTGTTTTGTATTACTGTGTGATAAATTACCATAAATTTAGCAGCTTAAAAAACACAGATCTATAGATACATTTTAAGTATAGGTGTAGCAGTCCTGGGCTCTCTCTTTAGATTTCATGAGGCTGAAGTCAAGGTGCTGACTGGCCTGTGTTCTCATTTGGAGCTTGGGGTCCTCTCCAAGTCCATTGGGGTTGTCGGCAGAATCCAGGACCTCGCAGTTGCAGAACCGTGACTCCCGTGTCATTGCTTACTCTTTGCCATATGCATGTCTCACCCTGTAGCCTGTTCTATCTTGAAAGACAGCTGTACTAGATTCAGTTCTTGTCATTCTTTGAATCTCTTTGTTTTTATTTCCCTGACCTCTAGAAAAAGGTTTAAAGACTCATGTAATCAGACAAAGCTCACCCGATTGTCCCCCTCATCTTAAAGTCAGGTGATTTGGGACCTTAATTATGCAAAATTCTTTCACAGCGGCACCTACATTAGTGTTTGACTACCTGGGAGAAGGTATGTGTTTAAACCAGGGGCTGGAATCCCGAGACCCATCTTCAAATCAATCCTAACACATCTACCATGGTTACTTAAACAGGAGCGTCATAGGAATAACTCAGTTCTTCATGGGAATCAGGAATGTAGACTTAGTGTCAATTAGATATGTATGAGGTCAGATCTTTGCTCTGCTACATATGAAGTAATTTTTGTAAATTGCTTAATTACCCTGAACCTATGACCAATTTCCTGATTGTTAATAGGTAATGGTGGGTAATGTTAAATGGTAATGGTGATAATTATTTCAAGTCCTTATTGTGAATATTAAATGTGCTAATACAGTACACCTGATGTACATACATATAAATTTTTTAAAAAATGCCAAAGAAATGAGCTCTTAGCTAAATCTGAGACGGTTTCAGGAAAAAAAATATTCTGGGAAAGAAATAAGAACTGGTGGTTAGGTTTTTCCCTTGGTCCTTCCTCGTTTGTTATTTAGAAGAACTTGAATCTTGGGGCCATCTTTGAATTGTGTTTACCACACCGACCATGGCAACTTAAGCATATAACATTTCTAATGTTGCCTTTTTAATTTTGTCTTGTCCTGCAAGGAAGGGCCTTCATTATTTTCTGTGTCTCATCTAGCTTTGCCGTAGGTACACTTTTAAATCTCAGAGGAACATGCTTATCTTCAAATAATATGTGTCTTGCTTGCCTCAAAAAGAAACCAGAATTATGCAATAAGGTACTGGAGCTAAAACCAGGGGCCTTCTGTTTTGTATAACTATATATTTATGCACTATAAGGTGAGGTCACAATATACACATTGACTTCAGGTGCTCAATATTCCACTTGTGAGTGGTAACCTACAGATATGAGTAAGATCAAATTGTCCCAGTGGTAACACCTAAGTGAGTGGTAACCTACAGATATAAGTAAGATCAAATTGTTCCAGTGGTAACACCTAATTCATGGCCTTTCCATTTATTTACCAGTGTAGTGAGCGGTGCCCAAGGATGCTCTAAACCTGCTCTGTTCAGTATGGTGACCTCTAGGCACAGGTGGTAACCGAGCACTTCCTATGTGGTTAAAACACACTGAGATGCGCTGTGGTTGTAAACGCATGGCGGGTTTTGAAGACATAGTATGAAAAAGGAATGCAAATGTCTCATTAAACTTTTGTTGTATTGATTACATGTTGAAATGCTGATACGCATGGTTATATTGGGTTAAACAAAATTTTATTCCAATGAAATGTATCTTTCTAAACTATGTTTACTAGAATCTTAAGTAGCATATTGGCTTGCATTATGTCTCTGTTGGAGAGCACTGGTCTAGAGTGGTCATCATGAAACTATGAGTGCTCTTGCCAATGACAACCTTTTCCTCACACATGGCTATGCAATTATATAAAGAGAACTTTTAATAGATATCCGAAAGGCTGAAATCAAAATTAAATGAATTATAAGTCCGAATACGTTTTTTGCTTCCCCACCTCAGAGGTCTCAGACTTTGATTCTAGAACGTCATGTCTGGATGGAGATGTCGTAAACCTGTTTCCTATGGATGGTGTTTCGGTAACAGGTTTACACCTGAGAATGGTAGAGGGAGTGACTTTGCATATTCACAGAAAGGTATCTACTTTGTCATCTTCAATAGGTGACAGATGGGATGAGTCAGCCAGAGCCAAAGAAAAACAGCTGCTTACCTGAGCCCATTGCCTGTACCCGCACATTAATATGCCCACACAGATTTTATAAGTGTCCACAAACAAAAATTAAAATATAGTAATTCGAGTCCATGTTTCAAATCTCTGATATTGCCGACTCTTTAAGTTCAACATTATTCAAAGATTTGAAATTATATTGTGCGGACTCTCTTAAAAATGTGTTTTGTAGCCAATGTGTCTATTAAAATGGTGTTTCAATTTTTGTATGTCACAAGTGAACAACATTATACAGAAAGATTTAAGTATAGGTCCAAGCTTCTTTTGTTAGCTTTCTACATATATATGTATGTATAGTCATAAGAGAATGAAAATTATTTCTTCATAGAACTTAAGTATGCATTTTATTAAATACTAAGTGTCTTTTTCTTTATATTTCCTATTTAACTAAAGGAATCTAATTAACTGGGACCCCCTTCTGTGATGAGGTTGTATGAACTGATGTGTAGATATTAACTCAAATTGCACTCCTCATGCTTTTTTCTTATTACCACAGCACATTTCCTAGCTAAGCATTCTTTCATAAACATACAGTTACTTTTCCATACTATGTATGTAGGCAGAAGCTAATTCATGGAGAGCACTTTGATTTACCAATGAAATTCCTCACAGTGATTTTATTCTCTGCTACCATCCACCTTCAAACCCAAAGTGATATAATTCCCTTGTAATTTGATAGTAACTCAGTACTAAAGAATGAATAATAAGGAAAGGGAAATACACCACCAAGAAACTGAATGCATTGTAGCCATTGCAGTTTTTATGGCATTCTGTTCCCCTGCCCAGCGTAAAATATCCCATATGCTTAAGTCATTTATAGAATAATTATAGTCACTTTTAGTATAGTGAAAATACACAATAGCAAAAACATCTTTCAATAAAAAGTTTATGTGTTGAGAGGGAAATTTTTTTTTAAATAACAAAGCAAAGTCTACTTCCAAAGCCATTTTTCCCCCTTTGAACCTCTAGATCCAAAATCGGAAGTTCAAACCCCAAGTTCAAATCCTACAGTGGTTAGCTAACTTGTTCTACACACCAGGAAATAAAGGATCAGAAAGAAAATCTCAACACCAGTTCTTGTTTCTTTCTCAGAATAGTGTTACTTTTTCCAAAATCTTATCAGATTTAGCTAGAAGCTTGTTTTCGCCGTTCTTTTAAAAAAATTGTGATGTGTACCTATTAGTTGCACCAAATTATCCCACTTATTTTTATTATTTTATCTTTGTAGTTATCTCAGGGTTTTCTTATTTATTGTTATTGTTGACAGTATTCCAGATGTCGCCATTCCCCTCCTTTGCCCCCGTTCTCCCATCCCCCACTGCCCTCAGGCCATCGTCACACTGTTGTCTGTTTCCGTGCCTTATACATATATGTTCTTTGGCTAATCCCTTCGCCTTCTTTTATTCTCCCCCTTCCCTCTCCCCTTTGACAGCTGTCAGTCTGTTCCATGCATTCATGTCTCTGTTTCTCTTTTATTTGTCCATTTATTTTGTTTATAATCTCACAAATCTCACATATAAGTGAGATCATACGGTATTCATCTTTTTCTGACTAGCTTACGTCACTCAGCATAATCTCCAGTTCTATCCACGCTGTCACAAAGGGTAAGACTCCCTTCTTTTCATGGCTGTGTAGTATTCCATCCTGTAAGTGTACAGCTTTTTAATGCACTCATCTGCTGATGGGCACACAGACTGTTTCTGGCACTTGGCTACAATAAATAATGCTGCTGTGAACGTAGGAGAGCATATGTTCTTTCAAATTGGTGCTTCGGGATGCTCAGGATATGTTCCCAGAAGTGGGATCATTGGGTCAAAAACCGGTTCCATTTTTAACTTATGGATCGCACAGGAAAGAGTTACTACCATTACCACTTTACTAATGGCGGGGGGGCAGGTTCAGAGGAATTAAGCAATTTATAAAAATCATTTAGCTAGTAGGTGGTAGAGCCAAGATCTGAGCTCATGTGTGTCTGATTCTAAAGACCACATTTCTTCCTTTCAGGCAGGCTGGTTACCAAGCTGAACAGTTAAGAGCTACTTCTATGATGACCATGATTGAATATTAGAGCCTACTTAAAAATTTTCACCCATTGACTTTCCCTTAGCCCTAAAGTTATTTTATCTCCTGAGCCTTCCTCCAATGCATAGAATTTCGCAATGTTTGTCCACACACGTTTTAGTCAAATGGGACATCTGCATTGCTGAGCTGAGATAGGGTGGTACTTCCTGTGACCTAAGCATAGGTTCCTGCATATTGGAAGGCAGTGTAAATAAACATTTGCATTTTTATATTCTTAATACATCAGTGAGTCATCTAAGACATTTATAAGTAAACAGGCTCAGATTTGTGTCTTTCCTAAAGTAGCACATTTTATAAATTCTGAAACGATATGGCAAAATTATTGCAGTTTTGTATGAGAACGGCGGGCTGGCCCTCAATCCACTGAGCCACACCAGCCAGGGCTCCTTCTACATGATAGGCAAAATGAGGGCACCATTTTAGTCTAGGGCGGGGGACGCAACATGGAGAATTTAAAGAAAGATATTTGATAGCCCATCAAAGAGAGAAGGACTTCACTTCACTTTGAAATGTAGTAATATTTCTATGCAGGCGCTGGGGGTCCATTTGAGATTGGTAGTTACAAATTAGAATGAGCCCAGTTAGCATTGCTGTATTTTATTCGGTTATAGTGTGATTGCTTAGTGGAAGGCATGAGAAACGGGAGAACTGGATTTGCCCAAGAGGTAAGTTTTCCTGGGTGAGTACTACACAAGGAAGTAGACAGCAATGAGTTAAAGATATATTTAAAAGTGATAATAGCAAAGGGCTATGAAAGCTAAGTTGAGTAATGAGGGAAATTGGCACAAAAAGGAGACTGAAGTACAGTGAAAACATGGTGGGGTCAAAGGCCTACATTTCCGAATAACAACTATTGATAAAGAAGGGCTACCAGAGCAGGTGAACTGAAAGGAACAGAGCGGCTAGTCCAAAAGTAGGGTGTTTGAACTTAAGATTCTGAAGGAGGTATGGGTACTGGTAATATAAATATTTAGGATAGTACATGAAAGTGGGTAGCTGCAACTATTGAAGTGAATAAGCAAGGATTTGGGAAGCCAGGAAGTTGAATGGAGATGGAGAGAAGTGGTAAGATGCAAACAATATTCAGAATTTAATATTGATTCCTGAGCTCAGTGATTAACTGGATATGAAGTAACTAAGAGAAGAAACTAGTAATAATTATTCCTGGTGCCGACTTTCAAAATGAAATGGATGTTCTAACATTAACTGGGATTGACACAATAGAAAGGTATTAAACTCAGTATTAATTTATTTTTGGATGTGTTGGATTTGGGGTGATTTTCGAAGATCCAGTGATGTTAAAAGTGCAGATATGGAAGTCTCTCTATGTGCAGACATGGCGTAAAAATGAATAGAAAATATGGAAATACAGAGAGCCAACTGTCGATGTTCTTTGAGGAATTTGCATGCGAAGGAAAGCAGAGAGCGAGGGAAATGGTTGGAGAGTGAATAATGTCAAGAGAAAGAGATTTGGAAGATGGATGAAATGTGAGTCTTGCTTGGAAGATCTTGCAGAAACTGAAGGGTGGGAAATAAAGGGAAGAAAAGAGATCGTCACGGCTGTTTCCTGCAGGAGTCAGAAGAATTAGGAGGCAGTGGAAATGTGCAAGGATTAGACTTGGAGACAACAAGAGATTGCTGCATCACAATTTCATCAGAAGAGAATAAGCAGAGGAAGCAGAAAGAGGCAGACAGATGACTAGACAAGGGCTGAGGGAGTTTCTGGTGAAAGTTTATGGTCTCTCTGAAGTTGTAGCCAAAGTCATGTTGCCAAAAGGGAGGGGGTATGTTTGGTATCTATACATATGTGAAGGAGGTGACGGTCTGGAATATTAAATTCAAATATAAACTGTGCTAATTTTTGCATTTAAAATGTTCTGTCACTAATTCACAGATCATCAATAATTTGCAATGTGTTACTCTACATGTATCAAACTGAAGGTCACCGTATTTTATTTTTGCATGGATAATAACAGGTTGTGATTTGGTATCAGTGACTCTGGACTCATTAAATAGAAGATTGTTAAATATTTAATCAGAATCTAACAGCATCCTGTATGCATTATGAGAAATTAACAGACATTAATACCTGTAGTGTTAATTGCAAATCCTGATATAGGACAATGATTCCAAATTACATTTATTACTAAAAGCATCAGCAATTGTGCAATTGTTCAGGAATAAAGCATTAGTATATCAAAGATCATACTGAAATATTTTTTCTATCTAAAAGTGCTCTTAAGTAAGGAATTATAATGAGGAGCACCTTACAAATGGAATATCT